>NC_023749.2:5083701-5725511 GCF_000499845.2 Phaseolus vulgaris | reverse complement strand
AACATCACCATGACCATTCACAACATGAGGAATGAATATACTTGATCCATTTCCCATCGTCAAATGACAGGTAAAATTCTTATAGTTATCATTGATTACTTTACTAAGTAGATAGAAGTTGAACCATTGACAACCATTATGACTTAACAGGTAAATAAATTATTTTGAAAAATGTGATGTGTAGACATGATTTACCATATTCCATTCTCAAATACAACAAACAAAAATTTATAGAGAAGAGATTTAAGCAATTCTTACAACATCTCGGTATAAAATATTGAATATCATCCGTGAAACACACTTGAACTAGCTCAAAATTTTTTACTTTAAGATCAATTTTCTTCTAACGAATTTGCTCGAGCTCCTCTTGAAGGCAGTTGCTTTATTCAACAACCTCTTTTAATTTCTCTTTTAATTCACTGACATCTACAAGATTCGTTTTCAAAATCCTCAACTGAACTTCTAAATTCTTTATGTTTCCTTGACCCTGAGTAATTTCCAAAGATTGGGTTGAAATGATCATATAAAAACAACAACAACCCCTAAATAGTTATCACCACTTAAATAGATGATAGTCATGCACCTTGCCACAATTATATCACCACTTAAATAGTTACTACTTAGGCCAATGTGTCATGAGAAGGTTGAGTATTAACTGTCAAAATGATTAAACATCTTGAAAAAAGAAAAAACCTCATCATTACTAATAAACTCCCATCATTAATGCATTTGAAAATCGTTCAAAAATCCAATATTATGAGTCATGCCATACCGACTAAAAATTCAACTAGACCATACAAGAGTTGTGCAAAATCCAACTTCAACGATTATCTCTGAAAACCTAAACATGTTAAAACTACAAACTCGTTCATCCCTCAAATCAATCCATTCACACCTCCTTTTAGATTTCGAGCTTTGGAGGCTCATGTACCTACCTATATCCAAAATGCATGTATATGCATAATAATATAAAAACTCAATCAAATCAAGTGCAGTCTAATAAGATTTGACATAATTCAATCAAATTAGATACTCCAAAGTAATAATTTATATAGTAATAATTGATTGAATAACATATTTTCAAATATCTCTTATTTATTTAAATATATTTTCAACACCGCAACTCAAACCCAAAAGGATCTATAACTACAAGGAGTACTCACTTAATTATGATACACTTATATACTTATAAATCTTTATTCTCGTAATGACTTGAGCATCATAAAATCTTTTGCAGATAAGTTTATCTGTTAGGAATTCCTCCTTAATTTAATGGAGAACATGACCAACGAATCTTAATAATTGATCCATTAAATATATCCAATGATGGTCATTCCAAAGTTTTGAAATTATATCTCTCTTGAAAATGGTATTTTCAAGGGATCTTGAAAATGTGACAAGCATTAATTGTCCATTATCTCTTTGTGAAGAAATTTTTCTCTCATTATCTAAATAAAAAGTACTTGTGAGGAAGAGAAATTCAAGCAAGTAAGAAGAGCAACATAGAAAGTAAATGAGAGAATAGATATTCATCATAGTGTGAGATTAGAAATCTTAGTGAAATATTAGAGAAACTTTGTATTTCATCTTTCTTATGTGAGATTAAGTGGTCTACAGAGTAGAGACATTTTGTAGACTATGGATTTTACTTCTGAAGTTGAGAAATTGAAAATGTTTTCTCAAGTGAAAAAATTCTCAATGTTATTATCTGTTCTATTTTCGGAGTCACAACTCCCACCCACTTTCTTCGAGAACAATAATAATATTTAATTATGCACAGTTAATTATTAAAATAATCTAAATTATATTTTTGACGTTTGGGAATCAGAATAGAAAGTTAGGAAATGACACGAGGGTATTATAAAATTAGGATATTCCGATATGGGACATGGATGACGAGTAGTGAGCGTGTTGAGCTCACTTGCGTGAAGTGTGGTCAACATTAAAACAGCAAGTGGCAAAAGCTGAAGTGGTCCATGCCATGCTACAAAACAACCAAGGTTTCTTCCAACTTGATGCAAGACCCTACCCTCCAAACCATCCACACTCAAACAAAACAGAACAAAAGCCAAACCAGGAAACATTCTATCACCTTATCAGATATCATAAATCAATGCCAACCAAATAAAATAATAATCCACCCCATTCACAATAAGCTTTTCTATGGTTTCAGTACAAAGTTAAATAACTAACCAAGATTATACTCTTCCACAAAAAAAAACAAAAATTGGTTATGGAGTATAATCTGGAGTAAAAGGAGTCCCTTACATTACATCAAGCCATGCAATGCTACTTGAATGGCCATACATACCCACCTTCCTTAGTCACTTCAACCTCCCTATTATCTCTTTGTCTTTACTAATCCTTCCAATCTTTTATCTGAAACTTTGGTCAACTTGTTCTTTAACTTTTGAATGGTCTTTCTGTTTTCTCTCTCTAGGGGCCACACACAAGTTAACACTAATAGTAATGCCTCCCTAACAAGTCAGCAAACTTGTGTCTTTCGCTTCCTGCATCTCCCTGTAGGCTACCTGTACTTCCTTCTATTCTCCTTTTTCCTATAACCCCTGATTCAGCTTTACTTCAAACAGGTTTTCTTGGCCTTTTCTTTTCTTCTTCTTTCCATTTTTTTTATCACATCTTTCTTTTTTCATTTTTTCCTTCTTTACAATTCATGATCATGGTTTCTGTTGGACCTGATGTGGATGAACTTGCTTTGTTGTGATCTACAGGCAACAAGGCTGAAGGAAGTATTCCTTCTATCATGGGAGTTTGTTTGAGCACCAAACCTAAAACTGGTATATATTCCAATTTTTTCTTTACCTTTGTTTTAGCACCCTAGCTACATGCTTTTGAAACGAGTTTGGATCCATGTGCTTTGTGTTGATTGGTTTTGGTGTTCTCCACTTTTATCTTACTCAACTTCAGCTCCTTCTCATCCCCTGTGGTTTTATAAGACTGCATGGAAATTTTAATTAGCCATAACTAAGCCCGGCTTCCTTGCTAGCCCTTGTTTAATGAGTTTGGTTTGTCAACAACACTCTTTCAGTTATTCTTTGAGGCCAAATATCTCGTTTCAATATATTGAAACTACTCAATCAATTATTTCATCTGGTCTTAACCTTGGGAATTTGACTGTTTTCTTCAAAATGTACTCATATAATTCTTAAGAATAACTTTGTCTAACTAACATCAAGTTTTTTTAGCTGAATGAATGTGCCATATGTTTGATATATGCCATGTAGTTTATGAAAGTTGAACTTGGACTATATCCATGATATCATCTCAGGGTTAAACTCAAAGCATGTGAGTGCCGAGGCCAAAGATCTCAGCAGTCCAAGTAGTAAAATTACGAAAGATCTCAGTAGCACAATTAGTAAGGTCTCTGAGGTTTCGGTGCCTCATACCCTTCAGAGTGGAGGTGAGATCTTGTATTCATCCAATCTGAAGAGCTTTAGTTTGACAGAACTTACAGCTGCCACAAGAAATTTCCGTAAGGACAGTGTGTTAGGAGAGAATGGTTTTGGATCAGTTTTTAAGGGCTGGATTGACGATCACTCACTTTCTGCAACCAAACCTGGCACGGGGGTTGTTGTTGCTGTGAAAAGACTTAGCCAGGATAGCTTCCAAGGTCACGGGGAGTGGTTGGTGAGTTTAATCTATTTCTTTAAACATTAAACACTTTGATTTGATTTACTTCTAAGAAGCAAACACTGCCTCTATTAAATGCTTAACTATGAATTCATGTTTGAGAATATTTGTCTTTATAGGCAAGGCATGGTATGACTCATGAAGCAGGTCTCGAGGTGCCTTATCTTATCCATGTTTCTCTTCTAAACTAAACTCAACTTTTTAACATGACTACATATCAAGCGTGTAGTGATTTGTATGGTGTAAACAATGAACATATAATATATGCACTCATGCAGTGAAAAAGTTGTTTGTACTGACATTCAATTACAACTTTTTTTCATGCATGATAAGTTTATTATTTTCTACTAAAAATGATTTCTGATTTATTGGTAATATAAAAACATTCACACTCAAACAATAATGTTATGAAAACTTGGAAAACAAGGAGGATTAAGTGCTTCCCTTACATGGGTTTGCCTTACAGTGTTTAAATTTATTCTGTGTTAGGATGAAGTAAACTATCTAGGACAGCTTTCTCATCCTCATCTAGTGAAATTAATTGGATATTGCTTTGAAGATAGAGACCGTCTTCTGGTCTATGAATTTATGCCTCGTGGTAGCTTGGAGAATCACTTGTTCATGAGTGAGTTCTTCATGTCCTATCTTTTCAAATTGTTGGCCTTGTGAAGTGTGCCTAACATCAGCAACATTGTTGCAACAGGAGGCTCATATTTCCAACCTCTTTCTTGGGGCCTGCGTTTGAAAGTCGCTCTTGGTGCTGCCAAAGGGCTTGCATTTCTTCACAGTGCTGAAACAAAAGTGATATATCGAGATTTCAAGACCTCAAATGTCTTGCTGGATTCAGTATGTGCCCTTTACAGACCCATGGTTATCAGGTTTCATAATTAGAGAAAATTGTTTAGATATCATATCTGAAGATTCCCTTGCTGGTTTGCTTCAGAATTATAATGCAAAGCTTGCTGATTTGGGGCTCTTAAAGGACGCACCTACACGTGACAAAAGTCATGTCTCCACCAGAGTAATGGGAACCTACGGATATGCAGCTCCAGAATATCTAGCCACAGGTATTGTGCGTTTAAATATTTATATTTATACACTCTTCAAAATTGGCACTATTACTTAATTTGGTTCTTGACATTTAGAAAAACATCAGTACTTTGGCAACTATTCTTATGCATATTAGGTACATAAGCTTATCAGGATTCAACTTATCATTTATTCAGGTTTAGATAAGATCTTCAATTCAAATCTGATTCTGTCATTGTAGAAAAGAAAATTAAAACTAATTATTTATTGTGTTTCCATATTGACAACTTTATGTTTTGGTTTCTACATTAGCACATACACTTCTGAACTCATTTTAAATATGATTTTGGTGATTGACTAAAATATATGTTGGTGAAGGTCATGTGAGTGGTAAGAGTGATGTCTTCAGTTTTGGAGTTGTGCTGCTAGAACTGTTATCTGGCAGGAGGGCTGTGGACAAGAACAGACCATCAGGACAGCACAATTTGGTGGAATGGGCAAAGCCATACATGGCAAACAAGAGAAAGCTTTTGAGTGTGTTAGATAACCGTCTTGAAGGCCAATATGATATAGATGAGGCTTTTAAGGTAGCTACCCTCTCTATGCGATGCCTTGCAACAGAATCTAAGTTGAGACCAAACATGCAAGAAGTTGTCACAGATTTGGAGCAGCTGCAGGTTCCCCATGTACATCATATTCGTTCTGTGAATACTTCTCGTAGTCGTAGAAAAAGTGCTGATGATTTAATCCATGGTAGAAGCGTTACAACTTCAGTTTCCCCTCTCTCACATGACATTGCAAATACACGTCCTTGAAAATTGCATGTTACCACATAAACTTGAACACGTTCATATCACACATGTTTATGTAATAGGCTTTACATATCTTAGTATTATTGCATGTACATATTTTAGGTTCTGTTTGTAACATTAGTCAAAATATCTGGAACTGCAGATACTTTCTTGTGTAGCTCTGGTTAGCTCAATTTTGTTGTTTTTCAATATTGGTAAGCAGTGTTCCTTCTCTATGTTGTTAAACTTAATTGCAATGTGCATTTTCACATAGAACTTGTAGCGAAACTTATCTGTGATTTCTTTCTTGTAAATATGGGCATAATTTTGGACAAAGTGAAATCAGTGAGAGTTTGAGATATGAATTGATATCCTGGAAGGATTTTTTTTCCATCATGGTGAAAGAATACAGGGTAGATTTTGTTGTGCAATATGAATATAATACCACAGTGAATGGTTCACATCAAAAACAGCTCACTATAGATAAAAAAGAAGTATCAAATAAAAGTGTCTTACCGGAACTACAATGTAGATTACTGCAAGTTGGAAAACCATGGGTCCATTGAGTGAAAAGTCACATGTGTCTGTTTATAGATTATTGTTAGGATTAGCTAAACAAATAGGGCATACTCAAAGAATAGTTGAAAAGAAACAAGAGGCTTTCTCATTCACATAAATAATACGTCACTACGACTATTTATAAAATTAGTGTAGGAGTATTCCCTTGTAAGTGTGCACAATTTCAAGACCTAGGAAATAATTGAGAGTTCCCAAGTCAATCATTTCAAATTCTGATTTCATTTTCACCTTAAATTGCTTAATCTCAAGCTGCACACTTCCTATGACAATTAAATCATGCACTTCACAAAGCCCTCCTTGGATATGAAAGTATCAATCAACTTATTCCAAGCTCGAGAGGCTTGCTTAAGGCCATACAAGACTTTCTTTTCCCTTGATTTCAAATCTTGGTGGCTGCAAAATACATACATCTTCCTCTAAAGGGCTAGTGAGGAAGATTGACTTAACATCAAACTGACACACAATCCAACTTTTAGAACTAGCAATAGCAGTCACAAGTCGAACTGTTTTCATCCTTGCAACTGAAGCATATATTCTCTTATTTTGAATGTGTCTATACCACAGTGACCCAAAGATCCTGTACAACAAGCTTATCTCCATACCAAGCTTCCTTAGGTGTAACTGTTTTAAATCTCTTTGTGTATCATCTATTTAGTACATAAGTAGCAGTAATCTCACCCCAATAGCAATGAGGCAACCCCTTTCCTTTCAGCATGCATCTGACCATGTCTAGCAAGGTCCTAGTTCTCCTTTCAGTTAGACCATTGTGTTGAGGCGTGTAAGGTGTTGTCATTTTATCTTCAATACCTTTTGCAAGTTCTCCTTTCAGTTAGACCATTGTGTTGAGGCGTGAAAGGTGTTGTCATTTTATCTTCAATACCTTTTGCAGCACAAAATTCATTTAATTCCCTAGAATTATGCTCATCATCACCATCTGTTCTGAGTAACCTCAATTTCAAATCAATTTGTCTTGTAACTAACGTACAAAATTTCAAAAATAGGGAGAACACTTCAACTTTTTCTTTCAATAAGTATATCCAAATCTTTCTAGTCATTTCATCAACTAAGGTCAGAATATACTTGTTACCCCCACAAGAGTAGTGTCAAGAGGGCCACGTACATCTAAATGGAGAACACTAAAAGGTTACTTAGCACTTTGAGGTGTAGCAGTCTTGAAAACTTTCCTTGGTTGCTTGCCTATCACACATGTTTTATGTGGGGAGTAAACCAGTGGCAAACCACACTATTTTTTTACAGCTGAGTTGTTTTAAAGTTTAAATGAACATGTCTGTTAGGCCATAGCCAACTTTCTTCCTCAGTGTTGATGGTGGATAAGCATTGAATTGCATTAGCATCTAAGTTGATTTTGAAGGTTCTATTCTTGGATAGGGGCGCCTTGAGTACCAGCATTTGCTTGGAATCATAGATTTCAATGTGATGTTGTTGCTTTGCCATGGTGAAGCCCTTTTCAAACAGTTGCCCCAGACTAAGTAAACTATTCTTCATTGTTAGGACATACACTACATCATGCATATATGCTATCTTTCCATCCTTGTGTGTGATCATCATCTTCCATATTCCTTTTGCAGAAATTGTGTTGTTGTCAGCAAACCTCAATTTGTTTTTAACATTTGGATTGAGATCTATCAACCAGTCCCTATTTCCTGTCATGTGGTTTGAGCACCCAGTATGAAGATACCAAAAAAAGCAATCCTCATCACTGTTTGTGGTCACCAGTAACAGCACTTGATCTGAATCAGATCCATGATCATCTTGTGCTAGAAGAGTCTCATCATCTTTCTTGCATTTTCTGTTAGCATTACTACCCTACCATCACTCATAAGAGTAGTGGCCAAATTTTTCACAGTCATAACACTTCACCCTTCTTTTATCAAGATTCTTTTTACCACCTCTCCCTCTATATTGATTGCCTCCTCTAGAGTTTGAATTTTCTCCCTGCTCATTGCTACAGCCAACATAAGAATGATCTTGAGAAGTGGAGCCATTTGAATCTCCACTTCTGCCTCCTCTTGATCTTCCTCTACCTCGTTTATTTCGGCCACCACGACCTCTATTCTTCTGACTGGTTCTGGCTTGCAAAGCCTGTTCTGCAAACCTCTCATTACTTTTCCTCTCAATCACTCTGTGCTCATGTCTCTCAATCCACCATCTCACCACAAGCTCACATCGTATTTGGCAAAACTTGGATTCTGTTGAAATATTCCGCAATGCTCTCTTGCTCAGTCATGGAAAGAAGTTCATATTGCCTTCGAAGAGATTGTAACTTTACCTTCTTTGTTTTTCCAAAATTTCCGTACCCTTGTTTTAGAGCATCCCATGCTTGTTTTGAAATTGTAGACTTGGAAAAATTTTGGAAAACCATTGTGGAAACACACGAATGCAGCAAAACTCGAGCCTTGGAATCCAACCTCTTGCTCTCTTTATATGCATGCTTCTGTTCTTCTGAGACATTCTTTGGAGATTCTTGAAACTTAAGAATGGTATCTATCTTCACACACCAATAATCATAGCCTTCCCCATCAAATATACGGAGGTTCCTAGGTAGGGTACTCGCAGCAGCCATGGAAACTTACTCGCAGCAATGCTTCAACTCACTAACAATGGTGCTCTCTCACTCTCACAGGTCCCTTTCCTAAACAAGCTCTAATACCAACTTGTTAGGATTAGCTAAACAAATGGGCCACACTCACAAAATAGTTGGAGAATAACAAAAGGCCTTCTCATTCACAGTGTAAAGAATACACGAGTGTAATTATTTATATGAAATCTCTGTAAGTGTATTTTCCTGTTTACATCTCAACATAATTATCTAACTCTAATTTTTGGATTATTAAACAACAATTATCCTCTAGTGTGTATTGTACTAAGTTGGAACCTTTGCAAATTCTCGGTGTTATTTTCGGGGTTCCCAAGGTGGGAATTGTGGAAAATTCGTTGTATTCAAATCGAAATCACTAGGACCGTTTGTCCTGATTCACATTGAACAATGACTTCATGCAAGATTCACGATCAATCAGACAAGTTTTGGACACGCTCTGGAAGATTCAACGATGTTTGTATCCGACTTATGATTTTCACGGAACAACCATAAAGAAAAATCGGTGATAAATGAAGTTGAGTACCTACATAAGTTTCTTCAAACTGATGTGAAGATGTTTTTATTTTATTCTCTCAGGTTCTTCTGAATGCCAAAATTGTCACAAATTTTTGCTAATAATAAAATATGACAAATGTTGAATGTTGACCTAAAGATACTCCTTATAAAGACCCTAATAAATTAACTCCTCCATCAATTGAATGTAAATTTATTGCAGGACACCCTTAACTAGTGCGTGTAAACTTCTATTTTGAAGTTTTCATTAAATGTAAATTTATTTCATTCAACCATTTTGCGTGTGAACTTCCAAATCCAATCTTGAAATTTTGAAAACGAACAAACCACGGAACTTCGTTTTTTTTAAGGAACTAAAAAAGTCATTTACCAAACAAATCTTATTAATAGTTAGATGTATACAATGTATCTAACATTATTGAAAAATATCTATTAATCTGTTATTTTAAAACTTCTAGTATTTAAAGTGGATCTGATTGTATGTTCTGAAAAAGGAAAAAAAAATTCTTATTTATTATACGCATAAAAAGGAGAGAAGTTATATATACAGCATCAAATATATAAACAAATAAATAAAAGATAAAAAAAATATTAAAATATTACAAATAATCTTAATATAAATGAGGAAATTAATATATTTTTTCCTTAATTTGAATACTATTACATTTAAAGATAGAATAGAGTTATATAAAGAACCTTGTTTACATAAAGGCTAGCATTTATAAAGAACAAATATTTCACACAGAAGCCCAAAAGAAACCTAATTGCATATTTACATTAAATGAAACATACAGAAGTGAAACCAATGCGCTATAAGCTGACCTTGTTTTATTGATAAAATATTTCCAGTAACTTTTTTTATTTATAAAAAAACATGATAAATGCTAGTTTGCAAGGCTCAAAGAAGTACAGATGAAACATTTAATTCCAGTTATTGCTAAAATATTGATTTGCATGACTAAATTCGTTGTTAGTATGCGAAGGCAAAATCATTAATAAATTATAAGTTTCCTTAAAATTAAGCTGTACATAACATTATTAATTGGTACAAAATTGGGTATATACCAGCTGTTAACGGTGTGCCTGACAATGTTGATTTCACTGACTGAAAACTATGTGATCAACAAACATTGCGGATTTGCGATTTGCAGGTGACTGACTGTGAGGTCACTTAGTCACCAACTTCTTACTAGTCCAGGCGCCCAACTTTTCCAATCCAACCTTCCAATAGACTTGTTTCTTAAGCTGACCATGTCTTTGAATTCAAAAACCTTCTTCAGGTAATTGTTCCCTTGTTTAGCTGGTTCAGGTTCAGTTTCCTCTACAGATATCTTCTCTTCTTTTTCTTCTCGGGCGGCTACAGCAGCTTGAGGGAAGCATTCATCCCGAGTATCTGTCTCAATAATAATGCTTCCAAGAGAGTCAACCACCTCACTCATTTTTGGGCGAGACTTTGGCTGTTTCATGAGGCACTTGTTTGCTAGGATTGCAATTTTATGAGCTGATTTGATGCAGTATTGTCCCTTAAGTCGAGGGTCTACAATATGATGGAACTTCCTAGGATCAGAAACATAAGGTCTAACCCACTCTAAAAGCTTTTGTTCAGTTTTAGGTAGGTTTCTCTCTACAGCTCTCCTCCCAGTGATAAGCTCGTAAAGAACTACACCAAAGCTCCACACATCACTCTTAGCAGTTAGCTTACCAGTCTGAACATACTCTGGTGCAGCATAACCTATGGTACCAACAACCTTTGCAAAGAAATAAGTCATTTATTTTGCATAGCAGCAAAATATCAGGATCAAAAACAAATATTCAGACTTCAGATCATCATTGGATTTTCATAAATTGGACTTGTTCACATAGAAAAATGGTAAAATATAGTTTAATTTGCTGAAAATAAGAAGCCAGAAGACACATTGATCTGATTTAATAATGCAAATCTTTTAATTTCCAAACAATGTTATGTATAGTTGTAGAATATAATGAATTTTCCCCAGAGTACAGACAAATTCTTACAGCTGTTGAAACATAGCCAGACCCTTCTGAAGGTCCTTGCCTAGCCAGTCCAAAATCAGAAAGCTTTGCATTGAAGTTCTCATCCAGCAGGATGTTGGACGCCTTAAAATCCCGAAATATTAGCTGCACCAGTAATAGTGGCAATAATCAATAGTGTGTTTCAACAAAAGTTCTCTATGGTTTTTAGCAGATGTAAAATGCTGTAAAAGATATCTATCCACACTACAAACCATCCACAAACATAAAAAATAATTAAGTCGTGCCAAAATCTGGTGGGGCTTGTAAACCACTGTTAATGCTAAAAATGCCAAAGATGAATGTCCAAGTCATAAAACTCTTCAATCTTCACAACTCTTCTATATTTCTACTTCACTCTAAATCCTAAACAAAAGAAAAAAGAAATCAATTCTCAACATTTGCTTCACTAACAAAAATTTCATATAAAAGAGCACTTAAAAAGTCATTAATTGCACGAATCCAGATCAACGATTTCCTGCTCAGTTTGGTTGTTCATTTGGTACACCCATATGCAAATCTGCCCACCTAATAATTCTAATTTCCCTCGTGTTACATTCTCTTTTACTTCTAAATAATCCTCATCTCTCAAACTTGATTCCACACCAAAACTAAACCCATTGGTATGAAGCAACATGCATTCACTTTACCAATCCATGACAAAAATTCTATACCAAGTATCATATTCCTTAAAAGATATCCATCCATCCGCCACATATATACCACTTCAATGTTATCCAAAATGAATGAATTCAGTAAAATCAATAAACACAGCCAACATCAAGTACGCAATTTTTCCAATTTAACCACAAAGACCCACATGTTCGTTTTGAAAGAAAATCACACAAATGACGACACGACAAAGCAAAGTCACAATCCATCACACTTAGAGTACCTGAAAATCCATTTCTTCATGAAGATAAGCCAAACCCCGAGCCGCATCTTGCGCAATTCTCAACCTGGTCCCCCAAGGCAGCACCGTGGAAGGGACTCGCGCCAAGAGATGCTCCTCCAGGCTCTTATTCGGCATAAACTCGTAAACCAGAAGCCTCTGAATCCCTCTTTCATCGTCCTCAGCACAGTACCCTACCAACCGCACCAGATTAGGATGCTTCACCACTCCCAACAAATTCACCTCGTTGATCCACTCCTTGTGGCCCTGCTGCCCGTTGCGGTTCAGCTGCTTGATCGCCACCTCCTTTTCCTCCACCACGCCGCGGTACACGGACCCGAACCCCCCCTCGCCTACGAGGAGGGCGCGGCTGAACCCGCGCGTGGCGCACTTCAGCGCTGAGAAGGGGAAGAGGCGCAGGTCGTTGGCACGGCGCTGGACCAGGAAGTGATGGAAGTCCACCGTGTCGGAGAATTCCGTGGAGTCGGAGTCGAAGTTGGAGCGGCTGCGCGTGTCCATGAGACTGAGCGAACGCGCCCACGACACGCGCGAAGTGGAACAGCGCGAACTCGGTGCCGCTGCCACGCAATCGTCGTCGTCAACGTTGGAGAAGTAGAAGCACTTCATTTGCAGAAACCAATGAACAAACCCAAAATCATTCCAATTCGCTCTCTCTTCCGTTTCAACGTTTCATTGTTTTCAGACTCAGAATGATGAAGTGAAACATGAAGAAGATCAAGACTAATACTACTAATAGGGATAAAATTAAATGTTTTTTTCCTCTATCATTTAATGTTTTATTACTCTATCATTCAATTTTACTTAATTTATTATGCCAATTGCATCAATATAAAAACTGTCACAAATGCCTCATTAAATATATTTATTAATTATATTGTCATATTTAATGTATTAGTTTAAAAAAAACTGACAAATATTCAGTTCAGTGTAGAAGAAGCGTTTTAAAAAAACCGAAACTTTCCATTAGTTTGAAATGATAAATACCTAAATATATTTTAACCTAATAAATTGTAATTACAGTCCGGCTAAAATTGGATTTAGATTATTTAAAGATCTCAAGTTCTATAAATGAAAATTATATAGCTCAAAAGAAAGTAAACAAAATTTTGTAAAAAATTATTCACAATTCCTTTGATGATCTGTTTTGTTTTTTTATTTGTGATTTTTAAATTTCAAAATAGATATCTACTTTTTCCAATTATACTCCTAATTTAATTGATATAAAGTAAGAAACTTATATGTATATAATGAAACAGAAAAATTAAAATATGTATAATAGATAAACATTTAAAAATAAAAAAGTTAAATGGTTGTCTTGATTTTGGTAAAAAAAAGAAGTTTAAAACGACTATTTCTACAAAGTAACGTAATTAACAAGACTAGTAAAAATGCTTTTTCTCAGACTGAACTTATGACATTGTACATATTATTCAAAGAGTCAAATTCTTCTGTTAAGTCAAGCTAGTTTATTCAAAAGTAATAAATATTTATATTGAAAAATAATAAAACCTTTGTACACCTAACATTGTGGAAATATAATTTAATATGTTTTTTTAAAGAGAAAGATGAATTATGTGTTATTATTTTATCATGAGTGATGAAATAAAATATATAGATTAAATTATGTTATTGAAATATTTTATATCTTAGTTATTAAGAAATGTAGTTGTTAATTGGTAATACTATATTTATGGATCATAGTGATATGATAGTGGAGATTTTAAGTTTAATTTTATTTTATTAAATTAACTTATAAGTGAGTTTGCATTCATTTATATTATATGAAATATCATAATTTTTAATTGATTAAGATTTCCAACATTATTTCTAAAAAAATTGTACAAATAACTATATATGCAAATAACTATATTGTACAAAGGGAAGTTATTCTATCAATTTGCATTAGAGGAATTTAGCTTATTTGTAAAGAAAGAATCGGGAGGGGAGAGGGGGAAAACAATTTTTTTACTCAAATCCATTCAATTTTTACTCATTTTCTCTACATTCAAACAATACAATTTTTCACTCTCTTTCTCCTCATATCTCTCCATTTTCATTCCCACACTCTCCCAAATAAAGCCTAAGTTATTTCTAAAGTGGAAGGATAATATTGGCTTTGTGGTAGAATGAGAAAGAAAATAAAATTACAACAAAAGGAAAGTATATTATAATAGAACGTGTAGTTTTTGTATTTGTTTTCTTTCATTCCTTAGGACCAAGTCTTTAAAGTTATTTACTGAAAATTTCCCCCCACTTTCATACCTTTTCTTACATCTCCATATTAATGATAAAAAGTCAGTTTAAAACCTTTTTAAATAATTTTAAATAATATCAGTTGCACCTTGCACCCCCTACATTTCTTCCAGTTATAACACTTCCATTTTCTTCAATCATGACGTTTGAGAGAACAATTTCATCTTTTGAACGTGTGTGAGAGGATTAACGAGAAAATTTGTTGTATTTGATGTTCCCCAATTTGAAGATAATTTGTTTTTAATTTTATACTCTATTTTTACACCTCACTAATATATATATTTTTATTTTGTGACTCTAAAAAAAGTAAAGGAACGAAAACACAACCACAACACTAAAAAAGTAATACAAAGGGTATCTCATCCCTAGTCACCACAAACCATTATCACTTGTAAATAAAGAATAAGACATCACACTCTCTACCATACTTAAAATAATATTATAAAAATTAAAAAAAATATGAAAATGCAATAAATATATGGAAGTGCGGGGGAAATTTGTCTACTTTAATATATATTAAATTTAAATTATAAGATTGTAAATGCATGTTTTTTCAATATTTAAATTCATAATTTTTAACCTGTGCTTAATCTTCCAAAACTTGGTTATTTCAAGTCTTTAATCATATTTTAATGAGGTGAATAATGCTTCATAAAATTGTAGACAAGAACAAAGAATTTATAAAATTAAGACTAAAGGTTTAGTTTTATAAAGTTATACCAACATTAATTTACAGACAAAATTTAAATTCCGATACTGTCGAAATAAATTCTATTAAACGAATAGAATTTATATTACATGTGCTCATAATTTTTAATTTAATGGTGTTAGTTATTGTCGCGATATTAAATAATATATACCAAAACTATAATTAGAAAAATCATAAAGTTAGAGTATTTATAGGAGGAAATCTTCTCTTTATTAAAGTTCCAACAACTATGAGATGTTTTTGATAAAGTACACTATCAACTATAATACATAAAATAATAATTGTAGATATTTATTTACTCATAAATCATTATACATTGCTGCTTTATTGTAATTATTTAAAAATTTATATGACTTATAAAAAAATTATTATTTATTTTCTCCTTTGCATGTTTCCGGAACATGGAACAAAAGAGTTAGAATTTTATGGTTACCGTTGATCATTGTGGCTGCTGTTCATGCGATGCCATTGGTGTGCGACTTGGGAGCCGCCGAATCAGAATTCATCATCGCATTCACCGGCCACCATTGTGGGGCCCATTTCATGGAGTAGCTGAAACCAAAGTGTGCTGTGAAATTTTGCACACATTTTGCTTTTCTTTTTGGACAGTCTTCTCTTATCTATTAAGTCCTTCAAATCACATCATCATTTCTTCAAATATTACCTAGTCTACTATTTCCACTATTTTATCCTTAAAAAAATATCTAAAAAGTTTTTTAAAAGTAAAGAAAATATTATTTTTTTTCAGTAATATTTATCGGTTGAACAATTGAATCTTCTCCTTTGATTGCTTTCGTTCTCTTTCTTCCGTTGTTTAGATTTTCTGTTTTCGATCGGGAAAACAATACAAAAGATTCTCTAACGTTCAAGTAAGTGTTCGGTATTCTTAAAAAAAACTAAAAGTATTTTTTAAAAAGTAAAGAAAATAAATTTGTTTTTGTTTCTTTTGAGAAAGTAGTATTCATCTGTTCAACAATTGAATATCCTTCTTCGATCGCTCTCGTCCTCCTTCATCAGTCGTTCGGGCTTTCAGTTCTCAATCAAGAAGACAATGTAAGAGGTTCTCTGACTCTCAAGTAAATGTTCGGTATTCGTATACAATAAATGTTATAATAATGACTTAACTCTGTTTTGGTTGTAACATTTATTTATAGGATCTGATGGACCATTTCATGATTGAACCTTTCTTAAGACGTATGTTGCAATTACTACTTATATTACCGAATTTCTATATCATTTAATTACCATTAATACACACTTTAATAAATATACTTAACCTTGTGTCATTCAATCGATACCGACTAACAACACATGTTCTGGAAGACACAAAAGCATATGCTAACAAATAAGTATTTTTTATTCAAATAAAAAATATAAATACAATTACCGAATTGACTTTTCAAAGGAAAATAGAAAAGTGCAAGACTACCATGGTCACAAAGTAATATAAAAATATAAGCCGCCATGAAGTAGGCAAAAGTCTTAATACCTTGTTCTACTAAAAAAAAAATTCATGGAGCACAATTGCACATTCCAGTATTTATTTAGTAAAAGTTAATGATATTATGTTTGGTTTCATGATGTAGGGACAGAAGGTCATTATATAAAAAATGAAGGTAATTAAGTGTGATTAGCATTGACGCCAATATAATTATGGACATGACTTAAACTTCAAGTGTACTTTTGCTTAATCATCATCACTATAAATAAGACAGAGTGATGCTAATTGATAACTACGCATGCAAGGTTGTGTTGTTTTTTCTTAAGTACAATTCCTTCTTTCATATAATAAATTATGCTCATTGTGTCAAATGTTTCATGTTTGTATAAATTCTTACTCTGAAGTTTCCTAATGTTATAGTTTTTAGGATTAAATATGTGTTTTGTATTATACCTATTGGATTAAGAAAATTATTCTAATGAGTTCTTATTCGATTTTTTCACCTAACGAACAGAGTCTCATTATATTATGATATTATAACATGATGAATAAACATAAAATATTTTAACATCTTAGTATAAATAAGAGATTTGTTTATCACTTAAAAAAACAACAATGACTCATTTCAATAGTTTCTTTATTACAAATATTCGTAAGATCTAGAGTTTAGACTAAAATTAATAATTTTACGTAAAAGTAGAGAAAAAAAAACATATTTAACCTAATTTTTATGTATTTTAAAAGGTAAAATTTTTAGATTGTTTAGTTTATTTTTTTAAATAATTTATGTATCTAATATATTTTTTAAGTGGATAAAAAAGGTTTTAGGATTCCCACGTGAAATAAAGCTTTTCTTTAAGTTTTTTTGGATAGTTGAAACTCCTACTGTTTATTATGAGATTTTCTTGTTGATCTGTATGAATATATATATATATATATATATATATGTGTGTATTGCATGAGTGGGTTGTGGTGATGGATACTTGATTTTCATAGTATTTGATAGGTATTAGGTTCTGTAGATTGTTTTCAGGGAATTTAGGGTTTCATTGTCTGGGCATTGTTGAAGGCCCAAATCTAACTGCTATTCGGAAATGGACTCTTTCTTCCTACACCTCCATACCTTCTTGTGCCACCCTCATACTAAATATGAAAATACCATTTTACCTTTTTTTTTCACCCCTTGGATTTGAAATAATAAACCTATGGATTATGTAATCCGGATAAATTCTGGATTACATAATCCGGAAGTTAATTTCATATTTAGAAAAGACTTTTGGGATTATGTAATCTGAAAGCTAATAACACATCTGAAAAAAGACTTTCGGATTACATAATCCAGAAGCTAATCTTATGTATAGAAAAGACTTCTGGATTATGTAATCCGGAAGCTAATCACAAAAGACTTCCGGATTACATAATCCGGAAGCTAATTTTGAATCTAGAAAAAGACTTCTGGATTATGTAATCCGGAATATTAAAAAGGGTATTTTTGGAATAAGAAAAATTTATGGGGGTGGCACAAGAAGGTATGGAGGTGCAGGAAGAAGCAGCCTCGGAAATGATAAAAGTAAATTTATAGTTTGATTCTTTCAGGCCCAACAAACATAATTTCAAAAAAAAAAAAACTAGATTCTCTCTAGATGCTTTTTTTTAAGTCTTGAAAAATAATGTTTCATTCATAAGTGTTTAAAAGACTCCATAAAAGAATTTAAAAATGTCTTAAAATTATAATTTTCTAATTGATATTATTTCGTTGTTCCTTCATCACTGACTTCTTCTTTGCTAGATATTTCTTATGTGTTGATTAACATATTTAAAATACTTTCTTTTAATTTTTATATACTTATAACTCGTTTCTCTTTTAGTTGCACGTTACTGGTTTACTTTAAAAATTATAAAAATATTACAAATCCGTTTTATTATTATATACATCTAAAACAATGTATATATACATTTATATTCCTATTTTATTTTTAATTATATTTTAAAATTATAAATAACTATATCAATATATAAAATAAATTCTCCAATTTGGTATGTATATTATAAATAACTATCTTATATCGTATTTATGGTTTGGGTACCATTAACGTTGGTCTATGATTAACAAAGAGGTTTGTTATTGGTTACAGGTTGTGAGTTAGATTTTGGTATATTGAAAGGTAAGTTTTGATTTTTGTTTTATCTCTTGTGGTGGGTTTTGAACCGGTTTTACAAATACCGAACATGTTGGCAGGCAGGTAAGGGTACTTTAGGTATTGAAGAAGGTTCTTTTTGGCATGGTGTTGTGGGTCTGGTTATGGGTGAGAGATTTTGATTTGTATTGTGATTTGTAACCGTGTTTTTAGTCTTTTGGTTGTAGTAGGGTTATTTTATGTGTATTGTTTAGACTAAAGACTGGTTGTATGAACTCGGATAGGGTAGTACAAGGTGTCTTTTGGTGTGGTTTGTCATTCCTTTCATTTGAGGTTTGGTTTGTAGGTTTGTATAGCCTAAAAGATAGGTGTTGAATAGGTTGACTTTGGTTATTTTGTGTATAAGGATTGAGACATCCCTGAAATGTCTCATTTTATTTTATTCATTATTTGTTGATAAAAAATGTATATTTTAATTTTTATTTAATCCTTAATTATATTTTGAAAAAAAATAGAAGGATGATAGATTTATTAAATTATTTTTAGAAACCTACTAGATTTCAATAATTAAATTATCTTAAAGAACTTTTACAACTTAATATTTATAAGATAAGGATGATAGATTTATTAAGTTTTTTAGTTTAGTCTATATACTAATTGTAATTGGATTATCTTAAAAAATGTCGAGGAATTAGCATATTTAATGGATTGCAATCAAATTAGTCATATTTAAGTTAAAGGAAAATAAATTAAAAAAGTCACGCAGTTTAAAAATACTAATATTTAACCGTCTCAAGTTCATGCCTCAGTCAAATTATATATTTTAATCAATTAGAAATATGAATACTAATTATAATATTATTAATATATAAAATAAAATGTTTAAATCGGTTTGAGGTTGGAGGCTGTGAATTATTTCAAATGTAGAGGACTACGCATAAGATTGAGAAACGATTTATACCATAGTTGGGAGGACGAATAATTTGAAATTATTTATTATAATTATCTTAATATAATCAGAAAATTGAATATTTTTAATAACATGATGTGATACTCACTTTTAAAAATACGAAATATAAAAAGAATAATCTTAAATAATAAAAAAATAATGAAAGAATAAAAATAACACATCTAAACTACAAGAAGGACAAATACACTACTATAAAAAGACAAAAAAAAAAAATCGATAAAAATGAAAGAGAATAAACAAGAGGGACAGAATCTACAAATTACTGACCTAGAGCCCCAAAAATACACAGACGAGATAAATAATGTAATTATAATTTATCCATTAATATTGACTGGGTTAAAAATTTATAAATTTAAATTCACTCTACTCTGAATTCTTTCCGCTGCCATTAACGAGGAACACTTTAAAGAAAAAAGAAAAATTTAAATTAATTTTCACTTCCTATCTATATACTACGGACACGGATATTGATACAATACTGATACGGATATGGAGATACGTGAAATCTCTAAAATGTAGGAAACGGGAACACAAATCTATATGTTATATAATTATGAATTATATAAATTGACAATACAGATTTATGTGCACAAATATGTTTCAGATTATTTTTTGAAACCGAAAGATGTTTTTCATAACTGGTTCATAAATATTTATTTCTTATTTTTATAATCATAATAACAATTTATACAATAAAATTTGAATTTTAAGAAAATTAATGTATTTTTCCTTTTTAAAATTGTGTTATAACCGTACTAGAATTGTTAGAAACCTAATAAATACTTTTTGAATTGGACATTTGTGCCGGTGTCATATGAGTGTCGGTATTCAAGTTTCATAGGTTCTATAACTTGGTGAATATATATGTAATTTTGATTTTTATAGATTTTAATTATAATTGTATTATAATAATAGTCTAAAACTAAATAATATTAGTTCACTATTAATATTTATAAGTGATTATAATATTAATTTATTATTTATATAGAAAAACCAATAATAAGATTAATATTGAATCTTTCATGCGTATTACTTTATTACATACGTCAACAGTTTCTATTAATAATTAAATTGTATATTAATAGGGAATTAAATTTACTTCATTTTAAAGATAATAGTATGTGTGATAAAATAATTCATATTTCTTTTAACTAAATTGACATAATATTTTAACCACACACAAATCTCATATACAAAATAAGTAATTATATTTTATTTAAAATGAATTTTGTTTCACTTTCTACTTTTTCATCTCTGAATCCAGTGAGCATTAGAGAGTAAGTAAATAGGTATGAAAGTTGTTGGAAAGGCGAAGTAGGGTGTTGGATGGCATTTAAGAATCAACCCCACCCATGTGCTTCTCCTACCTATCATCTCACCCACTCACTCCACTCCTTCCATCAAATTAACTTCATTCTTATTCAAACTACTCAAATTCAACTAACTATGAAAAAACTCAAATGGTTTATGGAAATACTCTACTTTAAAAAGTTAACAAACACTTGGTATCATCATTCCATATGGGCAGAGGAGTGGAGCACATGCCTTCTTTAATTCAAATTCATATCCACAATGTCACCCATACCTCAACAATTTCCTCCACTCACCCCTTCAATTTAACTAATTCAAACCTTTCATTTATTATTTTCCAACAACTTCTTAGTTAAAGTATTTTTTGTGCTGTGGATATTCACATCGATTAAAGATTAGAATTTTTTTTGTGTATAAGTAAGTGTAAACTTCATTTCATTAAACTGATTTTATATAAATAAATGTAAACCTTTCCTCATTAAACCAATTTTATGAGATTTAATTAGGCTAACTCTAGTACACTTCTTAATATTTTCCTTTTCAAATGAATTCCGGAAGATAATGATGGAGAGAAATTGACAGAAAAAAAAATTAGATTGAAATAAGAATATATAACAAATTAGCTGCGGGCTACCATTTTGATTAAAGCCACTTCAGCAATATTCCCTACACTCTCTCTCATGTTACACCATTTGGTCTACCATACAAATTCAAGACACAACATCACGCACCCCAATACGAACTAAAAACAAACATCTACCCACAATTAAAAACTTGTCACTCACTATTTCACTCACCAACGTTGTCACCATCAATCCAGTTAAAAAGATTATGATAAAAAATATATATTTAATTATGTCATTGATGTTGATTCTAGGGTTTCAGACTCGGAAATTTTTGCCGGTGAAAGTTTGACCGAACTGCCAATGCGGTGGAGCGATGTTCCACGAGGTGGAGGTGCGGCTGTCGCTGCTCGTCACGCGAAACGACAGCGCCTGACCCACCAAAACCGCGTTTGACTGCCAGTTCTGACCCCAGTTTCGGCTCATTGGCATCCACCCGGTTCGAGACCCCTTCACGTAGATGCGCACGATATCCCCCGCACCCGCCACGTTGCTAACGAGCACCAGGTTGAAGTAACGGAATCCGTTGACGGTGAACCTTATCCCTCCGTGCTTTCTGCATGGCACCCTGCGTAAATACCAACCAATCCACTCATTATTATCTAACTAACACTCTTAATAAAATTTCTACTTCAGTATAATACTTTATAAAGCAAGGTTAAGTAGATATAATCAAATAGGGATCCACATAATTAAGGTGCTACTTTTTTTCTTACGCCTCGCAGTAACAGCACCGAAAGTGACTTGAAAGTAACAATAAATAGAAAAAACAGCAATGAAATTAAGGAACAGACTAAAATGGTTAAGTGGTTGAGTGACAGAAATCCCAAAATTAGAGGCAGAAAGACCAACGAAGAACCTACCCCACCTCTTCTCTACTGAATCAGACACAGGCCATGCCGAAAACTGTGAAAAGCACAATGTCACAAACAAATCACGCTCACATCATTGACTTCAGTTATGAACCATTTGGGAAATGGACTAACCAGTAACTACCTAGGGAAGTTAACAGCTACCTTACTTTCTTTTCCTTTCACCGTGACCATTCTAGAGACTCATTACCAGTTTTTGTGACTGCTGCTTAAACAATAAGTCAATAACCGTACTTTAAACCTCCAAAGGGAAACAAAAACAAAAACCCATAAATCACAAATGAGAAAAAATTATAAAAAACAAAAGAAACAAAGCTAAAAATATAATCTTTTTACTTTAAGGATGGATATATGAAAAGGAAAAGTGAAGGGTAGGTGACGAACCGGCGAAAGGCAACAGGGACAATTCCGGCGCGGTATTCGGCAATTTTAAGGAACATGGGCATGGCGAGGTCGAAGTGAGGACGAGGAGGGTTGCACCAGCCGCCATTGTCGTTTGGAAGAGCGTAGTTGGGAGGGCAAAAGTTTGTTGCGGTGATGAAGATGGAAGGGCTTCCGGAGTGACACCACTGTCTGTCGTTTGCGCACTTGATCTCAAAGCACGCGCCGCAGCTAAGGCCATTGTTGAAAAGCGCTGTGCTCAATGCCGCCGTGTTCACACCGTAGCCTTGGCTGTAGAGGTTCCCATACCCACACGCTCCCCCTAAACAAAGTACAACGTGGAAAAGAAAATGCTGTTGGTTAGGAACATTAAGCTATGTTGTTACATTTTCAAAGTACTAGGTTTGTGTCGAGTTAGTTACTAACCCATGGTGCCGGAAGCATCGGATCCTCCGTAGAAGGTAGCGTGAGCACTTTCCCATGCACCGCCAGAGTAAATCCCTGGAATTCGTGCTTCAACCATCCATGTTAAGGAGATAACGAAGGCAATGCAGAGAAAAATGTTTGGCACTGCCATTTTTCTTCTTTTTTTTCCCTGTAAGTTGAAAATAGTTATGAGAGGCGATTGGTCCGGGAGAGAGGGGAGTACTTAAGGAGCAGAGCGGCACTGGGTAGTGACATGGAACATGTTCCAGTGCAGGGGCAGTTTTTGGAATTTTGTTAACTTTTTCTATCATTATTAAATTAATTGTAACTTTTACTTCAACGCGTATACACCACCTTCCAATTGTATTCAGACAAATTGAATTACGTGTGGGGTCCAGAACTACGTAGAGATATGAAAATTTTGTAGAGCAGATTAAAACTGAGAAGGTTAAAAGGCGAAAGAGTGAGTAACGGGGGAGGAAAACGACAGAAGTTGGGATTGAGAATCCAACGTGTGGGGCGGGTCCTTTCTTTCATTTCTAGTTCCGTAATCATCGCTCCTTAGATACCGCTCCCAATTCACTTTAACTGTATCTTAGTGCCTCACATTCTATAACCCTTTTTCTTTCCTCTCTCGAGCCACACCCACCAAAACCACTACCACTGTTACCAATGCCATCAACCTTCTGCATTTTAATTTTCCTTCTCTAGTTTTTTTTACCGACACTCAACTTCCTTAATAAAAAAAACACTACTGTTTTCTCTTGTGCTGCATGTACGAGAGATGAATGAGTAAATAGATAAAACGATGGCATTTAACTTTTGGCAAAAGAAGTTGGAAATGGGAAAAGCGAATTAGCTGCATCGGATGCTCCAAACATGAAAAGATGAATGAAGATCTATGACCAGCTTCGGTTGTCTTCTTTGCGGGGTTATGATTCATCACTCCAGGACTTGTGCGAACCTTCTCATTTTTTGTCAAAATGTACCAAACAGCTCACATGGAAAAGAGGGAATTTTGGATTCTGGGCCAAACGAGTAAATTCGAAGTAAGCCTCAAGTTAAATAAACCGAAAAAGCTCCACTTTGTCATGGTCATGCTCATGGAGTCCACGAAAAATCGCATCCCCAACAACGCAAACAGTGAAGCATCCATATCATGAACACACCATCCTTAGGTTAACTAATATGCTTCATGTACTTTTTCAGTACCTAAAATATAATTTATCATTACGATTATGAGAGTTCACTTTATAATTTAAGAGTAACTATTTACCTTATTTATAACTGAGCTCAGCTATCAAGTAATTTTAATAATAGAACACTAAAAAAAGAAGAACATGGTCTATACCCCATTTAATCTTTATATAAACATGAGTTAAAATATCTTAATTCTCTCATAAACTAAATTTATTTTATTATTTATTTATTCACTTACTTTGGAGTTATTTTGTAAGTTTTACCACTCATAGAATAATTAAGAATAGTTTATTTTATTGGAGATCTCACATCGATTAGGACTATAGACGAGAATATTTCATTGTATATAAGTGGGTGCAAACCTCACCTCATAAAATCGGTTTTATAGGATTGAGTTAGGCTTAGAGTCCGCTTTGTAATATGATATCAGAGTCATTCCGAACTTATCCTAACAAGTGTTTGTTGAACTTATCAGACTATCCGCTATTGGACCGTTATCGGATCACCCATAATATTATTGGGTATGAAGTCAAGACCAATTGGGTCGGGCTAAGTAGACAACATGTTTTTAGTGGGTGAGCTTAATCATTGTGTCTCTTTATTATTTCTATTTAAAGATATCATTGTACTTGTAATTGGTGTGCAACAGGACAAAATAAAAACCTAATAGTTGTCCGTGTGGATGTAGGTTGTAGTTGTCGACCGAACCACGTTAAATTATGTGTTGTTTATTTTCTGCAGTTGATTTATGATTATGTGTGTTGTTTCCGCGTGCGTTTTTTTCATCAAATATGTTATCCAACGCACGAGCTGTCAGTCTCAGTGCGAGCTGTTATCTCCGCTTTGTAATACATTTTCTACCGAAATAAGTTAATTAGATTATATATGCATGGTAGCTAAAGGTGTTTGACATACATACGTATAAGAGAGTACATGTGTCTATATAGAGTGTTGTTCCATACTAAAATAAGACACTAGAATGAAACCTAGCAATAAGCTTAAAATATAAGTCCTTTTTTTAATGACGTCATTAGCGTTAATAAATGATTAGTATGGTTGAGTAATGAGCCCTTGTGGGGAGAAAAGGGTTGGAGTTTTGTGTTTTGAATGGGGCCAGCATTGTTGTTAGTTTGAAACCTAAATTTGGGGGCCATGATGAAGGAGGAAGCAGGGGCTAAAATAAAAAGTGCATAAATGCAAGGAAGCATAATGAGGTTGCGTCATGTGGAAATATGATTATGAGAGGCAATTGAAGGTGAGAAAATAAAAAAGGAGAGATTGCGTGGTGGGCATGGCAAGAAGGGGTCCTAGTCCTACACCTACTCCTACCTTTCGTCCCTCCAAGGCACCCTAATGCCATGTGCTTCCCACACGGGTCGGGTCAAGAGAAGACACAAAACAAACATCATAATCCACGCAACCTCTTCATTTATTAATGTGAATGCAAATAGGCAAAGTAGGATTTTCTTCTTCTTTTTTATACATTTTTAGAAACAAAAACATCTTCCTTTTATCATTCGTCCCTACATACCCAACCTTCTTATAAAGCCTACGTAATGCTCAACAAAATTAAATCTAGATAGATGTCAAATTTTTTATTTTAAAAATATATTTTTTATAGAAAATAAAATAATAATTAATTAACAAAGTGTTATATAATATTTCCACACCGTAATCCATTATTTTGAACAAAATTATGAATGTTTAATGTTAGACATAATATAAATTTTTAAATCCCTATTGTTAATTTTAAAATTTAAACTTTCACTTTCTACTTTCTATTCGGTGTTGAAACTGGTTAAACTTCTATATTGATAATTCTCCTTCGTAATTAATTGAATCACGTGACTTTTAACAAGTTTTAGTAATATTAAAAAATTAACTTTAAATTTAACTCAATCTTACAAAATAAGTGTAAGGTAAGATTTGTACTTATTTATATACTATATTTTTAGTTAATGTGAGATTTTGCAAAGATAAACTTTAAATGACTTTGATATCATATTAAAAGACTTTAAGTCGAATTTAACCTTACAAAACCAGCAGATTTGTAATCACTTATATACTATGAATTGACTTTATTTTTAATTAATGTGAGATATTGAAGAAGTAATTTTATTCCTGTATAATTTTCTTGCCAATCTTTATCTTTTAGTTTTATATTAAAAATGGTATTTAAAATCATTATTTTCCGTATACATAGTAAATAGCTATGTCACCTTTTACTTTTACTTATAAATTATTTTTCTAATTACTTTAGGATGAAAGATAGTTTCAAACTTGCTTTTATTCAATTTGTAAAATTGGTTTTGAGATTTAGTTATTCTAGATTTGAACGATATTGGAGAGGTAAAAGAAGAGTTCATGTTTATGTTCATATACATTATATAAACTTTACTTTAAAAAAATTATTGTATTATATATTACATTATAACTATAAAATTTTGCACTAATTAAAATATTATTGTGTATAATTGAATATTTTTTTTTTACTTTGTTGTTAAAGTAAAGACAGACCATCAAAATGAGAACAAAATAAATGGAAGTTAACTAATGTTTTAAACTTTTTTTTTAAATTCAATTATCTAAAATGTCACTACAACAAATTGATTAAATATCAACTAATTTAAAGATAAAAAAATAATTAGTTAGATTTTGACTAAATTAGAACTATTTTATGAATAAAAAAATTATTGATATAAAAAATAATTTATATTATTAATAAAAAAAATATAAATAGTTTCTAAATTATAATCTAACATTAGTTATTAAAGTTTTAACTTCTAACTACTTTAAACTCTAAATTATTGACTAATTTAATTAAAGATAAATTTAGAATATAAAACATTGATAGTTAATATTAGATACCAATTTAGAAACTACTTTATAAATTTAATAATGTAATTTAGGTATTAATTGTTTTTAGTTTATAAAATAATATCTAATTTAGTTAATATAATGACTAATTATTATTTTTCTCTAAATTATTTTATATTTAATGATTTTCTTGTAAGTTAATATAATGACTAATTATTTTCTTATCTCTAAATTAGTTTATATTTAATGATTTTCTTGTATTATATGCTTCTAATTTTTGTCTTTAGTTGATTGACTAATAATAATAATAATAATAATCTCTTATATAGGAAGAACTTTGAAAATAATTAAGCGAAATGAACTATCAATAGTTAAAACTTTGGTTGTTAATTAGATATCCATTTAGAAATTATTTAACAATAATAGAAACTAATTTAGAAACCAATTTTTTTTAGTTTCTAAAGTGGTATCTAATTTAGTTACTATTGTAACTAATTATTTTAGTTTCTAAAAATTGGTTTTTATTTCATTATTTTCTTGTAGTGTAATTAATATTTGATCAAATTTTATTAAATTATAAATAATTTTTTTTAAGTTTTAAGAATTTGAATGTTACTAAATGTTATATATATATATATATGTATGTATAGTGTATGATGAAGTATTTTAAGTAATATATAGGTCATTCATAGTTGAGGTGGATTAAATAATTAAGAAATAGGTGGATGAAGCATGCTTTTATTTGGCCATATATGGAATATAGAATACCTAGGAAATGGATTCAACAAAATAGTGTTGGGCACTTATTTATTAAAATGACCTATTTTTCAAAATGTGGAGAATTTTTTATGTTGTTCTTTGTCACAAGGAGAGTGAGAGATATATGAGCTTGGCAACAGTTTAAAGTTTGCATGTGCATGGTGGCTATTGACATCAAAGATAGAAGATACACATGTGAACTGAAAATTCCTATGCATTGTGGTCCATTTACCCCACAAAAGATTGGCTTCTTCAACTCTTTCTTTCATTCACTCCCATCCTTATCTGTGATATTCCTTACATGTGATCATCTGCTATACTACAACCCCATGATTCAATGCCTCTTAGTTCCTCCAAATTTGAGGCTTCACTAGCTTCCACCCAAAGAATAATACATATCACCTCCTCTAACAACAAACACAATGGGTTGGCATCAATGTCACACTCAACTACATTTTGAGATTTTATTTGAGTGAACTTTCTGATCCAAGGAACCAATGGTTCAGCGTTCTGAAAAGATAAGATCAGTTGAAGCCCAAAAGTTTGTGATAAGGGAAGGGTCCCAGAGGAAAATACTATTCAAGAACAATGTTGTTTCTTACAAATAAAGGAAAAGGACTGGGGTGGGGGAGAGACACTCGACAGACCATAGAGGGCTCAAACCATGTTTCTGTCTAACAATGATAATGTTATTTCTAATCTCAATTTTCCGTAATCATCTCATGTTTGTACACTGCACTTTTTTGTTTTAATGGCAGGATAAATGAGACAAAATAAGTGCCACTGCATTCTCTTCCTTCTCTCTGTCTCTCTTTCTATTGATATAAAAATGCATGTATAATACAAAATGAGAAATACAATGTGCAATTAGTGAACAATGCTGAGGAAACAATCTCAACAGTAGTAGTATAACCGTTAAAAGTGTTCTTGTGAATCTGAGATGATGCCATGTCAAAGTACTGAAGTGGTCATAATAATAACACTTACCCTATTTCCAACATTGGACCATTTTGCTTAATAGTTTGAAATCATGAATCCTATATCCCAGAATCATGCTTGTTTAAAACTTTGCTTGATAAAAGAGCAGAGTCTTTTGAAGCAAGCATCCATCATAATTCATACATCTCAAAGCTCTCATCTTCACTATGAGTCCTGACACTTCTCTTAAATGGACGTATCTGTGTCGGACACACGTATCGGTGTCGACACTCATAGGACACTTATCGGTGAAGTGTTCAATTCAAAAAAATATTTGTTGGATTTTTTAAAATTCTAGCACGGTTTTAATATAATTTTAAAAGGTATAAATACAATAATTTTCTAAAAACTCAAATTTATTGTATAAATTTTTATTACGATTATAAAAATAAGGAACAAATTCTTTTGAATCAGTCATGAAAAATATCTTCCTGCTCCCAAAAGAATCTGAAACATACTTTTGCACATAAATATTTATTTTCAATTTATATAATTTAAAATTATATAATATATAAATTTATGTCCCCGGTGAAGTGTCCTACATTTTAGAGATTATATGTATCTCCGTGTCCGTATCCATATCGTGTCAGTGTCCGTATCCGTATACATAGGTTCTTCATCTATCTGATGCCATATCAATCCTGTTCTTTGTTCTTTGTTTATCTTTTGAGGGACCCTGAGATCATGGAGCTATTTCCTTCTTTGTTGTATTCCTATTTTCAAGCATCATCCATCATACATAAAAAATAAAATAAAATTTAAACTATCTATCTACAACTGTGGTCACGAAACATCGTTAATAATTTAGGTGATAATAACAGCTCTTCAATACATCATATAATAACAAGTGTTACAACCGAATTACCTGTAAAACATCCAAGTGGGACCACTGAAATCTGGTTTGAATAGGAAAAAACTTATTCCCTTGTTCCTTCCCTCGAGTAATGAATTTCGTAGAAAAATTAGGTATCTTATTATATTTTATCGTAGATGATCTCGAAGTATTTATGATCGGTGTTAGTGGTGACATGAAAAAAAATGTTTATCATAAAACATTAGGAGAAATGAAAATAGTATGTGTGTGCAAATCATTAATCATGCGTCCTTTATATCAGGTTTAAAACCAACAAAAATAAAACAAGGATGAGCTATAGGAAAAAATATTTTACGTTTTATAGGCAAAATGTTAGTATGACAAAGACAAAAAAAAAGGGGGAGCATAAAAAGATTGAGAATTTTATTATGAAGTTCTTCAAAAGAAAATTGATTGTTTAAAACAGGTTAGACGAGAGAGAAATAATAATATAAATAACATGAATAACAATATAATTTCAATTTTTTTTGGATAAATTAAATTGAAAGAGAATAGTTCTATAAATAGATAAAATATGTTGATGTGTTTTCTTAACAATACCATTTTGTTAAAAGAATTTTAAGATAAGATTTTTTTATGAATAATACCTTTAGATGTATAGAAATCATTCATGCAAAATTCTATTCCATTATCAGTACAAATGACATGATCTTTTGCTTCAGAATCTATAATCCAAGTGATTTCATTGTCAAGGAATCCATACCTAAATTATTTAAGTTTGACACAAGTGGAAATAGAAGTAGTATGAGAGGAATTCAAACTGCTAGAGGTTTTCTTTCCTTATCTGCTACAAATGCATTAACACTTATGCTAGAACTTCTATAGATGAAATCCATGTTTCCTATAGCATATGTCCACAATATGATCAAACAGTTCACAGTGGGAGCATATTTTATTATTATGAAGATTCTTTCCTTTGTTATCAAAAATATTATTTGAATTGTTCTTGTATAAGAAAACATTCTCATTGTGACAAATTTTTCCATAAAATTTGGAGTGAACATTTTTAGAAATACTACATTGTTAATAAATGTATTATTTACCTCTAAGGCATTATAAAATGCAAAATGAACATTGTCTCCAAGAAGTTGTTTTTCTTGTTAAACAATAAAGGAGCAAATTTTTGAAATGAGTGGGAAATGGTCAAGAGGAACATGAAATTTGATGTTCCCATATTGTTCATTAAGGTCGTGTAGAATTTGCATGGCTTGATCTTCAAGCTTTCTTTTATTCATGAAATCAAGAATTTCACAAAAATACTTATTATTGTATTTACAATCAAACCTGAAATTGTTCATCTTGTACGCATAACTTGAAAAATAATTTAATAATAGATTGATATTTTTGTCTTAATGAAAACATTTCTGGTTGAAGATATGACATATGATCACCTTGACCATATCTTGATTAAAGTTCATCCCAAATCTCAACAACAAAGTTCATCCAAATGATGGATTTTTTGATACTTAGCGTTACCAAATTGATGATTCATGATGCAACCATATTGTTACATCTTTTCCACAAAGAAAATATTTGATTTGTGGCAGGAGGAGGATCAATAAGACCGTCTATGAATTGTAACTTATTTTTTGCGCTTAAATCAATAACCATAAAACGACTCCAAGAATGATAATTAGTCTAATCAAGTAAAAGAGAAACTAAAGAGGTAGCATGGTTCTCACCAAGATGCATATACATGAAGTTATTGACTCCAAGACAAACTTCTTCGTCAACCTTATCCATCAAAGAGATGCGCAAGAGAACACTTCAAAATTAAGTGTTTTAAGGTAAAACTAGAAAACTTTATCATTGATTTACAAAAGAGACTATAGAATGTTGTCAGAAAAATCAATTATGCAAGAAGAAAAACAAAAAAGAAATAGAAAAATAGAAACGTTTAAACAAAACGAGATGACCATTAGATAATCTAAGTATTTCATAAATTGTCTAGGTTAGTCATAGCCATCAAACTATTTAAGAATATTTTGGATTATAGGAAAACAAACCGTCTAATGGTCAACAAAATAAACTCTCTAAGATTTGAAAAGGATAGACAAGATTATTTTTTCCAATTCTCTATCATTATATGGATAAATATTGATCGATAGAAGTGTTAAACCATTTATCTATATTATTTTTGTGTCAACAAGATAGTCAAACATAATTTATTGAAACATAATTATAAGGTTATCTACCTCCATCAACTATGTATAAACTAGTTGTGGTAACAAAATTTGTAAGCATGGAACATAATTAAAGACATTACCATTACACATTTTTCTATTTTAATCCTAATTAGTTTTACCTCAATTTTTAAACGAGAAAAATATTTTTCCATGTAAGATTTTTACTAAGTTCAAATAAAAAAATTGCGTTTTCGGTAGTTTTATCACATGGTAATACTTGCTACTTGAGAAGTGTCATCGCTAATTGGGATAAGTGTCATCACTAATTGGGATAATGTTCTCTTGTTGTTTATATTTTTCAAGGAGGTGGCAAGAATTAGATAGATTTTGATATTGACATTGAATAAACATAAGCATATTGTGTCATTCAATCAAAATCGTCATCCATTCATGTTTGATTTCCTTTGTCTTATTTATGATTGCACATGTTCACTCTTTTATTACTAATAAAAGAAAGGTTTAAATGATTTAGCACTTTCAAAAACAACATGCCATGGTGTAAATGTTATTTTCTTTGTTATAGCACATGTGTTTTTTTTTTGTTAGTATCAATTGAATATTTTCAGGTTATGTTAAAGATATCTCCTAAGAATAAGAATATCCTTGTTCTTTACATATTAAGTACAAACACCATCTCCAATCCAAATTCTAATAACAGTAGTATTGTGGATCTTTTTTCTTTATATTTATTTAATTTTCTCATTTTTATTAAATATGACATTTTAAATTACACTTACATTTTAACAAGAATGCAATAGTATCTAAATTACAAAATAATATTTAGAAAAGGCAAAAAAATGAAAAAAAAAATATTTTTGGTGAAGAGAATGAGAAGCAAAGAGATATTTAGGCAAGTGGAATGAGAAGAGAAGGTGGAAAGAAATATTGATTTATTAATATTATTAATTTATTATTGCGTGGAGAGAAATTAAATGAAATTAATAGAAGAATTGGTTTGGGTGGAAATTGTGGCGTGGGCTGATGGCCGCCACCAGCCTCTCTCAGATCATCCAATCGCCGCTCCTGGAACTGCCCAGAACCACCGCCCACGTCAGAATCTCCGCCAAAAGCCTCCGCGTCTCCGCCACCTCCGACCGACACCCCGAGGGACCACACTGCATCTACGTCGGGCCCCTCGAAACCGCCAACAAAGAGAACCTCGAAGCTCTCTACTGCCAAGTAAACCAAACCATTTCAATTTTACTCTCCGCAAAACTTCAATTTTGCTACTATTATGGAAATATCGATGAGTGTTTGGCTTTTGCAATAGGCACGGGATGCGTATTATAGTGGTCACCCTCTCATAGTTGATGACATGTTTGATAGAGTAGAGGTATGCTACCTTCCTTCACTATTTACTATTTAACCTGTCATAGTATATAGTTCTTAGCTTCTGATTTAGATTACTTTTCCTTCAATTATACTAAATTATTGAAAACAGTTAAGGTTAAGATGGTATGGTTCAAAGTCTGTCGTCAAGTATCCTAGGTGCAGTATCAGGAGGCAATCCACATTTGCTGATGCTGAGGTAATTTCATTTTCTTCACAATCTTATATTAAATTCTTCTTCTGTCACCTGTCTCTGCTGGGTTGTGATCCCCAATCTTGGTCGCTGATTTCTTATCATATATACTCTCAATAGTTGTAGAATGAAGTGCTAGAGTGTGTATTTCCAATTTTTTACTCTTTCCTTCTGTTTGATACAGGGGAAAGAAAATAAGAGATTGGTTTGAAAATTGAATTGGACAGAAGATAGAAGGATAGAAAAATTAAGTCCTTGTTTGTTTACTGTTTTCTTAAATTTGTTTGTACTTTGATTCATTTGAGAATGACTGTCCTCTGTCTGAATATAATTATGTTTTCTAAAAGTTGGTCTCTTGAGCACTTGAAGAAAACAGAGGAAGTGAATGAGCATCTCCCAGCTGTTTCTGTAATGTAATTTTCATAACTTCATAGATTTTGAGGAGAAATTAATTGCTGGGTAATGCAGAGTTATTGTAGAAAACGTTTTTTTTTAAAATAAAAAATTGGAAGGGAAACAATCAGGCTCTGAATTTTTGTTTTTAAAAATCAATATTCATGTTTTTCTTTTCAACCAAATAAAAGAAAATGCATTGCTATTTGTGTTTTCTTTCTCTGTATTTTCTTTTTACTCATTCAAACATGTTATTATGTGGCTCCAGAATTTCTGTTTGTGTGATATGTTTGCTGTATTTCTATTCTATTGAATGTCTGTAGCTTGCTACATGTTTATCTGGCTAGAATATTTAGGGCTCCCTGCCTTGGCTCCTTTCTTCTTGGTTTCTTCTCTAGAATATTGAATGATGTTGTCGTAGGGCAGGAAGATCTGTCTATGGTTTTTGCTTTAGCAAGCACATGGGCCATGTTCCTTGCATTTGGCAGTTTAGCCTGCGTTGGACCCATATCGTACACTGTTGGCATGGCTTATCAAAATGCATTCGATTCAGGCGTATCACTTGGTAGCCAAACACCTGGATTAGGGTTTCTGGCCTTGGTGAACAGCTTTATTTTCCTTGGGCTGGGTGTTGTCATCGGCTACCCTGTTGCTTCAGCTTCAGGTAAAACCCTTTTTGCTGCTTTTCCCCTTCAATATCTTATGCTTTAATCTTAAAATTTGTACTCCAAAAAATACCTCAACTGCCCCTTGTTTAGGAATTCCTTATCGGAAAATTTTCTCCCTATAACCTCAAAACATATTCAATGATTGGTGACACTACTTCTACATTTGTATTTAATTAACTGTCCTTTCACAGTTAAGGTGCTTCAAAGCCTGTGGAGGAATGATTTGGTGGCACTAAAAGGTGCGTGTCCAAATTGCGGAGAAGAGGTCAGTCATTGTAATAACTGTCCATTGTTTCTTTTCCATCCTGTCCCTCAACTTATGTTCAGTTTGAGAGGCACTGCACATATGTAAGGTTTAATTTCACCATGTGCATTGAGCTGGATTAATTTTCTTTCAGTTATTTGCATTTGTGAGAATGGACAGGAATATTGAGTCACCTCATAGAGCAGATTGTCATGTGTGCGAATGCTTATTAGAATTTCGCACAAAAGTGGAGGTAAACGAATTAGACTTCTATTCTATTTTTAATTGAATTTTTTGCAAAAGGCTGTTCAAAAATCTAAACTGTTACAATTGAGAATAGTTATGCAACAATTTCTAATGCATGTTCATAATGTGAAATTTCTCTTCCATTTTATATCCTCTTCGCCCAAAACAAAATTCATCCACCAAAAAATGATGTTGCACTTTGTATGACACATGATTTTATTGTTTTTCAGCAACCAGTCTCAAGATTTGGTAGACAGTGGGTTTATGGGCGTATTTATCTTGTTTCACTAAGAGGCAGATCCCGACGGCAATAACAGCAGTGAATTTTCTTCCGAATTGCTTTTGTGCAGTGTATAGTAAGGATCAGAGTTTCATCCATTCCTTTCTTAGTCTTATTTTTAGTCTGGAACAGTTTTGCCTGAAACCGATTTAAAACACTTATCATCAGGAACAAGTTGACTTGTTAATGGATGGACAACTAATTTCTTCGTGTACGTGAGTGTTATGCGCGATTTTTTGATATTGAACTCTCAGGACAATTGATGTCTATTGTAAAGTAGAATCACGATTATCGTGTATACAAAATGAGCTCTGCATTTTTTATATATTGTTTACTGTTGTAGAAACACTTGTGATCAAATATTAAATGTCAGAGACAGTGTTACATGCCCACTTTATTATTATTTCTCTTGTATGCCATGTTACTATTGCCTTGATTGCCGCTGCCATTGTTGATTCCATTGTTACTCTAGTTACCTTTCCTATGATGTTTATCAAAAGTTATTTTCGGGACATATTCTATTTTCAGGAAAGTTAAATCCACTGCTCTGTACAGTTTGTATTCTCATGTTAAGGGTAAGTTTTATTCCATGAAAATGATATAACTTTCATTTTTTATTTTAATTAATTTAAAATTTAAAAAGTATTTGCGTGAACATGAAAAAGTTAACTAAATATAGTTATAAAGTATGCTTGAGAATAATTTTTACAGTTATATATTCTCATATTATAAAATCAGAATTAAACGCCTCATGATGTTAAACCGACTGAATCGAACTAGTGGGGGTTGGATAGTATACGCCAGTTCTTAGGTTTGATTATTACTATTATCGTATAAAAAAAAATATGTCATCAATTGTTTTGCCCAAAGAGAAAAAAAGGTTTGCTTACAATGTCTAATTTTTCAAAATTCAAGAATAATTCTTTCCTCTTGCAGGTGACATCAAGGATTTCATGTAACATTGACAAAGAAAAAAGTGCTACATGCATCCAAGGATGATCCAAGTTCCAAGTTATCACATGATCTATTGATATAAGAAACGATAATAACACATTAACTCAAATTGAAGAATAAACTTTCTGTTGATGCTATTATACTTGATTATGACTTTTGATTAACTCTTCTTTTAGTGGAAGGTGAATACGGGGGAATTGCATCGCTTTGCTAATCTTCACAACAGTAAATGATATTTGTGCACTATGAAACTTACAGTCTTTATACGTTGCAAGCTAGTATATAGATTCTTTTACATTTTTTTTTGGGTCAAAGAGAAAGGACAGCGTTATTATAATAAAGTTATTATCTTGCAAACAACCAAAAGCCAGATCATGAAATTTATGGCCTTTTACCATAATCATGCATAAATACACAAGATTGGATCCTTAAATAATCAGTTGATAGAAGCTGCAACCAAAATCCCCCACAATAAAATATCTATCCCCTAACAGCAACACCAAGACCCCCAAAAAATGAGAGAACCCATTCGGGAATTCTATGTTTATGGCATAAACATCAAGGATAAATGGTCCTTCAGGATTTGCCTGCAAGCAACTTTATTTCAAGGTTTTCAACAAAGAGAATTTTGATTTTCATCAGTTCTGCAATCCTCGAAATTTGCTAAGAGGAGTCACTATAAATGCTTGACTAAAACAGCTATTACCATGGGATGCAGAAGTTAGTGTTCATGCATGCATTGCAAAATCAGAACATTTTACATAGAACTAAAGCAGATGACTGCAATTTGGGCAAATGTAATCAAGTAAATCTTTCAATTCTGTTGAAGCTTCAATGCCCAGCCAATCAGAAGTGTGCTAAACTGTAGACTAGAATCCAGGAAAGCTGCACAGATATTAAATTGGAGTCAGACTGTAGAACAACAAAAGCCTTATTTTCTACAGCATATAAAGCAATGAACAACATAGCATAGTACCAGGAAAAGGGTTATAGAAGCAAATAGCCCCTCTTGAAGGAGGGCTCCATGACCACCAAACTCTTCCTCGTCAACCTTTAATATTACTGCATAATAACTATATATAATCCCAGTCGATAACGCTAAAAACCTGCAAAACAGACAAATATTTAAGAAATAAACATCAAACTTTAGAGTGTTAAGGAGAGTAGGTCCCACATTCATTCTTAATGGCACAAAAATGCAATGGAAAAAGCTATGAACTAAGGATTTCAATTAGGACAAAGATAATTTATCTGATGTTAAAGAAACAATATGATGTTGACAATTCAAGTCTGAGAAAATTTATACTTCGTAAAGTCACAACAATTCATCAATCATTCTGTTTATAAAATTGATGATAGCACAAAGTAAAACTCAACAAAAGGTAACTTGATTACTGCAGCCTAACCTCATTAACGATTTATTTCAATAGATTACTAGATGCTTTTCCAAACAAATCTTCACAAACAATGTCACAGTGAATGCTAAAACCGAAAATCAAGAAACATTAACATAACAACTTCAAAAGATTGTTATCTCTGATGAGACCCTCTCCTATATTTCCAGAGTTAATGTTGCTGTAGCACAGCAAAAGTCATAAACACGCAATTCCCTTAGTTTTGTAACTAGAACAACATCTTCATATATTTAACATCCACCGCTGTTCCCAAATTTATGTTAAATGCCCACATTTTCATAGGTTAATCACTCAACACTTCTTTTTCACCCATAGATCTACATGGTCCTTTCCCATAGTCAATTAATCCTTGATAGAATAGAGCACTCACTGTCTCCTTCTCCACTGTGCACTTCCTTATCTCATAAATGTCGTGAACAAAAGTTGATCCCAACTCCTAAGCAATATGATAAAGGACCACTCAAAAATATCATTGCCACAACAGAACATATACACAAGATGTTTCTAGATCCTATGCATGGCATCAATTATTACAGTTAATACTCAATCTACAACTTCAATTACATCCAAATATAAGATAAACATAAACATACTGGACAAAAAAAGCACTTACAGTATAAACCATATGCCTCCAACCAAAGGTATTGAACCCCAAAGGAATCCACAAGCAAGGCCGAGCCCTTGTCTAATCCAATGTAATACGTCTCCCAATTGATCCTGCTTGGAGGTAATCCATAGACAACGGTTGTTAGCATATGATTAGAAAAATTAAGTAACAACTACGCACAATACAGTTATTCTCAATCTTAATCACATACTATAAAAGAAGTTGAGGAGGTGTTACATCAGTAACACAACTATTTAATTTTTTTTTACTCTGTTGCTTACCCAAGTTTCAGGAAGGCATATAATTCAACTCAGCACCTTCAAAATTAATTATTTCATTTTAAGTAAATTTCAGCAAACATCTACGGGTCAAATTGGGAACAGGAATGGATCTAGGAAGGATGAATTGAAAGAACAAACCTTGTCCCAGGAAGCTTCGGGATCAAACAATTTGGCAAATTTTGAAGGCGAGAGGTGACCGTTCTGGTGCGGCTGTTGATGGTTAACGGATTTACCCTCTTTCATAGTCGGAGACAAACAACGAATAATAATGAAAACAAGGAGTAATGGTGAGTGAAGTACTTCACACAGAATTTGGGATCCGGCGACACAGTGGAGGGTGGAAAAAGAAAATTAGGGTTTTTGGATTAAAAGGGAAAAAGGGAATCTGAAAGTAAATTAAAAATTTCAGAAATTGGTTGTTAATGTTCGATCTGGCATTTCATATACATTAACATCACAGTATCTATCTCTTTTTTTCCTTAAAATCTCAACAACCACATCTTCTCTGCTGTTTGTTACTTTTGTTTATCATAAATTTAAATTTAAATATATCCAAACAAACATTTTTTTGGATAAACATCTATTTCTTTGTCTATTTTACACTTAGAAGTTATCTTTTCTTAAAATTTACACACATATTTTAATATCCTTTTTAACCTTTAATACACCCTATGTAGCATAGACATAGATACGACACAGACACATACACGGAGATAGTATAACATATAAAATGTAGAACACAGGACACAGATCTATATATTATATAATTATGAATTATATAAATTGACAATAAAGATTCATATACACAAATATGTTCTAGATTATTTTTTTGGAGCAGAAAAATGTTTTTCATGAGTAGTTCAAAAGGATTTGTTTCTTATTTTTATAATCATAATAAAATTTTATACAATAAGTTTCAGTTTTTAAAAAATTAATATATTTTTCTTTTTTAAAATTGTGTTAGAATTATACTAGAATTGTCAGAAATTCAATAAATACTTTTTGAATTGGACACTTTACGGATATGTCATACAAGTGTCGGTATCCAATATGAGTATCCGACACCGACACGCTAGTTAAGAGAAGTGTCGAACTAAAATTATATTCATATTAATTAATATGAATGACTTTCAAAAATAATAACAAAATATAATTCTTATATATTGGTTTCCCTCTTTCATACCTTTACGAAAAAAGTTTACTTATAAAGCCCTAATTTTTGTGGTTTTTTAATGATATGGTATGTGATTATTATCTATTATATATTATTAGAAAAGAACCACTTAGTGACTCTATATTTTAAAAAAATATTGATACTAATTGTTTTTTTTTTCCAAATATAATTAAAAGTAAAGTAAAAACATAAATATGTAGTTTTTTTATATATTGTTACATTTTTTAATTTTAAAATATAATTAAAGATAAAAATATAAAATATATACAATAAAAAGATAATCCTTTATACAATGTTAAAGGTGACAATCTTTTTTTCCTTTAAATATATATTTAAAATGATTTTATTTTCATTGGCATGTAAATCTTGTATGTGTTTAATTACTTTTCTGTATAAAGAATTATCTTTAAATTTATACAGTTAAAATATTTCATTTTAATCTTTACACGTGTTAGTTTTTAACTTTGTAGCTTATATTATTATTTTAATTATCTTTAATCTTTTAGGAGTGTAAAATGGTATATGAAAGAATTAAATTGAAATATTTTAAATATGAGAGCTAATTATATAAACTGACCAAAAAAAAGTTTACATTAATAATGCATAAAATTAAATTAAATATGGATAAAATATAATTTTAAATTTTCGTATCCGTAAACCTATAGTCTTCGAAAATATTAAGTAAAATTTAAATATTTTTTATATTATTACTTTAATATCTCATTCAACTACTTATTATCGTTTTAATATTTAAAAACACGATAATATTATGGTCTTAGTCATACCAACTTTTGGATTTTAATTTTTAATTAAAAAATAAGTGATGACTTACACTTTTAAAAACCTTTTTTAAAACACTATTATTTATTTACTATCTTATTGTAGTTACAAAATATAATAACTAGTAAATTAAGTCTTTAAAATGTGTGCTGATTTCAGTTTAATCTTCAAAATAACAATTAGTGCTATTCGTATCTATCTATCTCTTTCTATATATATATATATATATATATAATTATTAAATAAAAATAATTAATTTTTATATTAACTAAACTAGATATTATTTTAAATTAAAAAAAATTTAGTATATAAAATAGCTTCTATTATTAATAAAAACAACTTTAGATAAAATTAAATATAATAATTAACTGTTTTTTATTTTTAAAATTATTTTTTATTTATAAATATCTTGTAATATATATATATATATATATATAACTCAATTATTATATTTTTATGTTAAATTTCACATATCATTTTATCATCAAAATATACTATCTAAAAACCAATATCACGCTACATTAAGAAATATTTTATTATTATATTATAATATTTAAGAATCAAATTATAATTTTTGTATTTAAATATTAAATTATATCTTTTTGTTTTTTAAAAGATTAAATTCACAAAATCCCACTCGTTCATAAAAAAATCAAATTTGCCCTTTATATAATATGCATTGATTGATCTTATTTATTAAGTGAATTAGTATTTGTGAAGGTTTTAGTTTTAAATGTACATTTTAATAAAATAAAATGTGTTTGATTACAAATAGCTTTATTTATTTTTATTTTAATGTTGAGACGTTTAACTCTTATTTTTTTAGCCGGCTTAACACTTTTTAGGGGGAAATAGTGGCTTAATTAGTGTTTATCTAGTGAAGGACTCCTGTTAAGTTATACCCATAGATTACTACATGTCACCAACTCTTTATTTTTTACCTAGATATAAATAACTTTTGTGACAAAGTAACTTTTACACTTTTTAGTTGATTATAAATGATTTCGCCTTCAACTTATGACATGAAACCTTCACAAATTATTAATCAAATAAAACATCTTAATATATTTCCTAATTTAATACTTATATAGCACATTTCAATATTAATTTTCCTAATTTAATACTTATAATACATTCCAACATTAATATTAGTATAAGGAGTGCTGGAATATCATCCTTTAAGATATTAGAAAAAATAGTTTTAGACTAAAAATAATATATGATTTTTTTATTATTAAAGTAAAAGGTCTACATAAATGGAAAAAAATATTTAAGTTTCATTTTCAAAATAATTATCATTCCTTGAGAAAAGTTTTTTCTTTTTACTTATAATTTTTCTTTAAACTTTTAACATTATCATTTATCAGATTGATAATCAAATACTATATTTGGAGTCCTGACAATGATTAAAGCAAAGTTACCTAATCAAAATTTTGATTCGAGTAAGTTTAGTTCTGCTTCTTTTTTTGTTGAGACAGTTTTGAGTTTTCATGTATACTTAGGTACATGTGCTTTGCATGTGATATATTTAGTCTTAGGATTAGTCTTTGTTAATTTAGGATCCTAATGATGTGCTCAAATCATTGATCAGGATTTTGTTGTGCAGGTTAGGTTATTCTTGTTTACTTTAGGAGTTTGAGTTATTTGTGAGTACTCGTCCTTCTATTCAAGTAAGAGAGGGTGATTTTAACTTTTCAATAGTACCTTAGGCTAAAAGATTTGGATGTAAAGGTGACGTGGTCACAAGTTCCAAAATTCTCATACAATTATGTTATTTAATGATTTTTTTTTTAAATTGATAACTTTTGAAATTGTAGATATATTTGATTTTTATAGTTTGGTATATAAATGTTGATTTTAGTATTGAAAAGGTTATTGAATGTTTTTAAGTTGGGTTATGAATTATTTTGAAGTTTAAACAGTGATGAAAGTTGGTTGTTTGAGTTGAATTTAAGTAGAGTCTTGTTTAATTTTTTTAATATATATATATATATATATATATATATATATATATATATGATTTCAACGAGAGTACAAATCAAAATTCGAGCAAGGTAGTGTCATATTAATTCTATAGGTTTTACAAAGTACAATTTTAATTATTGATTATTGGTAAAGATTTGAAATTTAGTTAGGTATATTATTAAGTATTTTCGCTCAAGCAACAAAATTTGTCTCTCTTTTTTATCTTATTTTCGCTCAAGCAAAAATGGTACTACAACTAAACTCTTGTCTCGGGTCAATTTTAGCTTAAGTGAAGGGATTTTCGCTCAAGCTAAAAGATATTTTTGGTTTTGTTTGTTTGGTTATTGTGTGATGATTTTAGTTAATTTAAGATACATGTAAATTGGATATTGATTTTCAATAATTGTATAATGTGTGAGATTAACTATGAATCATGTGGAAGTGTGATCGAGACATAATATTTTTAAGAAAGGAAATGTCTTCTTGAGAATTTTAGGTGGTGTATTGATTTTTGGACTTTGTGAAAGAGATTATCTTGACTTTCCTAATACACTGAAATCATGAAGGTGTTTAGATGTTGATAGTTGAAGGAGGTTCCTATGGTGTGAAAGAGAATCATATTAGGTAGATCATTAGCAATTTTCCTCATGTCATATTATAATGGATTTTCTAGTGTTGAGATGTTGTTGTGAGGATAACTAAGTGACATGATAGGGACAAATATCCGAGTCTAATTTCAATACACGAATCTTTCGAAAGTAGAGTCAAGTGTTTGTTGTTGTATGTCAGTGAGTTTTTGACATAATGGTGAATGTGATATGAGAATAAACACTTGATTGCTTAATACACTGAAATTGATGGTTTAGGCTTTAGGATTTATGGTTTATTGTTTAGGGTTTATGGTTTAGGGTTTATGATTTAGGATTTATGTTTTAGGAGTTATGATTTAAGGTTTATGGTGTAGGGTTATTCATATGTTTGTGTTTAAATTAATTGAGTCTAAAGTTATATTAAAAGTGTTTAAAAATCTGTAACTTACTATACTTTTTGGTTTGTGTTGGTTTAAAAATTTGTGATAATCGTATTACAAAGGAGCATAGGACATTACAGGTAGTAGAACTCCACGACGAGTAGATGTAATTTACTTTTTCTTTTAATATTTTGTTTTAATACATATTATAATCTTTTTATATGTGTACATATATATATTTTGTGTACATATTTAGAAAGTTTAGTTAAATAAATTCTCAACTTACAAATGTTTATTATTAGAGAATCTTTGTTGTAATCAATTTTATAAAAAAAATTCTTGAAAACTTGTTCCACACTAATAATCATTATGAATAATCTGTAAGTCACATTTACATCTACCATCAATCTCGATTTTTCCATTTACTTCATTATAAATAAAAGCTATATGACAAATATTTGATAACTTATGTTAAATATTTTGTTGTTTTAAAAATAAATATGCAATTAATTATTTATAAAAATAATACTTCTTTACGTATAAATAATAAAAAAAAACGACATGAAAAATAAGACATTCTTAGGTTTAGAAAATTGTAAATAAAAGAGATTATGTTTCTAGTTACGTTGCATAATCTAATGTAACCTATCTTAATGAAATGAAACTATACATCGTTTTACTTAAAATTCACATATTTATTATCATAAATCTAAAATTGTTTTTAACATATAAAATAAAATTATAGTTTAATAATTTCACAACAAATACCTTTTTTTTTCTTTATACGCATTCATTTAAATGTTCCATTAATTTTTTTTTACCTAAATAATTATACTTATTATTCATTTTTCACTCTCATACATTCAAACAAAACATTAAACACAATAAACATTAATGGGGACTACTATTTGCCACCATCTAACTTTGTGTTAAATCTAATACCCATTCAAAAATACTCATGAATTTATTTTATATTTTCCAAATATTCATGCATGTTTATAGATGTTTTGATTAATTTTTTTAATTTTAAATAAAATCACTAAAAAGTATTCTTTGAAATGTAAACTGAAATAAAAAATTATCCTAAAATACAATTTAAATAAAATTATAAAACATTAATAATAAAAAAAAAGTCTTATTAAAGAAGTATTCAAATAAGTTGTTCAGTAAATTATAAATTTAAATAAAATTAATTTCTCTATAAACAGCTTTAATTTATTTATTTAATTATAATAAAAGTTTCAAATTAAAAACAGTGAGTGAGTGATTGATAGATATCTTAATAACAATAAATACAAAATATAAACATGTTGTTCCTACAAGATCTGACCCTGCAGAACACTTCCTCTGATGATGTCTTGTGTTGTTCTTCTCGTCTTGTCGGTCTTTCGGTTGGTCTTCTTCCAGCTGGATCTTCGGCTCGGACACGATGGGGGGAGTACCTGCGAAGACACTCCGACGATCAAGTCAGACCGAGAGCTAAGTACCAGAAGAGTGGGGAGTGAATAGTTACCTTGGGTGATGTGCCTCTTCTGCTATTTATACTGCTCTAGGTGGGCTATGGCCGTTGTGGGCCTGCTTTAGGGTCCAAACGAAGGCCCAATTGTGTCTTAACCGTGCTTATCATTTAAGTTGGGTTGTTTATGCCTAATTACGCGTTTAGCTTCGCCTGTTGTCGTCTAGTCGGTTTTGTCGTCTAGTCGGTCTAGTCGGTCTAGTCGGCCTTACGACCATCTGGTAGTACATATGCGCCCCAGGCTCAAGTGAGTTGGCTAAAATGTAACGTAGAGTCGAATTGCCGTGAGCCTTCAGTTTGTTGAGGTTGAGTACGTTGGCTTGTACTCGAGGCGCGTGCGCGTGGTACTGTGGGATGTGACCGCTGGGTAAGATCTCACGCGTTCATTGCATGTGGATCCAACGGTGGGCATTCGTTGTGACGCTTCGCCTTATCGTTTCTCTCACCTATAAATAGGAGTGGCAGTGGGCTCCGATTTCTTCACGTGATTCGTGAACTAGCTCCGAGAGTCCGACAGCCGAGTGATATTCCTGCGTTCCTTGTGTATTGGTTGAAGAGTTTCCTGGAGGTAACAATGTATTTTCTTTCGGCTGCTGCCTCATGTCCTTCTGTGTCTAGGGGGTCTGATAGGGAGAGGCCATTGGCTGATGATATCCCTGTCATAGATGCCGAGAATGCCGAAGGCTCTTCTCGGGCTGTCGGCCCTTTGAGTCGGGAAAGTGAACAACCCGCAGAGTCGTTGTCATTAAGTGGGTACGCAGGGGAGGAAACCCGAGAGGCCGAGTATAGATGGGTACATAGTAGTGTTCGTGAGTTCTTCTCTGTCTTTACCAAAGTTTCGTTGCTCCAGGATTTTGTAGATAGCGTAGATATTGTGTTAGATGGTGTGCCTAGTGGTGCTTTCGCTCTTCGCAGGTGTCGAGAGTTTGAGACTGTTTGTTTGGGCAGGGGGGAAGGGCGAAAGGATTTTTTCTATTTCTATTCTTGTTTGTTTTCGGATATGCATATCCGTTTTCCTCTTGATAGTTTCACCATGGAAGTGCTGCGTGTTTTAAATGTAGCCCCCACGCAACTGCATCCGAATAGCTGGGCCGCAATCCAGGCCTTTCGGTTGCTTTGCGACGTGTTGAGTCTTAGGCCGACAGCTAGGTCTTTTCTGCATTTCTTTGGCACTAGGCCGGGTGACCGAATATGTTGGTTATCCCTTGTCGGCCAAACAAAAAATAGCCTTTTCGCTCCTTATACGACATCCTACAAGAACTTTAAGACAGGTTTCTTTAAGGTTGTCATTGAGGAGGGAGGACGGCAATTTTTCTTTGATGGTGAGACACCTAAGTTTCCTTTTTATTGGACGAAGGATCCGGCACGTTTCAATTTATGGCCGAGGTCCCTGATGACCGATGACGACTTGGAAGTGTTATCGGTGTTGGACCACCTTCCTCGCAAGATTCCAACCCGGTCCCTCGTCCGTGCCTACTTGTCCCCTGATAGATGTGTTGATGTTGACGGTATGTGTCTTTACTTGTCTTATTGTGCGCTTTACCATGACTAATTTTGCTTTCGTCCTTCAGGTATAATGGCAAGTTTGGTGCCGCCAGGTGGAAAGAAAGACTATTTCCGAGAGCTTCGCCTGAAGCGACAAGCACAGATGGCCGCGAGGGGGGATACGCCGGGAGGATCCGGTACACTGGATGCCGAGGCTGCTATCCCCATTACCATAGTGCCGGCTGTCGAGTCCGATCATCCAACCAACCCAAGGAAACGGAAAGAAGATCATGGCAAGGATCGTGGCAAGTCTTCTCGGCGCCATGGGGAGCGCTCTTCATCTGGAAGGTCTCCTAAGAGGGGCCGATTGCCCGGGGGACCGGGTTCGAGCGGGCCTGACTTTCTCGGGCACGATCTTAATGTGGCCGAGAAGGTGAGCATCATGCTGAATCCTTACCAGCAAGATGCGTATTTGTCGGCACGCCCTTCTCAAGTTCATGACGCCTTCATGGAGTTGTGCTCTAGGACCTTGGTACTCGGCAAACGGATGGCATCCGATTTGATGAAGAGGGACAAAAATGCAGCCGAGGTGGAGGGACTCCGGGCTAAGCTGAACGAGTCGTCGGCCAGCTTGAAAACAAAGCTGACCGAGAATGCTACACTTGTGGCTCAGAAGGAAGCCCTAGAGGCCGAGGTGGCGAGGTGGAAAGAGAAGTTCGAACTGGCCGAGAGGACTGGTAGAGAGGTTGCCGAGAAGGCTGACAACGAAGTGAAGGGCTTAAAGGAAAGCCTCTCGGACATGGCCCTTACCAACCACCGAGCCGAAGAGAAGATAGAGAAGTTGTTGAAGGAACTAGAGGTGGCCGAAGATAGCGTCATGGAGGAACATGAACTTGGCTTTAAGAAAGCCCTTCGGCAAGCGGCCTTCTTCTATAATGTTCCCTTGGATGAAGGGAAATTCGATGTTGACAAGGATTTCTACGAAGGCCAACTCATGCCGATAGACCAAATTCCAAGCTCAGCTCAAGTTCTAGCTCCCCCGACAGCTCCAGAGGTCGAACACCTAGAGTCCGATAGCTAGGTTGCTTCTCCATGCATGGGTCGCGTTTAATTGTTATTTTTTGTAAAGTCGTGGCCCCCTTCTTTTTGTGTAACCGATACGGCGTAGCCGGTTTCTTTTGAATATAATGAATGAGAAGTTGTTTTTAATTTGAATGTCGTCTTTCGCTCACTTCTCGTATACGCGTTTATTGTTACTTGTACGGTTGACTGTTTCCTTGAGACTTTCTTGGCCGAGAGGTATTTTGTTGCACTCTCGGCAGGGATTCACTTGGGTGAATTCTTCCTTGGCCGAGAGGTTTATCTTGAACTCTCTTGGCCGAGAGGTATTTTGTTGCACTCTCGGCAGGGATTCACTCGGGTGAATTCTTCCTTGGCCGAGAGGTTTATCTTGAACTCTCTTGGCCGAGAGGTATTTTGTTGCACTCTCGGCAGGGATTCACTCGGGTGAATTCTTCCTTGGCCGAGAGGTTTATCTTGAACTCTCTTGGCCGAGAGGTATTTTGTTGCACTCTCGGCAGGGATTCACTCAGGTGAATTCTTCCTTGGCCGAGAGGTTTATCTTGAACTCTCTTGGTCGAGAGGTATTTTGTTGCACTCTCGGCAGGGATTCACTTGGGTGAATTCTTCCTTGGCCGAGAGGTTTATCTTGAACTATCTTGGCCGAGAGGTATTTTGTTGCACTCTCGGCAGGGATTCACTTGGGTGAATTCTTCCTTGGCCGAGAGGTTTATCTTGAACTCTCTTGGCCGAGAGGTATTTTGTTGCACTCTCGGCAGGGATTCACTTGGGTGAATTCTTCCTTGGCCGAGAGGTATATTTTTTTTTTGTATTAATGATTTGCCAGATAATTTTGAGTGATAAACATGATTTCATTGATTGTGGTGCCTCGTTAAAACCTTCTTCAATCAAAAACCCTCGGGATAGCCCTCTGGGAAAAAAGATCGAAGGTAGGAAAGAGTACACCTATAATACATGTTAACTGAAATACATTTTCAAATGGCTCGCGTTCCACGTCCTGGGAATTTCTCCGCCATCCAAGTGTTCTAGGCGATATGCGCCGTTCTGGAGATTTTCTCTGACCTTGAAGGGACCCTCCCAGTTTGCATTGAACTTTCCTTCTGCTGGGATCCTGCGAGCTTCCCCTTTCATTCTCCAGACCAGGTCTCCTTCTTGGAAGGCTCTTGGTTTAGTCTTTGAATTGTATCTTCTCGCAGCCATCTGCTTGCAAGCTTGTTCCCTTATCTTGGCCCTGTCGCGTGCTTCCTGGAGCAAATCCAACTCCGCTCTTAGACACTCTTCATTCATCTTCAAACTGTGGAGTTCTCTTCGGATTGTCGGCTCTCCAACTTCAACCGGCAGCATGGCGTCTGTGCCGTAGGTGAGATTGTACGGGGTTTCCCCAGTTGCCGAGTGGGGGGTACACCGGTATGCCCAGAGAACTTTTACGAGCTCCTCTACCCACTTACCTTTGGCACTGCCAAGTCTTTTCTTTAATTCGTTCAGGATGACTTTGTTAGCAGATTCGGCTTGGCCATTGGTTTGCGGGTGCTCCACGGAACTTGTCTTGTGCTGGACACCCAGGCTTTCATAGAATTCGGCCAACTTGCGATCAGTAAATTGTTTCCCATTGTCCGTGATGATGGTGTGCGGGATTCCGAACCTGCAAATGATGTCTTTCCATACAAAGTTCTGGACTTGCCTAGCTGTGATGTTTGCAAGGGGTTCCGCCTCAATCCACTTTGTAAAGTAATCCACTGCGACCAGTAGAAACTTCCTTTGCCCGGTTGCCTGGGGGAAGGGACCTATTATGTCCATCCCCCACAGGGCAAAAGGCCAGGGAGAATTGATGCTTTGCAAGTTGTGAGGGTGTGGGTGGATTAGCGGACCATGCTCTTGACAACTTACACACTTTTTCACAAAGTTGGTGCAATCGGTTCTTAGCGTCGGCCAATAATATCCGGCCCTCAGGACTCTCGTCGCCATTGTTCGGGCCCCGGAATGTAACCCACACGCCCCTTGGTGTAATTCTTGTAGAATGTACTCGGCTTCTACTTTCGACACACATTTGAGCAATGGGGTTGAGAATCCTCGCTTGTATAAGTCTTCTCCTATTATAACAAACCGTGACGCTTTCTTGGATAGGGGCAAGTCATGGCCGTCCTTCCCTTCTTCACGGTCCTTGACAGCTTTTTTCATGTCGGACACCCAATCGTCTTCTCCTTTCTCGGTGACCATGCATTCCCCGATGGGGACCGACGGAGCCGATAAGATCTGCTGAATGACAGAGGCGTGTCGGCCTTTCGTCTTAGCGGTTGCCAGTTTTGACAGGGTGTCGGCCCTCAGGTTTTCTCGTCGTTTCACATGATTTATCTTGACATTTTGAAACTGGCTGATGATGTTAACCACTCTGTGGTAGTATTTCAGGAGCAGAGGATCTTTGATTTGGTAGTTCCCATTGACATGTTCGACCATGAGTTGCGAGTCCGTATGACATTCCACCTTCTGAGCTCCCACATCTTTCGCCAGCAACAGCCCGGCTATGAGTGCTTCATATTCTGCTTGATTGTTCGATGTGGGGAACCCAAAACGTAAAGATTGCTCAATCTGTATATTTTTTTGCCCTTCCAGAACAATTTCGGCTCCTCCACCCTTCTTACTTGAGGAGCCATCGACATGCAGGATCCATATGGTTTCAGGTTCTTGGCATTGCTGCAACTCTGAAGTGAAGTTTGCCAAGCATTGGGACTTGATAGGTCCTTGTGGTTCGTATTTAATGCTGAATTCGGACAACTCGACTGACCAGCCAATCATTCTTCCGGCCAACTCGGGTTTTTGCAAAATCTTATTGATGGGGAAGTCGGTTCGCACTATAACCTCGTGACTTTGGAAATATTGTCGTAGCCTTCTGGAGGCATGGACGAGGGCTAGAGCTACCTTCTCGATCATTTGATACCGGGTTTCCGCATCCTGTAGTACTCGGCTAATGAAGTAGACTGGTTTTTGTTCTGTCTTTCCTTGTACTATGGCGGCACTTACGGCTTCCGGCGACACGGCCAGGTAGACCAGTAGAGGGATCCCATTGACGGGTTTGCTTAGAATAGGCGGTTCGGCCAACGCCTTTTTTACCGTTTGAAAAGCTTCTTCGCAACCTTCATTCCATGTGAACTTCTCTGCTTTCTTCATGAGCCTCAAGATCGGTCTGATCTTATCCGCTAGTCTAGGCATAAATCTGGACAAGGACGTCAGTCTTCCCACCAGCCGCTGAACTTCTTTCAGGTTTTCCGGGCTTCTCATAGTTTCCAAGGCCCGACACTTGTCCGGATTCGCCTCGATTCCTCGGCTTGTCAGCATAAAGCCTAGGAACTTGCCTCCTTCAACTCCAAACACGCATTTCTCTGGGTTAAGGCGCATGTCATACTTCCTTATCTGCTGGAAGACCTCGGCCAAGTCGTTGGCGTGTTGTTCCACGCTATCGGATTTTACAATTATGTCGTCAACATATACTTCCATGGTCCTTCCTATCTGATCTCGGAACATCTGGTCCATGAGCCTCTGATAGGTGGCTCCAACATTCTTGAGGCCGAAAGGCATGACCTCATAGCAAAAATTGGCTTTGTCGCTAATGAAGGCTGTCTTCTCTCGGTCTGCCGGATTCATCCGTATTTGGTTGTACCCAGAGTATGCATCAAGAAAACTTAACACTTTGTGACCGGCTGCGCCATCTACCAGCCGGTCAATGCTCGGCAATGGATATGCATCTTTTGGACATGCCCTGTTAAGATGGGTGTAATCAGTACACATTCGCCACTTTCCATTGTTCTTCTGCACCAGGACAATGTTTGCCAACCACGTGGTGTAATGCACTTCTCGGATAAACCTAGCATCCAGTAGTTTCCTGGTTTCCTCTTCGACTATCTGTCCTTTTTCTCCCACGAACTTTCTCTTCTTCTGGGCTACCGGCCTAGCCTCCTTACAGACTGATAGTTTGTGCGAGATTATGCGAGGATCTATTCCCGGCATGTCGGCTGCCGACCATGCGAACAAGTCCGTGTTTTTGTATAGGACAACTGTGATAATGTTCTTTCCCTCTTCTCCTAAGGTTGATCCCAAACGTGTATTATGACCTGCTCGGCCCACTCGGCATGGCACCACCTCTTCCTTGGGTTCCACTTGGGGTTCGTCATTCGGTCTTGGATCCAGGTCATCACTTAGGGATATATGATGAACTTCGGCCCTCCGGGTGGGTGTTCGCGGCGGCAGGATCTTCAAACTTGCCGCGTAACATTCTCTTGCAGTCTTCTGGTCGGCATGGAGAGTGACCACCTCTCGGCCCCTACTCAGGTTGTCGGCTGGGAACTTCATGGCCAGGTGGGGTGTCGAGACTATAGCTCCCAATTTGTTGAGAGAAGATCGCCCGATCAAAATATTGTAAGACGTTTCGGCGTCGACAAGCAGGTATCTGATTTTGATCGTCCGGCAGTCTCGATTTCCTTCTCCAAACTTGGTGTCCAGGTCAATGTACCCTCGGGTGTTGACTCTTTGCCCCGCGAAGCCAATGATCTGTTCATCATACTGGACAATGTCGTCGTCAGATATGCCCATCTTTCGGAAGGTCTTCCAATACAAGATATCCACAGAGCTTCCTTGATCTATCAGAGTTTTCATGATGACAAAGTTGGCTACTTCGATGGTGACTACCATAGGGTCATCATGCTTCGGGTTTATGTTTCTGAAGTCCGAATTCGTGAAAAGCACGGGAGGCAGGCTTCTCCTGCTGCTTCTGCTGATGGAGTACACCGAACTAACCGCTCGGAGGTGTCTTTTTCGGGAGGACGATGTAGTTCCTCCTCCCGCGAAACCCCCGGCGATCGTGTTGATGACTCCACGTACCGGCATGGTTCTGCGACGATCCCTTCCTCCTTGTCCTTCTCGGCCTTCTCGGCCTCTTCGGCCTCTCTGTTCGTTTGCCTGTGTGTCCCTACGCCCTTCTCTCTTTTCCATGTCGACTTCGTTTTTCCTGTCTTATCGGCTTGTTTGGACAAAGCGTCGCAGATGACCAGCTTGGATGAGCTCTTCGATTTTATCCTTCAGTGCCCAACAATCTTCCGTCGTGTGCCCAAAATTACGGTGGTAGTGACAATGCTTGGTTTGGTCGGCACTCTGCGGAGTAGGAGTCCTGCTTGGTGCCTTCAGGAGATCTGCATTGAGAGCCTCCTCTAAGACCCTCGACCTTTCGGCAGTCAGGGGGGTGTAACGGTTGAAACGTGGTCCCTTGGGAAAGTCTCTAGGCTTCCCAAAATGTGTTGGTCTGCTTCTGTCTCTCCTCCTCTCAGGTTCGTCGGGCGCTTGAGCCCTACTCCGAAACTCTTTCAATTCCTCCAGCTGCATGTATTTGGTGGCTCTTTGGCGCAACTCATCCAATGTTGTGGCGGGTTGCATGCATAAACTGTTCGAGAACGGTCCCGGCTTCAGTGCAGTCACCATGTGGTGCATCGCCACTTCGGGACTTAGGTTTCGTATGTCTAACGCTGTTTTGCCGAATCTGTTCATGAAGGCCCTCAAGGTCTCCGACTTCTCTTGCCGAATATTCACTAATGCGATCGAAGTGAGGTGGTGTGGTCGGCTGGTAGTGAATTGTGCTCCAAACTTAGCCGCAAGTGTGTCGAAGAAATCTATGGATTGAGCTGGCAATCGAGTGAACCAGCTCAAGGCCGCCCCCTTAAGTGAGGTGGGGAATATTCGGCACCACAACGCGTCTTCCGCCGTATGCAAGCCGACCTGTGTCAGGTACGCATTTACATGCTCATCAGGATCCGTGGATCCGTCATACTTGTCCAATGCGGGGTTGTTCCAGGTTCCCGGCAAGGGGACTTCAAGGATGGTTTCAGTAAAGGGACTTCTTCGAGGCGCCGTGTTTAGCGCATTATTTGAGGCCGGCCTTATGTTTTCTTGATACGAGCTCCCGGCCTCACGTGTATCCGTGTTCGCGTGATCTCCTAAGGGGATATTATCCATGGCTTCCGGTATTTCTGGCTTCTCGACAAGCTTCTCTTTCATCCGAGCGTTCTCCTTCCTCAAAGCTTCCATTTCCTGCAGCATTTTCAAGATTAACGATGGGGTCTGGACGGCTGGTTTCTTCTTGTGCATTCCTATCGTTACCCGTCATGTTCCTCGTAGTCACCATGCGGACAATTCGTGGGGTTTTTCTTCTCGGCCCCACGGTGGGCGCCAAAATGTTCCTACAAGATCTGACCCTGCAGAACACTTCCTCTGATGATGTCTTGTGTTGTTCTTCTCGTCTTGTCGGTCTTTCGGTTGGTCTTCTTCCAGCTGGATCTTCGGCTCGGACACGATGGGGGGAGTACCTGCGAAGACACTCCGACGATCAAGTCAGACCGAGAGCTAAGTACCAGAAGAGTGGGGAGTGAATAGTTACCTTGGGTGATGTGCCTCTTCTGCTATTTATACTGCTCTAGGTGGGCTATGGCCGCTGTGGGCCTGCTTTAGGGTCCAAACGAAGGCCCAATTGTGTCTTAACCGTGCTTATCATTTAAGTTGGATTGTTTATGCCTAATTACGCGTTTAGCTTCGCCTGTTGTCGTCTAGTCGATTTTGTCGTCTAGTCGGTCTAGTCATCTGGTAATACACATGTATAGTTAAGTTAATATCATATTTATTTTATCAACAATCTGATAATTAAAATACACATTTATGTCAAATTCATATATTTATTAGCATACAATTTTATACTGTTTTTAAAATTTTAAAACCAGATTATAGTATAATAATTTGATAAAAAAATACTTATTTCTGGCTCTTTTCTCTTTATATGCATTCATTTAAATTCCCTATTCATTTGTTTTATCTTTACTTTATTTCACTCTGACTAAAAAAGTTTATTTACTATTCTTTTTCTTTTTCTTTTTAAGTCTCTCGCATTCAAACCAACCATTAAAGAGAAAGGTGTAACTTCAATAGAACCCATAACTTGTTAATTTAGCCACGAACTATATGAATTTAATATATACACAAGTACATAAACATCAATACATCTAGTTTAGAAAATTCAATTTTATTATCAGTCAAATGCCTATTTAAAAATACTCAAATTATTTTATATCATCCATAAATACTTATAAATAATATGATTCTTTTTTAAAGTTTAAATAAAATTATTTTAAAAGTATTCTTTAAAATATAAACTTAAATAAAAATGTATCATAAAATATAATTTAAATAAAGTTATTAACATCAATAAAAATAAAATTAATCTTTTCTAAAAAAACATATTTAAATATTTTGTCATATTATAACTTAAAATAAAATTAGTTTTTTTAGAAGCAGCATTAATTTAATTATTTAATTCTAAAACCATATTCAAATAAAAACAAGATTGTAGAAATTAATATAGAATTTAAATTATATATTAAAAAATAAATAATATGCACATGTATAAATACCGTAATATGGTATTTATCCCGTGAAGAAACTGATGAAATAAAATACACGTTACTTACCGATATTCATTGGAAAATACTTATTTTATATCTATCAACAATTTTGTTGGTGGGTGTAGATTTTTTTTCTTACTTATTTTACATGATTATATAGGAGTTAAAAATAAATAACTTTTGCTATTAAATTTGACTAATCTTTAATAAAAACCATGTTTATAACTTTAGTTTCAATAATGAAAAATCCTTACTCAACATAAGATAGTTAAATTAACAATACACGATGAAATTAATACAAATAAAAAAAATTAACTGATCTTATATTTAAAATTTTAACATATAACATATCATCCAAATATAAATTATTAGTTTTTCATTTTACCCAAAACACTATACACACCCTTCACTCCTCCATTGTTTGAGTTTGAGTTTGAGTTGAGTTTGAATTTGATTTGGGCGAGGTTTGGGGTTGTGTAATTTCTTTGGGTTCTGAATCTGATAGTTTTCTGAATTAGGGTTTAAGGTTTACCCGCAGAGATGGGCAGCCCCTCGAAGAAGAATGAAAGTAAGGGGTTTTTCGCCGCCATGTCTTCCATCTTCACCGATGCTATGCACCGATCAGTCAACGGGTACTTCGTCTTCATCATCCTTTCATTAATTCACCTCAAAACAATGTCACTTCTAAATGCCTATATTCATATGTTTTGTTTCTACTTTCAAGTATAATTTGATGATTGCATTTTTGGTGTGAAAAAAAAAGTGGTTCCCCGTTGATCGAGTATTGAAATGCTTTTCCTGCACTGTACATCCTAGCCATGTAGGATATTGCATTCTTACAACACTAGAATTTCAGTCTATTCTAGCAGTGTTCAAACTCTCTAGGATTTGCAAATTGCAACTATTTGGAGAGGAATTTAAGCTTATTTATATGTTTCTGATTTGTTTCCAGGCTTCTTGGATATGAAGGTGTGGAAGTTATTAATCCAGAGGGAGGTAAAGAAGACGCAGAGGAGGAAGCACAAAAAGGAAGATGGAAACAAGAGGTGTTTATTTATTTGTTTATTTTTAATTTATGGCTGTTTCTAGTTTTTCTTTATTTCCAGCTCCCTGTTGAGCATTTAAAATGTTGTTGGAAATTACTACTCCCTTAAGTTAAATTGTTTGTGGTGTTTGTTCATGATAATGATTCTGACATATCTTTTGGTTTTGTTCTATTTTCTTCTTCTCTTCTGCACATGCCTCATTCGTACATGCTCATATTCTGAACATTTTTTTATCGTTTTTTTCCCTTGGCTCTTTTATGTAAAGGAAAGAGATGGTTATTGGAAGATGATGCAGAAATATATTGGCTCCGATGTAACATCAATGGTGACACTACCAGTTATTATCTTTGAACCGATGACTATGCTTCAGAAAATGGCAGAGGTTTGCTTACTTTAGTTTTGTCATTTCTGATGGTTTCTTAATTTGTAGTATGAATTGATTGGATTCTAAATTGCTTGAACTAGTTGATGGAGTACTCCTACTTGTTAGATCAAGCAGATGAATCAGAGGATCCATACATGCGGTTAGTCTACGCAAGTGAGTTGTTTTCTCTTTATAATTTTTTTTTTCCCCAATCTAACTGAAAATTCTCCCAGGGATATAGTTCTAGGTAGGAATGAATGTCAGACCAAAAGCATTCTAACTAGTTTTGATCAAGGATTTGTTTTACTGGCCTCAAATATCTTCATGTAAAGCTTTTTTTAGTTCTTATTTTCCAGTTGGGTTGAAGTAACTTTAGATATGCGTTTTTCTAATTCTTTCTTCACTATTGTACTTTATGATAATCATCACAGCATCATGGGCTATATCTGTGTACTTCGCTTTCCAACGAACCTGGAAGCCTTTTAATCCTATCCTTGGAGAGACTTATGAATTGGCTAATCATGGCGGAATTACATTTCTTGCAGAACAGGTATCTTTTCAGTATGTGATTCTCGAGGAAACTCTCTGATGCAGCATGTTCTGCATTACTCTTTCTTCTTCCCTCTCTCTGTGCATTTGTCTTCGAAATATAGGGTTCTTTAGGACCTTTTAAAAACATTTAATTTCTTCTTTTTTTCTTAGGTGCCTTAGGCTGCAACAAATTATATGGGTTTTTGTTTTTTCTGTCTCTCTCTCTCTCTCTGTATATAAAATAAATTATTTTAAATTTCAGGTGAGTCATCATCCCCCAATGAGTGCTGGGCATGCTGAGAATGAGCATTTTACATATGATGTGACTTCAAAGTTGAAAACTAAATTTTTGGGAAATTCTGTTGATGTTTACCCTATTGGAAGGTGACAAATATATTGCAGTTGTTTAGTAGATTTCCTCTGTTATATCAGTTTATTCTTGTTACTGATGTTGTTATGTATTCTTCCAAGTTCCAACTCTGATTGATGTTTTCGCCTATTGCATTCTTAATGAAGGAGTTTCGATGTCATCTCCATGATCTTAAGAGATTTAATGTATTTTCCAGCAGGGTAGAGATATTTATGGTGGTATTTGATGAATATGCATATTTGTTCCAAGCTAATTATTATACTTTCTTCATCTCCCTATGAGTTTGTCAATATGGGTTCCTTAGTGGTACAGTATATAGCTATGCAGGAAAATAATTCTTGATGTAATCTAGTTCTGTCGCTATTTTCTATTTAAAAAAACTTGTATGTTTGCAGAACACGTGTGACTCTTAAGAGAGATGGTGTAATCTTGGATCTGGTGCCACCTTCTACAAAGGTTAACAACCTCATATTTGGCCGGACTTGGATTGATTCGCCTGGGGAAATGATAATGACAAATCTGACAACTGGAGATAAAGCTGTACTATATTTTCAACCATGTGGATGGTTTGGGTCTGTATCATTTCTCTTTCTTTCTACTTTCTTAAGAAGCAATTTCTATATTGGATTTAGATTTCAACCTTGAGCAATTTGTTAGTTTATTCTATTACAGCTTTTACTTCAATATATGATATTTAAATTATTTTCTTGGTAATGTGGCATTAAAAGTTTTTGTTTCACCGGACTATTTGATTTGATTGACCACTAGTTACCTGGCAAATTTTTCCTGTTAAAACTAAGCTATTTGAAAATAATTGAGTGGCCTGAATTGTTTCTTCCTTCGTTTAGGATTTCTATATTTTACTTCGTCTTTCTACTCAGCTGTTTAGGTATCTTACTATTATCAATATATCTAACTTTTAATTAGACTATCTATTTCTTGATCTGCTGTAGTGCTGGTCGATATGAAGTGGATGGGTATATCTATAATTCTTCCGAGGAGCCTAAAATATTAATGACTGGGAAGTGGAATGAGTCAATGAGTTATCAACCCTGTGATTCAGAAGGAGAGCCTCTCCCAAACACAGAATTGAAAGAGGTGACTTTTCAATAAAAAATCTTCAGAATGAACTTGAGATTATTTGCAATTAAAGTTCATGGTAACTTTGTTTCAAAAACTAGGCATCTTGGTCTTAATGTTTGATGATAGTTAACATCCTTGAAACTTTAGTCCTTTTCCAAGTTAAATAGCATCATGTGATTCATGTAGCTGATCTCATCTAGTGGGACAAAGCTTTGTTGTTTTACTGTTTAAGGTTAAAGTCATGGTCTATCTTGTTACTCTTGGTTTAGGTTATAGTTGTAGAGACCAATGCAAATGGCCATAGTCTCTTCCCAGTTAAGGAACTTTCACAAGCCAAGAGTGCATGGGGAGCCATAAGAATATCGTTCATCCATCAAACCCCAGCTCCTCAAAAGAAGGAAACAACTTTTGTCTTTTCTCCCTACTTCCACCAAGCACTAAAGTGGTGACATTGAACTCAATTTTTTCAACTACTTCTCTTAGTTTACTGTGCTTGTGCTCTTTCCTTATTAAGAAACTTACATTTACGCTGGAAATTCTGAACCTATTTGTAAAATGCTAATCATTTGAAGGAACTTCATGATGTGATGCAAGAAGATGCTAATATATCCTAGTATATTAAGTCGGCTGCTCATACACATCTGTTGACAAGAAGCATAATCCATTGCAATCCAGCCTTTTAGTCTTATTTATGATTTCTTCTGTTGGAAGTTATTATAACCATTGCAATCAATAATCTCATTTCACTTTGGATAAGATATAATTTTGCACTTATACTTTACTGTTATATTGATTGGTGAGGACACTAATACGTTCCTGATCATTGTCCTTGGCATTTCCAATGATTTTGTTCTGTAGGTTTGGCATCTTGCTGATGTTCCAAAGAATGACAAATTTCAGTATACGTATTTTGCTCATAAAATAAACAGCTTTGACACTGCCCCTAGGAAGTTGTTGGCATCAGACTCTCGTCTACGCCCAGATAGATATGCACTTGAGATGGGTGATCTGTCAAAATCTGGGGCAGAAAAGAGCAGGTTCTTTACCTTTTCTTTTAAGTAACAGACAACATAGTCTTTGTTGTGTGGGTGGGGGTTCGGTTTTAATTGATCATTCTGTGGCCTTCCGTATTGGTATCTCATGCCCAAGGGGGAGTGGCTAGAAATTAGAACCATTTTGTATTCTCTTGAGAATTTGTTAGGCTTCTCTGCTACTGTCTTCCCCTTTCTCAAATAGAAATGGGCTTGAGTTTCACCAATCACCAGAGAAATTTGGTTAGATGATTCCCAGGGTATTTATTCTTCACTTGTTTCCTTTCAGTTTGGAGGAGAGGCAGCGTGCTGAAAAGAAAACGCGAGAGGAAAAAGGGCATAAGTTCGTGCCTAGATGGTTTGATTTAACTGAAGAAGTGACAACAACTCCTTGGGGTGATTTGGAAATCTATCAATATAATGGTAAATACACTGAACATCGGGCTGCTGCAGATGACATGGGAAGCATTGATGATTGTGATGTTAAAGCAATTGAATTCAATCCATGGCAGTATGGTAATTTGGCCACGGAATGAATTAGTTTCAATTTGCCTTTGGCTTTCGGATGCTGCAGTTGGTTCATGTAACTTTTTATTGATACATAGAACAAATCTAATTTTATTTTGATTTTGTTGGCTTGTGATCATTGTAATATCCGCAGAACATTAATATTTTGATTATCACAGATACAATGTTTTTGTTTTGCATGGACTGTGGTCGGCCGTAGCCCGTGAGGGTTACCTTGAACATGTATATATCCGTTGCTGTCTATGGTGTTTTTGCTAGTGTCAAACATGCCATATTCGAGGTTTTTGTCAATAATTTGCTTGGGGGCAAAACAGTTAGACTACACATTCCTCTCTTCCAACACCAAACCCCAAAAGAAAGGCTAAGACGCGCAATTCTTAATAATTAAAAAGAATAGAGATGTATGATATTTGCGGTATGAATTTGAAGCTTGTCACATGCGTTGCACGTTTCTTTGTATCTGTACAGTCATAACGGTTTTCCATCCAGAAGATGACTGAATTGGTTAAAGAAAGATTAGAACATTTGCCAGATTCGCATGATTGATAATATAATATTAAGTTCAAAATCGATATGATCACTTGAAGATAGATCTCATGAGATCTTGAAGGGACTCCGCGTTAGTGAGATTTTTGTATTGTTATTCTGTTGTCAAATATAATAATAAATAAAACAATAATTTACCTTTCATCTCCAAATTTGTCTTAGGTTGTTTTTCTAGCATTCAAGGATTTCTCCAAACATTTTCAAAAAATGCTTTAGTCTATTGTGATTTTCCTATAAAAAGATGGGGTATCTACCCAAGAGGACACAAGTGGCAATAAGTAGCATCACATACTAGAAAAGATGATGTTGCATTCTTTTGGAATAAAAAAGCTTTATCCTTGGCCCAAACCTCTCGTTCCTTAGTCCATTTGTCAGCTTGTTCTTGAAGCTTCTCTACCTCGACAACATCAGACCTTATGTGTTCAATCTCTTTCTGAGTTTCGAACAATTGTCTTATCCACCTTTCTTTTGCTGAGGCCTCTTGCAATTTCTTCCCAATCCAATAAATAATGGTTGATGCCTTGTTGAGAAGGCCTTGAACGCTTTCACATATGGTAGATAAACTCTGCTTCTCCAAAAGGGTAATGTCCTTGTTAAAGAGGTTATGAGCCCAGTTATGGGTCGAATGGCTAAATCTTGAATCCCAAAAACTTTCCTCCCTTGCAACTAGGCCTTGAGGGTTCTAATTCTCAGTTGTTAGAACCAAGAGTGAGTTGTTTTGGTAGGAGTAGGCCATTGATCATTCTTTCTCTAACATTTTCTTTTGAACTGGGTCCGAAGGGGTGACCTCAACATCGTCCGAAGCAATAATCATCTTGTTAGCTGCATTGAACGTGTTGCCCGACTCTTTCAAAGCATTCATCTCTTTCAACCTACGAGTAATTTTTTTCCAAGAAATAACCATTTCGTTATGTAAACCAATATAACAAGATTGGAACAATTAAGAGTTAAGGTTCAAATTAAAGGATTAAATAAAACATATACTAATGTAAACTTTTTGATCTACGGTCTAGTACTCAAGTTTCAACAAATTAGAGTATTTTGTCCAGTAAAGTGGAAAACCCTCTAATAAAGATGAAATTTTAAGACACGATCCTTAAAACATTTATAAGAAGACTGGAATAAGGTCAGGAGACCTCAGGTGCTAACACTATTTAGGGTTGTTAGCACATTTAGGATTATTTTAAAGTGAGAGTGTGGAGATTGCTGAACTCTTTGGTAGAAAATTTGTAGAAATAGAGAAAAAATGTCTTTTCTTTCATTTATGTTAGGTTCAAATGTTCTTTTATATTTTTAGATTTGAAAAACTACTGTCATAAATTAATTTTGTATTCTTCTACAAGCACGTGATTATAAAAACTTGATAGAAATAAAAAAAAAATTATAAAAGGTTGGGTAGAAATATCATAACTATCTATTGTCAGCCTTTTCTTTTCTGAGTATGCGAGGTAAAGAATTCACCTCTCACTTTTTAATTACCTTTATCAGTTATTATGTGCATGTAATATTATTTTGATTGGATGGATCACAACCCTTGATTACTTTAATCAGTTAAATGCAATGATTTTTACAGCACATCTTTTAAGATAAAAAATTAGGTTTTCTCATGAATATTTAATAATGTTTTTGTTCAATCGGTCCCCACACAACTTTTTCTTTACTGTTGTTACCATTGCCTTGTCTGATTCTAACTATTGAACTCCATGATACTTTATCATGTGTTTGGTTTTAAATTTTTATTGTTTTGAATTTGACATAGTTTATTATTTTAAAAAGTAAGTTTGTAACACAAATGTTACCAGAAAACTTAATTTTACACATTGCTTTAATGAATTTGGTTTTTAAACTTAAATTTAGGTCATTTAAGTTTATAAACATTAATTCAAACTTGTACTTTAGTGGTGTAATACTCAACTTTTCTTGTTTCTGCCTTTTTTTTTTTCCAGTGGGTGTGACCAAGATCTGAATGTGGCTTGTAAGTCAAGTAAATTACATTCAAGTTACTTGAGTTTCAATCTCCTTCCAACTACACACTTCATCCCTAGCTTCCACTTTCAAACTTCTTTGGATATTTCTTTTTAGTTGTTTTTTCCTACTTTTTTTTCTTCTATATCTCACCTCATTTTACTCCATCGTTATGTCAAGTTCATAGGTCACAGTCACACTTTTGACTGTCCTTGCTGTACTTCTTTTCTGACTTTTTCAAATCAATAAATTTTATATGTAACTCATGATCATCTTATCTGTACTATTTATAATGAAATTTCACTTATCAGTGATTAAAATAATTAAAAATTTTAAAAAATAATATCGTGTTAAGGTTGTTTGTTTTCAGTGTAATCAAAATTTCGAGTGAATTATAAGTTTGTTACAAGTTATTTTTTTTATTAATTTTAATAATTATTTATGAAATTGAACCTAAATATAGAAATATCTTTTTATTTGATTTTATGTCGGATCGTACAACAGGTTACATTGACCTATACAATCAGATTATACCTTTGGCAAGTATGATCCAAACTTCAAATTTATAAAGATAAGGAAGAGAAGAACAAAAAGTTATGAAGTTGCTCACAAGAAATAATCGTAATATTAACCACGTTCGAAAAGAGACTCATCTTTATTTATCATTAAAATGTGTTATATAAAATATTTAAATTTTTTCTATGCTATAAGGAGAATCCACTCCAACAATCTGGGAATTGCTATATGCAGATATGTAATGACAACACTTTTTTCTGTGTTTAAGTTATATTTTTACTGAATAAGTTTTTGTTTAATATTTATTTTGTCTATTTTCTCTGGAGGATAAATAATTATTTGGATCCAAATTTCAGGGGATTGATAACACAGATCTGTAACTAGTGATTCAACCATGGCATGAATATATATATATATATATATATATATATATACATATATATATATGTGATGTTTTAGTACAAGACAAAAACAGAAAGGTTTTCTTTTCCAGCTTTGTTGGGGAAGGAATATGGATTCCTTTGGCTTCAATCAAATTAACAAGAATGGCCATAACACGCTATCTCTCTCTCCTGGGCCACCTTGCATTTCCTCTTCATCACGTGCCCTTACCCTTTTCAAACCCAATTCAGGACAATTTTCTTTTTAGTTTTTTCTTTCTTTTCTTTTCTAACACACAATTCTGTTACTCAGGATAATCTTTATATTCATTTTAGATATTTAATTCCTCCTACAATAATTTTAATATTATTATAAATCTTAAATCAATCAATTAGATATTAGAATTCTCTTCTTATTATAGAAATATTTTGAATAAAAGAATGCAACTCAAAACTTAATGCACATTTTTGTCATAAAATAAAATGTCATATGCCTTATACGAAAAACACATTTAATGAATAATTGATTAAGGATGATAACTGGTTGTTATATTGTAAGACAGCAACATGTGTTGCATTGCAAGGTTGCTTGTTTGGTTGAACTAACTTTGTCCAAGGTTATCAATGGTTGGTTTGGTTTTGTATCTGTTTCTGACTGAACCAACTCTAATGTAACTCATCAAACTACCTATCTCCTACTTTCTAAAACATTTTTCTCTTATCCTTTTCTATGAATTTCAATAAACTCAATTTTTTCCTAAACAAGTTTCTCCATTTCACATTATCTCTAAAAATAAAATAAAATAAGGAAGACAAAAGAAAATAGCAGTAGTGACGTGATATAAAATATTTTTTTTAGTAAAATGAAATAAAGGACGTGGTTCATCCACTGTCACACTGCCACGTGTGATGATAAACCCAAGTCTTTTTCTTGATACTGACACGTATCCACATCACGTAGTTATATTGAATATTTTGTCACTATAGTTTTCTTAAGTATTATCAAATAATACTTTGTATTTGCAACACTGTGAAGCATTATTACACTATAAGGACGTATTCACAGAGATTCCCCAAACTCCGTTTATCTTGCAGAACGCCCTCTTATTGGTGTGCCAAATTTCTACTCTCTAAGCACTTTTATTGCTTTCGTTTTCTTTCTCAATATCAATAATGATTTTTATGTGTTAAATGACTTTTAAAAAATTGATTTTTCTTCAATAAGTCTAAAAATTTGATATTTATTTAATTAAATTCTTTTGTTAGGAGAGAGAGATCTTCTTAAAATCAATGACTAAAAATGATTATAAAAAACTTATTAGCTGTGTTTGATCCCAGCACGTACAATTAGCTTCTTAATTTATATTCTGATGGATTATGATAATTAAATATAATAAAGAGTGTGTTTTGGTCCTTAGAAATATTATCTTTCACACATAAACCTGTAATAATAAGCATGACAAAAACTAAAAGTGTCACGCTTCTCTCACCCACCCACTCAAATGCAAAACGATGACATTATGCCACCTAAACCCCCATATTATTATATATTTATATTATATGTAACATATTTATAAATCATATTCAAATAACACGCATAATAACGGAAAATAAACAAAATAAAAAATTATAGAAGTTTGTAATTACCTACAACCTACCCACGCTTTTTACCTTTAACCTGCTATATCCCGTGGAGTTAACTGCAATAACCGGCAGATCCGGTTGGCGGGGGTGGTCATATAGTGCGCGTTGGGGGGTTTAAGCAAAGAATGAGAAGTTTTTTCAGAGGGTTTTGGGATTCAAAGCAACAAATTGTTTTCCTTTTTCTATTCGAATTTGTTCCATGAGACAAAAATAAACCAAATCAAGAAAAAATGCTTCTGTGATGAAAAACTAGTGTTGTTTTTGTTGGTTCACTTCAGAATTCGGAATTCGCCGGTCTTACATTCGTCGGAATTTCGCTTCGTCCGGTCAAAATTGTGTTCTCTGAAGGGAAACAGGTAAGGATGTCTTATGACAAGGATTTTGATTGCTGGCGGGTGAAATTAATGGGAGATTGTGTCGTATGGTTATGTTGAAACTTCAGAATTTTCGGTCTTTGTTTTCTTTAGTTGAGTTGAATCTCCGTTTTTCTTTCGGATTTGGATTTTGTTTTTTTTTCTAGATCGGTCTTCTTTCTTTGTTTTAGATCCCTACTACCGTATACGTTTTGAATTTTTCAGACTTTTCTCGTGAGCCTGTTTGAAATCTTGTTTGTTTTTTGCTTCTTCCTTGATTTTAGCGTATTGTGTCTTAATATGAGCTGAATTGTTTTGTAAAGTTTGTTTTTTTATCTTCGTCTGAATCTGTTTTCGTTGTGTAATCCTCTTTATTTATGCCTTTATCATCAACGTGCCTGGATCTGGTGAGAGTTACTTGATTGACTTCCTCTTGGTTGGGCATATGAAGGGAGTAATTTTTAACTCTGAAAGATTGAGTTGCAGTTAATGGTGCTTTGTCGAATCTAGTTTTTTGTTATTGCAAATATTCTGTTGTTATCCCTCTCTATGATATCTTCCTAAATCTTGGATGGAAACATGCACTTTTTTTTTCTTTTAATGACTATGTTCTTAAAAGTTTTCTTTTTTCCCTTTTAAAGAAAACGAACCTGTTTTTGAGATGCCCCACTAGATATACCTTCACACCCGAGCATTGCCTAGTCGTAAGGGAAGGGCGGGACTATCTAATTCATAGTCTTTCTCTTAGATACTACTTTATCATTCTAAACGAATTTCAGTAATGTAAAAAATTGTGAAATACTTATTATTATTTACTTTTACTGGTAGTGGTACACTGTAATGCATCTGATCTTTTACTTATGGGTTTACTGTCAGGCTTTCAAATCGTGGCTGGTTAAGTCAAGTAAGAAGAGAAGTGCTGTTTATCGGATAGTGGGTCTTGGATTGCTGAATATCTGTGCTTGATCCGTCTGTTCTGGCATGGTTTCTAAGATATGGTCTTGCAGAAGAGGTTAGAGTACGGATTTAATGGCTATCAGGCTCCTACCATGCCCCGAGCTTCTCGCTCAGTTAGGGTAAATATGTTTTGCTTTTCATGGGGCTGGTTAATACTTCAATTTACGTAAGATTTCATGAAAACAATATTTATGATTGTTTTGTTAAAATGTTTCCTAGAGGAGGGCCAAATTTCAAAGAGCAGAAGACAAGCAGAAGTGTGCATTTGACTTATTGGCCACCGTAGCTGGTAAACTATTACAAGAGAGAGAGAATCCAGCCATTTCTAGCTATACATCATCAAATAAGGATCAGTGTAGATTTGTCAAAGAGTGCCATGATGCAAATAAACCATCCAAATCTGAGCTTTCTGACGAAAGAAGTTGTGACAAAAAAAGTTTGAAAGAATTCCCACATCTTGCAATTGATGACCATGCAAAGATTGCTTCTATAGTAGCAAGTTCTAGTTGCTTAGAGAGGTTCATTGCAAAAAAGTTGGTGGATGGCAATAGCCATATCAAAATGGAAAATGTTACTGGAGAAGTCAAATTAGATTCTTCTGGTTACCCAAAGGATAGTCATTTCAAGATAGATGGCGATACAAGTAAAGGAAAGGATGGGATGCATGAGTTGGAGAAGGTGCCAATAGGCAGTGGGATTGAGATGTACAGTTTTGGGGATCCGCTGGATGAAAATCCTCCTGCGTTGATCAGTTTAGGAGGAAATGCCAAATTGTCTGGGTATAATGATAGGATTCCCTGTAGCTTGTTGTCCAAAGGTTGTGACAATGTAGCAGTAGTTAGTAGAGATGATGATGAAAACTCTTCTGGGTGTACTCACCCTATTAATACTAAAACAAGGACCTTTAGGCCAAAGAATTGTATAGGTGATAGTGCAATAAGTAAAAGACTGGCTTCTAACTTTCAGAAAGTTGCTCAAAAACTGAAGTATGACACACTTTCTAACAGTGGTGAGTTCATCCTTATGGTATGAGATTACTTTAACCTTCATCCTTCTTTGCTTGTTCACTGATTTTTTTTTTAATTGGAAACGTGCTAATTTTAGATGGAGTTTGGAAGAAAACTTACCACAATCAGAGGAAGTGCAATAAACGCCAAAATTCTCAGATGAATATTCCTTTCAAAAAGAGGAAGCTTTTTAATTATAAGTCTGTTTCAAATTCTAAGGGATTTATCAGGAGTGGTGGGATTTATTATGCACCCAAGAATTGTATTAATCAGGATGCTTGTGGTTCACTTCCTAGGATGCACAGAGGTTTTACACATTCCCTCTACATGACTTCCTTCTTTACAGTTTGATTTTTTGTTTCACCTCTTTATTTAAGGATCTCATGGAGTCTTCGTTTAAATCCTTGATGCAGACCCTGGAATACCATCCTTGGAAGCATGTCAACACCAGGTGTTACGACGAATAGGTTCTCATGGTATGAGAAGATTGAGGGAGCAGTTCTTTATGTATTCTTTGACTTGATCAGTATCTTCAAAGCGGTTCTTACATGTAAATTTATTTCTTTTAACCAGTGAAGCTTAGGATCAAGTCATTTAGGGTGCCAGAGCTTTTTATAGAGGTTCCAGAAACTGCAACAATTGGGTCCTTGAAGGTGTAATAATTTATATATTTGGCCATCTACATACCATCTTCCCATTTCTAGAAGTTCACGAGGAATGGCATCTGTGAATTTATAAGTTGCATTGACATTTTAGGATCCATTCCATTTGCATGTTTCTTCCATCACAAGTTCAGTTGGCTGTATTTCTTACAGCATTTTGGTCTGCAGAGGACAGTAATGGATGCAGTGACTGCTGTACTCGGAGGTGAATTGCACATTGGTGTTTTTCTCCAGGGAAAGAAAGTTAGGGATGACAGTAAAACACTACTTCAAACTGGAATTTCTCATCATAACCAGCTTGATGCTTTGGGTTTCACCCTGGAGCCTAATTCTTCGCAAAGCCTACCGATTGTATGCGCCGCACATTCTCCCCGTCCTAGCACTGACGTACCTCCGCCTGTAATAAGGTAGTGTATAACCTTCAAATGAAGTTGTATGGTAGGAACTGGGGTTGTCAATTAGTGTTCTTAATTATTTGTACTCGAATACAGTTATCACCCCAATCAACATTGTATTTTCTCTTGGAAATGAGGTGTTTATATACTTAATTCAATTATTCTAGTATCATTGACATATTTTTGTATAAACTATTATTCATACTGTCATCTTATAAATATTATTTAGTTTATGTTTCTAAAATTATTGTTCAGGTGTCCTTCCCGTCCCGCTGTAATTCATCAGGGCATTCAAGGCAATTCTGACATGTTACCTGAGCATCAAGTAACCAGTTTTGGTAGCCAATTTGAAAGTGATAATGATTCAGGACCTTCTCCTGCTAACACTTATGTTGACAAAGGTATGGAAGATTCCAAAGAATTGGTTACAGTTCTTGAAAAGGGTAACGAGGAACTAGCTATGGTATCTGTACCCCAGAAGCCAAGGCGATCGATGGTGGTACAGCGCCGATTACGTAGGCCTTTTTCTGTAGATGAAGTAGAAGCACTGGTTCAGGCAGTTGAAAAACTAGGAACCGGAAGGTAAGATTTACACGAGACTTTGTTTGTCTTGACGATAGTATTTTCTTTTTCATAAGCTGGCCTAATATTTAGTGGGTACCGTGGTACTAGTACCCCATCCTGTTGCTAGTGTGAAGGCGTGTAGATAGTTGTCTGTCTTCTGTATTTTCAGTAAGTGGATGGTGAGAGAGATTTCCTCTTACAATCCCTTTATGCTGTGTTTTTATTTTCTTATGAAAAAAATATAATCAGGTGGCGTGATGTTAAGCTTTGTGCTTTCGATAATGCAAAGCATCGGACATATGTGGATTTGAAGGTAAAAACATGTGATCCTTTTTGCTTGGAAACTGCAGTACTGTATATATGCTACTATGTAAACGACTCTTAAAAATGGTTAACCAGATGTCACCTTCCCGTTAGCGAGTCTTATCTTTTAAATAGATTTTGATGTATAAAAGCTTAAGGCTAAGTGTTTTGGGCCCTATAATTTCTACATGTTCAGGTTTTGATTCTTAATTAATCCCCAAAGTTTATTATTTGAGTTTGACCCCTACTCTTAAGGCATAAATCCTTAGAACTTTCATTCGTTTGTACTTTATTCCATATACAAGTTATATTATTAGGTATTGGTCTTTATTTCCAATGAAAAACTAATCCCCTATAGTTTCCATATATTTTAGGGAACAAGACCCACAAAACTGAAAATATGGCGACTGATAATAAGAAAAGCTAATCATAAAAATCAAAACCTAATGAGATACAAACTATAGTGTCCAAAATATTCAAACCAAAACTTAGTTATTCCTCATGTTTCTGTTTTTCTGTAAAACTACTGCAAGATAGTGATAGAATCCGAGTGAAAAGATGAAGACCATTTTTTATAATCATGGATTTTTGGTTTCCTTACCGAGAACGCATGGCAGAGAAATATTTTACACGAGATTTTGGGGTTGTTGCAGGATAAATGGAAAACACTAGTACACACGGCAAGAATATCCCCTCAGCAAAGAAGGGGTGAACCTGTTCCCCAAGAACTTTTGGACAGGGTTATAGTGGCCCACGCATTTTGGTCCCATCAGCAGACTAAGCAGCAGCATCCGGAAACTGAAACCGTCTTCTCCTTCAATCGTAAAGGCCAGGGGTTGTCATCAGCAAGTGGCCATGTGGATGAGAGTGTTTTGGTTTCTGACTTTTGTTATTAGTGTCTTTTTCTTTTTGCTTTCAATAAATATTTGTGAAGTCTATCTGTTAATGAAGCGTGTAAAAAGTGATGATGACAAGGAAACAAAACAGGTCTCGAGTTCTTGTAAAATTATCTTTGCTCGTGATGTGATCTTTCCCTTCGTGGACACTGCTTGTAAATGATTGATGTAATAAAGTGCTCCATAACACAATTCTTTTGACTGTAAATATTTCATTGCCGTAGTACAAGATCCTTATGCTTTTACTTCTTGATGGATGAATTCCACATTTACAATTTACTTATCTAATTTCTGAGGAAACTTATGACCAATGGAAGACGGTGAAGTTGTCTACATGGGATTTTCAGTGTGTTAAAATAAACGAAAAGGAAAATTAAATACATATGGTTATATTTATATTAAAAATATATAAAAATAAGGGTTAAATCTATTACATAAATAAAAATATTTAATAATATCTTATTCACTTCCTTAAGCTGATACATTTTTGAGTTTGCCAATATGATCTGAAAGGTGTTGACAAATATGTTGTTTCACCTGTCGGAAATGTGTTGTTTCACCTGCATGACAGTCACTACTTGAAAAAACAATATCATCAATATATATTGTTGTTTCACCTGTCGTAAATGTGTTGTTTCACCTGCGTGACAGTCACTACTTGAAAAAACAGTATCATCAATATATATTGCATATACTGCGAAGTAGATACACCCAGTGATGGTAAAAAAATTAAATGATATGTTTCATTGTGAGTCATACCAAACTTTTGAACATCGATGGAACATACCAAATATTTTTGTGAAGATCATGGCAATTTTCTTTGTCAGAATAATATGAAAAGTTAGAAACCAAAATTATTTCCCATCTCGAATTCGATATATGTTTAATTTAGTTATTAAATAACAAAATTACTAATTAAACATCATCTCTCAATTCCTATAAATTTAAAGTAGAAATAACATGGAAAAAAATAGAAGTATAAAACAGCGTGAGATGAAAAAAAAAATACACCTCGCACTCAATTTATTGCACACAATTTTAAACCATTCAAATAGTGATAATTAAAATTACTATTTTACTTCTTCATATTCTATCAATTATCAACTAAACATAATTTGATATTTTTAAGAAAAAATGTATTTGAAAAGAAAATAAACAAAGAGTGGAAAAAACGATCTCCTCTTATTTGATTCCAACAAATAACAAAGAAAAGGTATTTTCTTTATTTGGTTTAATTTTTTAAAATAAAAATTGAAAAATATAATTAAATGAACATGCTACTTTTTATATAAAAAAACATTCTTTTTCTTTTGAAGAAAGACAATGAGAAAACTATATCCACACAAATTCTATCCATCAAGTCATTGCTAAAGCACCATCAAGCAAATAAATGCACTTCCTCCCCAATTATTATTATTTTCTTTTTTTTCCCCACTGATGAAGTACCATCAAACAAAAGTATTTTTTTTATAACAAACAATATTCTTACAAATGCATGCCGTATTTATTTATTTTACGGTATAACAATACATAATTTATTTTTAAATTTTATAAAAAAAATTGATGAATAAAGATGGCAATGAAGGTTTATTAGAGTTGGTGTTTAATCTCAAACATCATTAAATCTGTTGTGAATGTGTACACAACAGTCTCTTTTCTAGAAAAGAGCAACCTGTTTGATGTTCATGCATCTGTTATCTCTTTATAAGTGAATGCAGCCATCACTTCTCAAACTTTGACTAGAAATGGTGAGGATTGTGACTGGGATCAGTGTGGTTCATAAAATTTAAAAACAAATTTCATTTTTTTTTATCTACGGAATATTCCGTTTCAAAGGGATCCCAATCCTAATTTGAATATTCTGTGGTACACAATTCAAAAAGTAAAACAAAGGATGGGCTTGTCAGGCCCATTTCAGTCTAGAATATAATAAAATATTAGTTTTTTTTTATATTTTATTTGTAAATTAATTATTAAAATGGATAAAATTTAAAAATATAATTTCAGGATAACGAAATCTCAATTAATAGACTTCCATTAAAATCTAATCATGTTGAAATAGAAGTCATGTCAATTTGACTTGATTCACTTATTTTAATAATTTTTTAAGATTTTATCTATCACAATAATTAGCCTACAAAACTATTCCAGTAAAAATATAATTTTAAGAATGATAATTTAATGTTTATATAATATTTTGACGAGTTTAATGTTACGTCAGAATAGAATAATTTTGTATCAGAAGCACAATTTCAGGTCATTGTAAATATAATGGGTTTTTTTTGTCAATGTAAAATATATTTTTCTGTTTTAGTTTTTGTAATTTGTAAATGCAATAACTCTTCCTTTTGTTGGCAAAGGCATCAAATTAAATGAAGAAGAATCATCCTCCTATTGCAGCCTCACTAACACTAGACCAAACATTGTCTTTTGTGTTAATAATCTTAGCCAATTCATTTATGCTCCTAACAAGTATCACCAATAAGTTGCCTTTCACATTTTCTATATTTAAAAAATCTCCAAGACTAGTATTTTCTTTCATAACAACAATTTCATTATAATTAATTACTTTGATTGAACCACTTGAAACCAGAAAATATGTTTCCATATACTTGGGAAAATCTATCATCTTTTGAAAACCTTAAAAGCAACAAATTATTTCAAGGAGCTCATCTGAATCGTGTTCTTGCAGCTACTACATGTGAGATCAAATGAATCACTTATCTTCTCCAAGACCTCCAAGTGCCTTGTATTCAATCTTATATTGTGACAACCAATTTGTTTTCTAAATTGCCTCTAATAAAGTGTTTCACAAGATGACAAAACATGTTTGTGAAAAACTGAATGTGGATCTTCTCAAGTTTTTTCTATCTCCTCTTCTGTAAGTTGTTGACATTTTTGGCAAGCCCTTGGCTCCAACTATTTTTAAAGACATCCATTCTAAGTTGATGATAATGAAGAACATTTATTTTTAGTTTGAAGAATATTGATAAAGTATTCACTTTTTTGTTTTTATCTTCTTTAGCTTGTTTGGGCTTTTTTTTTCTGCTTGCACCCCCTCTTTATTATTTTTGTTTTGTTTTTTTGGAGTGTTTGTTTCGGGCATTTTACTTTTTCTGTTCTTTTTACCTTTTTATATAGGGTTTAGTTTTTGTACTCGGAATCTGACGAATAATTCAAAAATTTCTTTTTCACAATGTTTCCTTTTTTTCTGTTTTCCCTCTTATTCTCTTTCATTTACTCAGAATACTACTTATTCTACAGAAAATATCTTACGAACCTGACTAAAATGGTCGAATAATATAAAAACAAAAAATCAATAAAAAAAGTACTTACATAACTCTATTCAATTATTTGATAATAACTTAAGCGACATATATTATTTATCTTCTTTTATAAACTTTAATATTTATATTATTATAACAGTATTATCATGTCTCATAAAAAGTTCTCAAAATATTATTTTTCAAGGGAAGAAAGCGAGTACGGAAGCTATATAATAACAGTGAAGTGAGGTGACAGCATTTGACATTACAAATATTTTTTTTATTTTGATAAAGATTGTAATTATCTTCTATGACCGAACAAGTACATTATTAATAACTAATGCTAAGTTTGCTCTAAAAGAGGTCATTAAAGTTACGACGTTGTGCATAATATTATATTGGCCTTTAGACATACTTAAGAACAATAATCAGTTAAAGACAAGAAATAAAGGTGTTAACCATCACTTAAGACCAGAATTAAGGGTGTAGACTGCGGCAATTAAGGTTTTTGTCGTGCTCTCGGAAGATAAATGACGTATTTCTGTCTTACATCTGTATTGGTATCGATACTCATATAACACTTATCGTATTCAATTCAAAAAATATAAATCTATGACGATTTTATCACAATTTTAAAAGGTATAAAATATAATAATTTTTTAAAAATTCAAATTTATTATATAAATTTATATTATGATTATAAAAGAAAGTAACAAATTCTTTTGAACTAGTCATGAAAAATATCTCTCTACTTCCAAATATTTATTTTTAATTTTATAATTTATAATTATGTAATATATAGATATGTATCTCATATATAATATATAATTATATAATATATATCTCATATTTTAAATTTTAGGAGATTATACGCATCCGTATTCACCTATATTCATATATGTGCTAGATAAGTTTGTCTTCATGAAATATAACCGCGCCCACCTTAGCCACCCAACATGTGCATTTGTTTTTATGATCAAAGGTTCAGAGGCCAATATCAACATTTGGCACACACAGAAGAGATTCTGTTTTATTTTGGGTCTCAAAATGCTATCATCTATCTCAGTGTGACCCAATGACTTCTGTCTTCGCCACCAAGGACACAAACTAAAGAAAATCTCAACTCTCTCTCACAGGTTCTTTCTCCCTCTCTTCTATTCTATTTATAACTTGTCATTTTTCCCTGCATCATTATTAATAAAACAATCATCTTACTTTCTTTCTTGTGTCCATTAGCTATGCAAAGCAAACTCATTGATTTTGCTTCCATACACATAAATTGCCTCAAAATCTCACTCTCCTAGGGTTACCAATGTTCCCTCAAGCGTCTTCTTTTAACACATGCATCCAGCTACAACTTTTGATTACATACATGTCTTACTGCTTCTGTCTCTTCCATTTTCGTGTACTGTTACAAAGCCATGCTAATTGTATGGTTCTGGATTTATGGGGGTAACAAAATAATTTTTTTCTCATTTTTTCAATTTACAGTATTGGTTTTGAATTGAACTTTATCACCTTGATGGATCCACGTTTCAAGTCCAATTTCATCAATGGTTTTGAACCTAACCAAGTGCCCAACACGGTTGTTGTAGAGGATCAGTTCCTTGTCCCTGTTAATGGGATGATGAGATCCTTTGAGTTTGGATTCAGGGATAACCCATTAGTTCTTCCACCTGATCCAAACGTTGCTCAGAACCATGTTTCCTTTGCCACCGATGAGGAGTCTCCATTGGATGAGATTGATTTTTCAGTTACTGTTCTACGCTACATAAACCAAATGCTCATGGAAGAGGACTTGGAGGAAAAGTCGTGTATGTTTCATGATTCCTTGGCTCTCCAAGCTGCTGAGAAATCATTCTATGAGGTCATTGGTGAGACACACCCTTCTTCAATAAAAACCTATCACGACGTGGACAGCCCTGAGGATAGTAGTTTCAGTGATTATGGCAGCGGTGGTACAGCCACTAGCACTGGTAACTCGATTGAGTCTCATGGCAATAACGTTGATCTTACTGACTATAAGCCTTCCATACCGCAAACCACTTTTCCCACTGACTTTGTTTTCCAGGCCAGTTCAATCCATTCTTATATGAACACCACAAGAAACTTCGGTGTTACCGATAGTGGATTCTTGGCAAGTTCCACTGCAGCTGGATTTTTGGATCCAACCTTGTTTAGCAAGAGTGAGTCTGTACTGCAATTTGAGAGGGGTGTGGAGGAAGCCAATAAGTTCCTACCTAAAGGGAATCCTTTGGTTATTGACTTGGATAACCCCTCTTTTAGGAAGGTTCCTCCTCTACAGGAGGAAACTAAGGTAGAGAGAGATGAAATTTATGCTGAGTCTAGGGGAAGGAAGAATCACGAGCGGGAAGATGAAGAAGCAGATTTGCATGATGGGAGAAGCAACAAGCAGTCTGCTGTGTACATTGATGACAGTGAGATATCAGAATTGCTTGATAAGGTTCTGCTGGGCACTAGATGCAGAAATGATCCAGCTCCTTTGTGTATTTGTTACGCAGACCTTTCTAATGGAGCATCCTTGTGTGCACAGAAGAAATTAGAAGAAACAAACAAGTCTGGTGGTGGGAAGAGCCGTGTTAAGAAACAGGGCAACAAAAAAGAAGTTGTGGATCTGAGGACATTGTTGCTTCTATGTGCACAAGCTGTTTCTTCTGATGATCGTGTATCTGCTAATGAATTACTTAAGCAGATAAGGCAACATACTTCTCCGCTGGGTGATGGGACTCAGAGACTGGCCCATTGCTTTGCAAATGCCCTTGAAGCACGCTTGGCTGGGACAGGCACTCAGATTTATACTGCTTTATCACACAAAAGAACCTCTGCAGCAGACATGGTGAAAGCTTACCAAATGTATATTTCGGCCTGTCCATTCAAGAAGCTATCAATAATTTTTGCAAACCATACAATTTTGCAGCTAGCCATGGAAGTCGAATCTCTTCATATTATAGACTTTGGCATCCGTTATGGCTTCCAGTGGCCAGCTCTTATATATCGTCTATCAAAACGACTTGGTGGGCCTCCCAAGCTGCGGATTACCGGGATAGAACTCCCACAACCTGGTTTCAGGCCAGCAGAGAGAGTCCAGCAGACGGGGCTTCGCCTAGCAAGATATTGTGATCGCTTTAAAGTTCCATTCGAGTTCAATGCAATTGCACAGAAATGGGAAACCATCAAAATTGAGGACTTGAAGATAAAGGAAAATGAACTTCTTGCAGTGAATTCTATGTTTAGATTTCAAAATCTACTTGATGAGACAATTGTGTTGAACAGTCCCCGGGATGCTGTTTTAAATTTAATAAGAAAGGCAAATCCCACTATCTTTATACATGGTACTGTCAATGGGAGCTACAATGCTCCATTCTTTGTACCACGGTTCCGGGAGGCCCTTTTCCATTATTCTACTTTGTTTGATGTGCTTGATACTAATGTCAGTCGTGAAGATCCAATGAGATTGATGTTTGAGAAAGAGTTCTTTGGGCGGCGGGTAATGAATGCTTTAGCTTGTGAGGGTTGTGAGAGGGTTGAGAGGCCCGAGATATACAAGCAATGGCAGGTTAGAAACATGAGAGCTGGATTTAGGCAACTTCCCTTGGATAAACATCTCATCAACAAATTAAGATACAAGTTGAAAGATGTGTACCACAGTGATTTCATGCTTCTTGAAGATGCCAACTTCATGCTGCAAGGTTGGAAGGGCCGAGTAGTTTATGCTTCCTCTTGTTGGGTACCTGCACAATGATCTTCTCAGGGTAGTTTATTTGGAGAAACGTTTCCTGAGTTTGTAGGGTAGACATGGACTTCCACAAGGCTTATGGTTTAGACTTGACTTATTCTAGAAGCTTATCCCTGCTAATGGAATAACATAGCACACTGAAGTTTCAGTTCTCAGAATCTTCTTCCTTCTTGAGTTCTTGTGATAGGTAATCCTCAGCAGAATCCTGAGATAGCGAGTGATTATAAAAGTTGAACTACATTGACAGACATCCTCAACTCACTGGTTGCACAACATTATCGTAAGGGCCATGGTAGGGTTTTTTCATATCTGTCAATGTACTGTTAAAGTTAGGTGTCTTCGTAATTAATAGGGGATAACTTCAATGCATATTCTCTTTGTCATGTAACCTTGTCTTTTTCTTTATGATACATTTTTTCTTTTCAAAGTTTGAATGTTAAGACAATTTTCTATTCTCTTTAATCACTCATTTAACCAAGCAAATTTCACTCTTATTTTTTCTAAATTTCTTAATAAATCTTCAAGTTTTATTTCTTCTTTGACAGCAATGTCAACTAACATTTTGCATGAGTCTGATATTTGTAAATTATTATTTAAAGTTTTCTCTGACTTAAAAATTAATTTCAGAATTACTTTTTTAATTTTTACTTGTGGTATTTTATTTTAGTTTAAAGCAGTTGAGAGATGTACGTAAATGTCATTTTTTTTCTAAAGCGAAAATCTTAAATTAAATAAACCAAGTCATATATTATCGTAATAGCTTTTCGACAAAATATATTTAAATCCTATCGTAGACTAATATTATTTATTAAACGTTTAATGATTTATTTAATTTTTAAAATTAAGTAAAATTGTTTCAAAAACTTAAAATAAACGTTGAGCCGTCACTTGTACTTGCCACCTCAAAAAACTAAAAAAGCAGTTGTTTGCAATAGTTTTGACTATCTAATAAATCATAACATTTTATTTTCATTTTCTTTATTATTATTATTATTTTAATTTATAGGCTGAACCTATTCAACGCGAAGTAGTCTGAAAAGTCTTAAAGCAGGAGACTTTTGAACCGTTGTCGGAAACCTATTGGTACATAAACAACCACTCTCTCTTTTTCTTTTAGTTTTTTTAATTTATTTTTCAAAGATAATTTATACATTTTAAAATCGATTGATTATATATTTTATTATATAGAGTAAATACTTATTTTGGGAAATATACGTGCTAAACTACTAGTTTAATTTAACTTCATTTTTAGTCAATAAAATTAATTTACAAATTCTTTTTTAAAATTTGAAATAACTATCATTTTTTAATATTTCCATTGATCCATGTTGAAAAAAAAAACATCTTTTTCATTTAAAAACTTAAATGCTTAACAGTGTAATTTTTTTTATTTAATTACTGTTCATTTTATAATAATTATTTTTAGTATAATTTCTTGTTAGTTGTGGGTGTAATAAACCTTTACCCGAGGAAAAGTTTTCGTTTAATAGTTTTAGTTAAAGTGAAAATTTTAAGACTGAATATGTTGATGCTAAAAAAAAAGGATCTGGATCACATGTTCAGAAAGATAACTTTTGTTGATAAAAAAAAACTTATTTTTGTTAAAATTTTAAAGCACAATAATTTAAAATATATTTGAGAATGAAGACAAAAAGTACTTTATAAATAGTTCCATTCCTTGAAGGAGTTAGATATTTTAAAAAATAAATAAAAATGATAAGAGGAAGAATAACAGATGAAATGATTTGGGAACATGTCTTTACTAAAAAAAAGTGTAATGGAGTTGGGAAAGTGGATATACTGAAATCAAGAAATAGCAGTTTGTGTGTATAGATACATGTGATGTTCTTCTCTTTCTTTTTTACTACAAAAACAGCATCCTTGGAGCTCCCAACATTGGTGGCGGCGTCCCTAAACTAAGGTTGTTTTTCCTTATAATAGTCAAAAGTTTCCTTCTTCCATTTTCAATCAATTCTCTTTCTCAACACAACACCATAACTCTTTCACTCTTGCCATGGAGCACCCAAACTTCTTTGGTGAAGACGAGGGCATAGCCCATCTCACAGACTCGCTTGCTTTTCCAACCATGGATCCTTCTTCCAGAGACCCTTCGCTGGAAGACAACGACTTCTCGGAAACTGCCAAGTTCATCAGCCAGATCCTCATGGAAGAGAACGTCGAACACAAGCCATTCTACGACTCACTCACCTTGCAAGTTACCGAGAAATCCTTCTACGACGCTCTCGCCGGTAACCTACTTCCTTCCTCCAATCAACACCCCCTTGCTTTCAGTCCCGAAGCTGAAACCACCACCACCACCACCACCGCTAGCAGCAGTAGCAGCAGCAACAACAGTAACAACAATTTTTCAGATGAAAATTCTGGTGAGTTGAAGCTTCCTTCTCCAGATTCTGTTTTTAAGTTTAACTCCCGCCCGCTTTCTCAACCATCTCCTTCAATTACCGCCAATCATGGGCTCCAAGATTTGGACTTTTCTATTGCCAAACTCTTGTCACAGAATATTTTCAATGATGTTGACTCCGTTTCCCAGTTCAGGCGAGGCTTGGAGGAAGCTAGCAAGTTTCTTCCTCCGGGACCTAACCTCGTGACTGGTCTAGATTCAAATGGAGAACAGGGGTTCAATAAGTTTGGAGAGACTTCGTATGGGTTGAGGAGTGGGAAAAATCACAAGCGGGATGAGAGATACGCTATAGAAGAAGAAGAAGAAGAAGAAGAAGAAGGGAGAAGTAACAAGCAGTCAGCACTTTCCCATGCCGATGAGAGTGACTTGTCAGATGCTTTTGATCGGGTGTTGCTTCATGAAGGAAACATGTGTAGCGAAATCAGTTCTTTGCCAGGTGGAGCAGTGAAGGTTGATGAACCAGATGGAGGGAAGAGCCGTTCAAGGAAACCAGGGAGGAACAAGGAAACAGTTGATTTGAGGAATCTTTTGTTGATGTGCTCACAATCTGTGTATGCCAATGACAACAGGACTGCCAATGAATTGCTAAAGCAGATTAGGCAACACTCTTCTCCCTTTGGGGATGCATCACAGAGGTTGGCTCATTACTTTGCCAATGCCCTTGAGGCACGCTTGGTTGGGGATGGTACTGTTGCACAAGGAACTTATTCTTTTCTGACCTCTAAGAGGTTCTCTGCTGCTGAGTTTCTCAAGGCATACCAGGTTTTTCTTTCCGCCTCCCCTTTCAAGAAGTTTACATATTTCTTTGCGAATAAAATGATTATGAAAGCAGCTGCAAAGGCAGAAACCATCCATATTATTGATTTTGGCATCCTATATGGTTTCCACTGGCCAATTCTTATTAAGTTTTTATCAAATAGAGAGGGTGGTCCTCCCAAACTGAGGATCACAGGGATAGAGTTTCCCCAACCTGGCTTTCGCCCCACAGAAAGAATTGAGGAGACTGGTTCCCGTCTGGCTAACTACTGTAAGCGTTACAATGTTCCCTTTGAGTACAATGCCATAGCATCGAGGAATTGGGAAACAATTCAAGTTGAAGCCCTTAAAATTCAGAGCAATGAGCTAGTTGCTGTCAATTGTCATATGAGGTTTGAGAATTTACTGGATGAGTCTATTGAAGTGAACAGTCCTAGAAATGCAGTCTTGCAATTGATCAGGAAGATAAATCCAGATATTTTTACTCATTCCATCACTAATGGATCATATAATGCCCCCTTCTTTGCCACAAGGTTTAGGGAGGCTTTGTTTCATTATTCTGCTATTTATGATATGTGTGACACTGTCATACCTCGTGAAAACGAATGGAGGTTGATGATTGAGAGAGAGCTTCTGGGCCGGGAGGCTATGAATGTTATAGCATGCGAAGGTTCTGAGAGACTTGAGAGGCCCGAGACATACAAACAGTGGCAGGCTAGGAATACAAGGGCTGGTTTCAAGCAGCTCCCATTGAATAAGGAGTTGATGGCCAAATTTAGGACCAAGTTAAAGGAATGGTACCACAGAGATTTTGTCTTTGATGAAGATAACAATTGGATGCTTCAAGGTTGGAAGGGCCGCATTTTGTATGCTTCCACTTGTTGGGTGCCGGCATAATGAATGTTACCGAAGTGGGTTCAGAACTCAAACTAGACTCAAGGTTAAGATTTAGTCACTGGCTTTTACTCTACCCATTTCTTGTTTTCCCTGTCAAAGATTCTTGTTATAGCTGCTAACACTTGCTTATTGCTTGAGCTTTGATATATTTCAACTTGTTGTAATGGTAAAGCTTATTTTGCTTGTTACACTGTTTCAGGTTCTGGTACCTACTTGCTTCACCTTCAGGTGCTGTGATGAAGATTGTATACCAAAATTTTCACCGTGTTGCTTGGTAAAATAATGGCATGACTTTGCTTGTTATAGACTTGTGAAAATAATGCAATTTCTATAATGATAAGGAAGGTGTTCTAGAGTAGTAGAATCCTTGTAAAATGTTTGCTCGAGTACTTGCGATCAAAATATTGAGTTATTTTCTTTCTAACCAACATGTATTAGGCATTCACCTCCTTCTATTTAAATTTGTAATACATTGTCTCTTGAACCAAATTAGCTACTGAATTGACGAGATGTAACAGATGACAATGTTCAGTTTGTTTTATCCGGTGATGCTTGCAATTTTGTTTTGTTGCAGTAACCTGTGGGAAAGTCATGTTTTCCAGCGATAGCTTCTCTGAAATTGTCGGGTAATTTGTTCCACTGATCAAAGTACTTCAAATTTTTTATCTGTTGCTACTACTTGAATATAATCTAGAATATTCAGATAAGAATGCTGACAAATGCCTGCTTCTCCTAGCCTTCTTTCCCTGCCTTATTTGCGTCATAAAAAACTAAGTTTGAAGTTTTAACAGTGCTTTACAAGATATAAGTTCATTAGATCTTATAAATTACATGCTGTTTGGTTGCTCAATTTTTTTAAGATTTTTCCATTAACGTTGGCTCTTGATGCTTCTAGCTATGATATTTTCTTATTTACGTGCCATTGCCAAAGTGAACCATAATATTCACTTTGCTTAGACCTGAAAGCTTTTCCCTGTGATTTGTTTTCATGCTGCCAATTAATCTGTTGGCTGTTTGCTTGTTTTACATCTAAATCAATGGCTATTTTCAATGCAATGTTGTTGAATTCAATTTAGACACATTTTACTATTTTATTGTTTAAAATTAATTCTATTTGACTTTTGAACAAACAAACAAACACTTAAGGATGGTTGCTGGAAGTTACTTTGTTGGAGGCAATCACTATCAGCAGAGGTATTCAAAAGCATTTGTTCTAAAAAATACTGATTGAAATAAGTATCAAATAGTTTTTTATTATTTTTTTTAAAATTCAAACGTGATTGAAATAAATTTGATGGTCAGCTGAAATAAAGTTATTCAAGCGAAATGGTTTAATAGAATGTTGAAACAAAATTAGCCAAAATATATAAATCAAGATTGAGGGAATGTAATGCATTAAAGTTGTGTACATATATACTTGATTTAGCATTTTGCAAAATACTTGCAACATAATCTCAAGTTCAGATTTTAACTAAGTATCAATTTTGGAGGGAATCATTTATGGTTTATTTGATATATTGAATTTTAATCTTGATATAGTGATTTCTAATTGTACTCTGTATCTTTTTCTTGCCACTATTTCAAATTCCAAACCAGAAAACCCTACCAAAAACATAATCAGCAATTAGTTTTACTACAGAAGTCATTATTGCTAGTAAAACCAAAATTGCATATTATATCAATGTCAATGGCTCCAAAATTTGATTCCATTCCTCTTGTCCTATCTTGTGGTGGTTGATTTGTGAAACAGTTTGTACTTCACATTATCCTTTTGTTATGAGTAAGCAAAAACCAATTTGCCATAATGTCTTTTATAATTCACTTTGATGTAGAAAAATGGTGGAATTTTTTTACTCCCTATGCTATGCATGGTTTAAGTCAATTGCATGATCCTACAAGAGTAAGCATAAAAAAGATCCTTCAATGCACTGTGTTGTGTATTTAACTTACATTTTTTTCCAAGCTAAGATCTTCCTTTCTTGTTTTAGGCATTGCTAAACACAATGTTGATGAAAATAATTGGTGGTATAGTTGTGAATTAAATTAAAGTATGTTGATGAAAAGTGTAATCGTCATATTATAAATGCTTTGTGTATATGTTTCAATATGAACTGTGAAATTGTATTTGCATGGCTTTATGTTGTAGTACCTTTTGGTTATATTTAATATTTGTATGCCAAATATCAGACCAATGGAAGAAATCCTAAAAGTATGATTCTAAGAATCAATCACCGCCTTTTATTCTACCAAGCTCCTATTTTCTCAGTTAAACCTTTGTTTGAGTTCTAAAACTTTGCTTGTTTCTCCAGTTCCAAGATTTCATCTTATTATTTTTATTGTAATTTTTGGATTCAATTAATGATTAACCGATTTAACCAGTAATTATTGAGACAGTGGCTAATGCAATTACTATAACACTCTTTTTATTGATATTTTGAATCAAGGATGTTAATTATTACAACTTTCATCTAAATCTATAAAAAATTCTTGCAAGCAAATATTATAACGTCAATAAATTATTAAAGGTCAACAATATTTTCTGCACTCTATTTAGAACAAAATTTATAAATATATTTTGGATATTTAGAACAAAATTTATATATATATTTGGATAATTTGAAACGTACATTAGTTGTGTTACTAATGTGTAGCATTTAAAAAAAAGTTGTAAATTCAATGCTAAAACAAGTCTAACTCAATTCATTCAGTAAAATATGAAAGCATTTTTTTTATTACCACTCGTATAATTAATCATAATACTATTATGGAACCTTCAATTGTTTTAGAATTAAACTATGACTATTTCTTAAATTTTATTTCAAACTACTAGGGTAAGATAAATTACTTTGACGATCGTTATATATATGCAAAAGAAATTAGATAGTTTAAAAACTATATACATCTTGAAAAAAAAAGTTATATACTAATGAGTTTGAACAACGAAGATGAAGATATGGTGAAATTTAATAAACTTAAGATAAATACATTTCACTTATGTAGTTTCTTAAGCACAAAATACATTTCACTTATATTACAAATCTGAAATTTAAAAATGACATTTAACACTTCATATATATTAGAAGTGTTGTCTTTGACTGAAAATATAATTGTAAACTCATTTATGAAAAATGTCATGGCACAATTACTATAAAACAAGAATTATATGTGCTATGTATTTCTTCACCAACATTTTATTTCTATTATTACCTTTTTTAAGATTTTCGTATTCGTTTAACTTATTGTGTTACTTTTTTTTTATGGTTTTCTCTTATTTATAATAAAATATTTGTTCATATTAATTCTCTCTTATTTATAATCATATATTTCTTCATATAATAGTTTACATCACAAAATGTATTCATTATCCATATTATGAAGTTGTGAATGAGGAATTTATGTAAATGTGAATATCTTGATAATTTGTTTAGACTCAGAAATTTATACTATTTAAAAAAATTATTTAATTGAATTCTAAAAATAAAATCATAAATTAAAAGGGCAACTGTTAGACTTTTTAAAAAAAAAATCATATTTGACATAAAATACAACTTTATTTTACGTCCATTTTATTTACTTTTGGGAAGACGTTCTCTACTTTTATTTCCAAAATGCTCATTTTACTTTCAATTTATTTTAATTTTAAACAACTCTACATGACAAATAAGATTTTCTTCCTTAGATTAGCTATGTAAGGTTTTCAAACCGGTTAAACCTAGAGAACGATTGAAACTACTTTTCTACTTTTTTTTATCAGTCGGTTTTCACTTCATCTTCTCTTCTTGCAAACTTTTTCCTCACATCTACTCGTTCCACTCCTCGTTTTAACGAAATCTAGACTTGGATGGTACGTGTAGAAGACATTTCATCGCTCAAGTTAGATTTAATATTCGACACTCGATATTTTGAATCCTATGTAATAATATACCTGATTTTTGGAATTTGTATTATTAATATTATTTTAATAAGTCAGTAATTTACTGGGCCAGATTAGGGTGTTTAGTCACGATCGGACGTAGTACATGTAATACCATCATAATAATTTTTTGTTCATTTGAAATAAGAAACAATTTTATTTGTTTTTTTTTTTCATAAAAACGTGTGATTGTATTTACTTATAATAATTAAGGGATGCATAATAAATAATTATTATGATTAGATTAATTAATTAATCCATTCAAATAGGTAGCATGTTAGATCAGATATTATTCCCCCATGTAGATAAGTTTCTAGAGATTATTTTGACAACAGTAACAGCCTCCTCCGAAATAGGAAGCTTCGCGGAGTTATTCCTACGACTGCGGTCATCATCATGGTCATGATAGTCAAACTTAAAGGGCTGCTGCATATGTTGCTGTTTGCGGCTTTGTGACTGTTGGCCTTCCCTCACCGAATTCTTCGTATTTCGTTTTCATCATGTTCTATGAACGAATCCCCATTTTTCTTTCTTCTCTCTCTCTCTGAACACTGCAAAAAGCCATTTCAGTGTTGTTGATTATCACGATGGAGCACAACTTTCCCAGAGTTGACCTGTTTGATGAAGAGGAGAGCTTATCATACCTCTCAGACTCACTTGGTTTTGCAACAATGGATCCTCCACTGGAAGAGAACGACTTCTCAGAAACTGCCAAGTTCATAAGCCAGATCCTCATGGAAGAGAACGTTCAACAAAATCCATTCTATGACTCGCTCACCTTGCAGGTTACCGAGAAGTCCTTCTATGATACTCTCATTGGTAACATTTCCCCTAATCAACACGCCCTTGTTCTCAGCCCCCAAGTTGAAACCACCACCACCACCAGCAATAACTACAACAGCAGTTTTTTAGATGAAAATTTTCCTTCCCCAGATTCTGTTTCTGCTTCTGCTTCTGCTTTTCAGTTTAACCCCCACATCCTTTCTCAGTCACCTTCATTTAGTCATGGATTCTCAGATTTGGATTCTTCTATTGCCAAACTCTTGGCACAAAATATGTTCAATGATGCTGATTCTGTTTCCCAGTTTAGGAGAGGGTTAGAGGAAGCTACCAAGTTTCTTCCTTCTGGCCCTAAGCTTGTAACTGGTCTGCATTCAAACGGGGAGGAGCAGGTCAATACGTTTGGAGATAATTCCTTCGGATGGGAGGGAAGGAAGAATCACGAGCGGCAAGAGATAGAAGAAGAAGAAGAAGGGAGAAGGAGTAAGCAATCGGCACTTAGCCTTGTTGATGAGAGTGACATTTCAGATGCTATTGATCGGGTGTTTCTAAGTGTGGAAAACGTGGGTAGTGAACAGAATTCCTTGCAGAATGGAGCAGTGAAAGGTGAGGAGCGAGATGGAGGGAAGGGACGATCAAAGAAACAAGGGACGAAGAAGGAAAGTGTGGATTTGAGGAATGTTCTGCTGATGTGTGCACAATCTGTATATGCCAATGACAACAGAGCTGCCACTGAATTACTAAAGCAGATTAGGCAACACTCTTCTCCCTTTGGGGATGCATCACAGAGGGTAGCTCACTATTTCGCCAATGGTCTTGAAGCACGGTTGGTTGGGGCTGGTTCAGGCGCTCATGAAATATTTTCTTTTCTGAACTCTAAGAGGATTACTGCTGCTGAGTTCCTGAGGGCATACCAACTTTTTCTATCTTCCACCCCTTTCAAGAAGTTTACATATTTCTTTGCAAATAAAATGATTATGGAAGCAGCTGCAAAATCAGAAACCGTCCATATTATTGATTTTGGCATCCTATACGGTTTCCAGTGGCCAATTCTTATAAAGTTTTTATCAAACAGAGAGGGTGGTCCTCCCAAGCTGAGGATCACAGGGATAGAGTTTCCCCAACCAGGCTTTCGTCCACTGAAAAAATTGAGGAGACTGGTCACCGTCTTGCTAGCTATTGTAAGCGTTACAAGGTTCCCTTCGAATACCATGCCATAGCATCAAGGAACTGGGAAACCATTCAGGTGGAAGCCCTTAAAATTGAGAGCAATGAGATAGTTGCTGTCAACTGTCACATGAGGTTTGAACATTTACTGGATGAGAGTACTGTTGAATTGAACAGTCCTAGAAATGCAGTCCTACACTTGATCAGGAAGATAAATCCGAATATCTTTACTCAGATCATTATTAATGGATCATTTAGTGTCCCTTTCTTTAACACACGGTTTAGGGAGGCACTATTCCATTATTCTGCTATTTATGATATGTTTGACACTGTCATACCTCGTGAAAACGATTGGAGGTTGACGATTGAGAGCGAGCTTTTGGGTCGGGAGGCTGTGAATGTCATAGCATGTGAAGGTTCTGACAGGGTTCAGAGACCTGAGACTTACAAACAATGGCAAGTTAGGAATACAAGGGCTGGTTTCAAGCAGCTCCCATTGAAGGAGGAATTAATGGCCAAATTTAGGACTAAGTTAAAGGAATATCACAGAGATTTTATCTTCAGTGAAGATAACAACTGGATGATTCAAGGTTGGAAGGGCCGCATTTTTAATGCTTCCACTTGTTGGGTGCCCACATAATGAGATGCTCCTGAACTTCTGGACTTGGTTTAGAATTCATACTAAATGTATGATTGTAATAATCAGTGATTGACTTCTACTCTATCCACTTTTATATTGCTCCTTTTCCCTGTTAAAGCTTTGACTTATAATCCTACTAACAAATCATGGTTATTTGAGATATTTAAGCATGCATGGTTCAATGTTGAAGCTTATTTTGCTCGTTAACTTTCAGTTGCTGTGATGAAGATTGTACCAAGCAAAATTTCATGCAATTTTGTTTTATTGCAGAAACTTCTGTGAAACTCATGATTTTCACCTATAGCGCTCTAAAAACGCTTGATATATACTGCTTTTACATAAATGATTACGAATGGTGACAAATGCTAGCTAAGTTTGAACTTCTAACAATGCTTAACGAGATAGAACTTCTCTGGATCTTAAAAGTCAATGGCTGATTCTTAGAAGCCTACCTTTCAGTGTAGTATGAGTTCCGAATCTAGTTCAGTAAGATTTCTTTATGCCCTTCCAACCTTGAGCATCCAATTGTTATCTTCATCTAAGACAAAATCTTTGTGGCACCATTTCCTTAACTAAGTCCAAAATTTGGCCATTAATTCCTCATTCAATGGGAGCTGTTTGAAACTAGCCCTTGTATTTCTAACCTACCACTGTATATCTGGGACCTCTCAATCCTCTCATAACCTTAAAATGCTATAGCATCCATAGCCTATTTGCTTGTTCACACACAAGACAATTCTGAACATACCATGAACTTTTAATAAACCGTATTGCTAGCCATACTACTGCAGCAATATATATATTCCAACAAAACTAAAAAATGTAATTCATTTTATGATTTTCATTCATATTTTTTATATAGATAGACTCTAGTTATAGCATTTTACTCCCACAGATAAGAACTAAATTAATTAAAGAAGTTTTGATTATACCATATTTTTTACAGTTGTATAAACCTATAATTTAGTTTAATCATATATTTATTTCAACACTCTCTCTCTCCATTGGTAAATGGATGTTATACATTCCCAACTTATCTAATAGTCTTAAAAACCTAACTTGGATAAGAATATCTATTAATTGCTCGAATATTTGAAAATTTCAAGATACTTTTATCAAGTTTTTTTTATGAAAAAACAATCAACCTCCACATGATTCATTCAATCATGTTGTACAGAGTTGCAATCTCGTCCCAAGGAGTTTGCATTTTCATTTTCTTTGTAAAGTTATCACTAATGCTATGTTTGCATCCGAGTGAACACTATTCACTCAGATAGAAAAGCAAAAAAAAATGTAGTTTATTTCTATTCAACGATTGAAAAATGTTAATTTACATAATAAAAGACAATTCCCTATATGAAGTGAAGAAACACAATGAAAGACAATGAAAACTTAAAAAAATTTACATAATACCATTAAAAAGTCAAAATTATTCTTAATTTTATTTGTATTAAATATTATTAATATTATTAATAAAATAAATAATAATAATTAAAAAAATTATAATAATGAAAATAAATATAGTTATTTATATAATAATATTATTATTAATTATAAAAAATAAATATATAAATTAATTTATTATTTTATTATTATTCAAATATTTTTAAAGACAAAGGTAAATTTGTAAACTTACATTTTCTACCTTTTAAAAAAATTAAAAATTTTCACAGCACCATCACATCACTCACAAACTTCAATAAACTTTCCTCAAGAATCTACGCTAACATACTTAATCCAAACAACCTCAGTTTCTTCACACTTTTCTCTCAAATCACTCCAAATTCATTCCTTCAAATCTCCTTCCCAAACACACCATAAGGCACATCAACCTTTATTTAATCTAACTACCCACTTATGTTGTGTTTAGACTGAGGAGGAGATTTGTGGGGAGGAGAGGAAGTAAATTTGTGATAGTAAAGAGGATCTGTGAGGATATGTTACGGTACGTTTGGATCCAACGACAAATTGTGAGACAACGAAAGAAATGTGTAGAAAACTCACAAATCAAAAAATAAAAATCTAGACAAAAACGTTTCAACCTTCTTTCTTAGCATATTTGCGAAGAATGTGATTAAACATATATATATATATATATATATATACTATAATAAATATACATTTTATAATTATTATATTAAATATATATATTATATTTTTATATTATTAATCCATTAATCCTTTAATTATTATCTATTATATAGTTTTTTTTATAAAATATGTTAGGATTATTTATTATATAGTTTGCGATATATATTTATTCACATTTTATATTTTGTGATGTATTAAAGTATCAAAAGAAAAAAAAATTACTTTCTTTTGAAAAGAAAACACTTTTAAATGGGAAAGTGCATTTAATTCATTAAAGGAATAAATCAAGATGATATACTAATATAAAATAAATGAAAAAGTGATTTTAGAAGATGAAGTAGTTGAATGGATAGAACCATTTTGTTAAATATAATAATGTATGAATGGGAATCTATGTAGAATCTCCCTTATTGAGGCAAGTATGGTTTTGATGAGTAGTTTACCCTTTATCCAAATGCTCTTCTCCTCCAACCCAATACCCACGCCATGCAATCACCATTCACGATGCAGCAAGATAAAAACTAAAGAATCGGTTATTCTAGACATTTTGACGGCAACGTCCACGTCAAAACACAAATTAGCAACATTAATTATGATTAAGAATTATAAAACATAATTAAATTATTATTAAACTTACATTAATACTTCTGATCTATGAAGTTCGGACACTCCTTTTAAATGACGTGTATCGGACACCAACATTCGTATGACACATGTAGGACATGTATCTGTGAAATGTCCAATTTAAAAAGTATTTTTTAGATTTCTAACAATTTTAGTACGGTTCTAATACAATTTTAAAAAGAAATAAATAAATAAATTTTTTTAAAATTTAAATTTTATTATATAAATTGTTACTATGATTATCAAAATAAGAAACAAATATTTGTGAACCAGTCATGAAAAACATCTTTTTGCTCCAAAAAATAATCTAAAACATACTTGTACACATAAACCTTTATTATCAATTTATATAATTCATAATTATATAATATATAAATCCGTGTTTTCGTGTCCTACATTTTAGAAATTTTACGTATCTTCATGTTCGCGTCGTAACAGTGTATGTACTACATAACTTCTCACAGTACAAGGTCTAATAAAAAATTATAAATAAGAAAAGACTTTATGATAAAAAAATATTGCTTTAAACTCTAAACTAAAAATTAAATCTATCTCATCAAATTTGCCCGTTTTTGAAAATATTCTATCTTCTCGAATATAAGAAGAAACAATCAAAATTATAAAAAAAAACAATTAGATAGAAGATATTCCATTTTCATTAAATTGTAAAGACAAAGTGAAATAAAAATGTAAAAACATAATAAATAAGACCCACGTATCTTTTACTTTTCAAATTCGAGAAAGAGTTCAGATTTCCAATCACAAAGAACACAAATTTGTTTTGAATTAAAAAAATAATAGCAGATTTGATTCTTTCAGGTCCACCCATACCACTGTCGGCACTTTTTCCTGTGCTGACGGCTAAAAATAGTTAACACCATCATTTAAGCCTCACTTTCTCTCACTAAAATATCATTTTCATGATATAAATGGATCTCGTTTTAACTATTTTTCTTAAACAATTTCCAAGACCATTATTCTTTTTTAACGGTTCATATATATTTTCAATTTTTTGCATTCCCTGTTATATATTCTCCATTTGTTTTTATAATTCATATCAATTCAAAAGACAGCAGATTTGGGTTTTTAAGAGATTGGGACTATTTTCTTGTCCCTTCTTACTAAACGAAGTTTTTTTAAATATTATTTTTAGAACAGTAGAAGGTGTGAACGTGTGAAAGTGACAAAACTTTTATATGTTAAATAAAATAATGTCAAAATATATTTTTCACAATAAAATCATATGATAAGTTTATACAACTTTTTCAATCTTATAATATTTTAAAATTAGTTATATTTTAATAATAAGAAAAAATAATTGTTGAATTTTTTTATTTAATTGGCCATTGAATATTCTATTTTGGAACCCAACAGAAGACAGCTTCACTGAGCCCCAGATTCTCTGAAGTTTGGAAATGAACAAAATCAGAGTCAAGATTGCGTGACTGCATCCATAACTTAGAAAACAAAGAAAAAGAAAAGAAAAAGTGAGGACATAAACATGAATTATGGCTGAGGGGAATGCATCTGGATAAACTAATATCAATATCAACGCACTTTAAAACTTAAAAGAATGTTAAGAATTTTCTAATGGGAGAAATCCTGCAAAAGTCATGTCACTTCAATCTGGTGACCCATCGATTGGTTAGTAATAAAGTAATTATAATAAATAACACTTTAAGTTGTAAAGATTTTTTAAGAATTAAAGGTACATTCTACCAAATTTGATGGATAACGTTATGGAAAATCAGGTAATTTTCTTAAAAATAAGTTAGTATTGATATTTAAAAATTTTCATTCTATTATTCAAATCCTGTAAATAAATCTTCTAATACAAGTTGTTCTAGTCATGTTGAGGTTGGTCAACATTTAGATGAATTTTTGGTGGTTTTCTTTTAAGTTTTAGTGATTTAATTGTCTGAAAATGAGAAGGGATGATGACACTCCGACACTCAAGTCAGTAATAACATAAAATATAGTGAGTATAATATAAAATAAGAGTTGATAATACTCCATGTATTGTTTATTAGATTATCATTTTTGTAGAGCAAAATCTGGTATATATAAACTGAATTGTAACCTCTCCATTTTTAGTCATGATTCTGTCTTAATTGAGTGTTTAAAACTTATTGATTAGATCTCTTGATTTGTGTTTCCTCACAAAGTCAGATACATAGATCGTAAACGACCATAAATGACTAACTATCGGACTAAGCTCATGATCTAACAAAAGTGATATATCAAATACATCATATACTCTTATACATAGTACTTACTTAATCATTTGAAAACTTTTTGTAAATTAACTTTCAACAAGAAAAACGAAAAAGGAAGGTAAAAAAACCAAAAACAATTATTATATCCACATATATCTAAACCCTTTTTTAAGTTTATACAAGTAAAAATATAATTGTTAGAAAAAAAATATTTGAAAGAACTAAATAGTGGCACAGTAAAACAAACACTTAAGAGATGCAATAATATTTAATAATCAATTTAAAGATTTAATCTGTCATAATATATTTACATTAGTTGAGGTTTGAGATGTTGACGCCAAGAATATTTTATGAACAAGTTGTATTTAGTTAATCAATGAACGATTTAGTCAATAACTTGTTGGTCAAGAATGCCCTTTCAACGTATGTGAGCTTTTGTTTTGACTAACGAACCTTCTTTCACTGCTTCTTCGTTTTCAGATCATCCCAAATCATCTTTTCAACACGTTTTCTTTCGTACAAAAATTTCATCTTAAAATAAAACTCTTCATTTTCACAAGTCATTTATTTTACCTATTTATACTCTGATTCACCGGTATTCTCATCCTCCTTTTTATTTTTTCCATTTTTATAGTGTTTTTATTCACCAAACCTTTCAAGCACCTTTCTTTGTGTGCTTAAAACATTTTTTTTTACTGTAATTCACTTATAGATTTTATTACTCTTTTCAAAATATTTAAATCATATTCATAAATTTTTTATTACTATATAATAAATTTACATCAAACTGCTTACCTGCAATAAAGCTAGATGTAAATCTCATTTAATTTGAATTTTTGTCTACGTGACTAGACGACAATAATATCTCTCACCCATTAAGATCCATTCAAAAAAGACATATGTAATGTATTTTAACATTAATTATCCTTAGTGCATATAATTCATCTCACTTTTTTACATCATATAATCCATAAACATGTACAAAAACATACTTTGCAACATGTATAAACAATATCAAGCATGATAACATCATTATCATCACAACATATTATTACTTGAGTGATCTCTTCTTACTTGAGTGATCTTATCATCATAAAAGAGTTACATGCATTTTACTTGAGCGACGCAACTGTCATTTATCTGAAATACAACCCAAGAGTAACATCCTTCTAGGACTCTCCCTACTTTAACGATATCCACATGTTAGAAGAAATTCAATAAGTTTTAAAAACTCCTTCACATCCATAAAATGTTTGAGCTTTAAACCATCAGTTGAGTACCAATGACACATGTCATGCACCACCACATGTCTAGACACAAGAATAGTCTCAACATCTCTCTCTAACAAAAAAATAGACACAACATTTCATCTTTTTTCTTTCTATATAAATCGACCAATGAAATTTTATTTGTTCGTACAACATGTTTATGCACTTTTATTAAATGAAGGATATACTTTTTATATTTCTTTAATCAATTTTTACATATATTTGTACAAATAGTTTCACACACAAACGAACATTCCACTCAGCGCTGGTAGGGATGCATAAAACATTTATTGCAAATATTGTGGGACAAATTTGTGGCTCAACTCTCAGCCAAAACTCAATAACACAATAACGAATGTCTGGTAAAAATTTCAGACTGAAAGACTTATGGAATAAGGCTTAGTAAGTTTCGGATCGAGAGTGAACAAAACTGGTTTTCCGAAAATAAAAAACGTCCTGGCTTTTCCGCTCTATATCTCCCTTTTGTTTTTTGTTTATAGACAAACCTTCTTAGCTGGATGAAAACAACATATCAAAGTACTTTTGTGAATTTTTTCGAAATTTTTCAACGCAGTAAGGACCCATTAGACAATATCAGAAAGTAGGACACAATTTCACAAATTTTAGTAGAGGATAGCTTTGGTTTTCGCAAAATTTCTGAAAAAAAATCTCCCGAAATAATTTTTTGTGTAAATTTCATGTAAGAATCTCTACTGAATTTGAGACAAAACACGACAAGTATCAGGTCAAACAGATGAGTATTCACCTAGAAAAAAATAAAAAAAATTCACACACCAACGAACTTTCCACTCAGCCCTGGCAAGGATGAATAAAAAATTCATTGCAAATGTTTTGGGACGAATTTGAGGCTTAAATCTCAGCCAAAAATCAATACACACAATAATGAATGTCTGGTAAAAATATCAGACCAAAAGACCCAAGGAATAAGACGTAGTAAGTCCCAAACCGAGAATGAACAAAACTGGTTTTCCGAAAAAAAAGGTCTTGGGTTTTCCGTCCTATATCTCCCTTTTGTGATTTGTTTATAAACAAGCCTCCTTAGCTGGGTGAAAACAACAAATGAAAGTACTTTTGTGAATTTTTTCAACACAATATGGACCCAGAATAAAATTGCAAAATTAGGACGAAATTTCACAAATTTTAGTAGAGGATAGCTTTGGTTTTCGCAATTTTTTTGAAAAAATTCTCCCGAAATAATTTTTTTTGTAGTGAATTTGGGACAAAACACGATAAATTTAAGGTCAAATGGATGAGTATTCACCTAGAAAAAAAAACAAACAGTTTCACACACAAACGAACCTTTCACTCAACCCTGGCAGGGATGAATAAAAAATTTATTGCAAATATTGTGGGACGATTTTGGAGCTCAAATCTTAGCCAAACTCAATACACACAATAACGAATGTCTAGTAAAAATTTCAGATCAAAAGACTCAAGGAATAAGGCGTAGTAAGTCCCAGACCGAGAGTAAACAAATTTGGTTTTTTGAAAAAAAAAACATCTTGGCTTTTCTGCCTTATATTTCCCTTTTTTGATTTGTTTATAGACAAGCTTGCTTAGCCGGGTGAAAACAACATATAAAAGTACTTTTGTGAATTTTTTCAGATTTTTTCAACGTAGTATGGACCCAGAATAAAATTGCAGAAATTAGGGCGAAGATTCACAATTTTGGTAGATGATAGCCTTGGTTTTCAAATTTTTTTTGAAAAACTTCTTCCGAAATAATTTGTTTGTGTAAATTCCATGTAAGAATCTGTACTTAAGAGTATTCACCTAGGAAAAAATCAACCAGTTTCACACACAAACGAACATTGCACTCAGCGCTGGCAAGGATGAATAAAACATTTATTGCAAATATTGTGGGACGAATTTGTGGCTCAAATATCAGTCAAAACTCAATAAACACAATAACGAATGTCTGGTAAATATTTCAAACTAAAAGACCCAAGGAATAAGGCGTAGTAAGTCTCAGACCGAGAGTGAACAAAACTGGTTTTCCGAAAAAAAAAATGTTCTGGCTTTTCAGCTTTATATTTCTCTTTTTTGATTTGTTTATAGACAAACATCCTTAGCTGGGTGAAAACAACATATGAAAGTACTTTTATGAATTTTTTCAGATTTTTTATACGCAGTATGGACCAAGAATAAAATTGTAGAAATTAGGGCGAAATTCCACAAATTTTGATAGAGGATAGCCTTGGTTTTCAAAAAAATTATGACAAAATTATCCTGAAATTTTTGTGTGTGGAAATTCCATGTAAGAATTTGTACTGAATTTGGGACAAAACATGAAAAATTTCAGGTAAAACGGATGAATATTTACCTGGGAAAAAAATCAAACAGTTTCACACAGAAACGAACATTTCACTCATCCCTAGCAGGGATGAATAAAAAATTTATTGCAAATGTTGTGGAACAAATTTGGGGCTTAAATGTCAGCTAAAACTCAATACACACAATAACGAATGTCTGGTAAAAATTTTAGATCAAAAGACTCGAGGAATAAGACGTAGTAAGTCCCAGATCGAGAGTGAACAAATTTGGTTTTTTGAAAAAAAAAAAATCCTGACTTTTCTGCCTTATATTTCCCTTTTTTGATTTGTTTATAGACAAACTTGCTTAGCTAGGTGAAAACAACATATGAAAGTACTTTTTGTGATTTTTTTCGGATTTTTTCAACGTAGTATGGACCCATAATAAAATTGCAAAAATTAGGGTGAAATTTTACAAATTTTGGTAGAGGATAACCTTGGTTTTCGCAAAATTTATGAAAAAATTATCCCGAAATAATTTTTTGTGTAAATTCAGTGTAAGAATCTCTATTGAATTTGGGACAAAAGGCGACAAATTTCAGGTCAAACGGGTGGGTATTCAAATGGGAAAAAAATCAAACAGTTTCACACACAAACGAACCTTTCACTCAGCCCTGACAGGGATACTACGCCTTATTCATTGGGTCTTTTAGTCTGAAATTTTTACTATACATTCGTTATTGACCTTCGATCATTAATCTGACAAAGGAGGGATTAGAAATTTACAAAGGAGGTAGAAGAAAAAGAAGAAATTTTTTATACTAAAATGGTGATTATATTAAAATAAAATCTCGATAACTAGTTTTTTTTATTTATATACATTTTTCAATTTTTAATAATAAAATATTTAGATAAATTTTTAATTACACTACTTCTCCTCTACAATTATTTTTTATATCTTTACTGTAGGACTTTGGAACTAGCTTTTAAAATGATAAATATTGAGAAAGTGTAAAATATAATCACTAAAATAAGCAATAATAAGATATTTTACTCCTAGTTGCCAAGGTTTATTACTTTATTTTTATTTTGTTAATTATTAATTATTTTTCTGGTAACCAAGTTAATTGATGAATATAAAACCAGGATCAAATTAATGATACTTATTATATTCAAATTGTTTGACATGTTAAAAGTCAAAGGAATAGACGATACTAATTGCATTTAGAATTGTGTTTAAGACTCTCCTTCACTCAATTTCTAGTGATGTTAAAAATATTAGGTTTACTTTTTTTATAACATTAAGAATCAAATTAATCAATAACAATTTTTTAATTACTATTCCTAAAATAATGACTGATAAATAAATAATTTAAAAGTAAAATAAATAATAATAATATTTTAGTTTTGATAATTGTGACGAAAAATATTTTACAAGGTCAAACAGTTAAAGTATTTTACTATAGAGTTTTTTACAACAATTACAAAAATCAACTACACTATAATGGGATGATGATATAACATTTGCTAATTAAATTAAAATAGTTGATGTCCATGTTTTAATTTAAAATATTACATCAATTTTTCAATATACAGTGGTTATTATAATTTATAAGTTTAAATTGATAATTTATTCTCACGATAACTACATGAAAGTAGATTGGTGAAAAATTGTGTGACGTTCCTGTGAGAGTCTGACCCACGCCTCAAAAACACCTACACCTTCCTAGAAGCTTCAGAACCAGAAAATAAAAAGAGGGAATGTTCTTATAAATTAATATTATATAGAAAAATAATACTTTTGACACCCTTCAAAAAGAATACATCAACTATATTATTAATCATATAATAATATAAATTAGAATTTGAAGTTAAAAGTAAAATAAGTTTAATGAAAATATTATTATTTTGAATTTTGAAGTAAATGGTTTTTATTAACATATCACCACTCTATTATATATGTATTAATGCAAAGAGATAATCCCATTCAGGAACCTTCTGCTCACTCTTTAGTTGTATCTCCTCAGAAAACTAGGTTCCTCTACCATTCATACCTTCATTCTTCTTCGTTACAATCTATATTATCCAAAATACTTGATCTGTTCTTGTTTTGTCTTTCGGGTGGTACAAGATTCTGCTTTGTCAAACATTCTTGTCTGCTATAGCCAAGCACCTTAGAAACTAGATCTCTTTGGAAAGTACAGTTTTTTTTTGTTCCAATTCTATTCTGGCAACCACCATGCTCTCCATGGATTCCCTTTTGGATAGTTTCCCTGGTTCTGCAAATGGATTTATATTTGAAAACGGTTCTGACTCGTTGTTTATGAATCAGAACAGGGCAAGTGAGTTCAAGTTGGATGATTCACGTTCCCCTTCAGAGTCTGCAACTGATTATGCTCCCTCTTCTGGGACAAGCTCTGATGGAGAACACGCAGAGAGTACTAAACACTTCAATCCCATTCTCAGGTACATAAGTGATATCCTTATGGAAGAAGAGGATGATTTGGAGCGCAAACCCTGCATGTTGCAGGATTGTTTGAGACTCCAGGCTGCTGAAAAATCATTCTATGATGCTTTGGTTCGTAGTCACCCATCATCACCTCGTCAATTTAATGATAGCCCTGACCCAGATGATAATTTTGGTGGAACCACTAGTTCTGAGAGTTACAGCAGTTATACCACTGACAATTCATGTGAGTCTGATTGGTTTAACGGTGCTGGTGATTTTGAGTCTTCTTTCCTGCAAAGATCGCTGCATAATTCTCCGGAACACGCTTATGTTGCTCCTGATCTGATTAGAGAGGCACAAGCTGGGTTCCATTTTTCAAATGGAGCCTGGAAGTTGATTCAGTCGCAGAACAAGGCAGGCGTGGTTGAAGAGGGTGTGACGAGGACAGGCAAAGGATCAAGGGAGAAGAGGAGCCATCTCATGAACGATGATGTCTCACATGAAGAAGAGGAGAGAAGCAATAAGCTTTCAGCTGTGTATTCTGATGATTCGGAGCCATCTAGCATGTTCGATGAAGTGCTGCTTTGCAAGGATGGTAAGAGTCCAGCCGTTTTTAAGTCTGACCGTGAACCGTCGTCATCACAGAGTGCTGAGTCGGGAGGATCTAATGGGAAGACAACACGTTCGAAGAAAGGTTCCAACAAGGGAAAAAGTGCAAGAACAACAGTGGATTTATGGACTTTGCTATCTCAATGCGCACAAGCTGTGGCTAGCTTTGACCCGAGGAGTGCAAATGAAATCCTGAAGCAGATTAGGCAGCACTCTTCACCTTTAGGCGATGGACTTCAGCGTCTGGCTCACTACTTTGCCGATGGCCTAGAGACAAGGTTAGCTGCTGGAACACCAAAGTTCATGCTCTTTCAGTCAGCATCTGCTGCAGACATGTTGAAAGCTTACCGAGTGTATGTCACATCATCACCATTTCACTGGATGTCATATTTCTTGGCTAACCGTACTATTCGGAAGTTATCACAAAGTGAAAGCAGTCTTCACATTATTGACTTTGGGATTAGCTATGGTTTCCAGTGGCCTTGCCTAATCCAAGGGCTTTCAGAGAGAACAGGCGGTCCTCCAAGACTTCGTATAACAGGAATCGATCTTCCTCAGCCAGGATTTAGGCCAGCAGAAAGGGTAGAGGAGACGGGGCGGCGCCTAGAGAAGTACTGCAAGAGGTTTGGGGTCCCGTTTGAGTACAATTGCCTTGCTCAGAAATGGGAAACTATAAGACTTGAGGATCTCAAACTTGATAGGAGTGAAGTTACTGTGGTTAACTGTTTGTACAGATTGAAGAACCTGTCGGATGAAACTGTGACAGCAAACTGTCCAAGGGATGCTGTGCTGAGGTTGATCAGGAGGATCAATCCAACCATCTTCATGCACGGGGTTGTGAATGGCACCTACAATGCACCATTCTTCCTGACAAGGTTCAGGGAAGCACTCTTCCACTTCTCAGCCTTGTATGATATGTTTGAAGCTAATGTGCCTCGGGAAGATCCATCTAGGCTTATGTTTGAGAAAGGGCTGTTTGGAAGGGACGCAATCAATGTCATAGCATGTGAGGGGGCAGAGAGGGTTGAAAGGCCAGAGACCTACAAGCAATGGCAGGTTAGGAACCAGAGAGCAAGGTTCAAGCAACTTCCATTGGCCACAGAGCTCGTGAAAAGAGTAAAGGAAATGGTGAAGAAGGAATATCATAAAGATTTTACAGTTGATGAGGATGGCAAGTGGGTTTTGCAAGGATGGAAAGGGCGTATTCTATTTGCTCTTTCTTCTTGGGTTTCTGCTTGAGGAATGACCAACTCATAACCCATTCACAGCCATGAAAAATTGTTTTAGGTGTAAGAGCACAACTTTGGGTGTATTTATCCTTGAATAAAAGTGAATCATGATCATATTTTATTTCAATTTGAATAGAGTAAATACACTATCTAATATCTACATTAACACAATAGTCTTTCAGTTATATGCTTAGAAGCAACTTAGAAAATAGAAAACTTGGTGTTTATTTTTATCTTCACTGTCAACAAAAAACTTCATCATATCAGATAGGGAGCCCAACGTATCTGTCTATATATATTGTTATTAATTGACATCTAAGACTAAGTCTCCACTTGTGTTGCATGTGTGGACATAAGAGAATTTCAGACGTGAAATCTTCATCCTTAAACTGACAGACATATCTATTATCACGTTCTAACAATTTCAACAAAGCACGCATTTTATTCCGTGAAGCTGCCAAATGGATAGAATTTTCTACAAATGGGAAAAAAACTGTTCTCTCTGTGGTCTTTTATTCATTCCTTGATTGCGCTTTCCAACAACAGTTCTCTTGCATGCGTTGCTTTATGCCAACTCATAATTATTCTTGTCGACAAATTTCTTCTATCATCTGCTTAAGATGATATCATCTACCCGACAAATTTCTTCAATTGTCGGGTTTAATAACTTGTGAGAAAAAAACTGCAACATATATAATATACATATTATAGTTTTCTATTATAATGTCATGTTTAAATCCACAAATGTGTTATTTAAGAAATTTAAAAGTACTATATCACCTCTTTCCAAAAATCCTAAATACTCACATTGACTAATTAATTAAGAACTAAAAAGCATAGTTATAATAATTATAATGAAAGACTAATCTTAAAATAAATTCAATATAGATTATGCGGTGTATATTTATTTTTCAAAAACATTACATATTGATATTACTATTAAAAAAAGTCATTAATAATTAAAAAAAATAATTTGGACGAACTAAAAAATGATATTATTTTGTAATTAAAGCTTGTGCTACAACTTTGATATTTGCCCTTGTTTTCTTTTACGTAGTTAAATCATACGTGTTTAGGATATTGTTTGATTTAGTTTGGCTTCATTTGTCAACTAAGGTAACAGGAGAGAAAAAATTCCTTACTAGACTCTACAACATTCTTAGGTGTAGATTTTGACCATAAATGCAATATTATCCTACAGTGTCCTATTTTCTTTCATAACTCATTTGGTCTAGTTTTCTATTTTCATTACATCATTCAATGTCGTAATAATATCTGAAAAAACATAGGACAAAATGCTAACATTAACTTGTTAAGGTTTAAAATTTTACTTTTGGGATGTAATATTTACTTATTTGTCATTATTTTTTAAAATTATTTTTGGGTACTGATCATGTTTAAAAAAATAGTAATATCTTGTGTTTACTTAATTTTTATTCTTACGATGACATTGGAAATTTTGTATTCCCATGAAAACAGAAAACAGGGCGACATTACGTATAAAATATTTATAAACATGTATTTTCTAAAACAATTTAAGAACAGAATATATATATATATATATATATATATTAAAAGTTATTTTTTTAATTCAAAATTACAAATATCTATCATGAATTTTACAGGACATTAATTTATAATAAAAATTGGTATACGTTAATTATAAAAAAAAAAATTCCAAAAGGGACGTGTATGTTCTACAGATATACAAGATGAATTATATTATTTATACCAAATTATCATTTACAACAAAAATAGTAAACGATTGTTATAAAATAAACAAATGATGTATTGGGACAATGGTTACGGACCCTGAAACCATATTTTGGTTATGTATGTGTAAATGTAATACGATATTAATTTTTTTATAAAGTTTATATAATAGAATTGAAGTCATTAATGTTGAGAAAAGCCAAGACTAGAAAAAAAAAAGTTAAATTATGTTCATTTCTGTTTCAAACTAATTTGTTAAGTTCATAAATTTGTCCCATGAACCAAGGGTTAATCAAATAAATAATAAATATTGTAAATATTCTCTTTTTAATGAACTTGTATGCCAAGTTGAAAAAAAATATATAATCTTTAAATTTACAATATCAAATTATATCTTCAAAATAAATATCATAAAAGGAAAATGAAATATTTTGTTAAAAAAATACCGCTTCTCAAATAAAAATAATTACCTTAATATTATATAGTAAAATAAATAAATAAAAAGATGGGGAATCTTCACCCGCTTATAGCTTATAATTTGTACTATCTAACTTTTATTCTAATTATTTTAAATTCCTAAAAATAAATCTAATGAAGTTAGAAAACTTCAACTAAAAATTTCTATATCAGTTCATTTTCTATTAAAATAAAAAGACCTTTGATTTCAAATGTATGTGTATACATATAGTAAGATTGAACAACACTTTTTATTAGATAATTTCATAATTGAAAAATTAAAAATGATGAGTAAAATTTCTATATCAGTTCATTTTCTATTAAAATAAAAAGACCTTTGATTCCAAATGTATGTGTATACATATAATAAGATTGAACAACACTTTTTATTAGATAATTTCATAATTAAAAAATTAAAAATTATGAGTATCAAATAATTTTCATTAAACTAAATTGCTCCAATTTTACTTGTGAATATCTTGACATTTAGTAAATTGATTTAATGTTTAATATAAAAGTATTCACACTCCTAGCTTGTAATAGAAATAGTATTATGTTGGTTGTTAATCATTTGATGGCGAGAGTTCATATTGTTATAAAAATACATATTCTGAGTGCGACTATTAAACAAGTTGTGATTGAAATAAAAAGAAAATTTCACCAGAAACACATTGAAAAGATTCATATTTTAATATATAATGATGTAGCATGAGTCACGTTAATTTGGATGCATGTGGGTGAAAAGATAGCTGACCCAACATGAAATCCAACACATCTCATCAGCAAAATGAACAACAAACACATTCATATGCTGTGTGACCCGTCTCCAACTACAGTTATTTTTCATATACATTATAAATTGAAAATCACAAAAATCATCACAGACATTCACAAAGCTAAGCTTTTACTGATGTTTCAATTCCAGCATTGTAGTGCACAAATTCGTGCTTCTCCTCAGCATCCCAAAGCTCTGGAAATGCCTCTCTAATATTATGAATACTCTCCAATGCATGATCAACTCCTGTTGTACGAACACATGTACCCACCTGCTTCCACGAGACATTTTGGTTAAAAACATTTATTCACGTAATCTTGTGTATTTCAAAGGGTGGCATTTTATACAAAGCAATCTAAGGTCTACTGCAAGAATGAATATTAACACTTTGATTCCAAGTGTGTGCATGTATCTAAATGCTGCTACATAAAATGTGTTCCTTATGACTCATTTCATTAGTCTTACCGCAACGGTGTGGAGGCCCAAGCGTTTGGCTGTCTGTAAATTGCGGATGCTGTCATCAAAAAACAACTGAAATGTGCAGAAGTAACAAAATCAGAAGTGAATAAATAATGACATTTGTTAAAAAAAAATGGAAGACCAAAGAAGCAGAGGAGTAACAGTGAAAATGCAAAAACTAAGAAATATGACAGTGGTTTTCATACCCTTTCTTAGCATTGATTCAACTGCCCTTTGGTAATTTATGACTAATGTTTGTTAAAAAAAATTAAGAACATAGTAAAAACCTATACCTATTTCTGTTTTTCAGTTTTAAGAAAAAATAAATCGAAAATCCATTTTTATTTTGAAGAAATAGATTTTTAAAAAGAAGATACCCAGTTTTTTTTTACTTAAAACAGTTGAGAAACCAACCTTGTTAATTAGTTTTTTTTGAAACTAAAGGAAAAAGCTAACACCTAACAAGGGAAGGGTGCATGTTCTTACTGTTCTCTGAGGATCAATGTCTGCTAATTTGAAAGCATATTCAAATGCATCATCAAAGGGTTTGCAGATAAGGGGGGTCTTTGGAAGCACCATATCAGAGTCATGCTGGCTCATACGCTCACAGATGTCCAAAACTCCTGTGGTGGTGGTAGGTCTGGATTCACTGTCATCTTTGTCATTAGAAGGATTGGTACAGTTGGAGGGATTCAGTGAGTCAAAGCTTATAATTCTTTCAAAGCAGTCCTCCAATCCAAGAATTTCAAGAGCGCTAATTGCATGCTTCGAATCTGCATTTGTAAATATCTGAAAGAGAAACCAAGAATAGATATCATCATCTTGAAAACAGCATTTCTAGTAAGTATTATTTTCACCATTAGAAAACAACATAGAAACTTACAATTTTCCTGATAGGCAAGCTTTGCAGAATGCCCCTGAGAACAGGGTCTGGTTTCAGCAGCACATCATATGGCAATCTCCCATGAACAAAACTGTTCAATCAAATGCCAATTTTACATGATTTTAAACTCGACTGAAATTAATGGCTCAATAGACAAAAGAGCAAAAAAGAAACAAATATGTAGTTACCTATTATAATCATCAATGTCAAAGTCATAGCCAATTGCCTGGTGATAGAGGACAAGAGAAAGAAGAAACATCAGTTTTGTCTAAAGAAATGTTTCTAATACAATTCAATTGAAGGTTTATAAAAAAAAATCAATACCTTTAGACCAGCCATTGTTGTTCCATAACGCTTGTACAATGGAACGTTTAATTGGGCAACTTTATCAGCCTCCATCCCAAGCTTTTGAATCATATATTCTGCAATAAACCCGAATTTTCTTTATTGTTAAGTTCAGATAATTTTATAAATATCAAAACGGGATAACATTTTGTTATCCTTTAATTTCGAGGCATATTCTTGAGACCAATAAGAACATGAAAAAGATAAAAATACAAAACAAAATGAGAGAGATAATTGTCCTATACTGTATAATTCTTTTGGCATTCAAATAATGGAACTCTGTAAATTCAGTACCTTCGATATTCTTTGCTATTTGCTCACAAACTCCAGAACTATAGGGATAAAGGGTATCATCAAGATCTGAAATTATAAAAAAAATAAAAATAAAAAACCTAGGCAGGACAATGAAGCGAAGCAAGAGAGAGAAAAATCACCATTGATCGTGAAGGCTTACCAAACAAAAGACAATCATATTTTGGCTTTTGAACTTCCTGGAAATTATGGCCGTCTTCCATTTTGACTTGAATTTCTTAGGCCTAATTAAAAGCATAACGGTCAAAACCACAGTTAGTGACAAAAACATAAAACATAAGCAAAAAACAAAAAACCCCAACACAGATACATAAATGAAACCGCGTATTTCTGTCGGAAAACACATCTCATCATCCCAGAGAAAAAAAAATAAAAAATTTAACATAAAAACGAAAACTTTATTCATCTTACGGACAAAAAAAGAGTGGGGTTTAACAATGTTGAAGGAAACACGAAGCAGATTGAGAACAGAAAGGGGAGGAGAAATTACTTGCAGTAGCAGCGAGAGAGGAAGAAGAAGAAACGAAGGAATGAAATAGAATGAGGGAAAGAGGAGGAGGCGGAGAGAGTTTAAATAGAAAACAACGTTTGAAAAGAATAGAGAATTTGATTCGGTTCAAATGCTGAATTGATGAGTCTAGACACGTCGACGACGACGTTTTAAGTAGGTTGAAGATCTGGAAACAGAAGAAAGAAACATCTAATTCTTTTTTCAGGCCATCCCTTTCTGACTTCTCTCATCTAATTTTTCTTCTTGACACCTTCTTCACTTCTTTTTTTAATAAAAACACGTTCTTAACGTTTTTTTTTTATACTATATATATATTGTATCTAAAAATATTTATTGCCAGCTTTTAATCAATAGCAATTAAGAAGCCATAAAAAATTAATTTATAAAACAATCATTCCAACTTTAAAATTAATAAACCAAAATGTTTTCTATTAGTAAAGATACCAAAATCAATTAAAAGATACACTAAATTAATTTTTTTTGCGTAATAAAATAAAGTTTCGGAGCTGATTTTTCTTCATTGATTAGGAGTGTTTAGACAATTGTTTTTAATTATTTTATTTAACGTGTATTATTTAATAAATAGTACTTGTTAGCCATTGAATACATTTAAAAAATTCATTAAATGTATAGTGAAGTCTTAATGAAGACCTTATAAAAAAAAATGTTTGTACTCTCTGGTTTTTTTTTTTATAGTGAAAGCAACAGTGACTATTTTGAGTTATAAAAAGTACAAAATTTCTAACATGATGAGACGGACCAATTAAAATAATAAATTTCATTTTTTTAAATGTTATCAATACACTAAATTTAAACGAAAATTCCCAAATCCTTAAATTCTATAAAAAGAAATATTTGATTATTAAAAGTGAATGGGTTTACTCCAAAAAAAAATCTAAGAAAAATCTCTTTGAAGAATACATCGATTGGAGCAAAGATTGAAGAAGTTAGAAGGTGATTAGGTATTCTTAAAGCCTCTGTATAAAAACTGGTATGAAATTTTTGGCTTTATTTTTGTCTCTCTCGTATAATGTGTTCTGTTCCAACCACTGACATTCTACACGAATCTTAAATATATCATATAACATGGCATGTATCCAGAAGCACAAAACTTTCTTATTTTAATATTTCATGGATAATGTTGGGTTTCTTTTTGAGGGAACACATACATGACCAGTTATATAAGGAACTGCACTCGATTATTTTAGTCAGTTATCTTTGCTTTAAATTGTTTAATAATTAAAATTAAAATTGTTTATTAATTTTTAATTATTTTGATATAAAAGTTAAGAATAAGTGTTAAAAATTGCAGGTTAATCTTATTAGATAACATCTCTATATCAATTTGGTTGACACTAGTTCAACTAGAAACATTTATGGTCAGATTGAAAATATTTATAGTCACCAACTTGGTTGAAAAAAGTTGTCACCACCAATTTGACTAGAAATTTTATTATCACTAAAGTAGGATTTATAAATTTATTGATTATGTTCAGCTTCGTCATCAACTCAGTTTGATTGATAAAACTAATGATTGTGTTCAGTTTCGCTCCCAATTCGATTGGATTGTTAAAACTTCTGACTATGTTCAACCTGAACCCCAGGCTTAGTTGGATTATTAAAATGCTTAATATGATCAGCTTCGACCCCGACTCATTTGAAACATTAAAGAATTTAACCTTATCAGATAATATTTACAAAAACTGATCTTATCAAACGATCAACTTTATTAGACGATATATGCAAAGACTGAACTTATCAAACAATACCAACCTAGCTCCCCAACACTTGCTTAAAGTCTAATCTTGTGTGACACAAGTAAATTGATTTTTCTTAACTTAGCCAATTATCGAGCCTTAACTTGTATGGTAATTTGAATATAGGAAATCAATAAAATATTGAGAGCAAACACGAGCATAAAATGATTAAACAACAAATGTCATACTGGATGATATAAAAATTTTCATGCACAACTATAAATCGATTAGGCACAACTTACATCGTAATTTATTTATAGATTTTTTGTTGGATAAACCTCTTCGCCTCACCTAATTGGCTTGAGGTTGGGAGTGTGTATTGTCCTCGGGGATCAACCATGGCTGACCAATTATGTGGTAAAAGAGACTCCTCATGATAGCATTGAAAATCAAAGGTCTAAACGTTAGGTAATGAAATCTTGCCCTCTAGACCATGCATTTGTTGGCCATAGGGTCACCCATTAGGCGATGTTGCTAATTTTATTCAATGTGTTTTATGATTAGAAACTATTGCTTAGGTGATTAAGGTTTGATGCACTTTTTTTTCTACAAATTCTCTATAATATAAGGAATACCAAGGTAAGAAAAACTAATTTATTTTAAACTTGTTTTAGGTTGTATCTGATATATTGATTTTGCATCATTTAAAAAATGTTATTGTATGTGACTAAATTATAGATCAAAATAAGATAGTTGTAAATTGAAAAATTATGTAAACATTTGAATTTAGGTAAATTTTTGTTTTTTCTCAAGTTAAAGATTTTTGTTCAAATAAGAAATACCTCACTCAAATAACTTATCGTGATTATAGTGATACTGAAACCTAATAATAGTTAATTTTCATTTAAAAAATATAAATCAAGGAAGAAAATCTTACCAAAGTTATATTTATGTTTTAAATAAATGTTTAACCATTGTTTAAGTTACTTTTAAAATTTAAGTATTTCATGATTATAATTTACAGGTTTCAGTGTTACATGATTATATTATAATGATTTAATTCATATAAATTATCTATATTTGTAATTGTATATTTATGAAATATGATAAATGCTTGTTTAATATTTGAGTGAGATGAGAATTAAAGTCACCAAAACTATATGAGTACACAAAGAGCTACCCTATCATATTATATTATGTTCCTATTAGAAACATATTTGTTAGACACGTTATGAATAGATACCATATGTTAATATCTTCCAAAAGTCGTCTAAATTAATTTCTTATACAATTTTTTATTTTATTTTAAAAACAAATAAAATAAAATAATATTCTTATAAACAAGGTTTTTTATTTTTATTAATTTAAACGTTTTCGATCAAAAACATATATTTTTAACGTTTAAATTCCTACATTCATTTAGTATATTTATGAATTTTAATTTGCAAAAGTTATATATTAAAATCATATGATGAAACATTTTTATTATTTTAAATTTAAAAATAATTGAATTTAAAATAAAGTAATATTTTATCATTAAATGTAAAAAAAAAACTCCTCAAATTAAACACAATTTAGATCATATAGATAATGAAATTATTACACTCATACCATTTAAAATGATTGACCCAACTGATTCACTTGATATGTGATCATAAAATATCAATATGACGTTTAAACAAATCAGTCCACCTAAATTTTAAAATAATAATTTTAACGTAAGAAAATAAAATAAAAATATTTATTTTTTATATATTTAACAAAACAAAATATATAAAAATTAATACTTTATAACTAGTAATTAAATATTTCATATAATAAATCATGCATAATAATAAAAAAATATTATACTACTCCTCAATTTTCATAAATTTTAAGATTTCTAAATTTTAACATTACTTTTATCAATCAATTCCAAATTTTTGAAGCTTTATATAAAGCACATTGATCTAAATAATTAAAATTTTAAATTAGCATTACCTTTACATTAGTGGTTTTTTTCTTAGATATATTGGCAGGTCCTCCAATTTTTATAACATTTATATAAAAAAATTCAATTTTAGTGTGTTCTGATTCAAACCTATGGTTGTTTTCTTACAATACCAATTTCGTAACTAATATTTTTAAAGAATTTTTGTATTTCTTTCATATTTAAAATTAGTTAATAAAAATTACTTTAATTATTATAATTTTTTATTTAACTGATACTAAACTAATCTTAATTTACGAAAAAAAATAATTTAATTATATTTTCTTATTCTTATCTCTATTATATGTATTTATTATGAAATTTATCTAAATAAATCTTAAAAATAATTTCTAATACATGTATATGTTCTTTTACACTACAATACACGTCTCTACTTCTATATCTATCCTAGAAGAAATAAATAATATGCTGACGAAATTACGAAAGGTCCAACCTAAAAAAATTATCAAACTACTTCACGTGCATAATCATATAGTTTATATAATTGCAGTTATTTAATTAATTATTAAGCAGCGGGAGGCTTTCTAGATAGATTATTGTGTTGACTGAATGTTTATTGAAAAAGTAGTACTTGTGTGAAAGTGTAAAAAATATATATTTTTTAATCATAAATTAATATACAGAATAAATTTAGTGAGAGGCTTTAATAGTGAGATTAAAAAAACTAAAAATAGTTAGAATTTTATTTAGCAGTTACCATGAGTTTTGGTTGTCCCTGTGAGGATGATGAAGAAAGAAGGAAGTGATGTACAGTAAGAAACATATATTTGGCAACTATCTGGGAACAACCTGGGGCTCTAAAGGAGAAGATCCGCCACCTTCCTCAGGCACATCTACAATGCTACTTTCTGCTACCTTTTCCTCCTCTTCTTCAAACCCTTCCTTAAATCTATCATAATTGGTGGGTTCAGTAGCCTTGAATGGTCGCTCACCCAAAATTCCACGCAAGTCCTCCTGGTGAAGTACTTCTTTTTCAAGCAATAACTGGGCAAGTTGGGCAACTTGTTCCTTGTGTTCCTCGATTAGATGTAGAGTTCGTTCGTATGCTTTGTTCACCCAATCACGCACTTCGCTGTCGATGAGTGCGGCAGTTTTACTGCTGTATGGTTTGGACATCTCAAATGAGTCCTCTCTTGAAGGGAACGAAAGGAGACCCACTTTCTCGCTGAAACCATAAACTGCAACTTGGGCATATGTCATCTTCGTTACTTTTTCCAAGTCATTCTGAGCTCCTGTTGATATTCTCCCTATTAGAACCTGCAGTGACAAGGGAAGAAAGCATCATTTTCATGCCTATATCTATATTCCAATCTATATCTAATCCATATCCAATTAAATTGATAGGATTTAAAATCCAAAAATATGGATTTGGATTTGAGATAAATCTATTTAAATGGATTAAATCTAATATGGATTTGGATAATTATTGATTGGATTTTGTAATTTGGATTTTTTGCCCACCCTTATTGGCAAGCATCAAGCATAGGATACGGAAAAAGCATTAGACAACGTAAAGTAAAGCAGTAACAAGATTTACACCTGAAAGACATAGAATTCTTTCAAGATACAAAGAAATAGCCATACAGCAAAAAATATAGAAAAGAATCAGAAGAGAGCAAAAAAGTCAACAAAAATGACAAAACTACCTGCTCAGCAGCCCGACCACCAAGTGTCATGCAAGTCATATCGAAAAGCTGCTCCTTTGTCATGAGAAGGTTTTCGCTCGGAACATATTGTGCAAATCCAAGAGCTGCTGAGCCACGTGGAACGATAGTTACTTTTAACAAGGGCTCAGCGTGTTCCAAAAACCAACCCGCAACAGCATGGCCTGATTCGTGGTAAGCGACAGTATGCCTTTCCACCTTGCTTATTACCTGGTTAGGAAACCTAGGTATTAGAGAAACACTAAACAATAACGGAAAAGGCAAAGAGAGTTTCAAATCCCCTTTAACATTTTCAATTCAAAGTAGCATACCAACTTCAGCATCATGAAGTTTTAACTCAACAAAATTCTAAGATAAATTATTTCTGCAGATTAGAAACAGACAGACAAAAGGACCCTGAGTATATCAGTCGGTCGGTCCTTTCAAACATAAAAATGAAAGGGCACTAGATTCAGCACACATCATATTGTTCAGGACATAAAGAAAAGCTTTTCCACACCCTATAGTGGGGAGGAAATCAGAGTATATTGACTATGAATTAAGAGAACCGCTAACTATATTTAATTCACCTTTTTTGTCTCAGGTTATAGAAATATCATCTCATTCATTAGCACGTTTATTAGATAAACAAATAAAATATACAGAATTATATATGCAATTAAAGAATTACATATAAAAAGAATAACATTTTACAAGACTGAACATCCCAAACTTTACTACTCTAGTTGAAATTTAACAATATTTTATGGTTCATAGTTGCCATTCCCAGACTCCAAAGAGGCCAACCCTAAAAGTGAGATAGTGGATGACCGTTATTCTAAATTTTTATTGATCTTTTAATATATATATATATATATATATATATATATGTGTGTGTGTGTGTGTGTGTGTACATTAATTTGTATTTATGATATATATTGCATACATATTTACTATTATTACTATATTATTTAAAATTTTATTATTTAGCTTATTACCTTATATAGTATAATTTAGTTTTTATTACTACAATAAGTTATTTATTATACTTTTATAACTACTATTTTTATTATATCACATTTTATGCTTTATGCTTTATGCTTATTATATCATAAGTAATGGTTTAAATATTTTTTATATATATTATTAGCTGGACTCAAATTGAGGACCAAGGCCCAACAGATGAGAAATGATAGTACTACATCATGAAGACCGTTTCTTCCTGCACCTCCATACCTTCTTCTCTCACCTCCATAAATTTTCAAATTTCCAAAAAGGTCCCTCTATAATATTCCAGATTATGTAATCCAAAATTCATTTTTTCAAATTTGTAATTAGCTTTCGGATTACATAATCCGGAAGCCTTTTTTTTCAGATGCATGATTACTTTCCGGATTACATAATCCGGAAGTCTTATTTAGACTCCGAATTATGTAATTCGGAAGTCTTTTTTCAAATGAGTTTCCAGATTAATCCGGAAACTACTCTATGGAGGTGACACAAGAAAGATAAAAATGTATTTTCATGTTGTGTATGGAGGTGCAGGAAGAAACAGTCCATCATGAAACCCTAAGGACCCACGACTCCATAACGCAACTCAACAAATTTGTGGTGCCTCACCACTGCACTCAGCCCCACTTCGCTGCAATAGCAGCCAGGCCAACCATTATTGATATCATGGGATCATTAATGTATTAAACTAAACTTAAAACATCCAGCTCTCTTATAATATCTCCATACTACTTCCTACAATATGCAAGACTTTTAATTCTATAAACTAAAACATCCAGCTCCATCCTTCCACTCACAAGCCTACCTAGATAGAATATAAAAACTTATAAAGACATACCTTGTTCTTCTTTTCCAAACCACCAATGATCCTATCGATGGCTGATTCAAAATGGTCCATTGTGACTTGTGTCACCTCACATCTTGCAGCAATCAGAGCTGCTTCATTGCAGACATTAGCAATGTCTGCTCCAGCAAATCCGGGAGTAAGGGCTGCAAGCCTTTGAGAATAATACGAAGGTTCATGGTCAAGTTTGATCTTCTTCAAGTAGATCTGAAATATCTGGTCACGGCCTTTAATGTCAGGTTTGTCAATTGCTATTTGGCGGTCAAATCGTCCAGGCCTAAGAAGTGCTTTATCTAAGATATCAGGCCTATTCGTTCCTGCCAAAACAACAACCCCAGAAGTGGTTCCAAACCCATCCATCTCCACCAACAATTGATTCAATGTACTTTCACGCTCATCATTTGAACCAGAAAAACCACCACGCCCCCTTGCTCGACCAATTGCATCAATCTCATCAATAAATATTATACTAGGAGCACACTGCCTTGCTTCCAGAAACAAATTTCTCACCCTTGACGGTCCAACACCAACAAACATTTCCATGAATTCAGAACCAGATATAGAAAGAAATGGCACCCCAGACTCCCCAGCAGTTGCTTTTGCTAAAAGTGTTTTTCCTGTACCTGGAGGACCGACCAAGAGAGCACCTTTTGGAATTTTTGCACCTAGTTCTTCATATTTCTTTGGGTTCTTGAGGAAGTGGACAAACTCCATAATTTCAAGTTTTGCCTCATCACAGCCAGCAACATCTTTAAAATAGATCTAAACGAAATAAAAAAAATAGAATATAAATATTTTTTTTAAATGAACTTATTGCCAAGTTACTTACCAACGCTACTCCCCTAGAGGAAATAATTAAAACTGGACATGCTATTTAAAACAAATAGAAAAAACATCAGAAACAGAAATCTCCCAACCTTATTTTTAGTATTTTTGTCTACTTTTGTAACATGGGCTTTTCCTATGTTGAATATTCCACGAGCTCCACCGCCACCACCTCCATTAACACCAAGTCCACCTTGCATTCTCCTTCCCATATACAAGAGAGATCCCAACAATAACAGTGTTGGAGCAAATTTCATGAGTTCCTGGTACCAAACCATCTCAGCAGAATATGTTACAGGCACAAAATCATGAGAGTCTATGCCAAGAGCTTCTTGCGCTTCCTGTAGCTTCTCCTCAAAAGACTCAACACTTCCAATATTAAAATAATATTTATACTGACCTCCATATTCTATTGCAGGCAGGGTCCCTTGGACTACTTCACTATCTGTTTGGTTGCGAGGAGAGTTCCTTAAATATACTTTGGCAACCGATTTGTTTGAGACAACAATATGGTCTACTAATCCCGGTTCCAAAAGCTTATTTTTAAATTCCTGAAAGCTAATCTGCGAAGAATCAATTTTTGGTCAATTGCAGAAGGATGATAACAATGAAACAAAAGAAACCATAGCCAAAAGGTACATGGTTGAATTCACATCCTAAAATAATCCAAAGACACCCTCTGAGCAAGTGAGATCTAGAAAAATATCAACCATTGTTAAAAAACCAATCCAGTTAAAGACTTGCAAGTAGATGCTAGAATGCAATGGGATATGAAAGCCTATCCTAATAGAGTTCTTTCAGAGAGCTACAGCACAAAGCTCATCTTACAGATATTTACACATTTGCAGTCGCGAAAGGAAAATTTGGCATAAGAAAAATTATAATTACTAACTAACCTGAATTTAATTTAATCAATTAATATAAAAGTACTTAAACAAGAGGGGGGCAAGAAAGAAGAGAAGAAACTGTAGGGCGATGCCTAAGAAAGTACTAGATGAGTCTCAGAAAATACAGTATTATAATAAACAATACAGAACTCAAAATATTATATCTCATAATCTGTCTTATATTTCCATTTCCCCCCTTTACAAATAAAATTAAGATAATTGAGGAGTCATATGGTACAAAGTTCACTTCTCATGCATTCATTGCATTCATCTTCATCATCTAGAATGCAGATAATATTCATGTATTGAGTTCTTAACCCAAATTCACCCTCACAAGCAAATTAAAACAAGGACTGGTCGTGCTAATACAAAGAAGTTGTGATTACCTCCTGCTGTTCACGGGGACTATTAGAAAAGGTTGTAAGAAATAGCCCCAAGACCAATAATGGGGTGATTATATTTTGAACTTGCTTCATGAAAGCTTCCTGAAAATTTCCATTACCATCTGTGTTTGCATTGGAGTTGTCTGAAGTTAAATAGAGATACAGGCATTAAAAGTTGTCAGTGGTACCCTTTCGGCAAACTGGAATACAGTTATACGATTAATTCTTGGACAAAAACATACAGATCACCAAGTAATCAATGCAGCCACTGAGAGATAGAGAACATATTTTGGGATTGGAACTCAGAACCCAAAATGCCCCATACACAGTAAAGTTGTAATTGAAATTTGAAGTTTAAAGAAAATAGAGCCCTGGCTATGGACAATAGAATTGAATCCTACATGATTCTCATCATAAAGAAAGAAAGTTCATGCATTAAAGACCAACACTAAAAAATCTACACTGGCAATAGACAAATAAATCAACTCGTCAAACACGCATAAACCTCCCTCGAGTATTTACAACCCAAAACACACCAAAACTACTTAATCAACTTTCATGCACAAAACTAGTTCAACATATAAATTACAAGAAATACAGAATCCACTTTACTCATTACACCAGTTATCACAGTTATCTTCCTATTTCAGAAGATAACAGGGTGTACAAAAGAGATTATATGTTTACCTTTAGAATCATATTTTTTGTCATTTTCCTTCGGAGTTTCCTTCTTTTCTTTGGGATAAAACTTTTCATAGTCTGCCAAACAAATAAAGAACTGAGTTCAATTCTTAAAATTAGTTGAGACCTTCAATCACATGCACAACACACATCATGTCCGGTAAAACTCACTCTTTTTCTTTGGGGCTTCACTGGAAAACAATCGGCGAACCCTAGGGTTTGCAGCAGCGGATTTAAAATCAGGTAAATTGGAAAAGATTCGGTAACTGGAAGCTCTGGCAGAAGAAACATAGCTTCTAAAAAACCCTAATACCGATTCCGCTCCATCAGAACACGCATTCGTCCGTGGTATTCCTACAAGGGTTCCCAATCTCCCGTTACCTTGTGACAAATTCTGTCACCCCAAGCATAAAAATTAGCCCCTTTATGACTGTTAGCAAAAAAAAAAATCAATTGAATTGAAGGGAAAGTAGAAGCATACTCTTGATGAGCGCGATAGAGAACGCGCAATCCTTGAAAAATTCATGCTCCTGGAGATAAATGATTTCTTGGTCGGACTAAACAATTTCAAGAAAGAAAAAAAAAATGTAAAGGGAGAGTAATATAGGTCGCAAATTAGACTGAGTACAAATTGATGTAGTGGTCCTTTTTGTCCAACGGAACAAATTCAGAAAACATTCGGTTATCTTGCAAATGTATCAGGACAGTTTAAAATCAACCATTAAAAAAACAAAATTAAGATAAAATACTTTCATCATTTTAATTTTATTATTATTTGCTATAGCAGGTGGACTTACAAAACAAGATTTCATGATACAATATAAAATAACAGATATATCTTTCTTAATTATTTTGTCAAACCTTAAAATAAAAATTAATACAAATAAATTCAATTATACCTATTTTATGTGTTGTAAAATAGTGAATGGAATTTCCTTCACCGAATTCATCTTTTACGACAAACTTCATCATTATATTCCACTCATTCATGTTTAATAACTTATCTACTGCATCGAATAATTTAAATTTGATTAAAATTGAAAATATAATACTTCACATAACAATTACACTATCAATAAATAAATAAAAAATAAAAAACTTTGTATTTTTCAGAATGCAAAATACAAAATTTGCATTTCCAAACCTACAATGAAATATAAAAGTTGTATTCCAAAACATATCATTTAAAATAATTTGTATTAAAAAATGTACTATCTAAAATATTATATTTTGTATATTTTAGAATACAAATATTTCCTTTCATAATATAAAATTATTATGTTTTACATTTTGAATTACATAATCATAAAGTCTTGTACAATTTCAAACTAAATTGAAAAAAATAAAAAATAAAAACAAAACAAAATTTCGTCAAAATCACAACATCAGCACCATCACCCAAGCACACAACCTTCACTAATGTATCCAAACACTCCAACACCAACCCACTCAATGTCCACCGTAATTTTTTTTTCATAAGGGTAAACTTGGAATTTTGAAATTTATTGGGGTGCAATTGGAAAACATGGGATGGAGGAAGAAAAGGTCTTATTACTCAAGTCGAATGATGTTTTGAATTTTCAAGGGTACTTTTTAAAGATTTTCTCGCAATATAATCGCTGACTGCATTAGCCATTTTTCTTGTTAATTTGACAATGTTGACATATTTATAGCCGCATAAACGAGTGTGGCAAATTCAATTAAGATATTAGTAAAAAATGAAAAAGAACACAAATCAATGTGTTAGGTTCAGCAGGAGTCTCTGGTTGAAAATATTAAATTCAGTCAAAATTTTGAGAGTGAAAATTTGGAATCTGATGACTACTGTTCTTGCTACGTTGTTGTCATGTGCCTGTGAATCCATACACGATACCTCCAATAAATAAATTAACCAATTCAATAATAAGGGTGTTATTAAATCCTAGAATATAGTTTGCAGAGTTTGTGATTGTCACGAAATTATTGGCAGGATCGGTTTGTAGGTTCTGCAAGTGATGCTTATTTTTTCAGAGTGGAAAATTTTGAAACCTATGTCTATATCTATATCAGAGGTAGAAAGGAGAAAAAGATGCTTTAGCACCGAATCAGGAAGCAGAATGAAGTTTTTTGTTATTGCTGTAATCATAAATTGATTGACCAAATCACCCACTTGCCAATAAACTATCTCTCTCCCTTTCACACTAATTTTGAAAATTAAACAACAGGGTGAGAGTTGAAATATTGTTTAAGGAGTATATTGTCTTCTTTTGCATAGCATCATTGTATTTGTAGTCAGTTTCAAAACCGTTTTCATCAGTGACAATAATTGACCAGACAAACACTACTAGTCACGTTCATACCAATAAGACACGGATCATGAACAACACAACAATGCTCTTAAGCTACTCATTATGACATCTAATTCAAACACACTTTTTGACTACAATGGATGTTGCTTATTTATCAGTGTCAAGGTTGCTTCATTTGTTGCATATTTTGTGGTGAAGGAGGAGTATCTTGAACAAATGGTTCAGGTCCTGCATTTGTAAGATGCGTGTGCATAAATATCACCAGCCAATATAAATGTACAAACTACAATGGACCATTTGTAATAAATAATTTCCCATTTTAGAACCAGACAAGAGGTTTGTCACCAAGGGGAAAAAATAAGTGCATATTTGATGAGGCAATTCTTAGGGACAGTGTTTCCTGCATTAGTCCCAAAACAACTGTATCAACCAAAAGCACACATTTCCCCTTTCCAAATTCCAGCCCGGCTAACACAGTCTAACACACAGTGAAAAGTAATGGAGAAAGTGGAGAAAAAACATGAGACAGAGAGAAAGGAAATGCTTAAGATGCTGTTTGTTTTAGGAGTATGAGTATGATTTATCATTCAACATATCTTTGTTTTGGGTGACTCATAAAACTAATGTTTATAATATGATGATGAGTATGTAGAGGCATGTATCTGATATGTATATTTAATATTTAATTAGCTCATTATAACATCGAATCTCATCAAGAATTTTTTATGATCTCTCTAGGAACCTTTTTTTATACACTACACAGTCCCACTGCATCCAACTTTCTTCACTCCTATCAGATTTTCACCTTTTCTCCTCTCTCTCACACACACTCTCACACTCCCTGTCATAGCTAGTTCTAGATATACTGTTGCTTGGTTTTTGATGGATGAAAAGTGGAAGGTGTCAAAGAAGGAAGCAGGTTGCAGCAGCCAGGCAAGCACATCATCCACCAAGTCATTGTTCTCAAGGAGTTGCTCAACAAGAAGCTCTTCTTCAAACTCTCCTCTCTTGAGGAGTTTATCCCAAAAGAGTTCCTCCACTTCCAAAACCAGTATTCCTAGGAGCTTCTCACAGAAGAACCCCTCCATTGGAAAAAAATGCACCAGCTTAGCTAAGGAACACAAAGCCAGATTTTACATCATGAGGAGGTGTGTAGCCATGTTAGTTTGCTGGCACAAGCATGGAGATTCATGAAGGAACCACAGATCCCTTTTCAGATTCTTATGTTATGGTTATAGTAGCAAAATGCTGAAGGGATCTGATTTTTCTTCTTCTTGGAATATATTCGTTTTGTAATTACCAATTGCACAAGGTGAGTCATAAGATTAATTTGCTTGATGCTTGAAGCATATGTGTCTCACTCTCCTCTCTCTCTCTGTGTATATATATACCTATATATCTATGACACAGAAAAAACACAACTTCGTTTAAGTATTAGTCTACCTTCATTCAGGGATTCAATTTCTGATCATTAACAAACACAAAACTCATCTCGGCATCTTAATATCTCTAGAACTATTAGTTTTCGACTACATGAGATTAAATTTTATGAAAAAAAAGTATAAAGACAAAGCTTAAATATAATATCACAGAAAGTGTTGATGGTGTTCCTTCATCGGAATTGAAGTTTTATCTCCTTACTCTGCATAATAATTAGCTTTTGTTAAGTGCATTATCAAATTGAAACTTTACTCTCTCAGAATCAGTGTACTTATATAATTATATAATTGTATGAAAAAAAAATCTACACCCTCGGCTAATGTTCATCTAATCTTGATTAAACCTGTTTAGATTATTGTTAAACAATGATAACTAAACTATAATCATGCTTCATTTTTGGTTAAGGATCCTCAAAAGGCTCTCCTGTATTAAATCCCACCTCTGACTCCTAACTTCTCCATATTTCCTCTTTCGCTATATATATATTGGTGCGTTGTAGAAGGAAAGGTTTGTTTTCTTTATGGTAAAGCATAGGGATATTTAATTCAACTGCTTCAACTCATTATTACTATTTAATAGCACTTGGATCTGCATTGAAACTGCAAGCCACATTCTTACTTCGTTTTTCCCATAAAAAAACAAAAGTAACGTCTGACTCTTTTGTTCAAAATGTTAAAAACTGATTTTTGAAGGATTCTTCCTTTTTTTTCCCTTTCCTAAAGGGGAAATTTGAAATCTGAAGTTAGTTATAGTAAAGAGCTTAGTTTAGGTGCAATTAGTACATTAACCATAGTTAGGTTTTATTTGCAAGATTTCACCCAAATGAAATCACATCCACTAGACATAAAGACATTTCAAACATTTCAAAATATATAAGTGGTGTAAATCTCAGCATGTAAGCCGGTTTTATAAGGTTGAGTTAGGCTTAAAATCCACTTTTTAATATAGTATCAGAGTCATTTAGAGATTATTCTAGTAAGAGTTGTTAGGTGTATCAGGTCATCCACTATCGAACCATTCATAAATATACATAATCTCACACAAGTTAATCTCACCTTATAAGTCTATTATATTCAATTAATGTGAAATGTAAATGCTACAAATTCAAATCTTTCTTGATGTGTGCATTATTGTATTTACATAAACTCTTAACAATTATTTATTATTTTGTATTTATAGGTAAACAAAAATTAGTGAACCATACAATATGTTTAAAAAGGCGTTTGAAGAGAAAAAACTTCACGCATTAAAACAAAAGCAACACTGTTGTTGCTTTTTTTTATAAAAAAAAACTAGTTGCAGTAACATTTTTTTCTAAACATGCACATAATCATTTGTCACCAAACATGAACAGTGAATCTTTAATTAGCTGGAGGCCACTAACCTTTGGAGATATAGGAGCAAGACAAATAAGCATAAATTATTAGCGGTTAACCTTGAGAAAGAAATTTCTGCTTATGCATTACGGTCATTCGAGACAACATTAATGGAGGAGTTCCTTGTTTGATTATAAAAATGAAAAGTAAAATACATTATTTCAATGAAGGTAAGTTTTTATTAGATTTTGAAAGGTAAATACATTCATATTCTGGGTGCTATAACTCTATACGCACCTATTTTATTAGCACAAGAAAATCAGGTGGAGTGGAAGTACAGAAAAATGATCCAGAAGGTGTCTGGATGATAGAAAGAAAGAAAAACTGAAATGGTTATTAAGCTGGTGACTCTTCACTCTTTCAATACTCCTTCATAGTAGGCAAACCAAAAATCCGGAAATTAATTAACTTAGAACTGGAAAATCAAATAGAAAGGGAAAATTGACAGAAACCATGATCAACACTTGGGCAGATCAGCTGGTGGAGGAGGCAACTTCTGATTAGGGAGCTTCCCATCCTCAACAATCCAAGCCATCCTCAACCCCCAACTAAGGTGCACATCAAAGTGACAGTGCATCAGCCACACACCTGTTTCATCATACACATTAAATTAAATCATATCATCCAAAAAGATAAAGATAAATTAAACAAAATTTATATGCACTGTCTTAATTTTATTTAGTATGACTTTTTAATCAGAACTGAAGTCTTAACTAGATAGTTCAGTTATAAAAGTTTATACGTTTTCAACATAAATTATGAAAGTAAAATTTCAAATCTGATTAGAAAACTGTGACTTTATTCTTATTTGGTATCATGTTTTCAAATATTTGTATGGATAGTAAAAAACAGTAAATCAATAGTTTTTGTTGATTCAAAGTTTTATGTTGAAATGTATAAAAATAGAAAGCAGATAGAAAGTGACAGTATCACCTGGGTTGTCAGCAAGAAATCGGATTGCAACCCAACCACCAGAGGGCACACCAACAGTGTTCCTTTCAACGGGGTCAACCAGATTGAAGTTTGGAGGGTCAGTGATGGGATTAAAGTTCCCAAAGCCTTGACCCACGACATAGAAATTAAAGCCATGAAGGTGCAAAGGGTGGCTCTCAGCTCCTAAAATGCTAGTATCCTGAAGCACCACTTGCACCTTTGTGTTAAAGAGTATGACCACAGTCTTGGTTCCATTGGTGACCCTTGTGTTGTTAGGTGGGGTCCCCGTGTAGTTGAATGTCCTCAGTGGCACAGCAGGAAAATCAGTGGTGTAAATGCCGTTATTAGCCTGCCCAAAGAAATGTTGCTGAAGAAGTGCTACAGAAGGAAGAGTGAAAGATATATTGTTCATCGAGGCTGCAAATTTTGAACTGTTGTTTGGTCCTTGGCATGTTTGGTTTTTGGGGCAGGGACTTGTTCCAAGTCCAACCGTGAAGAAAAAGCTCTTGTCAACTTTTTGAGGTACCTTGGCAGGGTACTTGGCAGTGTTCAAACTGCGAAATTTGCTTGAGAAGTTGGCAACGAAGGAAGTGTCGTTGATGGCTGGAAGGGAGGGTTTAAAAGTGGGAATGTTTTTGGGAGCAAGTGGCTTCTTGTACTCTAGAATGCCAGCAACTGTGGAATTGTCGAAAGTGCCCATGCCAGTGAAATATGGCCTTGCTAGCATGAAGAAAGTGGCATTTGGGTACTCAGGTTTTGTCTTCAACAGAACATTTGAGGTTTGTCCCGGTCCTAGGACTATGATCTTGGACTCAAAAGGTTTAACGTAAGTAGCATCAGCTTCAACAATCACCAGGGTGTGATTTGCAATGCTGAAAAAGAGCTCGTCATTGAGTGCAGCATTGATCAAACGAAGAAGGTATGTCTTCCCTGGTTTCACCTTTAACCTGAACGTCTCTGTCTCTGTCTCTGTCCACCATGCACGTCAAAAGTCAAAACCTCACTAAGTCATTAGCAACTTAATGAATAATCTCATATTATCACTACTAGCCAGTTTATTTTGTACAAACAAAATTGAGACTTGTTTTGTTTTTGCGTAAAAGTAGATTTTTTTCTTCAGTGGATCAGAGCTAGTTAATGTAGCTTCAACAAGCTTTTACCGTTATTGGAGCAATTGTAGAGGGGTCCAGGAAATCCGTTAAAGGTGTGGGCATCTGAAACATTTGGACCAGCCCCTGACTGAAGGGCTTGTGCAATAACAGCCTCTGGATCTGCGTTCCACCACTCACCTATGTGGTTCAATCATTAAAGCAATACACATCAGAAAGTTTTCTTTTGTTCAATCATTGTCCTTTTTTAAGAAGAATAAATGATTGTGTAAAGGAAAATATTACTTCGAAAATAGTATCTTGAAAGCTAATAAAATTTTAAAATTGTAACTTTATAGTTGTAATCTGATGCAGCAGGTTTGTCAACATATCAACACGGATATGATAATGGTTTGAGGCCTGTACCAAAGAGAATGGGAACTTCCTTGTACGGGTTTTCAAATGGGTAAGATTCATTGCTCCTAGGGAGGAGGATAAGAGGTCCATAGAGAGTGGCTCTTAACCATGAGATGTGAGCATGCCAGAAGAGGGTTCCTCTTTGTCCATCAATGGTGAAGTTGTACACATAACTCTGGCCAGTTTGAATGGGACACTGAGTTATGTAAGATGGGCCATCTGCCCATCCACTTCGAAGCTGTCTCACTCCATGCCTATTCTTGTTGTCATCCAAACCAATATTGTCAAGAGGATACATATGTTAGTTTCTAGCCACACAATAATCCATTGCATGCATGGACATATATTAGCTATAGCACAAAAACGTAGCGTAGAATAACTAATGCAAAATTATTAGTTTTAGAGAGTTAAGATCATATATACCAGTGTATGGTGACATTGTTCGGAACATGATTGACCACCTTAACCACAATTCTGTCACCTTCTCTTGCAGCAACTCTAGGACCAGGGAACTTTCCGTTCACTGTAACAATGCTCTTTGTGTGGCACAGCCTCGTAACATTTCTCAACCTTATCTGGAAATATAATAAAGTAAATATTCATATCACCTTTTTTTCTGCAGAAAGGCATACAACTTGGTAGGAATTTAGACCACTAGTTTATAAAGTTTAGCTGCATTGAGTGGTAAAGATAACTCATTACACTTTAGAACTCTCACTAACTAGTTTCACTTTAGACCTCTTACTAGAAAAATATATGTTTACATATGTCTGTATATAATGCTCACATCAAACTTGTAGTGCCTTGTAACGCTTCCATGCTTTGAACTAGTGGCGAGAACAAGGAAGCTTGTGACAAAGAGGAACGCCACAAAAAGTGTTGGTGATGAAGGAACAGCTGTGACCATTTTGTCTCTGCTTGCACCAATATCGTGTTTTAGGCCTGAGTGGGTGAGTTTGGAAATATTAATCACAATTAGCTGCATGCTAAACAAAGGTGTATATATAGAGGTAGAGATATAAACCAGAAATTAATGTTTGGTCGAATAGATTTATCTGATGAGTGTACCCATGTTTCAGAACGAAGCATGCCGAAGAGGATTGATTTTCACCTACGCTGTATGGTCCCATTTTTTCTTATACTTTGGAGTGTCACTAAAGTTAATTTTATTCAACATGTTTTGTCTCATTTACGTACCTGGTTTCGTACTCCTTAATTACAGGTTCTTCTCCATGTGCACCCAACATCTGATATTTAGACTTTTTTAACTGTTTGTTTTACGAAGTGGTCTCCAACAAAATTCGTTTAAGAGTAATGTTAAAATCAACCGTTAAGGCTTGCTAACTAAGCCACACTTAGATTGCTACACATATAATTTTAAAATGGTTCTGAAAAAAATAATTTCAGGTGAAGTCCCATTAATCATGGTTAATTGGGTGTGCTTGGTGGTGATGGCACACTTCTCAACTGAACAGTACCGTAAGCAAGTGACTTAGAGCCACAGAGAAGGAAAAGGACATGTGATCCAACTTTTTCTTTTAGCCACCAAAACAAATGAGCAATAATCAACTTAGCAGAGATTAGGTTCCTGGTTAATTAAGTCTTGGATTGGATCAACGTTTCAATCATAGGCTTAATCACTAAGATAGAAAGATTCATTACAAAGCCAAAATAATCAAATCAACATTGACAACAATCTAACAAGTTCGATATAAATTGAGCTTTTTCGGACCCTCATAACTCACCCTTCATTGGCAAATAGCTGAATTTAGATGTACCTTTAACGTACCTTGTATGCATTATATTATTCAGAACTGCATGCAAAGAAATTGAAGCGTGAAACTTCGCCACCAGTTAGTTTTCAAGGTTTCACCATTATGCAAAATCATTCAATAAGGTTAAGATTGTTTAAAATAAAATCCAAATTCAAGTTTTCCTATACTAAAGTGTTAGATCGTCTAGTGTTTTAAGATCATGATGATGGGTATCAGTGTAAGTTATATAACTGTTATTTTTTTAGTTTAATTTTCTGTCTAATTTTCATATAACTGTTGACACGTAATGTTATTTTGCAGCGCCATTTCCACCGAACTAAAAAACAGCTTTCCATGTCATGTCTAAAGTTACTGAAATGGTGAAAAATATTAAAGGTAAGATTTTGTTTTGCAGTACAGGAAAGAGTGAAGCGTGAGAATTTCTAAGAGAATTAGCGTTTTAGAAAAGTGTGAGGATTTGAAAGAGAGAACAATGATATTTTATTTTGTACAAATGTCTAACATCAAAATTTACAGTTTCAATGTGAATATTTAAAAAGAAATTTCGGAATCGTAAATCTTAGAAATTTTAATAATGAACTTTGTCATGAACATGGATTGGTTATAATCAAAACCACGTAAATTTGTATGTGATTTTTCTTCTTATGTTGTACGCTATTCTACGTACATTCTTGATCTCTACATTTTCATATTATATTAATTGATTAGACGAGTGAATAGTGTTTGTACTCTTAGCATCATCATATAAGATATTATTCTTTTTAGATTTCAAACTCAATTCCATCACGTTTATTTTTAAAATCCTCTTAATGGATTAAGAAAATTTATATAAACTACTTCGAGATAACGTGGAACTTTATAATGCATAAGGAAAGTTAATATATTTGTGATACATAATTTTTAATTCATAATATCGAACTATAGAAAACAAGAAGTCGTGACAAGATCTCTATATTTTGTCGCTGAGTTACCGATTCCATTCATCCCGAACAGCACAGTAGAGATTTCATTTTGTACCTGTTTGTGTCTGACCAAGAAAAAACGTGATGCTTTTTGCCTTCAGATTGAATGGAAAAATACAATACTTCTTCATCATTGAATCTGGCCAAAGTTTATCAAAATATTTTTTTTTTAAATGTTATATGGGCTATAATATTGCATTTTGGAATCATGCGTTATTAAATTAAATACTATAATTTTTTTGGCTTTTTTGCATTCAGTTCTATATTTCATCAGACGGTGGCTGAATCTAGTTATATCCTAGAACTATGGAATATATACATACACAATAATTTATATGAGTTTAATAACTGCAGAATAGGTTTTGGTTAAAGTACAAAACCAATAAGCAGTAACAATTCCCTGGTTTTAAAATTTGACTGACATAGACCACTCTTAAGGATGGAGATGTCTTAACTTAAATGCTCCTCAAAAAGAAAAATGTTGGTGTAAGATAAAAGATAAGTAGTATCACATGCACGTAATAACATTTGTAATGCTTATTTATATATCAGCAGATACACATGTCTCGGTAAGAATTCTGGGAATAAGTAAACATGGACTAGAATACAATCATATACTTATGCCAAGCTCATTATATACGCCAATACTGAATAATATATACATACATATATACTTGTTTCCATGAACATACAAGTAAAGGCATCACATTATGCATTTTACAGCCATATCTAAACCATCAGATTATGCAATATCTGAACCATCTGATTCGCTCTCCCTGCTTCCCCCACTTCCCGACCCAATCCTTAATTTGCACACAGGACATGTCCCTTGTTGCCGGAGCCATGGATCAATGCAGTTGGCATGAAACTGGACAAAAAGTAAAACAGTCATTTATGATAGGTAATATAAATTACACTAATTACTACAACAAAACAGTCTTCTTTGATTGAAATAGCTCACTGAAAGAGTTGGAATAATTGTGAATTAGTTAAGTATACGGGTGAGACAAAATTGAGTAGTTCTAATGGATTTTAATCATTTTACTAGAATGGTATGACGAAAAAACTAAGACACTGACAAATTTATTTGAATCACTAGCTAATGATTATCACAGAATAAATGTGATAATGAGAGATAAGTACTAGCCTCCACTAGGCTAAATAATTTTAAAAAACAAGGAAGAAAGGAAAAGGTGGGCAGTGATAAAACCTGATGCAAGCATGGTAAGCTACGAACAAGCTCCCCCCTCTTAACTTGGTCCAGGCATATAGTACATGTCAGCTCATCTTCTGCACCTCCGATACCTGCCTCTGTTCCTCCAGATTCTTGCTTAATCTGATTGACCATTAAATAAAGAAACAAAAAACCGTTCCCTTCCAGGAATAAGTATGGAAGCCATCAAGTGGGGGCAATTTATCCCAAGATTTTTGTAGAGTATACAAAAATACTCACTTTTTTTAATTACACAAGACACCATAAACATCATAGGTTAAAAGAATCATATATATCTCTTTTCTTCAAAAGCATATCAATGGAGAATGAATAGGACATCATTTTAGGATTATCGAATAGTTTGCAATCTATATCTCGGGGCATTGTCTAAAGTATTTATGAGAGGCAGTAAAATCTACATAGACCACCAGTAGTATATAAAACTAACAACCAATAGTAAAACCAGGCAACACATTTACATCATTATTAACATAACATAGGCTAGTAAAGCTAAACAAACCAAAAGCAGAGACAGTTAACAGATATTTACCTCAGCTGCACCTGAAGAGGATGCCAGACCAGCTGAGCCATCTCTGTTAACACAACAAATTGTATCAGATTATTTATTATGGTTTAGCACTTCACATAAATGCAAATGCACACAAAGGAGGAAACTAGTCCTGTAAACCACTTAAACTAGCTTGAGAACCCTAATATATATATAAAAAAAGACTACCAAATGCACTTTACTCAATAAGCTTTTATTAAGTAATGATTCCTGATCAACGATATAACAGCACAGCCCCTTTTCACAAATGTCATCTAGTACGCAATGAGTAAAGATCATCCCTTCAAGATCCTGATTCTACTACCCAGTGATTATGTTTCTTGTACATGATCTATTTTACCACAAATGTAGGATGAAAATTAGCAACAACTATTTAGTTTTCTAATTAGAGTCACAACTGCTTGTCTCCACACACCTCTGGCAAAGTCAACCTTAACAGCTTCACCGAGGCCTGCCCGTTTCTCCATGGACCATGATTTATGCTCCATATTCAATGGTTTTCTAAACCAGAATACTAAGGAGTGTGGACTTTAAAGTTACCCATCTCTATCATAAGTCAGTGCTTTTTACGGAACAGTTAGAATAGGGTCAACTGACCCTCCAAACAGTGAGCTTCAGGAAAAGAAAAAATAGAAACGGAAAAAATGCAAGTTTATGCAGCTAGCCTTTCTTCTGATTCATTATCACTATCATTTTATTTATTTATTAAGAAACCATTACAACTCACTTTGGTGGGACTGGAACTTTATAATTGTGAATAGGCAAGGCATTTATCTCTTCCTCAGTCATTGAACGAGTACTAGGAGCAGTATCAGTGTCCAGAGCTCTCAAAGTATCATAATCTGCAACAAAATTAAAAAAAAGAACTTAACAAAATAGAGCAATATAAGCCTTCATCTGCTTTCAGCACCCATCTAGGGCCTTTTCAACTGAAAAGATATCAAAATACACATTCAAAGGTACAAATCATAAACATAATACCTAGCTCATCAAATTCACGGTCAAGAAGGGCAAGCTGAAGTCTAAGACCCTGCAATCTTCCTCTAGTTGCAATTGCAATCGATGGTGGCATGTGAAGACGGAGTTCAGTATGGCCAAGCAACCCAGAGGCTGCTGCAGCATGAGCCCTAGCCTGTGCTTGAAGCTGTTGACAAGTGGCATACATCCTCAGACTTGTAGCCATTACAAAGATAGCCAGTACAACCCAGAGCTGGAATGATATGTGCCAACGATTAATTTCTTACTTCAATGCAAATAAGTAACTTGCATAGCTATAAGTACATTAAATTTAGCATTTTTTAAGTGATTACTTACCAAAAAATGATGTAACATCTGAGGGGAGTTTAATATCATGAATATCAAAATAACTGCCAAATAAGCATGTCAGATACAGATTAAGAATATGCTTTATGAAGCAGTAAAGCGTTAGATACAGCAGAGAAGACATCACCTGTGATAAGAAAACCTAAAGAATTGCCATTAACTGGCCGAGCTGGATGAATCCGCTGATAGGAAGAAGTAGGAAAAGAGAATGAGAATTACAGTCCAATTATGTACAGTCTAGTTTAACGGGGAAAACTGGCACATATTAAACTTACCATCAAGGTTCTTTCAGGAACATATGCTGGAAAGCCACTTTCAATATCTCCTCTACTCCCTCGGAAGACAAAACTCATGATTGCAAAGGAGTTCGTTCGACCAACAATTCACAGCAGAGCACTGCCTGCGACCTATTAATGGGTGTCTAAAAATTACAATAACACAAATTTGTATACGGATTATGAAAGAATAAACATGTATTAAGTCATTCAAAAATCAAAACAAGCACACATAATTCCACCAATGAATTTGTGAAGACTGAATGATTAGTCGCAGTAAACTCATTTTTATAGATTGATGGTTATTTGCAGCAAAGATAATTTTTATTGTTTGAAGATTGGATGACAAATCACATCTCACATTCCAGTACCTTATCTAGACAATTTTTCTACAAAACACACATAGATCATTAGGTTCACAAAACTACGATTTGAAGCTAACCAGATCCACTTTTTGAAGACTAGATTCATAACTTATGAAAGATAGCCGGATAGACAATTCCTTTTCTCTTTTGAAAACAAATGGCGAATAATTTTTGTTTTTGAAGCCAAAGCCATTGATCTATATAGGTTTATGTCTCATTAGCTCCCGAGATTGCAGAGTCAGAAAAGTTCTATGAAATTCAGTTCAAGGAATAACGGATTGTACATAATGGCCAGTCCAACATTGCAAAAAAGAAGTGTAGGTATACATAATAACTTAAAAAGAATAAAAAAAACTCCCCCTTCCATTGTATTTAACAATTTACTCAATTACCACATAAAATAAAACTCCCCCACTTGTGTGGAAAATTCTGAGGAAGTAGGGTTTGTTTTTGCGTTTTTATGAATAAGATGTTAGTGCAGAATGCAGATGCTTTTGCTAATCTGGGGGACCTCGCACTTCAACTCCGATCAACTCATAAAAACCAGAGATTTGATGAAAGAAAACCATAAAAAAAAATCAATTTCAGGCAAATTCTCATCCGGAAAATGAAGAATGTCTGAATAGTTAATAGAAATAGGCAAAAGGAGCAGTCACAACCACCTAGGAAACCCACATTACAATCTATTGAGATGTGAGGTTCATCAAATTTAGAAACACGCTTTCATACCAACATTTAACCGAACATGATCTCATTGGTTCCATTTTCCAGCACTGAAACACATAGTAAAGTGCAAAAACAAAAATAAAAACCATCAACACTTACCCAAATCAAATTGTCCCCAAACAGATTCGTAATTGTACCAGGTCAATTCATCACTGTCTCCGTTCTTGGTGTGGTGTGGTGAAGGTGGGTTCACTCACTGATATGTTGCAACATAAGATTTAGAAAATGCTATTTGTAGAAACATTATATTATATCTATATCTATAGATATGAAAAAGTTAAACTTTTTAATTGATCCATAGTTTATTAGTATTGCTTTTCCGCATACTCCGCAACCATAGTAAATACTAAATATTATTTGTTAAACAATTAAATATTAATTATTTTTTTAGAAGGAGGTGAAAATTAAATAATTTAGAACATGTTAGGTTAATTAAGGAGAAGTGTAGAGAGTTTTGAAGATGCCACGTGGAATTGGTAGATATGGAGGTAGTGTGGTAGCAGTGCCACGTCTTCTTCGCATGCAGGAAGGTGAAACCCCACAGCGCTCACAACCAACACCGACACTGCCACCATTTGATTAGTGACATAAATGGTAGACACATTATTTTTTTTCAAAAACGTTTTGGTAACACCTCCTCACCATGACACACATGTGATGTTAATGTGGTACAAAAATATGACGTGGCAAAGGTAATTTTATAATAATAATAATTTCAGAACTACGGCGGAGATTACTTCTTTGAACTCTTGTCCACCACCACCGAAGACTTTTCCAGTGACTCTCATCTCTATATTCTGGCTCCGTCACCTTCTCTACGAGTTTCTCTGCTGCGAGGTCAAGTTGAAAGTTGTTGTTCTCATGGATCGCAACCCCTCCCATATCGCCAAGCGAGATCGTCATTGTCGTGCTTGACGTGACGACACACTAGGAACAACTCCGCCGCGAACAGCAAGAACCGCGTGCGGTCGCTGTCATGGACGATGTCGTGGAACTGATCGGCGTCGAAACAGATCCACACGACTCTCAGAACGCTGTCACTTTATTATTCGACTATCGGAAGACCCTTTGCCACGAGGATTGAAGGTGAAACTCTGAATTTGGGTCATATATTACATCGGTTGTTACTAAGAACCGATATAATATAGCTCGCGTTATTCATTCGCGCACAATCTCACTCCACTACGTCATTGTCACGTCTGCTGCGTCAAATGTGTTTTACTGTCAGAAGGTGTCAATAAATATATATATATATATATATATTATTTTTGTTAGGGATAAATTTTGATTAGAAACCACTTATTTACACTGTATTAACATATTCTAACTATTGTTAGAGTGACTGACTTCAAACTTTTAAATTAAATATTTATTTACCCTTCAACAAGTTTATTAAAGTGTATTTATATATGCTGATAAAAAAACATGTGTTTATATATAGGCCAGTATATTTAATATTTAAAAGTAAAAGAAATACAAGAATTTAATGTTAAGCTTTTATAAACTCAGATTTATTCAATTTAATTAGTTAAGTTTTTGAAAAAGTTTTATACTGATTTATTTTCAAAAAATAGTATGAATTAGACAATAGCATTTATTCCCACTTCTAATTTGGATAATAATGATGAACCAAACTTTGTTTAAGATAAGATTAGGAGACAAGGGAAAGAGAGAAGACAGTTTCCCATATAATAGGAGAGAAAACAGTGTAGTAAGAAAACAAGATAATTAGAAGTATGGTTGAGCATAATAATATAAAATAAGAAAATATAATTTAGTAAAAAATAATATAACAAAGTAAAAACTAATATATAATCATAAAATACATATAAGATAATATATTAAATAATGTTAGGTTAAAATACAAATTATGTTCAAATGACACATTTTTAATAAAATTATATATAATTTTCTAATAATATATTTTTAATTTAAGTTTTATAATATTTAAGACATCATTTTAATTTAAATCATACAGATTTATATAATTGTTTTTTATATTATAAAAGAGTCATATCATATTCTAGAGTAATAATTAGTATGTTAAAACATATTTAAATAATTATCATTAATTTAATATTCTAATAAATAATATATATGTTAAATAAAAATTATGATAAATATTATCATATAAATTAATATGAACAAATTTAAGGAAAAATTCACTTTATTCATGGTTTCTTTTTATTAAAATTATAAATATAATAAATTATATTTGAAATATTAATATTATGAAAATTATTTGGCAAATAAAAAACAAATTACATTTAATTATGCTTATAACTTAAATGCATCTGGGAATATATAAAGAGATATATAAATTTATCATGCTACCTTAAATACGGTTCACTTTTAGAATAAGAAAAATAAAATAAGCGAAAAGAAAATATTACTGTAGCAAACATCAAACATATCCTTAATCTTTATATTAATTTAATATATTATATAAATATAATTTATTAATACTATGCATTAATTTCACTAAAAATATAAATGGTTAATAGTATGTTACTGCTATATATAAATGGTTTAAGGAAAAAAAATGTGATGAATAAAAATTGGTACAATTATATATTTTATCAAATAAGAAATTATTACAATAGAATTGTGTAATTAAAGAGTGACAAAACAATTATAAAAAAGTGTATTATTTTATATAATAATACACCTATAGTAAATGATTAATTTCATTTAGAATATAACTGATTAATGTTCTGCAAATATAATGCGTGATTTCTTTCATGAATAAAATCATGGATTCTTATTTCAAATATAAAAAATTACAACTATTTAAAATATATTTAATTGGGATTTTGATGGTAGACTCAGACTTGGCATATCCAACCATGTCCATAGAAGGACTATAAAAGTGAAAAAACATAGGAAACTCCACTGGGCAGCCAAAACTCAAACTTAAACTTATCTGCCAAATTCAGAACTGTCCAAATTGAAGAACTAGAAAGTTTTTGAAGTCAGACAAAATGTTGGATCGATTGAGAATTTTCTAACTCTATTATTCAGTACCTTCTAGACATGTACCAACTGCAACAATTGAAAAATCTAAGCACATAAATCAAAAAGGCAACCCTTTATGTGGAATCCACGGCACCCTCAAGAAGAATAATCAGAGGTACCTGAGAAAAGGTAGGAAAGTGCTGCACAAGGGCACAGGGCAATTTGAAATTAGACAATCTCAGATTAATTGTGGTTACACAGCTACAGAGAACAATAATTTAGATGATGTTCATTCCAATTGCATTTCCTATACAGCATCTTCCTCCTATTCCCAATTAATTCAAAAGGGGTCACACAGGAAAAGTGACATATCATCAGCACATTGGTCAAATCATTATGGTTATGTGCTGGAAGTTGAAAGAAGCATCTCAAAAAACACAATCCTTAAAGAATCCTCAGAAACAATGGGCTAAAGTGGTATTATAAACAAATCAAATAATGGGCTGCCAGAGAGTCACTGGTGCCAACTTGATAGCACACAATGTTTGATCCACCAAGCCAGATAAAAATAGCACACTTCCTTCTATTCATGATGATGATGAATCAAACCACTAGAGTCCCACAGAGATGGAAACTAGAATTTCTTCTATTTCTGCTAGTTACATGCTATTTACAGTATGAATTTCATGACCCAAAGTTAAAAAATTGAAAGAGTGTTGCTACTGTTTGCAAAATTGTCATCACCAATTAATCATCCAAAACAAAAGTTCAGCTATGTCTCCGTGAGCTTCTGTTGAAGACTGAACTCACTTGACTACGGCTTCTACTCACGGAAGCATGCTCGGAAGATGACAAAGACGAAGAAGAGTTTCTAGAACCAATCCTTCCAAAGAATGAAAACAAATTGCGAACAACCCTACCAAACCCTCGACTCTCCCTAACCCTACTGCTTCTCACCGACCGAGAAATTCTCCTCGGAGCTCCGTTCGAGTTCAGTCCACCGTCCATTTCCGTGTACACAACCGGGAAATGATTATCTCCAGCTCTCCGGCCGCCAGAAAATCGACCCACGGCGAATCCCCCACCCGGAAGCCTCCAGATAGTTAACCCTATCGCCTCCTCGTCGATCTGACTCGGAGCCCTAGTTTCCAAATCGGACGGAAGCTCGTGGCGGCACACCGGGCACGAGTTCCGCATGGAGAGCCACGGGAGGATGCAGTCGGAGTGGTAAATATGTTTGCAGGGCAACTCACGCGCCTCCGCGTGGACCTCAAACGCCTCCTTGCACACGGCGCAGTGCGCCTCGGTCTCCACATGCGCTTCACCGATCTCGATCGTCGGCATGGACTCGATCGCCGCCTTGGACGCCGGCGGGTTCTCCGGGCGGCCGAAGCCGTTCATCTCGATCTGCGCGAACTGCTCTAGTAGGCGGTCGAAGCCCGAGCCGAGAAGGAACTCCGACATGGTGGGCGGGAGCGGACGGAGGCCAGTGCCGTCACCGTCGTCGTAGAAGAGCTCGAAGGTGCTGGCGCCATCGTGTTCAGCGGCAGAGTCATCGCCAGGTCCACGAAGGACGATTACAGGGTTAAAGGGAGAGCGGTTCCCGGCAGCGTCGCGACGGCGGCGACGGAGTCCCTGTCGGCGGAGTGAAAGATGGTCGTCGGGGAAAGGGCTGAGACGGTGGCGCGGCGAGGCGTCGGCACGGATCTCTTCGACGAAGCCGCTCTGGCAGTGGGGACAGGCGATGGTGGCTTGCGAGGAGAGGTTAATGAAGCGGGTGCAGTTGTAGCACCAATACGACGGCGTTCCGTGTTGCGTGTCCGAATTCATGTTTTTTGACCAAATTGAAAGAGAGAGAAAGAGAAAGAGTATGTTTGGGGAAGGTTGAAGGGGAGAGCGTGAATATAAATGAAAGGAGCGCGTATATACGAACTCCCAAGGAAATCACCAACTTTTGCGTGTTTCATTCCCCACGCGTTCAAACCTAATCTCAACTTCTCACTTTTTTTATTACTCTCACTCAAAAATACTGCTACGAAAATATTTCCAATGCTAGTTTATATTAAATTAAATTAAGAAAATTAAATAGATGGAGTGTAAGTCAAAAATGAATCAGAAAATGAGAGGTAGGATATTGTTAGGTTGAGTATTATTGGTGACTTGCAGAGGAAGATTAAGAATGGTTTTGGCTTTTGAATTTGGCATAGAATGAATATTTTAATTAAATAATAACTTGCTGAAAGAAACAAAGGATCTGCCGCGATTACATGTTTTTATTGATAAGAATGAGAGTATAAATAATTTTATAAAGTTTATATTTAAAGATTGTTTATGTGTAGAAAAACTCATTAATTAATGTTTATTGTGATGGATTAATTAATTGGAATGAGGGAGGGGAAGGAAGCAGAAGCAACGAAAGGGCAAGGAAGAGGAAGAAATGGGAGTGTTGACCGTTGACCGCTGACTGCTGGAGAAGAGACGCCCATTTTGATTTGAATGTGAAATTATTTATTGTGATGAAAAAAATAAAGTGTTTGGGAAATGTTGTCATTCTTGGTGCCACGTGGATTATGATAAGGTTAGATTCCTTAAACGAGGAAAAAAGTTGTGTTGTGTTCTTACTTTTCCATTTCACAACTCTCCTCTTGACCATCCTGGCCCCACCACCGTTCCATTTTCCATTTTCCCACTTCCACGCTCCCTTTTCTAATCTCTTTCTTCTTACTTATATTTACTTCCTCTTTTTCGTTTTCTTTTTTCTTTCATTAAATTCCTTTTATTGTATACTTACATATGTTATTTTTTGGTTTTTCTTCACTTCTTTTTATTTAAGTTCTTGATAGAGTAGTTATAATCATACTTTCACATTTAAGTCAATTTTTTATTTAAATCAAGAACGTTAGTTTAAGATAAGATTACATTATCTTTTTATTTTAGAGTGTTCTCCTATTCATAATTGTTTTACTAGACATTTGGTAATACATATGATGTCTAATCAAGTCTAATTTCTCTTTAATCATGACTTATAAGTGTTTATTATGAAATACTTATTAATGATATCGTTAATCTCGTAGGTTGTTTGGGAGATTGTCTATGATTTGTCAATATGTCAAATAATTTTTGGTTGTCGTGTACTCGACGTATTATATTGATACTCGATAATACACTATAAGACCTTTTATCATCTTGGTATCTCATCATCTCAATATTTAATAATACATTGTGTTAGACATTTCTCGATACTCAAATACTGAACAATACATCAATAATCAACCGTACATTATGGAATGTCATTATTTGAAGACTTGGCAGTAGTACACTATTAAACCTTGTCATATCGTTATTTGGTACACCGTTCTCCCATTTTCTACGTCTTCTTTACTTGGTTTTTTATTTTCTATACTACGACTAACCAAAATGATCTCAAATTAATTATTATCAGAATTTACAATTTTACTCATTCTTGATTAACATATCGGGTTAGTCGTGTCTGGTTCTAGATTGATTTTGTTTTTCATATGATTGTGACAATTTAATAATGTCATATCTGACGTAAAATAATTATTTTAGAGAATAAGAAATGTCAAATGTAAGCACGACTAATTTGTTGAATGGAAACATGAAATGTGGATTGAACGAAAAAGCCATACTCATTGTTTATGATGAGGATGACAATGTATCGAAAGAAACAAAACATTGTAATAAACCATTCAGAATGAGTTAGTGATGATTCTTTTAAAAAATTTTATTAATTGTTAAATCTCAATTTGATTATGGGTAATAAAAATATGTCTTTGCTAATATTATTTCTTATTATACATACATTTTGAATGAAGTGATTGATTATTTGCTAGTAGTTATGAAATATTCTCAACTACTTGTACCAATTATTACTACTAAAAATTATTAAATAAAAAATATTTAGTTCTTATATTAAATAAATTAGATAATATTTTAGAGACTAACAAAATTATTGCTATATAAATTAGTCTCTATTATTGATAAATAGTTTATAAAGTTGTATCTAAATAACTGCATGTGTTTTAGTTACTAATTATTTAGATTCTAAAGTTGATAACTAAAAACTTATATAGTTAATTAGATATTAATTTTTTTTATCAATAATAAAAACTAATTTAAATAAAAATATTTATTCAATTTTTAAAATAATATTTCATTTAGTTAATATAACAATTATCTTTTGTTTGTTTTTATAATTATTTTTAATTAAATAATTTTATTGTAATGAAATAAAATGAAGATGATTTTATATGACTAACTTTGAAATAATATGTAAAATTAAACAGTCAAAGAAGAAGGACAAAGGGAAAATATTGATCTTTTTTTGACGTACATATAAAATCATAAATTATAGTTTAAAATAAATTAAATTATAAAAAAAGTTTAATATTTTTTATGTTTTATTTAGTTTAGTCACTTTTCTTAAAAAAAAATTAATGATTTTTAAGTAATTCAAAATTATTCTTGTGTCAGTTTAAAAGTAACTCAATTTTTTTTTTCTATTTTTCCTTTTTTTATAATTGTACTATAATCGATTCATCCAGAACATTTAACTTTTTTGGTAGGGTAAAAATAACAAAAATAGTGATTAAATTACGTTTATGAATAACTTTTACATTTCTTTTTTCTTTTCTTTCCTTTTTCATGAAAAAAAAAATGTTTTATAAAAAATAGTTTTAGTTAAAAAGAAGAAAAAATGTTGTATAAATTATTCCAATTTTTACTCATATCAAGACAATACGTGTAGTATTCCTTAATGGTGGTGCTTATCACTTTATGATGATGTAATGAAACATTTTTTTTATGATGATGTGAATTAAAAATCGTAAAACCAAGATAATCACAATTTATGAGATGAAAGAAAATAAAAAATCCTTAAAGAACCATTCAAACTTCGAAGATAGAGCATTGAAAGATTATGTAAATGTTTTTTACGGTGAAATACTTTTTTCGTCAGTTTATATTTTAACTCATATAATAAATACGTCAATTAAAAGTTTAACAAACGTAAAAAATTTCATATATTACAAAATTGTCATAACGTTATTTACTATGATAGGAAAATTGCAATTCTTATAATAAATCGTTATAAAATTATTTTTTTTATCAGTGGGTTGACCCGATCAAACAACTGGGTCTAATATATTTCGACTACTAAAGTTAACATATTTTCATTTCATACTAACTGTAGATTTAGTCGTTTAAACAAGTTATAAAATTAATAATATTTGTATATTTCATTCAGACATTGTTATTTTTCTTTCTACTTTATTATTAAATAATATATTTTAAGAAAATTAGGAAAAATTATTCAAAAATTATATTTCTTTACCAATAGTAATGTATAAAACAACCTTAGTTGCCACACGGAGTAATATTTTTTAAAAATGATAAAAAATAAAATGTCTTTTTATCTATTTCATTTATTTCTTAATATATAATGTTTAAGATTTGACAAAAGAAAAACGGATACGAGTATTAACTTTCATAATTTTAAAAAAAATCTAATAATACTCTTCTATTTTTGACATTTTTTTATACAAACAAAATCTAGAATGACAATTTTTTTCCTTTTGCTTAAAAAATGCCAATTTTTTTCTCTCTGTATGTTTGTTCGGTCTGGGAAAGTTTTTTCAATCCTTCAAGATATTGTTCATTTAGGATTTTAATCATCGGTTGAAATGTCAAAGTTACCTGCATAAAGATTTCTCATACTCAAGTTACTATTCCGTTGAAAAACTAAGTGTAATAAATGCTTAATAATGATATTGGTCAACGTATTTACAAATATAAGTTGAGTTTTTTTACATGTGGACCTTTATTAACAAGATTTCATTGTTAATGTTTTGACATCTTATACAATGTTACTTCTAATTAAGGCGTTCTCACTCTGAAGTCATACACATGTAATTATTTATATTCTCTTTTTACATTGAAATATCAATTTTTTCTCTTCATTAAAAAATAGAGTATCTCCATTAAAAAGAACTTCTAAATAGAGTATTGAAGATTTTTTTAAACTTATATGAAAATAAGTTTGTCTTTGTAATTTTTAATCGTAAGATTTTCATCACCAAAATTTTGATTTGAAACATTATGGGAAGAAATGGTTACCCGTGGAAATTTTTACAACAAATACTCACTCTATATATGTGATGAATCTTAAATTCAAAAAATCACTACTTCATAAATATATATTTTCATTATCCAATATAGAGTTAAATGCTAAAATCACAAATATAAAATTTGAAAATGAAGGGGCTCAACTTATCTTTTATAAAATAATTTCATAGTCTTTTGTCATAATTTAGTATTATCATAGAAGACAATTTTTCTCTTTTATCTCAATGTTATATCAAATTCTCCAAAATCATTTTAAAGTCAATTTTCACTTTATTTAAAGAGTAACATGACAATGATGAAAATATTGAAGACACAAACAATATTATCATGAGTAAGTTTTATGTGACATAGATATTATTAAATGTAACACCCCGGAAAATACATCTAACTATTACAATACAAGTTCTACTTATTTTTATACAAGCATAAAGTTTTTCAAAACATTCCTAATACATGATTAGGACATATAGAAATACAAATATTTACAATATAAGTTTCATAATCAACGCCCTAAAACTCTTCTGATCCTCATACACCTGTAAGATCATCTGCTCGTGTACGTAGTACAGTCATCGCAGTTCAAACACAACAAGAAAAGCAAGGGTAAGCTAGTGAAAATAGAATTTTATAATATACACAATTAAATCAAAAGAGAAAACCAAGTTACATGATCAATTTCTCAAATTATTCAATCTTCTTCAAATCTCAACAATAAAACAATCACATAGATCTCACATGGATCTACACATCCAGAATATTCAACAAACAACATCTTCCGGAAGATCCGTATTAAGTAAGTCCTACCAGAGACTAACACCTGATCCAAAGATTACCAGCGAATCCAACAGAAAGGATCAGGGTAAGTTCAATACAACCCAAGCCGTGCATCTCATATGTCACGGTGTGCATGAACTCCCCCATCAACTTCTCACCACCTGATATCTTAGTCTATGTGACTTAGATCATCAGTGAAGCTCGGAGATCTCTGTTACCACATAGGCATCAATACTTAATACACAGCAAACATCAGTCCATACATTATCCCAAATGTATGAATTCAATTCCATACCATCCTGTCATACAATATCATTCCAAACACGATCCACAACATTCAAAAACGTAATTAAAATAAAAAAAACAACACTTAAATATTAAACCATCAAAATATAATATTTTTACAAATTTAAATAATATATAAACAAACAACCCAATATATATAACACACAACATCCCTGCAAGAAGAATTGAATATTGGGACCACGTCCCTTCCGCATTCAGATCTTTTATCCTAGGGTGCTATTAAAAATTAAATTAAGCTTCCCTTACCTCAATTGCTTGCTTTCCAAGCAACTTTTAAAATTTTATTCCCCACCGTTTGGATAAGCTTCAAGATTTACGGGCCTAATGCAAATTATCCAAACAGAACAAAAATTCAGTATATAATAGAATAAGTTGAGAGGATTAAACTTCTCAACTGACCCCACCAAGATTGATGACTAAATCCTAAGGAAAAACAGAGAACAAAGGATATTTAGAGTAAAAATGAACTTACTCTGTTTGAAAATCTGTTCGGGTAGAAATGTTCCTTAACTCCTCTGCTACAGCATGGTATGATCAGATTCTAAAATAGATGAAGATTGGGAGAGAAATCAAGAGAGAGGGAGAGAAGAGAATTGGAGAGAGAGAGAGAGAGAAAGAAAAGATGGCACGGGGAAGGTTCTGTTTCTGCTTTTAAAGAAAAGTGTTGTTACATTATCTCCAACTACAAAAAATTTCGTCCTCGAAAATGAATTTACCAATAAAGAGACTAGGGTATGATGCTCGTATCTCCTCTTCAATTTCCCAAGTGGAGTCTCCAGAGATGAGATCCCACAATACTTTCACCATGGGAATACTTCTTCCACGAAGTTGTTTCACTTGTGAATCTAAAATTCTGATTGGCTTCACTTCAAACGTTAAATTTTCTTTCACCTGGATAGAATCAGACTCTAGAATGTGACTGGGATCAGGTACGTACTTTCTTAGCTGAGATACATGGAAAATATTGTGAATGTTAGCTAAAGGAGGAGGCAAAGCAATTTCGTAAGCCACAAGGCCTATTCTTCGGAGAATTTGGTAAGGTCCTATGAACTTAGGAGTCAATTTCTTGGATTTGAGTGTTCTTCCTACACCAGTGAACGGTGTAACTCTGAAAAAGACATGCTCACCCGCAGAGAATTCTAAAGGTCTTCTTCTTTGGTCTGCATAAGATTTTTGCCTGTTGAGAGATGTTTTCAATCTTTCCTGAATCATTTTTACTTTCTCATTGGTTTGTTGTATTAATTATGGTCCAATTAACACACTCTCACCATCTTGAAACCAGCACAGAGGTGTCCTGCACTTTCTTCCGTACAATGCCTCGAAAGGAGCCATTCCTATGCTAGCTTGGTAACTGTTATTGTAAGTGAACTCTACCAATGGTAGAATTTCATCCCAACTGCCCAAATGATCTAACACACAAGTCCTAAGCAAATCCTCTAAGGACTGGATAGTTCTCTCTGATTGTCCATCAGTCTGAGGATGATATGCTGAACTAAGTCTGAGTTTAGTCCCCAAAGCTTCTTGAAGTGTTTGCCAGAATCTGGAGGTGAATCTGAGATCTCTATCTGAAACTATGCTGGAGGGTACACCATGCAATCTGACTATTTCATCTATGTAAATCTGGGCCAACTTCCGGATAGAGATTCTCAAGTCTATAGGTAGGAAGTGTGCCGTCTTTGTCAGCCTGTCCACTATGATCCAAACAGAGTCATGCTTCCGCAAGGTACGTGGTAAGTGGGTAACAAAATCCATTGAGATACTGTCCCACTTCCACACTGGAATGTCTAACTGAGTTAACATGCCTCCAGGCCGTTGATGTTCAATCTTTGATTTCTGACAAGTCAGGCAAACAGCTACAAACTTAGCTACATCATTCTTCATGTCATGCCACCAATAAGACTTCTTGAGATCTTGATACATCTTGGTCATTCCTGGATGTAAACTGAGTTTGCTTTTATGACCTTCAGATAACACTGTTTGCTTTAGTTCATTATCTTCTAGTATACATATTCTATTTTTGAATCTCAAAATATCATCCACTCCTAAAGAGAAGTCTTTAGCTTTGTCAGTATTTAATAAGCCCATGAAGTTCTTCAATTTTGAATCTTCCAACTGCTTCTCCTTCACTTTCTCCAGAAATTCATTAGTTATAACAAGTGTATTACAACTAATGCAATTTGAAGACATGGAAACCTCCAAATTCATACTCCTGAAATCTTCAATCAATGCTAGCTCTCTAATCATAAGCGACGACGTTTGTATCTTTTTACGACTCAACGCATCTGCAACAACATTTGCCTTCCCATGATGATATATTAGCTGGAAATCATAGTCTTTTAAAAATTCAATCCATCTCCTCTGCCTCATATTTAACTCCTTCTGATCAAACAAATACTTCAAGCTTTTATGATCACTGAACACATTAAAACTAACTCCGTAAAGAAAATGTCTCCATATTTTTAAAGCAAAGACAATTGCTGCCAATTCTAGATCATGAGTTGGATAATTTCTTTCATGCACATTTAACTGACGAGAAGCGTAGGCAACAACTTTCTTATTCTGCATCAGAACACAACCCAATCCCTGATAGGAAGCATCACAGAAAACTTCAAAAGACTGATTGGTATCAGGGATTGTCAATACAAGAGCATTAGTCAACCTTCTTTTCAACTCTTCAAAACTTCTCTCACATTGTTCAGTCCATGCAAAAGGATGATCCTTTCTAGTCAATTGGGTCAAAGGAGCCACTATTTTAGAAAAACCTTCTATAAATCTCCTTGTAATATCCTGTTAACCCGACAAAGCTTCTAATTTCAGTAACTGTTTTAGGACGTTCCCACTGAAGTACAACCTTCACTTTAGAAGGATCTACTGATATTCCCTGTGCAGAGATGACATGTCCTAAAAATTGTATCTCTGACATCCAAAAGTCACATTTTGAAAGTTTAGCATATAATTGTTTTTCTCTCAAAATGTTCAGGACGGTTCTAAGATGTTCTGCATGTTCTTCCCTTGTACGAGAATAGATCAAAATGTCATCTATGAACACTACCACAAACTTATCAAGAAAAGGTCTGAATATCCGATTCATATAATCCATGAAAATAGCTGGAGCATTAGTCACCCCAAATGGCATAACCAGAAATTCATAGTGACCATACCTTGATCTAAAAGCAGTCTTCTGAACATCTTCCGCTTTCACTGAAATTTGGTGATAACCTGAGCGCAGATCTATCTTAGAAAAGACAACTGCCCCATGCAACTGATCCATCAAGTCATCAATTCTAGGAAGAGGATATTTATTCTTTATTGTTAACTTGTTTAATTGTCTGTAATCTATGCATAGACGTGACGAACCATCTTTCTTCTTCACTAATAGCACTGGAGCTCCCCATGGAGAAACACTAGGTCGAATGAATTGTTTCTCTAATAAGTCTTCTAGTTGTTTCTTCAATTCTGCTAACTCCGCTGGTGCCATTCGGTATGGAGAAATTGACACGGGGCCTGCTCCGGGAGTCAAGTCTATTGCAAACTCTATCTCTCTTTTAGGTGGAAGTCCAGGAATCTCATCAGGAAATACATCCATAAACTCCTGAACTACAAACATATCTTTTTGTACTTTATCAGTAACTACAGAACAAGCCAAGAGCATAAAACATTCCGCACCTTCTCGTATCTCTCTCTCAAACTGATGAGCTGAGATAACCTGCATTCCTTCTAATTTAGGGAAAATTAACTTCTTCCGACCACAATCTATAAGGATGTGATTAGCAGACAACCAATCCATTCCCAATATAACCTTCAAATCTTTTAGAGGTATACAAATCATGTTGATCTTGTATATATGCCCATCTATAATTACTGGACACTCAGCACACATGGAAGAAGTTACTATAATACCTTCTGTTGGTGTAGATACCACCAACTCAAATTCTAATTCTCGGACTGGCAACTTAAGTTTCTTAGCGCAATCAAAAGATATAAAAGAATGGGTTGCCCCAGAATCAAACAATACAGATACCTGTGTTCCAAGGATAGAACAAATACCTCTAACAAGGCTATCAGACTGTGAAGCTTCAGCTCCACTAATAGCAAAAACTCTGCCAGCAGCTTTGGGTTTTTGATTATTATTTTGTTGTACTTGCTGCACTCCGCCAGAATTTGGAGCTCCCAATTGGACACGACAGTCTTTTGTTGCATGACCATACCTGTGACATCTATCACATGTCACATTTGACACTGGATGAGGGCAAAATCTAACAACATGTGGCCCACCGCATCTAAAACATCTGAAATTAGATGGTGATTGAGAACTGGGTCTTCCACTGCTATAAGATTGAGGTTTGAAATATGGTTTCTTTCTATCTTCATATTTAGGCATGCTTTTAGAAGGTCCTCCCACTTGAGGCTTAGCAAGTCTGCTACTATTTTTCAAACTCTCCACTACTTTTGCTTTCTCCACTAGAGCAGGGAAATCTCTAATGGACATAGGAATCACCACTTCTTTAAGTTCTTGCTTCAATCCAAACTCAAATTTTCTACATCTCCAAGCCTCAGTCATGGTCTGGGTGTAGAATCTAGCTAGGTGTTTGAACCTAGTAGCATACTCAGTGACTGAAAGATTTCCTTGTTCCAGCTGCATGAATTCAATTTCTTTTGCATACCTGACACTATCAGGAAAATACTCCTCTTGGAATCTTACTTTGAAGTTCTCCCAAGTGGCATCTTCTCCTTTGTCTTCCATCATTTGCTTCATGCCTATCCACCAGAATTCAGCTTCTTCAGTTAGTACATAAATGGCATAGGATAACTTTCTCTCTTCAGGGCATTGAGTAGCTTCAAAGATTCTTTCTATGTCTCTCACCCACTGGTCTGTTCCATCTGGATTTACCTTGCCATTAAATCTGGGTGGATTGTGTCTCAGAAAATCCTCCACACTAAAAGTATGGGGTTGTTGATGAAGCTGAGATGCTTCTGCTGCTAATCTAGCTGTTTCTAATTGATGAAGGGCGGCCTGATACTGTTGTGCCATAGTAGCACTCTGTTGTTGCAAGGCTGTTGCCATCATCTCTATTGCCCGAGCTAAGTTGGGCATATCTACTGGTGGAGGGGGAGTAGGTGGTCTACATGCCATCTACTAAGCACATAAAGAATTGGGTTATAAATTACTAAAATTTTCAGCTACATCTTTAAGACAAATTAACTTAAAATAAATAATCACACAAAATAGATACAAAATCAATCAAGACTTATCTCTAAAATGTATTCTAGCTACTTAGAATTAAGATAGAAAATAATCTTGATCTAGTCATGAGTGTGCACCATCACCACTCTATCAAGATTCTTTTCATTCTTAATACTTTCATCTTTATTCATAACAATTAACTTGACTCGAACACAAACAAGATTTCAAGAAAAAACAACTTTGTCAAACATCTTATTAGAAACTTTTAACTAAGTCTTGAGGCTAGACGTAAACAAAAATCTACACGCAGGAGAAACAAAAGAAACCCACTACCCTCAGGTTATTCTAAGGATGAACCGCTCTGATACCATTAAATGTAACACCCCGGAAAATACATCTAACTATTACAATACAGGTTCTACTTAATTTTATACAAGCATAAAGTTTTTCAAAACATTCCTAATACATGATTAGGACATATAGAAATACAAATATTTACAATATAAGTTTCATAATCAACGCCCTAAAACTCTTCTGATCCTCAGACACCTGTAAGATCATCTGCTCGTGTACGTAGTACAGTCATCGCAGTTCAAACACAACAAGAAAAGCAAGGGTAAACTAGTGAAAATAGAATTTTATAATATACACAATTAAATCAAAAGAGAAAACCAAGTTACATGATCAATTTCTCAAATTATTCAATCTTCTTCAAATCTCAACAATAAAACAATGACATAGATCTCACATGGATCTACACATCCAGAATATTCAACAAACAACATCTTCCGGAAGACCCGTATTAAGTAAGTCCTACCAGAGACTAACACCTAATCCAAAGATTACCAGCGAATCCAACAGAAAGGATCAGGGTAAGTTCAATACAACCCAAGCCGTGCATCTCATATGTCACGGTGTGCATGAACTCCCCCATCAGCTTCTCACCACCTGATATCTTAGTCTATGTGACTTAGATCATCAGTGAAGCTCAGAGATCTCTGTTACCACATAGGCATCAATACTTAATACACAGCAAACATCAGTCCATACATTATCCCAAATGTATGAATTCAATTCCATACCATCCCGTCATACAATATCATTCCAAACACGATCCACAACATTCAAAAACGTAATTAAAATTAAAAAAACAACACTTAAATATTAAACCATCAAAATATAATATTTTTACAAATTTAAATAATATATAAACAAACAACCCAATATATATAACACACAACATCCCTGCAAGAAGAATTGAATATTGGGACCACGTCCCTTCCGCATTCAGATCTTTTATCCTAGGGTGCTATTAAAAATTAAATTAAGTTTCTCTTACCTCAATTGCTTGCTTTCCAAGCAACTTTTAAAATTTTATTCCCCACCGTTTGGATAAGCTTCAAGATTTACGGGCCTAATGCAAATTATCCAAACAGAACAAAAATTCAGTATATAATAGAATAAGTTGAGAGGATTAAACTTCTCAACTGACCCCACCAAGATTGATGACTAAATCCTAAGAAAAAACAGAGAACAAAGGATATTTAGAGTAAAAATGAACTTACTCTGTTTGAAAATCTGTTCGGGTAGAAATGTTCCTTAACTCCTCTGCTACAGCATGGTATGATCAGATTCTAAAATAGATGAAGATTGGGAGAGAAATTAAGAGAGAGGGAGATAAGAGAATTGGAGAGAGAGAGAGAAAGAAAAGATGACACGGGGAAGGTTCTGTTTCTGCTTTTAAAGAAAAGTGTTGTTACAATTATCAGTAAGTAGTAAGTTTTATGTGTCATATCTATTTTTAAAATTATGAAACTTTGATATTAATATTAAAAAAAATAACTTTCGATTCATTTTGTTTATATAAGATTTGTTGTTATCATTTTAATGTCAAACGGGTGTAGAGATTACGAATATGGAAACAAATTTGGAAGTAATAGAAATTAGGGTGATGATATTTTAACATTTATTCCACTTTACACTCACAACAAAATATTAATATTTGTAATAAAAAAATTAAAAAATTAAAAAAATTCCTTAATGAAAATATAGTCAAAATGCAAAATGTTAAAATATTTTTTAAAATTTAAAAAAAATGATTAAAATATTAATATTTAGTGGGGTGTAGAGTGGAGCAATGTCAAAAAATTATTTTCCTAAAATCTAATTTTCATTTTGGTGAGTTTTATTGGTTTAAATTTATTTATATTTTAGTGTCTATTTTTTTTATTTCTAATGCTATTAAATATGAATGAAAACAAGGAAAATACTCATATTGAAGAGTTATGACTCCAAAGTCAATGAAAGAAACTAAACATCTTGAACAATAAAGAATACACGATCATTTACCATATTCTATTACAAAAAGTATTGATGAAAGATTACAAAAAGGATTCTCAAAGGTAGTTTCATTATTTTCACTTTCTTCTTAAAGAACTATTGAACATAGTTGGAAAACAAAAAGAAAGAAAGATGCCTGATAAGATTTTTTTCATAAGAAAATGATGTTTTCTAAAGAAAAAATTGTGTTTTTTCATCATATACAAGAACCAAAGACAAGTGAGAATTTATAAAATATTTTTGTTAAGATTTTTTTTTTCCACTATACAACAAAAGGAGTCAAGAAATGACTTAAAGTCTTCAATATTTATCTAGCAAGTTAATAAAAAAAAACCTCAAAATTATGTAATTTTATAATATGATTTTCTTAAGTTTTTTCAAGTATGAACAAAAGATAGGTTTGATATTCCTTTTATATGTTCATAAAAAAAACTATTTAAAATTAAATGTCTTATATTGTGGGGTTTTTCCACTGTTATAGAATCATTACAATATAAATAATCATAAAAAAAACTATTGATACACTTGTCACTGTATTAGTTAAATCATTTGAAAACATCTGTTGACTGAAATTCAATCACATATTTTTGATATTATAGTTGGCAATGATGAAGAACATCAAAATCAAAACTTACTTTAAATATAAAATATTTTCATGATAATAAGAATAAATTAAAAAAGAATTGAAAGTTATTCATTCAAACGAGATAAAAAAGTAAATTATTTAAACACTGATTGATTTAAAATTATCAAAAATATAAATTACAGTAACAAAATCTTAATACTTAATTATTAGTAAACTTTTGTAGTTATAAATGTGAGTTATATGTTTATTTATATTTTATTCAAAACCTGCAAAAACACTTACATGCGATTGAAATATTACAACGATGGTTGTTACGTTAATAATACTAAAGTTTTGGAAATTGTGTTTAATGTAAACTTTGAACCAATTCTTATACAGTAGATGATGAAGAATGTTTTATTTATTTATTTGTTTTAATAATAAACATGAACAACTAGTTTCTATCTTTTGTATATAATTTTTAAATGGTTCAAATATTATGGTTGCTATGTTAGCAAACAAAAAAATAATAATACTTAACAACATATTATAATCATAAAGTGTAAGAATTTGATATGTGCTCATTTATTACCACGGGGAAGTGTAAATAACGTTCATGCAATACAGAAACACTTGTTTTTAACAAACTTTTTTTGTTGTTTAATAAACTTCATCATTGTTAGTGTCGTTTTTTATTTATTTATAGTTTTATTTTCCATGACAATTTAATAATTAAAATAAACTATTTCAATTCGAAAACCCAAAAAAATTGTGGACTTTTTAAGATAGTAATCAAACGTTATTTTTAATTTAAATATGTTAAATTAATTTTAGATATTAAAAACAAATAACTTTATAACACGAAACGATCCAAGTGATTTTTTTAAAGATTATTTTAATATAAAATATCTGATCTTTGAAAAACATAATAATTTAAAATATACTCATTATATTCAAGAAAGCAATAACTGAACAATAATTAAGAGACAGTGAGTTTTTGGAAGATAATTATAAAGTACAATGATAAATGTAACCAAACAATTTAAAAAAAAAATAGCAAACGGAGCATTAAATGATAAATCCTAATGATTAGGAATTAATAAGTTATGAATCAGCGATAAAAAAAAAGTTTAACTTGAAATAGAAAGAAAGAGATGAGAAAAATGATTGAAATTTAAATAATACTCTAAAAAGTACTCATTTCATTATTTTTAGTTTGGTGTTCATAGAGTATCGTTAAAATGTTTTTTTTTTCAATTATAAAAAGTTACATATAGTTACTATCACACTTACATTTACATTATGTTTTAGAAATTCATGTTCAATATAACTTCTTTTATTTATATATACACCTATGATAAATGATAATTAAATTATTTGATGAAAGAAAATAAAAGTCCATATAACATGAGACGAGTTAAATTTAACATAGTTCTAAGATGTTATGGACGTTCTTATGTGTACGAGAGTAAATCAAAATATCATTTATGAATGTCACCACAATTTTATTAAGAAAATGTATAAAGATTCAATTTATATAATTCATGAAGATGGTCAGAACACTGATCACCACATAACCAAAAATTCGTAGTGACCATACTTTGATCTAAAAGCAGTGTTTCGAACATCTTAAACTTTCACTAAAATTTGGGGATAGCCTGAACGCACATCTATATTAGAAAAGACAATTGCTTCATGCAATTGGTCCATCGGATCATCAATTATAAGAAGATGATATTTATTCTTAATGGTTAGTTTGGTCTACTGTTTATCATCTATGCATAATCAAAATGAATCATCGTTCTTTTTTAGTAAAAGCACTAGAGATCCCCATGAAGAAACATTGAGTCTAATGAATTGTTTCTCCAATAAAGCTTATAGTTGTTTCTTCAACTCAGCTAATTTTGTTGGTGCAATTTAGTATGGAGAAATTGACATAGGAATTGCTATAAGAATTAAGTCTATAGTAAAGTGTATCTTTCTTTTAGGTGAAAGTCCTAAAATCTTACTAGGAAATACATCTATAAACTACTGAGCTACATACATATCCTTTTGTGTTTTATTATCATTTATAAAACAAGCAAAAATCATGAAACATTATGCACCTCCCTTTCCTCTTGGTTTAGGAAAAATCAATTTCTTCCGACCACAACCTATAAGAACATGATTAGCAAACAAATAATCCATTTCTAAGATAACCTCCATATCCTTCAGAGGTATACAAATCATATTGATCTTGTACCTTCATTCATTATAGTCATTCAACACTCAACATACATATAAAAAGCTAATATAACACCTTTTGTTGGTTTAGATACCACTAACTTAATATCTAATTCACGAACTAGTAAGTTGAGTTTCTTAGCACAACCAACAAATATAAAAGAATGGGTTGTCCAATAATCAAACAATACAAATAAATATGTTCAAAGGATGAAACAAATACCTACAATAAGACTATCACATTGTAAACCCTCGGCTCCACTAATATTTAAGGTTCCCAATTGGATACGACGATCTTTTGTTGCATGACCATACTTGTGGCATCTACCACATGTCACATTTGGCATTGGAAGATGGGAAAAATCTAATAAAATGTGGTCCACCACATTTAAAACATCTAACATTAGGTGGTAATTGAGAAGTGGGTCGGTCATTCACTCCTGAAGAATTGAGGTATAGAGTAAGACTTATTCTTGTTTTCATATATAGGTTCGCTTCTAGAAGGTCCTCCCACAATTTGTGGCTTAACAACTCTGCTACTACTCTTCGGACTTTTCATTATTTTTGCTTTCTCCACTAGAGCAGGAATTTCTTTAATGGACATTAAGACTACCGTTTTTTTAAGTTCTTGCCTCAAACCAAACCACCTTTAAGCTTCAATCATAGTTTGGGTACAAAACCTAGCCAAATGTTTGAATCTGGTAGCATACTCAATTAAAAAAAGATTTTTCATATTCCAGCTGCATGAATTAGTTTCTTTTGCATATATGACACTATTAGGAAAATACTCCTCCATAAATCTTACTTTGATGTTCTGCAAGTGACATTTTTCTCCTTTATTTTTCATCATATGCTTCATATCTATCCACCCAAACTCAACGTCTTCGGTAAACTTATAAATGACATAAAATTTTCTCTTTAGGGCATTGTGTGACTTCAAATATTTTTTCAATGTCTCTCACTCATTGGTGTGCTTAATCTGGATTTACTCTCCCATTAAATTTGGGTGGATTATGCCTCATAAAATTATCTAGACTCAAGGAATGTTGTTGATGAAGTTGAGATGCTTATGCTATAACACCTCAATTATATTATATACATAATTGTTATTAGGAGTAAATTTTTTTCGTAAATTTTTTTTTCATAGAGAAAACATTAATCATAACATAACCTCATTGATATATGTTAATATTTTACATTTTTGGTAATTATTCACAATATATTCCAAAAATATATAATAATAAGAGTTATACATTTAGATAGAGAATTATCCATATATTTTATACATTTACTAAGTTCTCCATGAGTCAATGTTCTATAGAAGATCTTTCCAAATCTTCCTGAACATATTTTACTAAGCAAGTTATATTTCTACTTATACAACATGCACATATAAAAGAAAAACACAAAAAAGTGAGGTATTTATAAGCTTTAAATATCAATCTTAATCAACTTAAGACAAATGCAGACGTATGACTTGACCTATAATCATGAGAATCAATCTCACTTTATCAACCATATGGATCCATATTCTACTTTTTGATGATCCCCTTTGAACATAAAAAAATACTTTAAAAATATTAGGTAGTTGAGTATTTTTCATATAAAATATTAATATAATCATAAGTAAAAAAATGAAACCTTTTTTTTTACAAGGGAGGATTAACTCATACATAGATTTGTTTGTACAAACTTTTTTATATAACTTTTTCTTAATTTTTATTTTTAATTTGTACATAAACAAATTTTAGCTTACTAAGATAATTATTTTATCTTTTTTTTTCTCGTTTTTTCTTTAAATCTTTATGAACAAATTTAGTCCACATATATGCAACTTTATAGTTACTTCCAGTTTAACTAAAACTAGATTCTTGCAACTCAACAAATCGTTTTCCAAAACTAGTCTTGGATTTGTGATTTTATATAGAAATTGAACTATTACTCCTCAATACCAAAATAGATAAAATCAAATCAAATCAAAGAGGCACATCAACTAATAAAAGGAAGTGGTTCAAATCTGGCACACCTAACACTATAAATAATATATATGTACTAATTTTGAGGCGTGTCTCCCTATTTCACTCTACATTGTTCTTATTAATACTTATTCAAAACTCACTTGCTTTTATTTATTGCACAATAAGCCACATGATTTTTGTTTGAAATAGCAAACAAAAATTTGTAGTGACCATTCATATAATAAAAGTGTATTACATTTTTTGTTGTTTTGCACCAAATAGTAAATTACCATTTCTAGAAATGCTACATTTCATAAGTCTTTCTTTTCCTTCCAACATAAAAGTCTTTTGTGCATGAGTTATTTTATGTATATGTAAAAACTCAATATAGTTTGTAATTATTATTATTAAAGATTGATCAATAATCTTCCTCACTCCTTCATCAAAACAACCAAAATAAGCTTCAATGGCAAACCTTCTTGGACTTAACTATTCCACAAGCCTTTTTGTCCACTGGTTGTTTACTAACACAGTTAAAGAATTAGTTAATCTCCATATTTCATTTATTAAAAAAATTATTAAATAGAATTTCATTTTAAAAACAAAAAATTAATTATTAAATAAACTAGACACTATTTTATATACTTAAAAAAATTATTAATATATAAAATAAATTTCATTATTAATAAATAATTTTAAAATTGGTACCTAATTAGTTACTAATGTTTTAACTACATAACTTTAAAATAGGTAACTAATTAAATATCAATTCAAAAATTATTTATTAATAATAAAAAATACCTTATATATTAATAATTTTTGATTTTTTAAAATAATATTTAATTTAATTAATATAATAATTAATAATTTTTTATTTTTAAAAGTAGTCTCTATTTAATAATTTTATTACATACCATGGTAAATCATTTGTTCGATAACAATTCAGATATCTTGTCAACCATGTTCATTTTAAGAATTTCTAATCTCAATCATTTAGTAGAAAAAAATATGTTAATTTGAAGTTGGAAAATAATTTATCCATACTAAATTTATATTTTTAAAAAAATCATGCAATAATATTTTTAAAACTTTTGACCAGAATTTCGACAAAACATATTCATGGATATGAGAATCAATTTTTTCTGATTTTAAATAAAAATGTTACCGAAACACACTATGTTATGCTTATTAAACTATTTGATGGTAACAAAATAAATGTTTTAGAAAAAGTGACACATTACTTCTTTTTTTTTTCCGGAAAACTTATATAAATATATTTAGAATTTTTTTTACCAACCAAACCAAATTTAGCTATTTAAAAAATTATAATTTTTGTGTTTTGATGATTATAAAATTTGGAAATTTCACTGGTATCAAACGCTTTCTTACGTTGGATAATCTCCCTTTTTTATATCTGCAAAAATTTATCAAGCATTTACCAAGTTTGTAAAAATTATATTTAATTTTCATATTTTTAATTTTTACATGTTTACTATTTTTTTACGTATGTAATTTCGAGTGTTTAATATTTTTTTATAAGTGTAAGCAATGAACTTTAATTTATAACCTTAAGCGTGTGCTATAAATTAAACTTCAAATATGAATGAAACAATTGATTTTTTTTCCTATAAGTCCAACAAAATTGTGATGTAAATATTCATTCACTTTAAAATAATCTAATCTCCTATCTCTATGTCCATTATTTCACTTTCACCTTTCTTTCTCTTTCTCCCTCTTTCATAAATTATTTATTCTCTGCCTCTAAATTCTCACTAGTGATATCACATGACAATTTCATCACACCTCAGACTAATTAGAGAGTAAATGATATTTTTAACTGATCAAATTTTTAAACAAAATAAGCTTTTATCTATTATAAAAATTATTTATTCTCTTTCTTTCTTTGTGAGTTTGTTATCAATTATGATTAGTTGAGAAAAATTATCTTCTAAAAATTGATTAACCTTATACTCAAATTTGAGTATGTTTGGATATTATACTTCAAGTCTCTAGTTTTTTAGTCTGAAATTTTATTTGGAATAAAGAATTGTAAGAAAAATTATTTATGTTTTTTTTAAAGAACCTTAGGATGAATTATCTAGATGACTTGATCACAAAAATCGTAATTTCTATGTAGGGTACTTGTGTTGACTTGAACATAATATGAATGTTTTGAAATTGACTGTTATTTGGGTTTTGTATAACAGATGATTGTTTTGAAATAATCTTAGTTGGATATTTTCGATGAGAAGTTGATTTAGTGACTAAATTATGCAAGTTAAGGTATATAATTTATTGAACTGAGTTTTAAATACAGTTTTGACGAGTATAGTTAGTTCCTATATTTTTTACAGATATTAGTTACAAATTTGATGTGAACGAAATATGTGTTGAGTTTGAATGATTAAGATTGAATTGAAATGAGTGGAGGATGGTGTTTCAACAAATCATAGATCGTACTAATAGTTTTGAATATATTTGAAAGTTATATTTGTTAGATTGATTTTATGTAAAGCTTTAAAAATATGTTTGATTCCATTAGACGAGGTTGATTTTCTAATATATTTGCTTAAACAAAAGATTTTTGTTCAAGCGGAAAATAAGATTGAGATTAAATAAAATAGAAATCCAAGACTTAATCTTAATCCTATTTTTACTCAACCAAAGGATTTTACTCTCAAGTGAAAAAAAAAAAGTTGAAACTCAACCTTTGCTCTTGGTCAAATTTCTCCAAAAAATAACAAATGTTTACTGAAGCAAAAAAATATTTGTTTTATTGTCCATATTTAATGGATTGTATGTGAAAGTTTATTATAAATATAAACTAAATATTAGTTTGTAAGTTTGATTGATTTGTAATTTTTTTTAGATGATATATGGAAATTATTTCCAGAGTGTAAATTTGTGGTAAGATGATAGGTGAATCATTGTTTGATTTGTGTATTAAATAATGACAACTATGTTATAATAGATAACTCATAACTTCACTGATGGTATATGTCACACAAATTAAAATATCAAATTAGGAGAAGTTAAGGAAAGCGTTTCCTTCACACAATGACATATGTAGATGTGCATGTTGTGTTGTATTGATATTAAGTTGATTCATTACTCTTGGATTCACTTATTAATATATATATATATATATATATATATATTATTGAATCAAATGTTAGTTTGAGGTGAGATATTCTTAATATGAATATTAAGAAAGACGTTACAATATAAATATTATGAAAAACGTTAGTTGATATTCAATTTGTTGAATTTACTTAATGTATATATTTATGTTTTAGTTATATGGTTATTGTAAGTTGGAATCAAATTAAATTGATGTGATTTATTAACTAATTTTTTTATATTCAATTTTTTACTAAAAAAAAGTATTTTAATAATTTACTCTTATATATTGTTGTGATAAATGATAAATGTACTATGTACTTATAATTTTATTTTCGTAATATATATATATATATTTATATTTATATATTTTATACAAAGCTTTGTTAGTATATAGTAAAATATATAATTTTTGTAAGGGTGTTAGAATCTCATATAAACATGATCATTTAATTAGGAGGTTAAATCAACATTCTAACATTTTACTTAAAAAAAACCATTTCCATCAAACAATACACACTATTACCGACTTTAAAATTTAGTAATTAATTATTTACTGTACATGTATCTCTCTCACATAAAATGTTAAATCTTATAGTACTCATTATATACATATATACATTATATTTTGCATCAGGATTATATTTCTCTTATATTATCTTTTAAAAAGATTATTTGCTTCAAATTTGTAATATGAATGATTAGACGTATCCTTACTATTTGAAAAACAATATACTTTCCATCCATTAAAAATAACATCCTTCTAAAATCTCGACATATTTAGCAAAGAATATTCTTTAAAAAATTAGTTCTTTTATGTTTTTTTTCTTCAATGTAACTAATTCGATATTATTCACTCTTAATTAAAAGAAGATCTATAATTGGGAAAATAATTTACAAAACATAAAAAATCACTGTTTTGAAACAGAAAAAAAGTCTAAAAATAAAAAGACCACGGTTTTAGAATGGAGATAAAATATAATTTTTTTTCTTGGGTTTCTTAAAATCACAAAAGAAAGTTTGAATCCGTGAAACTGAATCCTCTATTTTTATATAATTTTAAGACACATTCTTTTTTTTTTAAACAGATTTGTTTATTTAGTTCTAAAAATATTCTTTTACAGAGTAGTGTGTAATGACAGAGAGAGAAAAAAAAACTAAAAATGACATAAAGATGTGATAAGTAAAAATTGTAAATAAACTAGTTTTAAGGAAGTCTGTTATAATGTACACTAAATTAGAGCTAAATTTGAGGAGATACAGTATTTATACGTAATGAATTGAGTAATAAAAAGTAGTGAAAATGAAAAAGAAAAAGAAAAAGATGATAGTTAGTTATAATAAGACTAACACATAGCAGAAGAGTTGAAGTGAAGTGAAGAGAGAGACGAAATTTACTGTTATATTTTACTGATGTAGCGAATCTAAGAAACTAACGTGTCAGTCATTGACAGCTTCTGGTTTGGGAAGAGCAGCAAAAAAAGAAAATAAACGCCATTTTTCTTTCTTTCGGAATGACATCAGTCGGTTATCACTTGGTCAATTACCCCTAATGTTTAGGAAATACATCAAATATTTTTTGGATATTTCTCAGATTCATAAATAAATGGAAACTTTGCAAACTTTTTTTTAAAAAAAAAAGCTAAAAAGGAGAAATAGAAACCAAATATGTTGTTTTTAGTTTGGTTTTGCCTTGCTTTGCTTCCTACCTTCATATGTATTTAATCAGCCTCTAAGTGGATGGAACAAAACCCTAAGGGTTCTTGTAAGAACCAATCGCCGCCGGATTGATCTCTGTCACTGTTTTCTTTTTCTGATCTCACTGCACCATTTTCTCCCTCCCTTCTCCCTGTTCTCCCCCTCTTCTTTCTCACCTTCATTTTGTTCTTCTGTATATATTATCCTCTCACTAAGCATGTTCTCCTAGGAATTTCCTGTATGTAATTATGGAAACTAATTCTGGGGAACAGAGAGTGAATTCTGCAGGCTCGTTTTGTTTTTGATTATTGGGGTGTTTTTGTTTCAGCTTCAGAAGTGGCTTCGGTGCAGTTTGTACGAGGAAAGTTTGGTTTTTTTTGTTTGTTTTTGTTTTTCATTTCCTTCCAGAAACCGCCAGTAATATTTTTGTTAAGTTGTTAACATGGGGTGTGGCGGTTTACGTTTCATGGTGGGAAAAGTTTGAGTCTTTGGGTTTGTTGGGTTAGGGTTTAATTTGGGGTGGTGGGTAGTGATGTGGTTTAGCTGTATGAGGTTGGTGATTGGAGAGTGGTGATCAAATTGGGATTTTGAAAAATGCTGTCTGAATTTGAAAGAAGACCGATGATTGGGAGTAACGAGGGTTCTTTTGGAGATGAACTGGAGAAGGAGATAGGGATGTTGCTTCGTGAGCAACGCAGACAAGAGGCTGATGATCGTGAGAGAGAGCTTAATATTTTTAGGAGTGGATCAGCGCCTCCAACTGTGGAGGGTTCTTTAAGTGCTGTTGGAGGGTTGTTTGGTGGCGGTGGCGGTGCTGCTGGTGCTAGTGGTGCCTTTTCTGAGTTTCAAGGGACTAAAGATGTGAATGGGATTGCTTCTGAGGAAGAGCTTAGGTCTGATCCAGCTTATCTTTCGTACTATTACTCCAATGTGAATTTGAATCCTAGGCTGCCACCTCCTTTGATGTCAAAGGAGGATTGGAGGTTTCAACAGAGACTTAAAGGTGGAGCTTCAGTTCTTGGTGGAATAGGAGATAGAAGGAAAGTGAACAGGACTGAAGAAAATGGCGGTAGGTCGATGTTTTCTACTCCACCGGGTTTTAACATGAGGAATCAAGAGAGTGAAGTGGACAATGAAAAAACAAGAGGTACTGCGGAGTGGGGTGGTGATGGACTAATTGGTTTGCCTGGACTAGGGCTGAGCAAACAAAAGAGCTTTGCTGAAATTTTCCAGGTGGATTGCCTTTTCTGCCATTGATTGACTCCACGCTGCATCTGTTTCTATTTTTCCTGGATTGTGTAATTTGGCATTTTGTGTTTTCACTTTTATCTGTACCATATGATTAATTTATGCTCATGTTGTGACTTGGTAATTTATTTTTAAGTGTGGTTTTTATGTTCTGATGTGTCGTATTGTTCAAACGTTATGATTAATGCATGTTATTCTTGAGGTAAGTGAAGTATTGATCAATGGATGCTAAATGATGTCATGAATTTGTGTCTTTGAGTTTTGGATTTCGTTGTTTGTAATGCTTTTTGTCATGGGAAGATGGCAGATTAACATTTTGTGAATTCATCAGTTTTATTTTATTTTCATATCCTTCTGTTCATCCTGAATGATTGTCCTGTACTAGTTATCCTTTGTGTTTCATACTGGCTCTATATTTAGCTACATCTAGTTGATTTGTTACATTCACCATAAAATCTTTTAGGCACGTTTCCAAAACCCATTTGTGTTTAGTTTTGTAATACTGCACACATAGTGCATATCTTTACCGTTACTGTAGTACTATATTGTAAACTGTAGCATGTTTGTGGTTGAGGCACCTTCCAGTCTTCAGTCAATTTATCACTGTATAACGTCATGGGCATTAGAATTTAAGTTATTCTACAAAATATAATCTACATGTTTCTGTTATAAGCAGATTATAAAATAATCTATTCAATTGAAGTAATTTAGTTACAACAGTCTCTTCTACACGATTCACTGTATATACTCATAGTACAGTGTGCCATTCATTTTATATTCAGATTTTTTAGACACTCTTCCTTGCTAAATGTTCTCTCAATGTTGTCTTTTCTCTTGCATTCTCTCAGTATTGGTTTATGTTTCTTCACCAGTTACATTATTTCACGCAATTGCTATCAACTCTTAACAATTGGAGATTGACTTGTCTTTGCACCCAGTAGTTTTGATGAATGTGACATATCACAGTATTGAAGTGGTGTACATGTTGATTTTGATCTTGCAGTCTATGTTTTTTGCTAGATCTGGATAAAGTATATTTAAATCATTATTTGTTTCCCTTTGCATTTTGAAAGTATTTTTGTAGCAATATTTTTATTCTTTTTCTTGCTACTATCAATTGCTGACATTTCTGAACTGAATTTATAATATTTTTGCTTTGATGTTTTTATTGGATTTCTTTATTTTCATATTCTTTTTCTTCTGCCCATCATTTACAATCGATAATTGTGCAGGATGATTTGAGGTGTAATACCTCTGTCACAGGCCCGCCTTCTCGTCCAGCCAGTCGTAATGCATTTGATGACAATGATATCATAAGTTCTGCTGAAACAGAGTTGGCTCATGTACGCCGTGAGTCTTTGACCACAGATGCACTAAGATCAGGAGTGAATGTTCAAGGATCATCTTCTTCCCAAAGTATTGGTCTGCCAGCTTCATATTCTTATGCTGCCGCAGTGGGGTCTTCCTTATCAAGAAGCACTACTCCAGATCCACAGCATGTTGCTAGGGCTCCCAGTCCCTGCATCACACCTATTGGTGGTGGCAGAGCCATTGCTTCTGATAAGAGAGGTATTTCCAGTCCAGATGGATTTAATGGTGTTTCATCTGGAATCAACGGGTCATCAGATCTTATGGCAGCATTGTCAGCGATGAATTTGTCAGCAGATGACATGTTAGATGGTGATCACCGTTTGCCGTCACAGGTTGAATCAGATGTTGACAATCACCGGGGATATCTTTTTGGTAGGCAAGGTGGTCAAGATCATGGGAAGCAACATGCTTATTTAAAGAAATCTGAATCAACTCATTTGCAAAATTCAAGTAAGAGCAGGAGCGGTTCTGATCCTAACAATGCATCCTTGGATAGGCAGGTTGACTTACAAAAGTCTAATGTTCCTTCCAATAACTCATATTTCAAAGGATCGCCTACCTCCCATTTTAGTAGAGGAGGTAATTTGCCACTTCAGTACCAGCCTTTAGATGGTTCAAATTCGTCATTTAGTAACTATGGTCTGAGTGGATATGCTGGAAATCCAGCATTGGCATCCTTGATGACTAATCAACTGGGCACTGGTAATCTGCCTCCATTGTTTGAAACTGTTGCTGCGGCATCAGCAATCGCAGCCCCTGGAATGGACTCAAGAATTCTTGGAAGTGGTTTGGCTTCTGGAGCTGCTGCTCCATCTGATGTGCATAATCTTGGTAGGATGGGAAATCAAATTCCAGGTAGTCCTCTTCAGGCCCCTTTTGTTGATCCCATGTATCATCAGTACTTGAGGACAACTGAGTATGCAGCACAACTTGGTGCTCTTAATGACCCCTCTGTCGACAGGACCTACTTAGGTAATTCATACATGAGCTTACTTGAGCTTCAGAAAGCTTATCTTGGGTCTATCCTCTCACCTCAGAAATCTCAATACAATGGACCCCTGGGTGGTAAATCAGGCAGCTCCACTCCTCATGGTTATTATGGAAATCCTGCATATGGTGTTGGGTTGTCATATCCAGGAAGTCCAATGGCAAACTCTGTTGTATCCACTTCTCCAGTAGGATCTGGAAGTCCTGTTAGGCACAATGAACTGAATATGCGTTTTGCTTCTGGAATGAGGAATTTAGCTGGGGTAATGGGACCTTGGCATGTAGATACTGGGAACATTGATGAAAGTTTTGCTTCTTCTCTATTGGAGGAGTTTAAAGGCAATAAAACAAAGTGTTTTGAGCTCTCTGAAATTGCTGGTCATGTTGTTGAATTCAGGTATTTTTTTCCTATTGATCTTTGTCTTATGCTACCACCCTGAAAATAATAATTTTGATTAATTTATTGTCATGGACAGTGCTGATCAATATGGGAGCAGATTTATTCAACAAAAGCTTGAAACAGCTACTACTGAAGAAAAAAACATGGTTTATCAGGAAATCATGCCACATGCCCTTGCTTTGATGACTGATGTCTTTGGTAATTATGTGGTTCAAAAGGTAATCATTAATATTTTTTTATTTTATTTCATGAATCTTGTTTGAATAATGGTTTGTAATTGATACAAAATCTGTTTTTATGATGTCTATCTGTCACCTAGGTGTAGTTTTTTTCAGATTAGCTTCTTTGTATCTCTAATGTTAGAAATCATATATAGATACATGAATGGGCTGAGGGACAAAACAATCTCTTAAGCATTTTTCTCATATTTTTATTCTAATAGTGTAGTGCTATATGGTATATTGCAGTTTTTTGAGCATGGACTTGCTGCCCAGAGAAGAGAATTAGCCAACAAACTTCTTGGCCATGTTCTGACACTTAGCCTTCAAATGTATGGTTGCCGAGTCATCCAGAAGGTATGAACAATAAAAGTTGGCATTTAGCTGATGTGTGTATGTTTGTCACTCTAAATTTCTGAGTTTGTTATGAATTTTTGTTTGTTAATTATATATCCCTCTTTAGGCCATCGAAGTTGTTGATCTGGATCAGAAGATAGAGATGGTGCAAGAGCTTGATGGTAATGTCATGCGCTGTGTACGTGATCAGAATGGTAATCATGTCATTCAGAAGTGTATTGAATGCGTCCCAGAAGATGCAATCCATTTTATTGTCTCAACCTTTTTTGATCAAGTTGTGACTCTCTCAACCCATCCATATGGTTGTCGAGTAATACAGGTAAGGTCTCTTCACTGGTTATGTCTCTCTTATGTTTTATCTAAGATCATTTGTCATATAAGAGGCTTTTTATGCAACAGAGAGTACTGGAGCACTGCAATGATCCTACAACACAGCAGAAAGTTATGGATGAAATTTTAGGGGCAGTTAGTATGCTAGCTCAGGATCAGTATGGCAACTACGTTGTTCAGGTTTATAATTTTTTCTTTTTAGACAATGTGGACTTCTTTCTTGTTGCCATAATAGTTGAAGTGTATTTTTATGGTTCTAATGATTGTTTGGTATACTTTAGCATGCTTTTACTCTTGGTTTCAAGCCTGCTTGACTGTAGTCCCAAAAATTCTTATGTCACGATGTTTTTTTGAAAGAAATACACATAAAATTCAGTTGAAAATCATAAACAAGAAAAAAAAATAAGCTTCTAGTTGAAAAGTTTCATGATAAACCTATTGATAAGGATAACACTGTAGGTAAAGATTAGAAGCCTGCCCAAGGAAAATGCATATATTTTACTCGAATTAACAGATTTGAAGTAATAAAATTCAATATATAGAATAATAGTTTCAAAAAACATCTACATAAGAATTTTTGGGACTACAACCAAAGGTCTTATGTCAAGATGTTTTTTGAAACTATTATTCTTTATATTGAATTTTCTTACTTCAAATCTGTTAATTGGAATAAAATATATGCATTTTCCTTGGGCAAGCTTCTAATATTTGCCTACAGTGTTGTTCCTTATCTATAGGTTTATCATGAAACTTTTAAACTGGAAGCTTCTTTTTTTCTTGTTTATGATTTTCAACTGAATTTTATGTGTATTTCTTTCAAACACATGTAACGCTTCAGTGAAAATTGTTTTCATTTATAATTATTTGTTTTTGAAATTCTAAATTTATTTTACAGCTTCCTGCTTTATTTATTTATGTTTTTGAAATGCCCGTCAAGATTGGTTCTTTTCACATGTGATATAGAGGCTTTTTGTCCATAATTACTACTTCTCTAGTGTTACTCTTTATTATGTATGTGGATTGATTTCTTGCTTTCGGTTTCTTCTCTCCCGGATAACAGCATGTTCTAGAACATGGGAAGCCTCATGAACGTTCTTCTATAATAAAAGAATTAGCCGGCAAGATTGTTCAAATGAGTCAACAGAAGTTTGCTTCCAATGTTGTGGAGAAATGTCTGACCTTTGGAGGTCCTTCTGAGCGCCAATTACTAGTAAATGAAATGCTTGGCTCAACAGATGAAAATGAGCCTCTTCAGGTTCGTTGAACTTTCTTTTTCAAATCCACTCTCTTTCTTCAGGTTCAATACCATCATAATTTTATTTGATTTTAATGACTTCCAATGCTATTGTATTAACTGAGCTTAGGATCAGGAGTGTTTATGAGTAAAGTTGGATTGAGTTCATCTAACTTGTTATATGACCTGATTAAAGTAGTTTGGGTAGGGTTGATGAATCAGTTTCATTTTTTTATTGCATGTGATTTTCCTCAAATCTTTGTTTTTAACAAAACATATGCACAAATTATAAATTGAAATTGAAAATAAAATGTTTAAATTAATGGATGGGTGTGGTTGGGTTCATCACCAAAATCCTGTACCCAATTCAATAAACAATGAGTGGACTTCTTCTTTTGATTGAACATCTCCTTCATGTAATTGACCATAACAAATTTTCCATCTCCAGTCTGGTCACATAACTGTTTCAGTTATGGGAGAAGGCATGCTATATCTCCTCAATAATTCTTTCAATAAAATTGTTATTTTGTCGGTGTTGTGAAGGCTTTAGCTAATTCTCACTACCTGTCTTACTGAAATTCATAATGGTTTGTTGCATGATGAGACTCTTTCCTCTTCCCAGTTTTGCAAAATTCTAAATGAGATTCCTCTATATACAGGCCATGATGAAAGATCAGTTTGCAAATTACGTTGTACAAAAGGTGCTGGAAACATGTGATGATCAGCAGCGTGAACTGATTCTTTCACGAATTAAGGTTCATTTAAATGCATTGAAGAAGTACACCTATGGAAAGCATATCGTTGCACGTGTAGAAAAACTTGTTGCTGCTGGAGGTACTCACATTTTTGTTATTAACATCCATTCGTGCGTGTTAGAGGAGCACTTTGTGCTCCCACATGTTAAATGCATACAAGAGATACATGCATGAAGACCAAGACATTGTGCTGGTTTAATATATGAAGGCTATTTTTATGATGTGTTGTGGTATTGCACGGTTTCTGAAAGGTTGTGTATGATTTGTTGCAGAAAGGAGAATTGCTGCTCAGTCTCCCCAACCTGCTTAGGTGGCTTAGAAAAATAATATTGTACAGCTAACTGAGGCTAGTGTGAGCTGCTGCTGCTTCTTCTTCTTCTTCCTTTTTCCAAATGAAGAGGTTATGATTCCTGTCTGTGAAGATGGGGGTTGTAGCCAGTTGGAAATAAAGTTGTCGGTTGTACTGCAGAACTGTACATTTTGTAGCTTTAAGTTTATACAAAGAATTTAAGCGAGAAGAGGCTGAACAGATGTTTTAATGCACCTGAGGCCCCTGCAGAGGAGATAAAATGAAATATGACTATACAAGCCTTTTTATGGTGTAAAGATTATAAAATGGTGAGGTAGTTTCTAAGTGGACGTGACTGTACAAAATGATGCCATGTCGAGACGTTCTTGTGTAGACGAGGACACCTTTTTTTTTCTTCTATTTTGGTCATGTATGGTTATTGACTTTCTTTCCCCTTTCAAGAGTATAATTTTTGTGGCAAATTTACCTTTACCTTTACCTTTTCTCCTGTGATACCGATAATAACTCCTCACTCTCCATCTTTTTATTCAATCAAGTCAAAAATCATAAAGGTTCTCCAAAAGTAGGACAAACATATGGAAAAGAAGGATATAAAGTGATTGAAGAAGTATTTTTAAAGGCTCTTTTAACGTACTGCGTTTCAACGTTCCTGGTGCAAATCATGCACCATTTTACAGCTCCTTTTTAAATCATTAGATAAAATCTATGTGTTGCCTAATGTCATTTGGGTGTAAATTTCTATTAAAATAAAGGTTTGATGCTGGTTTGAGTTTTTGCTGCGTTGGTAAAAGAAGTTTTATTCTTAATTGAAAAATGTTGCATTTAAAACATGGCCTTCAGTTTTTGTTTTAAAATTCTGAGTCCTTTCATTGACTTTGAGGTCGAGTTTTATAGTAGACTTGGTCCTATACACGGGTGTGAACACAGTGTGTGAGTAGGTTTGGCGTGAAGCATTTTCTAATGTACACTTAATGTTTTATTTGTTAAGATATGTTGATACTTCAAAAATTCTAATCTCAATCTTCATTCGACATTTGTAACATAAATTAAATCTTGAAGTATCTAAACACGTGGTTCATCTAACATATAGTTTGTGTAAATTTATAAAAAAATTATCATCTCTCGATTTTATGATGTGAAGTAATTGTTGTGACTTTGATTTTTCTTTTTTCTTTTACTTTACTATGTTTTTGTGAGGAAGGATTAGTAAAGGAAGATGAATGTCAAACTCTTAATCTAAGTAATTTAAAAATGAGAATAAAAGTAGATGAAATATATATTATGTCAACTCCTCTTATAAGTCATACATTTATGGTTTTCCTACCCATTTTAATAAGATAAACAATTTGTTTTATCTTGTCGAAGAGATATAATTATAAAATATATTAAATGTAATTTAAGCATCACAAAAAAATTATTAATGGAATTCTAATAATAAAAATGGAATAACTTACAAGAACCCAAATGTCTATTTCATAGAACTTGTACATTGAAGATAATAAATCTTTAAAGATATATAAGAAATTATTTATACTATGAAGCTAATCCTTTGAAAAAGAAAAAAAAGAAAAATGTCACTAAGTCTGATGGAAAGCGTCTAGGACCAATCTTGTATGAAGGGCAACCACAAGAGCGTAACCTTGCATGAAAAACAACCAAAAGAGCGTCTATGACCAACCTTACATGAAGGGTACCCACAAGAGCGTCTAGGACAACAAGATCCATGATCAAGAGAGTTGATGTTCCAAGAAGGCCCATCAAGCGTTAGCATAGTTTTATTTGTGGTGCAAATAGCATAGCATTGTGAACCTTGTTTAATTGTGCAAATTAGGATTAAGTTTGGATTACCTAGATTAGTTATGGTTTCTAGAACCTACCACACTAATCTAGGCCGGCCATGTGAAGGCTAGGTGGCCATGTGCTCCATGTGCTTACACTTATATGTAATTTGGCTAGCATTTCATTTGTATTTGCCTCTTCAAATTTCAGCCCTCCAATCCTATATAAGGAGGTGCTTGACTCTCATTTTGTAAGATTAAATTGAGTATTATTATGCTGCCAAACTTGAGTCATACTTTACTCCCTTGCCTAAGATTTAGGTCTTAATCTTCAATCCTTTCACCTACCAAAAGGGGTTGGCCGAATCTTCCTCAATTTCCCTATTCTCATGCACCTCCAAGGCAGCCACACCTCCTAGGAGGGCCTTGATCCATCAATAAACCATTAAGCTTTCGCAAACCACCCAAAAATCATAAAAGAGAATAGTTCAATGCCATCAAAGTCCATCAATAGACTAATAAAACTCTTTTATCTTGGGGAGTGCGTTGGAAACCTAAAAAGGTTTACTAATAAACAATTGAAAAAATACTTAAAGAAAGTTAATAATAATTTTTGAAGGATTAATTGGGGAGTACGTTAAAAACCTAAAGAGGTTTTAAAAAAACAGTTTGAAAAGAATACTTGAAAATGTTAATAATGATTTTTGAAGGAATAATTATGTATTTTAGTTGTGGTTAATTAAACTCGGTGGATTAACTAAAAAATAAACATATTTTTAGTAGTATAAACAAACAAATAAAAAATATTGAGCCTGGTGTACCCTCATCTCTTTTGTGTTTTAAAGTAGTTTTATAAATGTTGAACACAAATAAATACTAAATATTAAATATAAGAACATTATTAAATAAAAAATAATTTTATTGATCAAAATAATTAATTAATATATTTTAATAAATTAAAAAAATATTAATATTTAAGAAGAATTTATAAAATAATTTATAAATTAATATCTAATCATTACTTACCAAAATTTAACTATTAATTAATTTATAATTTAATTTTTTTATTAAATTATTAAAGAATTTAGAATTGGATAGCTAATTTAACTATCAATTTAAAAATTATTTTATAAATTTTTACGAATAATAGAAATCACTTTAACTACTAATAATTTTTTTAATCTCTAAATTATCTAATTTGGTTAATATAGTGATTAATTATTATTTTTTAAAAATTTAATTATTGTTTAATAATCTAAATTTAATTATTATTTAATAATTTTTTTAGTGAAAAGTATGGTTAATTACACTACTAGAAAATCATTAAACAGAAATCAATTTTAAAAAAAAAATAATTGGTTGTTATGTTGATTAAATTATATATTATTTTAGAGATTAATTTTTTTATTAATTTCTAAATTTGTTTCTATTATTGATAAATAGTTTTTAAATTGGTCTCTAATTGTCTATCAAGGTTTTTCTACCAAATTTAAAATTTTTGTAGCTAATTAGATACAAATTTAAAAATTATTTATCAATAATAGAAATTAATTAAAAATTAATATTTTTTAGTCTAAAAAATAGTATCTAATTTAGTCAGTATAACAACATTTTTTTTTTCTAAAATTTGTTTCTATTTCATAATTTTTTTTAGTGTTAAAAATACAAATGAAAATCTTTAATTGTAAAAATATAAAAATATCATCACTCAATCATTTTCATGTGTGACTAACCAAATATTTTAAATTTTCTAGGGGAAGTTTCTCAATAATTACTCTTAGAATAAAAAATACGAAGAAAGAAAACATTTAGTTTTTAAGTTAATATAAGTTTAAAACATCAGTTAAAAATCGAAATTTGGAAAAATTAATATTAAATAAATCATAGCATTAAATATAAGCTAAGTTTAGCTGATAAGACAAGTTATTTCACTTCTTCTCTTAATTTTTTTCTTCTATAAATGTTTATAAACACAGTTTCTCGAAATAAATCTATAATGTAGTAACAAATTAAAAATATTATAAAATAACAATTTTTTTTCTAAAGAAAGTATATAAATATTTTTAAAATATGTTTTACCTACCAAACCAAATTTAGCTTTGTTTAATAAAAGACTCTCATAATTCCTATTAAAACATGTTATGATTTACTGATATAATATTTTTTTAATAACAAACACTTTTGTAGTGACACTCTAAAAGGATACATAGTTTATTTTTGTGAGTATTAGTTGGTATGTAATATATAAACTGATGTTATATCCGATTGGATTAAATGGCGTGTCGGTGTTCGATACTCGTGTCGGACATCGACACTCACGTATCCGTGAAATGTCAAATTTAAAAAGTATTTGTTAAATTTCTGACAGTTCTAGTACATTTTTAACACAATTTTAAAAAGAAAGAATACATTAATTTTTTTAAAATTCAATTTTTTTATAAATTATTATTATGATTATAAAACTAATAAACAAATCATTATGAACCAGTCATGAAAAACATATTTCCGCTCCAAAAAATAATCTGGAACATACTTGTACACATAAATTTTTATTGTCAATTTATATAATTCATAATTATATAATATATAGATCCGTGTCCCCGTATCCTACATTTTAGAGATTTTACGTATCTCCGTATCGTATTAGTGTCAGTGTCTGTGCTACATAAATATTTATGAGTGAATTTGTATGTTATTTTTGTATATGTTATTGTTTTAAGTGATGTGAATTGATGTTATTATATCCATTAAGATATCAGCTCTACATGTTCAATCTTTTTAAACAATTTTATTGTATTTGTTTTTTTTTTCTGACTATAAATAAAAAAGACATATCAAATTACCAATGAAATAAATTTCTATATTTATTCAGATTTACTAATAACTTAACTTGTCTAAAAATAATAAAATTTAATACATTATTATTGTTAAGATTGAGATACAATTAGGAGGTCTATAAATTCCCTATAGAAATTCACTATGTCATATAACTTCTTAAAAACCATCATAAAAAAAATGTTTTGGTATCAAGTGAATTTATAAACGTCTTCCATTAAACAATTAATACATGTATAATAATATATTTCATTCACATCTTACATTTTGTTATAAACTCTTCAATGCTATTCTCATACAACTTACTTATTCCACTTACATTTATCTAACTTTAATTTAATTAATTACTACGTAAGAGAAGAAATTGGTTTATGCATAAATAGGTATTGTTTTTGAAAGCAATGTGTGATAACAAAATTTTTTTTTTTATACTTCATTAGTACATAAACTTTAACCAATATTGCTTCATTAGACAACATTTTGTATTGTTATTTAGGTTAACAAAATAAAATTGACAACCTTAAATCACTATAATTAAATATATGCATCATAAAATCAATACAAAATGCAATTAATAAAAAATTCATAAAATATATGTAATATGATTTAAATATACATACTACTAAACTATAAAAAAAAATGTTTAATTTTTCCAATATATCCGGACAATTCAAACTCAATATATTAATTACTGACTATTTTTTTTTAAATAAAAATATACCGAATAATTTAAATTAAAAACATTATTCTATCTTTATACTAAATCTCAAGTAAAAATTCAAGATTCACTCAATATATGACACAGAACAATTACGACACAACATTTAAAAAATAACTTCTAAAATTAAACAATATACATTAGGAAAGGTCGACCATTCTCAAATCTAATACTAAACATTACACGTTATGAAACAGACTGTTTATTCTTCAACCTCCATATATTTTTATATTTTCAAAAGTATTATTTGTAATATTTTGGATTATATAATCTGGAAGTTTATTTTCAAATTTGTAATTAGCTTCCGGATTACATAATCCGAAGGTTTTTTTCATGTGCATGATTAGTTTCTGGATTATATAATCTGGAAATCCTTTTTAGCTTACAAATAACATAATTTGAAAGTCTTTTTTTAAATGTGTATCCGAATTACATTATTCGAAAGCTACTCTATGAAGGTGGCACAAGAAGACTAAAAAAGTATTTTTCAAGTTATGAAGATGCAGAAAAAAATAGTCTATGAAACGTCGGACATCCTCAAACCTAATATTAATATATAATAAGAATATAAAATCAACATAAATATCATCCATATTTGAAATAAATTTTCATTATTCATTTTAACCTTACTTTTTTAATTTTAATTTACCTTAATTTAAATAAAATTAATTCCAACATTTTCATACATATTTTAAATTTTAAATAAAGTACTAATTTTAAAATATGAAATATAATAAATTAAAAAGTTGAACTAACCTTACAGATGCAGGGAACTCGACTGTAGTTGCATTGCAGGGGCCAAACTCAATCACAAGTTCACAACTGTAACACCACGGTGATGAATTTTTATATTTTGAAATTGAATTGGGTTTATAAACACATATATTAAACATTTATTCATAAATTGCATAATAATTATTTTCTACGTGTATTATGCTTAAAACTATCGACAGTCAGGTCTTAATTTAATTTGTATGAACTTTTGTAAAAAAAAATTAATAGCAAATATGTATACTCTCTACATGAAATTCAATTAGAATAAATTGGAATTTACCGATTTAGTAAAAAAAGTGTTTAATTTTAGAAACTTATAAATTTTACATTTTCACTAAATTGTTTTATGTGTGTAATTGTTAGATACTCAGTAGTTTTTTAGGTGTGTGTAATACAAATGTTTAAATTTGTAAACATATTAAATGTTTATAAATTTGCACGATAATATTTTTTATATTTGTAATTTTTAAATCTTCAAGACTATCAAATATTATTAAGAAATCTCCGTAATAGAGATTTATTTACAAAATCTACATTTTAATTACTATTTTATTTTATTTTATTTGTTTTTTATACATAAAAATATTTTTTTATTCTTATAACACATTATTTTAAGTATGTTAATATATTTTAAGAACAAGGTCTTTATCAGATGCCCTTTTTATGGCTCGCTAAATAAAAATGTATTAATATATTATTTTACAGGGTAAGAAAATTATAGAAATGTAAAATTTAGTTGGCTCATTTAAAATTTAATTTTTTTTATTTACGTGAATAAATCTTCACATTATTTATAATAAATAAACTAGAGACAATGTGAACAACAATAAAAGTCGAATGTTAAGAGAAAATAAAAACTGGACCTTCCCTGTAGTTTCTTTCCAAAAATTATTTTCAATTTAATTATATTTGGAATTGAAAAAATTCTATTTAAATTTAATTTAGATAACTAGTCAGTACGATTTTTTTTATCAAATTTATCTTACATATATTTAAAAAAATATAATTTATTTAATGTTTTTTATTTATTTTATATCAAATCAAATTTTCCAATCAAGTATTTATAACTTAAGAATTGGGTAGTTAAAATTACATTTTTTTATAAACTTATCAAATGAGGTAAAACTGATGTTGTTGAACTAATTATTTTATCTGTCCTCTCTATTCATATGTCCCTTCCTTTGGTTTCTTAAAATCATGACGAAGAGAAAAAATACAATGAATTGAATTTTCTATCAATTATATAATTTTACATGTTCTTAAAACACACCTCAAAATAAACTTACCTAACAGGTTCCTTTTTTTCCATCTGTAAAAAATAATGTTTTCATCTAATTCTAAAACATTTCTTCAAACTGCACTACAGAAATAACAAACCCAAGAGTCCAGTAACCCTAACTCAAACAACCTGTGTGCAATAACATAGGCAAAACAAAAACAAAAACAAAGTAACATTTTGATAACATAGGAAAAAATACAAAAGCTACTTTTAGTAACCTCTGTTTTGATGTACACTAGGTTACTGAACACAGTACTTATACATGAATTGAACAAAAGTCTCTGATAAACTAATAACTGGAGTTACTAGTGGAAAGACTCAAACATACTTAGAAACCAAAGAGTGTAGTTGCTGCATGTAAAGTAGGAAAGAGGAGGAACAGATTTGACATGTGCAGTGTTAAAAGAAACAATGTGAAAATTAGAATGATGATAGTACTCTCAGTAAGTAACAGTAACAGAGATATATGATAAGAGTTTAACTGAAGTGAAGAAATAGGGTAAAGTGGTGAGAAATTTAGTGTAGTTTGGGATATGTTTTGGTGATGTAGAGAATGTAACAGAGGGAAGTGTGAGTCGGTGACAGGTTCTGGTTTGGAAGAGAACCCAATAAACAAATAAATATAAGGCATTTCTCTTTCCTTGGCAATGGCATTAGTCGGTTATCACTTGGTCAATTACCCCTAATGTTTAGGAAATACATCAAATATATTCAGGATATTTATGAGATTAAACAAATAAATGGGAACTCTTTTTAACCTAAAATACAAAAACAAAAAAGGAAAAATAGAAACCCAATATGTTTAGTTTGGTTTGCTTCCTACCATCAACTGTATTTAATCCTCCTCTAAATGGAACAAAACCCTAAGGGTTCTTGTAAGAACCAATCGCCGCCAGATTGATTTCTCTCACTGTTTCTTTTTTTTGATCTCACTGCACCATCCCTCACTCCTTCTTCTCTCCTGTTCTTTCACACCTTTATTTTATTGTTCTGTATATACTAACCTCTGGGGAATCATGTTCTTCTAGGAATTTCTTTATAATTATGGAAACTAATTCTGGGGAACATAGAGTGAATTTTGCAGTTTGGTTTTGTGTTTGATTATTGGGTTTCAGCTGCGGAGTTGGCTTCGGTGCAGTTTTTACAGAAAGCTTGAATTTTTTTGTTTTGTTTTTCAATTCCTTCCGGTAACTGCCAGTTATAATTTTGTGAAGTTGTTAATATGGAGCGTGGCGGCTTACGTTATGCGGTGGAAAACGTTTGAGCTTTTGGGTTTGTTTAGGTTAGGGTTTGATTTATGGTGGTGGGTGGTGTTATAGTTTAGCTATATGATGAGGTTGATGATCAGATTGGGACTTTGAAAAAATGTTGTCTGAATTGGAAAGAAGACCGATGCTTGGGAGTAACGAGGGTTCTTTTGGAGATGAACTGGAGAAGGAGATAGGGATGTTGCTTCGTGAGCAACGCCGACAAGAGGCTGATGATCGTGAGAGAGAGCTTAATATTTTTAGGAGTGGATCAGCGCCTCCAACTGTGGAGGGTTCTTTAAGTGCTGTAGGAGGGTTGTTTGGTGGCGGTGCTGTTGCCGGTGCTGGTGGTGGTGATGCTGGTGCCTTTTCGGAGTTTCATGGGACTACGGATGTGAATGGGATTGCTTCCGAGGAGGAACTAAGGTCTGATCCAGCTTATCTTTCATACTATTACTCCAATGTGAATTTGAATCCTAGGCTGCCACCTCCTTTGCTGTCAAAGGAGGATTGGAGGTTTCAACAAAGACTTAAAGGTGGTGTTTCAGTTCTGGGTGGAATTGGAGATAGGAGGAAAGTGAACAGGGCTGACGATATTGGTGGTAGATCCTTCTTTTCTACTCCACCGGGTTTTAACATGAGGAAACAAGAGAGTGAAGTGGATAATGAAAAAACAAGAGGTGCTGCGGAGTGGGGTGGTGATGGACTGATTGGCTTGCCCGGAATAGGGCTGAGCAAACAGAAGAGTTTTGCAGAAATTTTCCAGGTGGCTTGCTTCTTCTGTCATTGGTTGACTAATTGATCCCGTGTTGCATCTGTTTGTATTTTTCCTGGATTTTGTAATTTGGTGTTATGTGTTATCTCTGACATGTGATTAATTGATGATGCATATGTTGTGAGGTTGGGTATGATCTCTGGTAGTATATGCTGAGTATAAATTTTTTATATTCTGATGTGTGGTATTGTTCAAAAGTTCTGATTAATGATTGTAATTCTTGAGGGTAGCCAAGTTTGATTAAGGGAATGCTAAATGATGACATGCGTCAGTCGTTGAATTTCGGTTCCTATATTGTTAGTTATAGTGCTCATCGTGATGGAAGATGACAGCATAACACTTTGTGAATTCATAAAAAAAGTGTCATTAGAGTTCTGCCAATCCTTTATCAGTGTCCTCTAGTTGTTATCCTTTTAGTTTTATACTGGTTCTAAGTATTTATACTGATTGTTTAGTTACATCTGGTTGACTTGTTGCTTTTACCATAAAATTTTATTAGGCTCATTAACCACATTTGTGTCTAGTTTTGTAATTTCAGCTATGCATCATACAATACATGTATGCTATAATGCATACTGTAGTGCATACATAGTGTATCTCTGTCTGCACTGTAAACTGTAGTACTATATTGTCAACTGTAGCATGTCTGGGGTTGAGATACTTTACAGTCTCCAGTCAGTTGATCACATGATGTCACATCATTGCTATTAAAATTTAATTTATTGTATAAAATATATTAAATATAGTGTTTTAATCGAAGTGACTGCTAGATTTTCCGTTATAACGGATTCATGCCCATCAGCCTGTTAGTTCAGCAAATCTTCTAAAGTACACGAACACCTTATGTAACTGCACTACCTATTTCTGTTTCTGTTTCAACCAAATTTGTGGAGAGTCTTTCTTGCTCTTGTGAGCCCTTCTTTTCTCTGACATACTGTCGTCAACAATGCTTCATGCTTCTGCACCAGTTACATTTTCTTCCTCAAGCTTGTCTTGGCTTACACCCGTTAATTTTGAAAAATCAATATATTACCCGAGTATTGAAGTGACTCGTGTTGATTTTGATCTTGAAGTCTGTGATTTTTGGTATAACTTAGAATATATTGTATATTCAGATAATTATTTGTATGCCTTTAAATTTTAAAAGATTTTATGTAGCAATATCTGTTTTTCTTGATAATATCAATTGTTGACATTTCTGTAGTGAATTTATATTATTTTTTCTTTGATATCTTTCTTGGGCTTTTTTTTTTCATATCCTTTTTTCTTCTGCTCGTCATTTACAAACAGTAATTGTGCAGGATGATTTGGTACGTAATACCTCTGTCACAGGCCCTCCTTCTCGTCCAGCCAGTCGAAATGCATTTGATGACAATGATATCATTAGTTCTGCTGAAGCAGAGTTAGCTCATGTGCGCCGTGAGTCCACAACAACTGATGCACTGAGGTCAGGATCAAATATTCAAGGATCATCTGTATCCCAAAATACTGGCTTGCCAGCTTCATATTCTTATGCTGCTGCGGTTGGATCTTCCATGTCAAGAAGCACTACTCCTGATCCACAGCTTGTTGCTAGGGCTCCCAGTCCCTGCATCACACCTATTGGTGGTGGCAGAGCTACACCTTCTGACAAGAGAATTATTGCGAGTCCAGATGGATTTAATAGTGTTTCATCTGGCATCAATGAGTCATCAGATCTTGTGGCAGCATTGTCAGTGATGAACTTGTCTGCAGATGACATATTAGATAGTGATAACCGTTTGCCATCACAGGTTGAATCAGATGTTGATAATCACCAGAGATATCATTTTGGTAGGCAAGGTGGTCAAGATCACGGGAAGCAACATGCTTATTTAAAGAAATCTGAATCAGCTCACTTGCAAAACTCAAGTAAGAGCAGGGATGGTTCTGATCTTAGTAATGCATCCTTGGATCGGCAGGTTGAGCTACAAAAGTCTAATGTTCCTTCCAATAATCCATATTTCAAAACATCTCCTACCTCCCATTTTATTAGAGGAGGTAATTTCCCACCTCAGTACCAGACTATAGATGGTTCAAATTCATCGTATACTAACTATGATCTGAGTGGGTACGCCGGGAATCCAGCATTGGCATCCTTGATGACTAACCAACTTGGCACTGGTAATCTTCCACCCTTGTTTGAAAATGTTGCTGCAGCATCTGCAATAGCAGCCCCTGGAATGGATTCAAGAATTCTTGGAGGTGGTTTGGCATCTCGTGCTGCTGCTCCATCTGATGTGCATAATCTTGGTAGGATGGGAAATCAAATTCCGGGTAGTGCTCTTCAGGCCCCTTTTGTTGATCCTATGTATCTTCAGTACCTGAGGACATCTGAGTATGCAGCACAACTTGGTGCTCTTAGTGACCCCTCTGTCGACAGGAACTACTTGGGCAATTCGTACATGAGTTTACTTGAGCTCCAGAAAGCTTATCTTGGGTCTATGCTCTCACCTCAGAAATCTCAATACAATGTACCACTGGGTGGTAAATCAGGCAGCTCCACTCCTCATAATTATTATGGAAATCCTGCTTATGGTGTTGGGCTGTCTTATCCAGGAAGTCCAATGGCAAACTCTGTTGTATCCACCACCCCTGTAGGATCTGGAAGTCCTGTTAGGCACAATGAACTGAATATGCGTTTTGCTTCTGGAATGAGGAATTTAGCTGGGGTAATGGGACCTTGGCATGTAGATACTGGGAACATTGATGAAAGCTTTGCTTCTTCTCTGTTGGAGGAGTTTAAAGGCAATAAAACAAAGTGTTTTGAGCTTTCTGAAATTGCTGGTCATGTTGTTGAATTCAGGTATTTTTTTCCTATTGATCTTATGGATTATTTTTTTGCCATCCTGACAAAACAATTTTGATTAATTTATGATCATTGGCAGTGCGGATCAATATGGGAGCCGATTTATTCAACAAAAGCTTGAAACGGCCTCTACAGAAGAAAAGAACATGGTTTATCAGGAAATCATGCCACATGCCCTTGCTTTGATGACTGATGTCTTTGGTAATTATGTGGTTCAAAAGGTAATTACTCCTAATTTAATATTTTCTTTCATGAATCTTGTTTGAGCAATAGTTGGTAATGTTATATGGTATATTGTAGTTTTTTGAGCATGGACTTGCAGCCCAGAGAAGAGAGTTGGCCAACAAACTTCTTGGCCATGTGCTGACACTTAGCCTTCAAATGTATGGTTGCCGGGTCATCCAGAAGGTATGTGCAATATCAGATGGCATTAGTTGATGGGTATATATGTTTTGCTGCCTATTTAATATTCTGAGCATGTTATCAATTTTCTTTTGTGCTTCAATTTTTTATACCACTTTAGGCCATCGAAGTTGTTGATCTAGATCAGAAGATAGAGATGGTGCTAGAGCTTGATGGTAATGTCATGCGCTGTGTACGTGATCAAAACGGTAATCATGTCATTCAGAAATGTATTGAATGTGTCCCTGAAGATGCAATCAATTTTATTGTCTCAACATTTTTTGATCAAGTTGTGACCCTCTCAACCCATCCATATGGTTGCCGGGTTATACAGGTAAGGTATCTTCACTGGTTATGTCCACTCTTATTACGTTACCAAAGATCATTTGTCTCATAATATTGAGTTCAACACGACAGAGAGTTCTGGAACATTGCGAAGATCTCACAACACAGCAGAAAGTTATGGATGAAATTTTAGGAGCAGTTAGCATGTTAGCTCAGGATCAGTATGGGAACTACGTTGTACAGGTTTATAATTTTTCGGACTAGACAATTTTAAAAAGTGTTGCTTATTGACATAGTTGTGAAAGTGTGTTTTTATAATGTTTGTTGGGTTTACTTGAGCATGGCTGCAAGGCTGTCATCAAGCTTTTTCTGAGAAATAGTTATGGCAATTGTTTTCTTTTTTGGACCTTGATTGACTGTTGTCCTAACAATTCCTCTTGTCACAATGTGTTTTGAAACTATTCTCCTTTATGTTTATTTTTTAACTGCAAATTTGTTAATTGACAATGAAAAGTGAATGTCTTCTATTTTGGCAGGCTTCTAGTCTTCACACAGTGTTATCGTTATCAACCAATGATACTGTGAAACTTTCCAACTAAATTTATTTTTCTTTTTTATGATTTCCAACTGAGTTTATTGTGCATGTCTTTGGAACTCATATAATACTTAAGTGACAATTGTTTGTATTTTAATTCCTTTTTTTAAACTGTTACTTTATGTTATAGCTTGCTGCCGTATTCATTTTATGCTTTTAAAATGACATCAAGGTTGGTTCTTTCACGTTTGATAGATGCTTATGGTCCCTCCCTACTGACTAATATTACTTTACCTCTAAAATGTGCTACTGTTTAATAAATAAGTGGGTTGATTTTTACGTTTTTGCTTTCTTTTCTCTTTGATAACAGCATGTTCTAGAGCATGGGAAGCCTCATGAGCGTTCTTCTATAATAAAGGAATTAGCAGGCAAGATTGTTCAAATGAGTCAACAGAAGTTTGCGTCCAATGTTGTGGAAAAATGTTTGACCTTTGGAGGTCCTCTTGAGCGCCAATTACTAGTGCATGAGATGCTTGGCTCCACAGATGAAAATGAGCCTCTTCAGGTTTGTTGAACTTTCTCTTTCTAATATACGTGGCTCTACCACTATTTGATGCAAAATTACAAGGAATCGCTAATGCATCCTGTTAGGAGCAGTGTAGCCTACTTTTAAGTTCAATACCATGATAAGTGATCGGAAGTTATTTTCATGATTTCTAATGCAATTGCATGAACTCAGCTCACGACTTCTGTAGAACTCTTTTCTATCCAATGTCTCCTCCATGTGATTGACCATAAATTTCTCACATTTCCAGTCTTGAACTTTGGTCAAACTGTTTCAGTTATGGGAGAAGGCTATATCTCCTCAATAATTCTTTCAATAAAATTGTTATTTGTCGGTGTTGTGAAGGCTTTAGCTAATTCTCACTACCTGTCTTACTGAAATTCATAATTGTTTGTTGCATGATGAGACTCTTTCCTCTTCCCAGTTTTGCAAAATTCTAAATGAGATTCCTCCATATACAGGCCATGATGAAAGATCAGTTTGCAAATTACGTTGTACAAAAGGTGCTGGAAACATGTGATGATCAGCAGCGTGAACTGATTCTTTCACGAATTAAGGTTCATTTAAATGCATTGAAGAAGTACACCTATGGAAAGCACATCGTTGCACGTGTAGAAAAACTTGTTGCTGCTGGAGGTACTCACGTTTTTGCCTTGCTCACATTTTTGCATTTACCATCCGTTTGTACATCTTAGAGGAGCACTTTCATCTGAAATCGGGCTCCCACATGTTACATGCATACACGAGATACATGCATGAAGACCAAGACATTGTGCTGGTTTAATATGAATGCTATTTTTATGATGTGTTGAGGTATTACATGGTTTCTGAAAGGTTGTGTATGATTTGTTGCAGAAAGGAGAATTGCTGCTCAGTCTCCCCAACCTGCTTAGGTGGCTTAGAAAAATAATATTGTACAGCTAACTGAGGCTAGTGTGAGCTGCTGCTGCTTCTTCTTCTTCCTTTTTCCAAATGAAGAGGTTATGATTCCTGTCTGTGAAGATGGGTTGTAGCCAGTTGGAAATAAAGTTGTCGGTGTACTGCAGAACTGTACATTTTGTAGCTTTAAGTTTATACAAAGAATTTAAGCGAGAAGAGGCTGAACAGATGTTTTAATGCACCTGAGGCCCCTGCAGAGGAGATAAAATGAAATATGACTATACAAGCCTTTTTATGGTGTAAAGATTATAAAATGGTGAGGTAGTTTCTAAGTGGACGTGACTGTACAAAATGATGCCATGTCGAGACGTTCTTGTGTAGACGAGGACAACCTTTTTTTTTCTTCTCTTTTGGTCATGTATGGTTATTGACTTCCTTTCCCTTTTCAAGAGTATAAGTTTTGTTGCAAGTTGTTTACCTTTCCCTTTTCTTCTGTGATAGCGATAATAAGTCCTCATTGTTTATATTTTTATTCAATTACGTCTAAAATGGGAAAAGAAATGAGCACTTGCATAAAGGATCTCCAAAAGGATAAACATTCGCAAGAAAGGAGTGTTATAAAATGATTATATTATTATTCAAGTACTTTTAAACACTCTTAAGTGCGTTTTCAACGTTCCTGGTGTAAGTTAATCATCTATTTTAAGCTCCTTTTTAGGTAAAATTTAAGTGCGTCTCTGCTTTCTTCTGGTGTAATTTTTCTATAAAAAATTAAGAGTTGGTTAGTGAGGTTTTAGTTTTTAATGAAACACGTTGAAAGCAATTAAGGTGAGTTTTATTTTACATATAATAGCAGGCTTGGTTTGAACACGGTATGTTTAGTGTATTTTATTGACCTTTTATTCTATATTCCAACATTTTACAAATTAAACTTGTAAAAAATCAAATTATAATATATCCACTAATCTCAACTTTCTTAAGTTGTTTGTAGTATTGTCTCTTATACTTGAAGAAATTATGTTAGATGAGATTGTTATGTGTTTATAATCTTAATTACCTTCTGTTTGGTATATGATCAAGGATATTTAAGTTAAAACATAATCAAAGAATTTAATTTAAAACAGTTAGCTAAAATTAATTTGTAATATGTAAAGATAAGGTTGGAACATGGTGATACGAAATAATATATATTATAACATTTTAGTAAATGTCAAAGTTTTATTCTAGTAGTTAAAATTATAATAAAGAGAAATATTATATTATTTATTATTTCAAATAACAAAAAGTTTGGTTATTATAATTTTAATTAAATTATTGAGCAATCTTTTATGATGTTAACTTTAAAATAAAGAAGAATAAATTTCAGTCTTAGTATGATAATTGAGAGTTTATTGTATTTAATGATAGACATTGTTTATGTAGTAAGTAGATACATTCAATGTCTTAGTCATGATCGTTATGATGTACTTAAGGGATACAATAGAGTATGTCACTGAATACAGTGGATTTCTTGTTGTGCTAAAAGGGTGGTAACCGGATTTTTAATTTAGATGAAACAAAATTCCGTTAGAAAATTGAGTGGTTGAAAATTTTCTTAGCAAACATTCCGTTAGAAATTAATTTTATCTGTATCAGTGCATAATGATTGACAATCAGCAATAACTATGGTTAAACATAAAACTTACTATGAAGAGAAGAGATATATACAATTCAAATATAATTTGGTGAAGCAGCAGCTAAAGAGTATGTTAAGTCAAAACGTAATCTAGTGGATCCTGACAAAACCTATGATTGAAAATCCCATGAATAAGGTTCATATAGGTAAAAATAAGTCTCTTATTAGTGTTGCTAAAATTAATTTAAGATCAATTTTGTCATTCGTGTGAAAGTGTTAGATATTGCATTATTGAGAGGATACATATTGTAACTAAAATTTCATGAGGCATAAGAATTTTAGTTTTAAACAAAGTTTTTAATAATTTTTATATCTTTTACGGGTATTATATGATTTGCAGCATACATTTAACGAGGTCATCTATACAAGTGAAGCCGTTTGCATGAGTTCTTAGCAAAATCTTTAGAGCACTCATTAATGTCGAATGTACGGGACCTGGTAAGTGCAATACAACTATAACATAAAGAATTGTGGGGTGTATTGTAATTGATAGACTGTTAACACATACTAAGTGTCTTGGTTCATATATCTTTTTATATTAAGTTCATCAATTTAGGATTGGTTCATATAGTTTGTTATACTAACTCTAACGCATTACATCTTATATGAATCTATGATTTTATTCTTTCTTTTAACATTTGGTATATGTGGGGAATTGTTGTAAATTCGAACAAAAATATTGCAAGAGGTTAGGGTTTAGGTTAAAGAAGTTGTCAAAGATCTCAGAACGATGTGAAACGTTGCAGAGGAGACTGGATGTACTCCAAAAATGGCACGCGTGACTATTTTTCTCAAATGCGTCTAGGTTTAGTGTCATGAGATACACTTAGGCTCGATGTTGTCACGGTCAAAAAGTTACACACATATTTTGGTTTTTTTTTTTTTTCTTCTTTCTGTTGGTTTGATTTCTCCTTATACATTATAAATAGGTGTCTCTAGTTTGCTCTATAAACACACATCTTTAACCTTTTTTTTTTTTTTTCTCTTTTTCACTTCTTATTTCTCTTTCTCTTTATTTTCATAGTCCTGTAATCTTTTACTCTTAGAAGTTTAGTGTTTATTCGTTAGTTGTCAGATACTCCATTTTATTTAAGAAATTTTTGTTGTACATTGAAAGATTTGTACAACACATCACGAAGTGATAAGTCTTTAAAAGAATATTTTTTTCATATATCAGATGATTTGAATAAATTATGATATAATGAGATTGTTATGTGTTTATGATCTTAATTACCTTTTATTTGGTATATAATCAAAGATATTTAATTTAAAACAATTATCTATGTGCTATGTAAAGAGGGGTTGAAACATGGTGATCCAAAATAATATATAGTATAACATTTCCTAAAAGTCATATACACTAGTAATCTAGTAGGAGAAATTGTTAGATGTGGTTCTCTTTACCGTCCGAAATTGTACTCCACCGTAGATCTTCTCTTGATGGAATATTTAAGATATAGTATCACATTAAAACTTCGCATCCTATTCCCGTCAAGTAAAAGATTTGAAATTATTTCTGTTACTTATTTTATTTGTGGCAGTTGCATCTTCCACGCACATCAAATAAACAACGTTATCTACTATTTCTTATCTCTTTTTTTATTTTTTATTTTAATAGTTTTATAATGGCCTTACCAGGTGGCACAAGCCAAGTTGCACATACAATAATGCAACTCTTCCCACCAATTTCCCTCGTCACTCTCAAAATATTAATATATTAATTCATGTCTCAAAAGTATTACTGTAATATTTTTTTTATAATAACAGCATTATTTATTTTTACATCTATTAAAAATGAATTCTAAGTTTAAGTAGTTAATCGGTTTGGACATCTTTTTTGGATGAGGAGTTCCTTTGGAGTAAATTCGTTTGGTGTCTTCAAAAAATTATTGTTATTTATAAATTTTTTCATGGATGACTCCTTATAGATCAACATATTCAAAATAAAGGTTTGTATATTTGTTTTATGGGTACGCTTTGTAAAAAACACAAAAATTCTATTCAGTATTTATTTTTTGAATGTTCTAATGTTTTGCGTATTTAGAGTTGAGTTTGATGAAATATTTATCTTAATTACTTTGGGAAAATCAGGTTCAGGTTACTCATATTTTTCGTGAAGGAAATGCATGTGCTGATGGGTTGACTAATTTAAGATTTATTCATAGAGAATCTTTTCATTAATATAATAAACTATCATCTAGTCTGTTTTTAAAATTCTTTATAAATAAATATAATGTACGTTTTTGTTAACATACTAATTTTTGATCTAGTCTTCCATATTTTTATATTTTTTTTTATGTGATGAAAAATTATTATTGTTATTTTACATTCTCTCATATTTTTATATATTTTTTTAATAATATTTTTTATGTGATGAAAAATGATTATTGTTATTTGAAATGTAAAATGGAAAAAGAAAATTTCTTATATTTTTCAATATATATTTTTATTTTCGTAATTAGAATTCTAAGAAAAGTGGTTTAGCAACGTGCTTAAAAGGCTGGGGAGCTGTCCCCGTCGTGGATCGATCATTGGATGGACGTCCCATGATTCTCAATCCGTTTGATCCATTTCATCATAGGAAAAAGCGCGTTCCGAAAAATCAAAACCAATCACCACCGTTGAATCACCTTCATTGTAGAAAAAAGCGCGTCTGAAAAAAAATCAAAACCGATCGCACCGTTCGTTGAATCACCCTTCCAGCTGTTTGCCACCACGCTTTTGGAAACTTTACGCATTCTCATTCTCATTTGCCAAAAAAGAAAAAAAAGCTCATACACCCAATTACTTTTTTGACGTGACATGTTCTCAATGGGACAAAACTTTGCTATGCAATGCTTTTTTTTATTATTTAGACAAGGAAAGTAAAAATATTTATTACATTAAATTAATTACCATGATTATATTAAATATATGTATAATTTGTTCTGTATGTTAAATATTATTGAAAGCCCTTGTTTTCATGTATATATAGTTAATTCTTTAAATACATTGATTAAGATTTAAACTTAAGTGGCTTGTAATGTAATTAAGAGCCTATTTAACCTTAATTTTGTTATACTATCTTTAAAATATTTTAAATTTAATACATAAAAAAAAAATTAGTCAACTAATATATTATCAACATGATTGTTGGAAAGCGCATAATATCATATGTGAAAAGAAACTCAATTTTCTAATTGTTATACTCAATATAAACTTGTATTCATGTTTAAGGTCATAAATTTAAGATTGAAATTTTATAAAAAAAATCATTAAAAAATGATAATATAATATAAATTTTTGAAACATAGAATCTTAAGTAAAATACTAAATCATAAGAATATTTATTATTTTTATTTTGAAATCATCTTTTCTATTAAAAAGTAAATAACCAGTATTAAAATGTGAGTGTAAACTTTGAAGTAAAAGCTATAATGAAATTTTAAATTGATAGAGAAAAAATAAAACCTAAAAAAAGGTAAATTAAAATTTCATTAAATAATCTTTATATTGAAAAGACCTACAAGTAAAATACTCTTATAAAGACAGTTCTTTGAAGATTATTTTATAAAGTGCATCTTTTTTTAATTTGCATCGCTTCAGATTTTTAGTTAAAGTCGGTTCTTTGTTTTTGTTTTTTTTTTTGTCTCTATATTTAAGGGTGTGGATAAGGCAAAGGTCCATCTCATGCGTTAACTTCAATTAGTGTATTAGGTCCAATTTTAATTCAGGTTTATATTTTAGATAAGTGTTAATAAAAAAATTTAACAGAATCAAAAGTTATAACAAGTGGATAACTTTAAAGTTTGTTTGCAATAAATAAATATTTTACAGAAAAAAACAGTGTACACATTTCCTATATAAAAAGTAAGTTGTCATATATAAATATTTTAAAGAAAAAAGGTATCATATTATTATTGTTATTGATATTGGTGTGTATAAGTTTATTAAGTATAATGTGGTAAAATAGAGAAGAAATGAATAATATTTATTTATATATGAATGGAGAATGCGTGGGTTGGGTTGTGAGTGGTGGGAGGGGCACGTGTGTGTGGTTGATTTGAAGGGAGGTTAAATCTTAATAATAAAAATAATAATAAAAGAGAAAAGATATTTAGAGGATCAAAAATATCTGGCTAAGTCGTCCACGGTGGCACCAAACGAACACCCATCTGGAATAAGATATTGCACTTTTTCTCTCCTTTTCAGAATTTCATCAAATTAAAAATCTGAAAAAAATTAGCAGCATTATTTCATTCATCTTTATCATAATTTATTCATTATCCCTCCTCCTCCCCCTCACTTTCCCTGTCGCCACCACACACGGCGGAATCTGCCAAATATCTTCAGACAATTGCAACGATTTTTCTTTTTTCCTTTTTTTTCCAGAATCTTCTATTGTCTATCTATTATCCAATTCTATCCTCTCACTTTTTTTTCACTCTTTGGATCCAAATCCAATACACTTTTTGGGTTTCAGAGACAGATATTTATATATCTGTGTTTGTGTTTGGGTTGGGGAGATAGAGTGTGTCAGAGGCGGTTAAATTTGTTTTGACGGTTACAACTAACTGAATGGGCGAAGAGGTGAAGACGAGCGAGTACGACGAAGAGCGCGTAATGGAGTGGGAGGTGGGTCTCCCCACTGCCAACGATCTCACCCCTCTCTCTCAGCCGCTGATTCCGCCGGAGCTTGCCAACGCCTTCAGCATATCGCCGGAGCCCCACCGCACCACCCTAGACGTCAACCGCGCCTCGCGCAACACGCTCTCTACGATCCGCGGCGGCGGGAGTGTGCACCAGGCCTTCTCCTCCTCCAACAATCACCACCACGAGGAGGAGGAGGAGGACGAGGACGAGGACACCGATCGCGACGGCTCGGGGTCCGATTCCCGGAAGCATCGGAAGATCGAGTGCGTGGCGGAGGAGGCGGACTCGGCTGTGCGGACTGAGAACTCGGCGGAGCGGACGGCGGTGAAGCGGCCGCGGCTGGTGTGGACCCCGCAGCTGCACAAGCGGTTCGTGGACGTGGTGGCGCACCTTGGGATCAAGAACGCGGTGCCGAAGACGATTATGCAGTTGATGAACGTGGAAGGGTTGACCCGGGAGAATGTGGCGAGCCATCTTCAGAAGTATCGGCTTTACCTGAAGCGGATGCAGGGTCTCTCCAACGAAGGTCCTTCTTCATCGGATCAGTTATTTGCTTCCACACCTGTGCCTCAGAGTTTGCACGACTCAGCTCCTCCCAGTGCCCATTCCCATGGTCACTCCCATGGCCATGCCAGTGCTCATCTCCCTGTTCCCATGATGTCCATGCCCTATCCCCCTCCCATGATGTCCATGCCTGTCCTCGGCATGCCCCATGCCCATGGTCACATGGGCATCACTATGCCTACTTCTTCCGCCACCTCAGCTTACCATCCTTACAACATGCTGCACCAAAGGGATTGGACTCACCTTGCTCCCAGTGATAAATGAACCTCTAAGGTCAGCCATCACCATCATATTCTAGGTCAATTGATTGATTTTTCAATACTCTTTATGGAACATGTTATGTGTTTAAATTGCATCTTGCTTGAGAGCAAATTGAATACTCTGTTTTCTATGTGGCTTGTTAATTATATTAGAACTTGGCAATAAGAGTGTTTGTTTGTTTATGTGTTCTATGGAGGTACTGAATCTCTATGACATCAACTTTAAAGCAAATGATTGATCGATGGCTCTCACTCCATGGAGAAATTATTATATGTTCTAGAACTACTTGTTAGAGAAATTATTATTACATGATCTAAGACTACTATGATCTTTAGATGATCTGCACATGACTAAGTTTATTAACTCTTTTTCATTAATTGAAATGTTCAGTTACGTGTAACGTAGAGATTAGTTGAAACCACAGAATTTAGTAGTTCTGGATCATGTAATAATTCTCCTCACAAATTGGCCATGACAAATTTGTTGAAATATGAACTAGCTTTATGGTGTTTGAACCGATTTTTTAGAGTAGTAATATGTGTACTGTTTAATGTGGGAAGTATTATTCGTTGGATCTTCGTGTGATACTTTCTTTTTCGTTTAGGAGGTTTGATGTGCATATCTTCATTTCAATTTATATTGCACTGCTTAGATTCTACGACATTCTCAGTTGTTGTTGGTGAATGATTGCATTTTTAATGCCATCAAATTTGCTTTTATGGCAGTGAAAATATACTTATGAATTTTCTTTTTGTAGATTGGACCGCTTGATTTTTTCTTGTAGCTTTCTAAGAAGGGGTATAGCTGCATTGACGCTTACCCTGTAATTCATACAAATGGAATATTGAGGAAGTAAATGAAGAATACTATACGGTGCTAGATTACAATCTGAGTCAGTAGTGTGTACCTTGTGCGCAGATTTGCAAACTTCTTGGCACGCATATCTAATTCCTGTCACCTAATTATATGACGAGAATTCTGGCTTATTTCTTCTGGCCTTCCTAGGCAGCTGTTTCTAAAGTAAATTCTTAACTAGTTCTCTCATTCATAAATTATAGGTTCTATTATATTGTGTAATCCTGAATGTTTTAAATCTCTTTTTCAGAACCACTGAATAAAAGAGACTGAACAACAGACAGCAAACATTTATACCATGATTTGGCATTAAATGTTTTTTCTTTATCTTAAAGCTCATGATATCATTATTTCGTTTGATAGAGATGTTTCATTTTCTTAAATTGGGTGGTGAGGTTTCTATGTTAAATGGGCACTGGGAATAGAACGGGGATTTGTACCTTGTATATACAGAGGCAGAACACACACATCCCAACCTGGAGAATTCTTGTTTAACCCATAACACAATTCACTTCTTGGGCACTGCTGTCTTTTTGGTGGTATGATCAAACGTTTACCATCTATGGTTTAATCGATTAAAAGATTACGAGTAAGGCACAAGTCTATTTTGAGCAAAATAAATAGGTGTTTTGAGAAGAAGGATATGTAGGGTTTTTTTTTCACTTTTTGGGCAAGTTATATATTGAATCGTTCATTTCAAAAGTGACAAGTCCCAGAGTGACAAGTCCCAGTGAAAAGTTACTTAAATTTGCAAATTCCTGGAGCTGCTTTGCGAATTGAATTACTTAAGGAAAAGATAAAAAGTAGCTAAAGATTCAAAGCGCAAGGACACCTCGTTGGAGGTCAATTAAAGGAAAGTTGTATGGATTAAGAGAAAAGGCATCCAATGGGGACATTCTCCTTTAAAATAAATAAAAAAGAATACTGGGGGTCTTGGAATCTTACAAAAAGGGGCAAATGCTTTTAGTGGATTAGGTTTCTTGGAAAAAATAGATTAAAGTTTTAGGGTCCCAGAGTAATGCTTTAGATATAAAAAGTGAGCCACCGGTCGTTTTCGCTTCAACATATAACTTGGTGAAGAATGAAGCAAATTATTCGTTACATGTTTTCAAGAACTAATCTTTCTCCCTGCTCCTTCACTCCATTGCAAGTATGTGATATGCAATAGAAGAACTTGTGCCATGTGTTGCCCAAATAACCTGAGAGCAACATATTTTTTAATCACTCTTTAAGAGAAATATTTCACATGTTTCACCGGTATTTTATATGCTAATATTTAGCATTTTAGAAAGGGACTGAAATCCTGTCAATATTCCTGTCCTCCCTATTAAATGTTCACAAATGAAATGAAAATGAGATGAAATTAAATGAAATATAATGAAGTTACCATTTCATATTTGAATATTTTTGGAGTTTAATATTTCCATATTACTAGTTTAAAAAATTACAGTCAATGAAAATATTTATTATAAAAGTCAATAAATTTAGAGTACAATTATTTTAATATTTTTTTTATAATAAAATGGAAATAACTACCTCTATCCATACTTAACTTCATTTCAGTTGTTTTCATCCCCTTTTTTTACTATCATTCTAAAATGGAAAATGCCTAAACGACGAAAGAGTGGAATGACACTTCCATTTCAACACCTTTTTCTGTAAGGTATTCACGGAGCTATCTATTCCTTTCAAAATATCTATCTAGAATGAAATGGTACTGCTACTCCTCTCCTTTTCCTTCCATCGTATTGAATATCTAAAAAGGATGCAGTTATCTGGACAACATATTGCTTAGGCCCAATGGATCATGTTATGGAAATGCCTCAGAGGAGCTTCAAAACGATAAATCCAAAATTATATCTTTAGGTGCACCATTCTCTTCATGAAGCAAAACCTATGGCCTCTTCCGACCTATAATGTTATAAATTATTTATCCAACTCAAACCTTGAAGTTTTCTGAGTTTTCCCTTCTTCATCCTTTTCTTGATCTTCTCAGCCTTTCCCCATTTGCCTGCATCAGCATATAGGCTAGACAACAGAAGACGGTTTGCAGCACTCTCGGGCTCTAATTCCTTCAAATGCAGAGCAGCCACCTCCGCAAGCTCCACATGCCCGTGATTTCTACATCCAGCTAGTAATGCACCCCACACAAACAAATCAGGTTCAATAGGCATTGTCTTTATCATGCAATAAGCTTCATCGAGTTTCCCTGCTCGACCAAGAAGATCCACCATGCACGCATAATGCTCCAACCGTGGCTCAATACCGTGTTTTTCATGCATAGTCTTGAACAGGCTCTGTCCAAGTTCAATGTCTCCAACATGACTGCATGCAGTGAGGGCTGCCGTGAAAGTTAAATGACCCAACTTGGCTACCCCTTCCTTCTCCATCTGATTGAAGAGCTCAATGGCTTCCTTGCAATACCCATGATTCGCAAAACCAAAAATGATGGAGTTCCAAGTAACGGTGTTCTTCTCAGCCATCCTACTAAACAAATTCTTTGCTTCAGAAATGAACCCACATTTTGCATACATGTCAACAAGAGCACTCCTTACATATATATCTCCCTCCACCCCAGTTACCAGAGCGTAGCCATGAATCTCTCTCCCAATTTTAACTCTTGCTGCAGTAGCACAAGCAGGCAAAAGGGTGCTTATAGTGGCTGAAGTTGGGCAGAACCCGTGACTCAACATTTGCTTAAACGCATCAAATGCCTCGTTATTCCGAAAGTTCTGCACCAAACCAGATATAACAGAAGTCCATGATACCACATCAGGCTCCAACCCATCTGCAATCATCGACCTAAAAATCTCAGACACCATTCCTTGGTCACCCTTCTGTGAAAACCCAGATATCAAAGAGTTCCAAGTCACCACATTTGACTTCAAACCCATCAACTTCATACTTTCCACCAAACTCAGTGCCTCATTTGCAGCACCCTGTTGAACATACCCAGTAACAACAGCATTTAGAGACACCGTGTCTTTCACAACCATCCCATCAAACACCTTGCGCGCGTCCTCAACTTTCGCACACTTTGAGTACATAACGATCAAAGCACTGGACACAAAAGAATCAAGTTCGAACGAACACTTCAAAATCAAGCCATGCATTTTCTCTCCCGTGATTCGATCCCCAACATGACCGCAAGCTTTGAGAACGCTGGGGATGACGAATACATAGTTTGGTGTAAGCCCTTGAACGGCTTGCATCTCAGCGAACACTGCGAGCGCGAGATTGCAGAAGCCGCAGCGAGCGCACGTGCCAATGAGGGCGATCCAGCGGCGAACATTTGTTGTGGGAATTTTGTCGAACAGTTTTCGCGCGTGGGAGAGTTGGCCACAGGACACATAGAAGGCTACGAGGTTAGAAGCAATTACGTTGAAACGAGAGAAACCTTTGGTGATTAAGCTCGCGTGAAGCTTCTTGCCAAGGTGCAACGCTCGATCGCGAGCGTATACATCAATGAGTTCAGCAAATCTTTGGTGTTCTGATCCAAAAAAACGACTGTTGATGATGCCATTTGTGGTGGTAATCCTGAGCAATGTTGGGCTTCTGAGGAGACCATGCATAGCATAGCAGTAACTGAAATAAATACCAGAATGTGTTCTTCTTCTTCTTCTTTTGAGAAATCTGCAAAAATATAAACCCAACCTTAAATTGCCCTCAAATATTCACCACTTATGAGTTCTTCTTTTATTCTCTTTATCACTCCAAATCAAGTTTCTTCCCTTTCTATGAATTTCTCACAAACTTTTCTTTCTACCCAATTACCCTCCATAAAATTTATCAATTTTTTCTGTACCAATTTTAAAAAATACTTTCAAAATATTAGTTTTGGAAATCATAAAATGTGGAAACACCTGAAAGTACAATTTTATAAAGTATTATAATTATATTTTTACAAAACAAAGGAGAAAAAATTCAAACTATTATTTTGGATGAATTTTAGTATAGGAGTGTAATAGAAGTAATTAATTTGTGAATATTTTATTTCAAACCAGTAACTTTCAAAAAGTTTCCAAATGAAGTAAATCAAATATTTTATGAAACTTATTAGATAACGTTAAAAATTGCAAAAATCAATTAAATAGTTCTGGCAACACTATTTTTAAATTTTTTTAGATGTTTGATTTTTAAGATAAACATACATATAAAAGAAAATTTTAAGGTAAATTTTTTGGAAGTGAAGTTAACATAAAAGAAAATTTGATGAAATAAAGAAAAATGGTGATTATAAAAGTAAATAAAACATAAAAAAAAATGTAAAGTGCAAGAGTTAAGTCTAAGAGAAAAGGGAAACAAATTGTAAAGTACAAATTACTTGAGATTTTAAATGGAACATAAAAGAAGTAAAAACTTGCAAACCAAATTCAAAAAACTGATAAACGAGAACAATAATACTAATATTCTCTCGGTCATTTTCATATTTAATTTTAACCAAATGTTTATATGTAGTATTTTTGTCACACCTTACATAAATTTCCTATTCATATATAGAAAATTTTGATAGTTATTCTCTTTTAATTAGAGTAGAATACAAAATAATTTTTTCGTCAATAGATTATAAATAATCAAATCCTATCTTTCCTTTCTATATTGTATAGATTTTCTTATATTCTATATTTCATCATTTATTTAACTAATCATAACAAATAATTTATTTATATTGTCAACTTTTAAAATAAATATGAAGATGCATTATCATCGTTATGAGTTTGAAATATTTAACTGATATGTAGTGTTTGTTGATGGATCTACCGTAAGAGTGGAAGAGATTCAATAGTTTTTCTCGTCCTTGCCTGATCAAATTACTAATTTAGGAAGTGCTTATTTGTGAGGTTCAGTAGAAAGAGAATCCACTGGTGGAACTCAATGGTGTGTTTTTGGGGTATTAAACATTTTGTAGTGCATGAACTTCGGAAGTAATTGCATGAGCACGGTTCATTTCTGTGTTAAATCTCTGCCTCTTATTGTCCACCGATACAGCAAAATATAAAAGCAGAGTTACTCCAAGGTTGAGACAAATTGTGAAGAGATAAATGGCTCAACTCGAACGCCCTCAGAGACAGGTTGAAACTACAAAAGCTCCACCTACCATCCACACCATGGAACAACTCCTCCGAGGTATAACTCATTTTACACATTCACTCAATATCAGAATGTGATATATGGCATATTTGTTAAGTTTGTGATGATATGGTATGAAAAAATCAAAGTGTTTTGTTTACTATTTATGGTTCGGATTGAATATGAGAGATGGAACAATCTGATTCTTAGTTTGAAGTTGATATCAGGGGAGTCCTCCAAGTCTAGTAGGCAGTCACCAACCTCCCCCTCCTCCAACTTGTCTTCCCCAAACTCCCCTTTCTTCCAAAGGTTGAGGTCTCATGACTCAGAAGACGACCATTCCCAGAATCAGAAGAAATCAGTTCTCACCAAAGTCAAGGAGAAGGCCAAAAAGCTACGCCACAGCCTCAGCAAGAAAAAGCATGAGGACGGGAGCCTCAGTAGTCCCTCATCTGCTACTGCCGCAGAAGCTGATGCAGTAGAAGAAGATGCTGAATTTCTCGGAGCTCCTAGTAATATACATCTTCATACAACACCCCTCATTCATTATTTTTCACAAACGTTTGTCTTTTCTTCCTAAAATCCTTAAAAATCTAAAATTGTTGTCTCATTGTTAACATCTCAGTGTACGAATCAGAGAAGGCACCTATAGGGTACAAAGCAAATGCAAAGCCGCTTATAAGTCCAAGAGCAAATTATGTGATCCCTGAGAAGCATGTTATATCAAGCAGTGACAAACATGTAGTCGAACAAGATCATGAAAAGTCACTAACCCGTTCCTTATCCAAGAGAACAACACAACCTGCAGCAACAATAGCAACCACCACTTCATATGCCACCCCTGCTTCTAATATTAATATTAACACTAGAAGAAATACTAGTACTCCTTCCGGTCCAATCAAGACAACCACTGAAACAGTAGCCCCTAAACTGTCAGCAGTTCAAGTTGAAAAACCAGATGCCGCCCATGTAACCTCCAAATTTCAAGGTCTTACTGTGTCCAAACCCTCAGAGCTTCATGATCATCCTTCTTCATCATCATCACCATTATCATCATCATCATTACCAACATCAACAGTTGCACCAAAAACAATTCGCAACACTTCTTTGTCCTATTCTGCTCCTCGTACTCCCCCTGTAAGAGTAACTTCCCAGTTTCCTACAACCACTCCGCGAACTACATCAGCTCCAGTGACTCCAGCACCATCACCTGCTACCCCACTGAGTGCGAAGAGCACAAGCCCCACCGCGCAGATATGGGATAAGGGTGTGTCCATGAAAGAGTACTTGTTGACCAAATTGGAGCCGGGGGAAGATGAGAAGGCGCTGTCTCAGGTGATATCTGAAGCAATGAGTCCTAGGAGAACTCCTGGTGATGCAGGCGTGATGGAGAAGGTGAGAGAAGCTGTCACTTCTTTGCTCCGAACTGAGCAGCCTGCAAAATATGCAGACGAAACTACTGCGGCTACTACTACCAGTACTGCTCGTATGTCACCTCAAAGCCCAGTATCTACCAACGCTTCTCGCGCTTCTTCTCAAATGCCATCATCTTCCAATGCTTCTCGTGCTTCGTCTCAAATGCCAGCATCTACCGGTGTTTCTCGCACTTTATCTCAAATCCCTGTATCTTACAACGCCCAGCAAGGTAACATAGCAATAGCAGCCCATTACTTATTTATCTCCTCTTCATGCAATTTTCTAATATCATACGCTTTGGTCTCTGTTGTTCTAAAAATGCAGAGTATACAGTGGCCCAGGAAGAAAACCATGGCCGAATTCTTCAGACAAATTGAAAGCCAAAGCCTCCATAACGTATTTCCGACACATTTTTGTGTTCAGCGTTTTTACGTATGTATGCATGTATATGTACCCGACAATCGTGTGTAATTTCAGTATATTTGTAAATTTAATTTGTATGTAATAAATTGTGTTGTACATATGTATTATCTTACATATCATACAATCAGTTTCATTTTCGCCACAGAGCATTCTTATGATGATGAATAAGAAAAGTATTCACCTTTTCATACTCACTTCACCAGTACTAGTATTTGTTTAATTACTATTTTTGCGAATTTGAATACTTGTTTCTGGGAATTTTAACTATGACTCATTAGGGTACACGTATATTCAAATGCAATGGATTAAAACTTCCTTTCACCTTCTTTACCTTTTTCCCCCTAAATGACTATCTAGTTTTTTTTTTAAATTTTGTTGGACAGCTTTTGCATTCACTGCAACAACCATAACGTCAAAATATTTGCTTAATTTTAATTTTAGGTATGCAAATAGAACCTATTGCTACTCAAGCTTAAATGAAAAAGCATGCATGTGAAAATAGAAATTTAAGGCTAGATAAGGAGTTTTCCACGGTATATTTTCTCGAATGAAATGATATCCACCAAATAGTCCTACCCGTGTGGAAATCGCACCAAATGTTAGCCATGAAAAATAAAAAATAAGGTGTGTATATGTTCTGAATCCTATTCATATGTGTTAGAGCAAGTTAGCATCAAAACTGTAGCAGCATTACACAAGCAAATCAAGAAACAAAGCCACACTAGATTTATCTTTTCAAAATAATTCCTGAATCAAACTTGACCTCCAAAATTAGAAGAAATACAAGTTCGTCATCAGAAGATTAGGAAGTATTGATAAATTTTGTCAGTCAATTTTTAGAATAAAATTAGTGATAAACACTGATAGCATCACTAAGAAAGAGGGGAGCCATACTGACGGAAACCGTAAGAAACAACAGATGTAGCGCATTAGCACTGTGGTAATGTAATGTCTTGAAAAGATTAGTGCCGAGTTATAGGTCCTCCATTAGAATGGGAACCCTCGTGGCAATTGAATCATGAATACTAAAACCATGATTTGAGTATCTTGGCTACTGAAAACGCTGTCATGGCTATCAAATTCCACACTTACACAAGGTGAGAGACTCACCAAAATATACAGCATTCACATAAAAAGATAGATTAGCTGTCATTTCAAGATTTTGGATTCTATATCTTCTAAACTCAAGCCTTTTGTCTCGGGGACAGAAAAGATAACGAACAGAAGTGATAGAATAGCAATAGCCCCAAAAAGGAGAAAAAGATTTTCTGCTCCTAGAAGCTCCTGCAGCAGACATCAGTGCGGATTATAAACTACAAGAGCACTCATACTAAAATGATAAATTTAACCTGAATAGAAGTATAAAACAAAAGTAAAGAATCTAAAACCTTTAATGGAGAGAATGCAAAAGTGACTACAGCATTTGAAGCAAAGTTGGTAAGAACAGCCAGACTAATCCCCTTTCCTCTAGTGCGAATTGGGAAGATCTCTGATACCATTAACCAACTTATCGGCCCAAATGATATCTGCAATGCAAATGCAATTTGACATAAATAACCACAGTATTTGGATCAATCCAATTGATCTCATAAACAATAGCAATAAATCAGAATTTTTATTTGTGGCCAGGAGATTTTTCTGGAAGCAGAGGTCTCTGAATGCATGTTAACCTATGTTCGTCCTAGTATCCAAAATGTATAGCTAAAATTAATTAATACTGCAGAAGAAGGTCATCTCCAGGTTGAATATGATAATGAAAGCAGCAGGACCAATGACAAAAACTGGCCAGGAGACATTTACCTGGTAGCAACCAACATAAAGAAGTAAAGCTCCAACAGCAACAAATGGGAACCCTCCAAGAAATTTATAATAAGCAGAAAGGAGAACTAAAGAGAGTGCCTGCAGAAATTAAAGAAAACAAAATAACCATTTGCATACAACAAGTTGCAGTATATTAGGAATCTTTTAGTTTAATATGAGATGGAATTCCTACAATGCCACTGACACCTCCAATCAGCAGAGGCCTTCTCCCCAAATCATCAACTTTTAGGACAGCAACCCAAGTCATTAGTAACTACACGCTCATCAGTCACAAAAACTATCATCAGTGTCACAAAGTGATCCCTAATCCTCGGTAGGACAAATCTAAATAGGTATACCTTGAAAAAGCCAATAACAACTGAAACTTTTGTAGCATCAGATGCAGCAGAAAATCCAGCACTCTGGTTATTAATGACAAAATATAATATGAAGTGAGCTAGATGGAAAAGAACGGATTTCAGTCAAAACACAGCAAGAAGAAATGAGTATAAGGATTATGTACCTGAAGAATTTGGCCTGCATAATACAGAACACTTGGTTGACCTGTTATCTGTTGTAATAAGGTGACTAATCAGACAAAAAACAGAGAAATTTCACTACATTTCCTTCAGTATGAAGAGACTTGTTGCACCAAAGTTGACCTACCTGCTGAAATAAGACTAGTCCTCCACCAATTATGAAAGCTTTCAGATTGGGACCCTGAAACACCTCTAAGAAATTCCCCTCTGATTCCTGTTGTCCATAGGCAGACTTCAATGAGAGAAGGGTATCTTCTATTTGCCTCTCAGATTCTTTGTCACCAGGTGGTCGACCCCTTAGTTTGCTCAGGGAAATAATGGCCTTTTCCTTCAAATCTTGAAAAGAACCTTTTCCTTGCACTGCTCTGAGAAGCAACCAACGTGGAGAAGGGGGGAGAGTCCACATTCCAAGCCCCATTAAAACAGCAACTGGAGCACTAAATCCATACATGAACCGCCATCCCCCAACTGAATCAATCAGAAAGCTTCCTACAAAATAACCCAACTGCATAACATAAAAGATCAGTTCCCTCCCACCACAGTAAATTCTTTAGTTGATAAGAGACATAAAAGACAATGCAATACCAGAATCCCCAGGACAATGAAGAGTTCTTTTAATGATACTAGGGTACCACGGATTTGTGATGGACAAGTCTCTGCAATATACAAAGGAGCCCCATGCATGGCCTGTAATAAATTCATTTGTAAGATGGTGCAAGAATCATCCACATTGCAAAAACTATTACTGGTCAAAGTACCCTACCAAACCTATACCAAGTCCATAAAGCAGCCTTCCTGCTAAGAGAACACCAAGTTCTGGTGCATTGGCAGTAACCACACCACCAAATATATACAACAGTGCTGCAGCAATGAGTTGTCGCTTCCTCCCTGGTGTTTTAGTAGACTTAATAGATTCAATAAGAAACAATCTACAGAAGATTCAGTTGTGGGATAATATAATTAGTAAAAGCTCTTACCAAGGAAATCAGCTATGCCATACGCAAGAAGTGAACCAAGAAGAGCCCCGTATAGGGAACCACTAACCTATTTTCATGGCAGCAATTAGGTTCTAATGTATTGATGACAATAAATTTTCCATGAAATTGCAATAAGTTTTCGAATTTCAATGCTGAAATCATACCACTAGTCCAAGCTGAATGGCAGAAAGATTGAACCATGTTATTCCGCTAAGGTCGGCTGACTGTGGATCCAAATCAACAAAATGAAAAATTATTGATTACATTTCTGCACTGAGAGTAGAAAGAGATAAATTTAATCCTGTTTGAATAAAAATTTCTATAAACACTTAAAGAAAAAAATGAGAAAGTAAAACGAGTTGTGATTTTCGCAAAAAGCTAAAATCAACTTAAAACTTTTCAATTAACTTTTACTAAAGCTAAGATACAAAAGTTGATTTTAACATGTGAAGAAGTTCAATGTATTTTACTTTCTTATCTTCTTCTAGAAATGCATATATAAAAGTTTACTGAAATAGAACTAAGCTGTAATTTAAAGACACTGAATAACAAAACTACCTGCAGTGAGATTGTAGCGCCCGAGGTGGCACCAATATCATAACCAAATAATAAGCCACCCAATGCAGGGAACAGAAACCTAAATTGTGAAATAAAATTCTGATTAATTGGAGCATGAAACCAACTTATTATACATTTTGAAATTATAAACTTTTGATCATTTGAGTAGAATTGATATATAGGTTGCTTTTCTCGTCCGCACATTCATAGAGAGACAAATTTTCACTTTTCCCTCCAAACCGTCACTCCTCTCCTTTGTAGAAACAGTGACAGAAAACATACGGAAGAATTACAGAAGACCAAGAGAATTCCTCTTGGTATGTTGCGTCAGAAACAAGCGACTCAGAGCCTTCCCCATCAGAATACTCTCTCTGCACTCCAACCTGCCCATATGAATATTTAGCCAAATTAGAGTAAAAGCATCAAACTTTGATGAAATTTTTGGGGGAGTCCTCACGTGGAATCTGCGCTTGGGAGTAGAATGAGACTGGAGAAGCGGATGTGTGACACGTGTGAGGGCCAAATGATCATTAATGGAAGAAACAAGGCGTGGATTGGTGCGAGAAGATGAGAGGAGAGATTTTGGCCTCTTTTTCCGTTGATGGTGCAGTGGGTTGAACAGGGAGAGTCCGAAGTTGGAGAGAGTAGTTGACGCCATGCGAGCAGCTAGAAGAAGAAAGAGTAAGGGTATGAAGCGTGAAGTGATATATGGAGCACGATCAGTGTACCAAAGATATTTTTCAAATAATCATTCACTTTGGAAGCTTGTGTTCCAAATTCACCGATAGAGTGAAGAAACCAAAAAATCAATTGCAGAGTTAGTTCCAGCTTTTTCATCTTCAAGAACAATTAATGTTTCAGCATCTTCACTGGCTTCAAAAGTTACTGCATGATTAAACTTATAATGCATAAATATTTTTAATTATGTAAATTATATTATAATTAAATGGATATATTTTAGGTGTGATGTAGGATTATTTTTAATTATCTCTATAATTAAAATTATTAAAATTCTATCTAGAATTGAAAAAATATAGACTGAAAAGGTTAAACAATTAAGAATATGATGCGTGACAAGCAAGATAGTTCAAGATGGTTGACATATTCCATAATTAATAATGGAATTAATGTATAAATTACACTTAAAAGTAAAGATGAATAATAAAATTTTAAAATTAAGAAAGTTAGAGAAGTGCAAATGTCACTTTTTAAATAGTATACTATAATATAAAAGTAGATCATGTTTAAGATGAGAGAATGAACAAGTATATGTTGGATCGTTCGATTGAGATGAATTGATTTTATAGATTATTTCAATAATTGATTGTTATTATAATTTATTCATGTAAAATACAATTATGGTTGTATTTACGTGGAAAAAGAATTGTAACATGATTTATTATACTATTTAATAATCTTAATAAACTTATACTGTTTAAATATTTATAGGTAAATGTTCTTTTGAAATTTTACTTATATAAAATACACATAGGTGTTATTGTTCATAGTTTTTTTACCAGCACAAACATATGTAAGGATTAATTTTTAAATCTACTTATAGATGAATCAATTATTAGTCTAGATATTATAATTAAATTGAGTTATGCATCTTAAATATTCTCAAAAGTTTATCACAACCTATTATGCATGATAAATAAATGGAAACAAATTATTAATAATAAAAATAATATAGACACAATCAGTTTGGTAACTTTAAATCTATGTTTTAAATTAGCCTACTAAAGTTTATATTTCTATAATTTTTTTTTAGTAGTTGAACTAGACCGTCACTTTATTTATTTTTTTTAATATATAAATTAGTGGAGGTGTTGCGGTGTTCATTAACATTGTATTCTAATGGTAGTGTGATTGTGCTAAACTGTGATCATTATTAAGAAGTGGATTTTAAATTTAACTCAATCCCATAAAACGAGTTCACTGAGTGAGGTTTGCACCCACTTATATACAATAAAATATTTTTATCTCTAGTAGACGTGAGATCTCCAACAATAATGATGTAAATAAATGTAGATATTACAACAATTTTGTTTAAATACAAACATTGCAATCCTTATGTTTTTCATAAATTTAAATTTAGTATTTAACTAGTTGACTAGACTTGACACCCCTAAACTCTAAAGATCTTATAGTTTAATAACTTTATATCTATGCTTTTAAAAACATATTTGACAAAAGTATTATAGCTAAAATGTATTATAATTTATTTAGACTACAAAATCAAATTGTATAATGTGTTAAGAGTGAGAATTGAGTGTATGTAAATGGAAACATAGAATAATTTTTCATCCCCATTACATTACACAATTTGATTTTGTAATATAAATCAAATGGTAGTATACTTTGAATGTGATGTGATTTTTATTTTATATTCTGTGTCTGTCTTTATGTGGACTGTAAACAAAAGTGTGAAAATAGAACATTATCCTAAGATGGACAATGGACAACAAGGTGGGAGAGTTTGTGGTTAGAAAGTGTGTTTGAATGAAGAAAGAAAGAGTAGCTGAAAATGAAGAATAAAACATAAACATGTGAATGCGATCCTTTCACTATTTTTATTTTTATTTTTTCATGCACCATCTTCTATATAACATATCTATATAGAAATATAGGTTATAATTTTGGATGACATTATTTAACTACTATGTTAACTATGTTTCAATCAAAATATATTAATAAATACTTAATTTTTTTTATATCATCTTATATATATATATATTCATATTTATTAAAAAAATTATAAATTTATATTGATAATATAATATATGTGTGGAAATTAAGACAAATTTCTTCATCTCTATTTAATCAATTAATTAATTATCTATCCGCACCTGTATAAGGGCAACAATACACCGATGGGTGGAACTGTAATTACACAGTGGAAGGATGATTTTGTAATTGGGTCAGTGCAATTAGGGCACGCTTCCAGTAGGTTCTGAAACGCAACACAGTTCTACGGGAAAGCATAGCGAGTCTGCGCTCGAACGCTGGAACTTGGTCCTCTTCTTCTCTTCTCAACCAGTGTTCAGAATCAGAACCTCTCCATCTTCTGTCTCCTATTTATATCGCTGTATCGGCGCCTCCCATAGTTTAAACCTAACTTCTGCTCCGAATCCACCTTCCTCCGCGTGTGGGTTTTCGCTCGCAGTCTCCGTCACACACTTTCTCCCCGTTCGGAAAAGATTGGCATCCGAAGATGTCGGGCGGTTTCTTTCGAGTTAGTACACCAGCGCCTTTGAGCTTGCAATTAACTCTTTCCCCTGTTGAATCCACCTAACTTACCTCAACATTTCTCAGATCTTCTCTGTTCTTCCATTATTTGCTACCTTAATTGCAGCGTGATTCTTAGGTTTGTTGAATTTTGTATTCAGGGCACATCTGCCGACCAGGACACTCGTTTTTCGAACAAGCAAGCGAAGCTGATGAAATCACAGAAGTTTGCTCCGGAATTGGAGCATCTGGTCTGTTTTCTTGATTAGATTTTATCCGTATTTTGTAGGGTTTGTTGAAACGCCTTTACTGTTTGGGGACGACGAGGGTTATTGTTTTTGTCAACTTGATAAATATAGTTTGCGCTAGTTAGTAGTCACTTCCTTTCTTTCTGCTTCTTTTTGTTTCGAATTCAGATATGCTTGATGCATTGTTTGTAGGTGGACATGACGAAGGTGAATATGGAAGTAATTAAGCCTTGGGTCACCAGAAGGGTGACCGAGCTTCTTGGTTTCGAGGATGAAGTGCTTATTAACTTCATACACAGTCTTCTGGATGTTAAGGTAATTTCATGTTTTTAATTTTATAGATGAAAAAGCGTTTTCACCTTTGTAATTTGTTTCCCCCCTCACAATGCGTGTTTGTTGATAATTATATTATATTTATTTACCTAACATCTATTTGCTTTTAGGTTGTGATTTCGAAGTCTTACTCCTCCCTAAATTGAACTATGAGTAATAAACATATAGTCATGCATTTTTTGTTGTCTTGGTTTTTTGCTAACGTTTTGCCATATTGCTTTATTTTTTCTCCATTTGGTTACATTCTATTCATTATAATGCAGGAGGTGAACGGGAAGGAAGTTCAAATACAAATTACTGGATTTATGGAAAAAAACACTGGAAAGTTCATGAAAGAACTTTGGACACTTCTTCTCAGTGCACAGAAAAATGCCAGTGGTGTTCCTCAGCAGTTCTTGGATGCCAAGGAGGAAGAACTTTTGAAGAAGAAGGTGCTACTGAGGCTCAATGCGCCATTCATTTTGTCCCAAAATACCTTTTCTCTTTACTCTTCGGGGTTTCTGAAATTAAGGGTTTTTCTTGTGGATGTTTTAGGCTGAAAATGATCGGATAACCAGTGAAATTCAGAGGAAAAAGGATAAGGAAGGTAGAGAAATTATGGAAGAGAGGTTTAAGAAAATGGTAATACTACTCTGTACATGCTGGAGTTACATTTTATAGAGCTTTGATTTTGGTTTTAACTTTCATTTGTGTTTCCATGGCGTTCAGCTAGCTTCTGCAATTATTTGGGTTCATGTCCTTTACCTCAAACTACTGTAGGACGGTGGATTTGATTCCAAGGATAATGATAGTGCATCAGCTCCAAATTCAAAGTCGAAGGATTCAGGATTTGACCGGGATGGGAAGGAACCTGACAAGAGGAATGGTGTCAGGGCAAGGAGCAGGTGAAATGGATTGTTTTTTTCTTTCTTTTAATAATTACATGTTATGGTATTTGTTTTACTTTTTAATGGTTCCCCTGTGGGTTAGGCTTCAGAATATAAACTAATTTTTTTAGCTTCTTACAGTCACTGAATTATTATGTTATATTATGACCTAAAACCCTTGCATGAATATGCCCAAGCGGAGATATAAGGTGTTCATCGCCATATTGATAAGAGGTCTGTTTATAGTATAAACTCGTCTAACAGGCCAACAAACTTAAAATGGCATTCTTAAATCCTAAGCTATATCCTTTTAGAGCTCATATTTTATCATGACAGTTGGCAACCCTAAAAAATTTGCCTGTTTTAATTAAAATAAATCGCAATGTAATCTACGTAAGTTTGTAATCTACATAAATTTATTGAAACTTCTGGCATTATGAATATTAGTTTATATTTGTGAAATTTATATTTGAATATTACGTTTGATGTGGTTGGAATTACATCTTTAAAGTTTATGAAGTGATGTCAATCATGCCAAGCACATATATTTTCAACTTTTTCCCGAAGTTTTACTCTGTTATTGAGTGTTTGGTTGGTGTGAGTGTAGAGAATCTACATGAACATGACTGTCTCCCTCCTTCAATCTTTAAAGTTGAATTCTTAAGTACTAATTGGCTGTTACTCTATTATAGGCTTTCTAGGTCCCCACATTCACCTGCAGTTTCTACTTCACCTCATCGGTAACACTATTAAAAACTATTTTTTAAATACATTTTTCATTTTTGTATTGAATTGGAAGGCTGCCAATATGTGGTATTTGCTATTTCATGCAGAGGCTCACCCTCAAGGTCAATGAGCAAATCATTTTCAAATTCCCGAAGTTATTCAGGGTATGCTTTTATATTCCGGGTATCCAAATTTGATGCTTAATTAAATGCAACTTGGCCAGCTATTGGATCTTATTTCATTCCCCACCCCTTTAGTCTTCTAATAAGTATAATACTGTGCATTTTATTTTAATTTAGATTTGTCATTTTGTATTAATGGGTGTCTATTGTTTAGTGGTAGGCACAGGTCAAAGAGTATATCTAGATCTCCTGTAGCTCGAGGACGCTCTCTTTCATCTGAAAAGATTCACCATTCTCCACGAAGACGATCTATTTCTCCTCACAGGCATTCACCACGACGTTCTCCTCATAGGAGGCCACTTTATTTGAGGAGAAGATCCATATCTCGCTCAAGTTATAGATCTCCTTCTCCTATACGACGTAGAATGCATTCTCCAGTCCGTAGAAGTTCACCTTTTCGACGACGGAGGTCACCTTCTCCCGCGCGACGACAAAGATCACCTTCTCCTATGCGACGACAAAGATCACCTTCTCCCGTGCGACGACGAAGATCACCTTCTCCCATGCGGAGACGAAGATCACCTTCTCCCATGCGACGACGTTGGTCACCTTCACCAGTGCGACGACGCAGATCTCCTTCTCCTATGAGAAGACATAGATCTCCTCTGGTGCGACGACGCAGATCACCGTCTCTTGGTCTTCGTCATAGATCACCTTCCCCAGGGCACAGACATAGATCCCCATCTCCACTTGGACTACGAAGATCACCAGGCCATAGGCATAGATCACCATCACCTCTTGGACTACGGAGATCACCTTCACCTAGGCGACGAAGGTCTCCTATCATTCAGCATAGGTCACCTTCTCCAGTGCGTCGAATTCCACCAACTAGTGCACGAAATAGATTAGAATCTCCCATGCAATCTTCCTCTCCCATACGAAGAAGGTATGGTAGTAGAACTCCTCCACACTCTCCATCCCCATTGCGACATAGGTCACCTGTACCTAGCAAGAATAGATCTCCCAGTATCTCTCCCCAGAGGTCTCCTCGAGATGAATGGAGTTCTCAGTCTCCAATACGACATGTATCAATCTCCCCAAATAGGAAAAATTCTCAAAGACAACAAAGAAGTCCCTTGCAGTCTTCTATAAGGAGAGTCAGGTATAGTGACATTTAAGAAGTGCTTGTGTAATATTGCTGTCTGTTTTTGTCTCTGACGTTCTTGAATTTATTAATTTGATAATGTTAAAGTGTTTTAAAAGACATATTTCAAATACATAATTGGTTATTCAATTTTGAAGTAGGTTTCAAGTTTCAACTTAGGAATTTTATAATGACCCCACATCTTGTCTGGGACTCCAAAACTAAGTTGTGATAGTTTGGACATGCTTTGTTCTGCATTTAAATTTATAAAATATTCAGGAACATATCTAGTCCTGTGGGGTCTGTACGAAGAGGCAAAACTTCAAACTATAAATCACAAGAGTCAATGTCCACTCCTGAGAACTCTCCAAATCGTTCTGTATCTGAAGAAGCAAGGAGTGAGACCAGCAGTGAAGGTAGAAGGTAGTTTTTCTTGACTTCAAGCTATATTCTTATCTCACCACTGTTTGGAATGTTTATGCACACTTACTTTTTGCCCTTTGCAAATGCTTAGTCCTCATGGGAGCCCTATGAAACAAAGAGAAAAGTTAGCCAGTAAAAGAAGCTTGAGTCCTGTAAAGAAACAAAGAACCCAGAAACCTAGCCATGAAAGCCCAAAGACTAGAGATGAAGCAGAAGAAGCGTACTATTCCAGGTTTGATATTGATTTAGATAACTGTTTAGCTAGTTGGTTTAATTATTTTAGGAACACAAGTAGTGTTATTCATAAACAGCCATGGCAAATTTTGTGGTGGACTTTATTCTGCTGGTGCTGGACTTATTGCCGGTTGTCACAACATGGTGGTGCCAAATCAGGTTTTGCACGGTGGCTCATAGAGTCTGTGTTGGCCATCACAGAGTAGCGGTTCTGAGAAGCTATGGTGAATCGCAAACCATGCCGAAGAAGCCTTGGGACAGCAGGAACCGACCTGATTTAATGCACTTAAAACCCCAATTTTTCTTTCTTCTGTTTCTGTTTTCTGGCTAGTTCATATTAGGTCAGCCCAATAGCATTTTTTAAAAACAAAAGTTGGGCCTTACAACTCGGACCCCCAAAACCAAATGAGTACATTTATCACGCACACCCCTCCTCCCCGACCCCGACCCAAAGCCTGTCGTCCCACTACAGCACTGTCATTGTCCCACCACCGGTCTCCTGCTATCATTGTCCTGCCTCAACAGTCACCTTTTTTTTTCCCTTTTATATTCTCTGTTTTTTAGTGCCACCCACCCTCTCTAAATTATTTGTCTTCTTTTCCACTCAATAATTATTCTCTAGATATCTGAAACATTTAATCACCTATTTTCTAGCAACCGCAATGGCAACTGAACAAGGCAAATTAAGAACATCCAACACATAATTAGAAATTTCTGACATTTATCTTATATTTTGTTGTTACTTTATGTTTAGAGCTTGAATTTGCTAATGTTTTAATTTGATTTTGTTATTTGGATTTCTGGACATGATAATATTTGATTATATGGTTGTCTTTCATTATTTTTAGCATTACAAACATATTTCTGTTTTTTTAAAAAAAATAAAATTCCAATATGTATATATTTTATTGCTTTTTTATTGCAGTGCTTCCACCATAACTCAGTTATGGCTTTTGATAGTTTTTCATAAAGGGCTTTTGGTGTCGTTGATATTTTCCATTATCTGATATCAATAACACTGAATACAAGTTACTATTATAGATTTGTTTAATGTTTTTCATTTATTTTTCTTTTCTCTCATTTTCTTTGCATTTTTTTTGTTAGAGAAAGGAGAGATCCTAAAATGAACTCATCACAAAAGATATTAAAACACTCCCCAGCTAGTAAGAGAAAAGGTTCACCTGCAAAATATGGTCATGAGGATGAGTTCTCTCCTGAAAGGGTTGCTGGTCATCCAGCTTCTGAACAAAACAATGATTGGAGTAAGAAAGGCCGGGAGATAAAACGGTAATATGGTTGGCTTACTGCAGCTGTTCTAACTATTCGAATGCTTCTACACTGCATGCATATCTGATAATGGTAAACTCCTTTGGCAGGGATAAGTCTTCTGGAAAAGGCAATGAATTTCCTTCTCAACAAAAGCCATCAGTGAACAAGGAAACTTTTTCCAGGGAGAAGACTCGTGAATCTTATGCTGTAGATATTAAAAAGTCAGATGACAATGACCAATCCCGTTCAAACAATGCAAAAAGTAGTGATCGTCACCACAAATCCGAAGCCACTCCAGATTTAGTCGGAAGAGATGATCGTGTCAATCAGAGTGCATCACATGATTCTATTTCTGAGGAAAGTGGTAAACATAGACGAGAGGGAAAGGACAGGAGAAAGCATAAAAGGTCTGAGAAAAGATATGCGTCTTCTGATGAGGATTATAGTTATGATTCTGATATAGAGGACAGGAAAGAGGCTAAGAAGAGGAGAAAGGAGGAGAAGAAGTTGCGGAAGGAGGATAAGCGTAAAAGACGGGAAGAGAGGCGTCGCAGAAGGGAGGAACGGCGTGCAGAGAAGCTGAAGCTGAAGAGTAAAACAAACAATAGTTCAGACGATGAGGAAGCTGAACGAGATTATCATCAAAGTGACGGTGAAGAGACACCAACTGAGCAAAAGAAGCTTGAGATTGAATTACGGAACAAGGCTCTTGAATCCCTCAAAGCAAAGAGGGGCATGAATAATTAAATGCATCACTTCTGAGTTTTTAAGTTGTTTTATGCTTTAAAAACTTGAGAAATATCTTAGCTTGTTTAAGAACCCTTTACAAATGTTATGTTTGTTTATTTTTTGGTAACTGTTTGATGTTATCTATCTTCAATGCTGGCAGCGGAAATGGATAAATGACGCTTACTGAGCAAATCTGTTGAGTACAACTCTATGCAGACATTGCCCTATATTTACTGGTAATATTTGTCTCCCCTTAGTTGGGAATTTCATGTTTTTTGGGTGGTGCGTCTTGGTTCTATCTTCTATTGTTTTTTGGTTTGTTCCACGTTTGTTTCTTGATTTATCCCTATGGCATTGATGTGCTCAGTAATGTTGACTAGTTTCCTATTTAGACCAGATTAATCCTGAAGGTCTTGGTAATATTATTAATGAGGTTTATACTAAATTAGCTTTCTGGTCAATTGGTAGATGAATTTTATGTCAACTCTAGATGACCTGGTGAGAAGACCATGTGCAGATCTTTATTTTGAACTTCAATTCAGGTGAAGTATTCATTCTTTTAGCCAATTTTCTAGTTCTAGAAGAGCTTCATAGGTGAATCTGTTGTATATGACATAGGCGGTTCTTTACCGCTGTATATTTTTCATGATTAACGTTTGCATCTCAGGAGTTGTTCCTGGGCTGTTTCCCGGAATTCTTCCTTGATGTATTTGTTGGGTCCATTGAGGTTGATGTAGCTGTATGCTTTGTTGTACAAATGTGTGGTCGTTTACCTGTGATTGTGTGCAATAAGTTGGCGATATCTTTAAAAGCATTCCAGTCTAGTGGGTCTTATGGTTGCTTCGTGTAGGGAGTTAATTTGCTTTTGATTTCTCCGCTTCGTTGCAACGTTAACGCCTTGTTTATTTTTACGTTATGATTCGAGTGCTTGTTTCCAGTTTACCTTGGTTTCAATGCATAAACCTATTTTGCTTGTGTAAACTTCCAACGCTCGTTGTCGCGTGTTGCATGAATGTTATGAGCACATGACGAGAATCACGTATGCTAATTTTAAAAATAGGTTTTGGTATGTTAATGCAACTTTTTTTTAAAAATATTGTAGATAGTTGTGAAAGCATTTTCTGGCCTATTTTTTTGAAGGACTAGTTTTAAAAATACTTGTCAAATAATTGTAATAGAAGTTTCTAGAAAATAGGAGTTAAAAAAAAACGATCAACAGTGGGTCATTTTTGTTACGTAGCATTTAAATTGTAGACGATGTTTTGATTAACCGTGTATTGTGATAGATAATTTTTCTAGTGTTTTAAAATGTATTAACGCGATCTTTTTGGAGATATACAATTATTTTTTATTCGGTATATATGTTTTAAGTAGAAATCTTTAGTTTTGCAGAATATAATTACTGTTTAATACTTATTTCATCATTATGAAATTATTATTGTTCTGAAGAAAGAGGGAGCGAGTAAACAAGAACTGGTTTTGGGTTAACGTTTTAAATGGCATGTATTTGGAGTTTATATGAATTTACTCGGGCTACGAGTAATTACTAAATAACCGTAGAAGCATACTGGTATTAAACTATACTCAATATTAAGCTTTTTACTGAAGAGTTAACGTATTTCCCCTACCAAATCTGGCTAGTCTGGTGACGGTAGCTCAACGCACGCCCCATGGAGAGATGCTTTCACTACCTCTATCATACACATCAGAGTCAAGTAAATCAAAGTGCAACAATTAGATGTTGTTTATCGTGGTGTTTAAATAAAATTTGTTATGCTATTCACTTTATGCCTAAGTAACTAGTTATATCCCAAGCTCACGCATATTTCTTTGCACTTACTAATTGTGAAGTCCTTCATACAATATTTTGTTCGAAACTTACTATATTCACGTGTCTGTAATATGTAAATGGTTCACAAAAGAAAAAACAAAATTTCGAAACCATTTTTTTAGCCGATAGTTGTTTACATATGAAAGCTTTTCCTACCTTATATTGGGTTGGGACACTGTCCCTTATCCATAATTTTCAGCGTAAAATAATTCCGTAACTAGCACAGTGCTGCATTAATGGACGAAAACAGTGCTAGAGGGGATACGATTTTCGATTCATGTGTTAAAAAGGAACGTCATTTTCTGTGCTACTGGAACGTCTGGTGTTGGATATTTCCGCAAAGGGATAAAGTATGAGTACGTGGCTGGAGGCAATTGGCTAGATTCCGGTTGCCTCTCCCATTGAGATAATTGAAAGAAAGAAAAAGCAATGATTCAAAGGGTGAGGAGGTAGAGGTAGAAGTAGAGAATCCAAAAGACTTATACTCCCTCCTATTGAAGGTGAGGGTGACCTTGGAAATCCATCCATGACTCCCACTCTTACGTCCAATTCATCCCTCTTAGCCACAACGCCCCATTCAAGGTTGACCCTTCGGAATCCAAGGCTCAGAGTCTTTGCCAAGAAGTCCGGATCATTCCCATCATTTGGGCTAGGCAAACCCAAAGATGATTCTTCTCCTGAAGATAAAGATACCTCTTCCAATTCCAACCCCTTTCGTTTGGACTTTGGAAAGATACCTGATGTCACTTCCTTGATCCCACTTCCAACCAACAATTCTTCGCCAGGCTTTTCATTTGGAAATCCAAGGCGCAAGGATCCTTCCACAGTCTTTGTTGCTGGCGCTACAGGCCAGTCTGGTATTCGCATTGCACAAACGCTGCTTAGGGAAGGTTTTAGTGTACGAGCTGGAGTCCCCGAACTCGCCTCTGCACAGGAATTGGCTCGTCTTGCTGCTCAATACAAGGTTAACCCTCTTCATCACTCACCACTTCAAATTTTAATTGCCTATTTCAAATTTTCAAATTCTGACCGTCTCAAGGATCAGTTACCAAACTTTTTTTCTACTAAATTACATATTTCTTTGTCATAAGTAGTTCTACTCTTAGAAGAAGAATATGATCAACTTCGTCATTATACAAATCACCTTGAAATCGAGATTTGTGACATGATCTACAACATCATCTTAAAATATGGTGATTGTTGACGGTTTTTTAGAACATCACGTCAAAAATTCTGTTGCTATCAGACACACAAAAATTGGTCAGTACCATGTAAACTTATACTAATAAAAAATGCAATTTGCAAATAAGATATTTAGATTGAAATACATATTTAAAAAAATATTAAGATTACTTAATGAGATGGATGTGATGTGGCAAGAAAGCGTACTAATTCTAATTTCATGGTTTACGAAAGTTCTAAAACTCTGGAGAAATCACTAGTATTACAGAGCACACAATGGGACATGTGTTGACCTTTTATGAAAGGAAAAATCTTTCTGGTTAATAGATAAGTAGAAAATGGGCGATGAGGAGAAATAAAAAACATAAATATTATACCAAATTGCGTATCATTACTCTATGAAATTTCGATTTGGAGTGTATTTGGGAAACTAATGCGTGCATGGTAAATACACAGATTATATCAAATGAGCAGGCAAAGCGTCTGAACGCTGTGCAATCAAGCTTTGACGATGCTGATTCAATAGCCAAAGCCATAGGCAATGCCAGCAAAGTGGTTGTCACCATTGGTTCCGCAGAGAACGGTCCAGCAGCAGAGGTGTCTGCATCAGACGCATTGCAAGTGGTTCAGGCAGCACAGTTGGCAGGAGTGAGCCACGTGGCTGTCATCTACGACGAGAGCAGCGCCGGGGCCTCCACCTACAATGTACTGGATGGTCTCTCCTCCTTCTTCAACAATCTCTTCTCCCGGTCTCAATCCTTGAGCATACAAGAGTTCCTGCAGAAAGTTATTGAAACTGACGTCAAATACACCTTCATCAAGACAAGTTTGACCGATGATTTCACACCCGAGAGTTCCTACAATGTGGTCGTCTTGGGCGAAGAAACCACTAGTGCGAACGACTATAAAGTAATGTAATGTATGCGATGAATGATATTGTTTTCTTTTTTCCCCACCGTTTTCTCCCCATACCTGAGGATAATAGATTTTTAGAAAATGATCTAGGTAGCCAAGTCCAAGATTGCATCGTTGGTGGCTGATGTCTTCGCCAATACTGAGGTAGCAGAAAACAAGGTATTCTTTTACGGATTATGCATCTAGTGTTTGCTGGAATTTCTTATAAAATCTTTATACTACTCCTTCTTTCATCAAATAAAGAAGGCATCGAATGATTTTAATGTTTTCAAGACATTGAATATATTAAACAGTTTTTAAAGTGCAATTAAGTTGTGATCGTAATTTCATCACAATCTTTAATAATGTGCGAATTATGATTACGAGAACAAGAACTCTTTGAAGCTTTCCGTTGTCCAATACACCTCTCTCTCAATCTAATAGGTTGTGAAAGTGTACTCGGATCCGAATGCCCCTTTGAAGCGTGTGGATGAACTTTTTAGGTAAAACAGTTGATGTATAGCTAGTTGTGTCTCTTTTTCATCTGTAGCAGAACAATGATATTTTAGTTGGTTCCTTCTGAGGAGGATCAGTAGGTCTTTCTATCTGATTTATGAGTTCCTTTGCAGTCCTATTCCCGAGGATGGAAGAAGGAAAGCCTATTCTGAATTGCAGGAAAAAGCGAAGGCAGAGGAGGAGGCAAGAGTGGCTGCTGAAAAGGCCAGTGAAGCTGCTGAATCAGCAAAGAAGTTGGAACAAGAGGTGAAAAAGCTTTCGCAGCAAGAAGCACGGGCTGGTAGTCTGGCCCAAGAGGCTCAAGAGAAGGCAGAGGCAGCTGGAGCCTCGGTGGAAAACCTCTTGAACAAGGCAAAAGGCTTTGGTGCAGGGTTTTCCTGGGAAAAGTTGAGCTCACAGATTACTACTTCAATCCAAAAGCCTGAGGAGGATGAGAAACCAAAGGTTCAGCTAGCCACAGTAAGGGGACAGGCCAAGGCTCGGAACCTCGCGCCAAACAAAGCCGTGGTTAAACAAACTCCTCCGAGAAGAGCTGCTAGTAAACCAGAAAAACCGAAGAAGGCAGAGACAGCTAAGGAGGTGAGAAATGTATTTGGTGGCCTGTTCAAACAGGAGACTATCTATGTTGATGACGACTAGAGGAAGTGGAACATATTATCTTGCACGGCATAAAACTGTGTTGTTTGAGTATTTGTTGACGTAGATAATTTGGTTGCATGTGTATTGATTGTCTTGTAAAGTTCTACATTTTGAAGCAGGATATCTATGTAGTTTACTGGTTCAGAACCCTGGTCTCGGGGAAAACAATAAAAGGGTTTTCCCTTATCTTCTATCTATTCTCTCTTGCTTCATTAACAACTTGTGCATGTTTAGACTGTAGTTATCTCAAATCATAATTCAAAGGGGGCAAAATTGATTTTATCTTCAAGTTAGCATGTTTGACCAAATTTTGAGATGTACAACGAGATTTTGGTCTCGAATTATTTCTAAACAGAGGTAAGAAAAAGTTGCGTTTAGGACCACATTAACTTTCATGCTAGAATAGAGTTATCTCTTCTGTTATAACCAAAATTATCATTTCAATCTCATTTTTCTGTTATAACCAAAACCTTATGAGATCCTAGCGCTAGATCACTTAGTATTTGTCATTTCCTTGGTTTTATCTCCTCAATTTTAATAATGTCTCTCATTCGTTGTTAACTAACATTTATCGGTGAATCATAAATCTCTTCTGTTGTAGAAGTAATCCTAGACATGTAATCTCAAATATTCTAAACTTCTATTGGTGTATAAGACCAAATACCACATTGGTATTCCATACTGGAGGGTTAATAATCTAATGGAACAGATATTCTAAACTTCTCTTGGTGTGTAGGACAAAATACCACATTGGTATTAATGCTACCATAATGGATGGTTTATAATCTAAAAGAACACAAACCCCTCGGATTAAGCATAAGTGATGAACCTATCATAGTTCACTTATGTTAAGAGTATTGAATGTTCACCATTTTCTTGGTTTTGTCTCTTCTATTTATTGTTGTTGTCTTTAGATTGCAATTAAGTTTTCTTAATTAAGGGTCTGCAATCTTTGATTGATTCTTTTAATTATTATATTATATAGTTATACCTAAAAGTAGGAACTACTGTAGTCTTGCTAATAGCTTTGATTCATCCTTAATTAGCTTAATTAGTATAATAATTCTATTTTTCTTGTAGTATATAAGGTGTAGATGTTATATGATTAGTATCATGTTAGTATTAAAATTATTATACAAGTCAAACAATTCAATACTACATAACCTCAAGCTAGAATATACAAACATAAATAGTCTAACAAAAAGTTTGTACTCTCGAGTAAGAAGTGAAATTACTATTATAAAAATTATAAATAACCTAACAATATATAGTTTTTCATTAACCTTGAGTACAAGCGAAATAATAATATTAAAATGTTACGAGGTTGACTTGTTTTTCATGTAACATTTCAAAGGTCATTTTATGTAATTTTAAAAGTTTAAGGTATTTTTATCGTAATTTCAATATTTAATGATATCAACTTGGAGAATAAATATAAATAGTTCAATAAAAAACTTGTATTCTAGAGTAACATTGAACTTTCTCATTCTCATCAACGGCTGAAAATAAGAAATAAGGAATAATGAAAGAAAAGAAAAAAAGAAATTAAAAAAAATGTTGTAGAAGAGTCTCGACTTCAAATGAAAAAAAATTCAAACTTGACAATAATCTTGAGTACAAACGAAAAGACTATCATACAAGTCAATCAATAATCTGACAATAATATTAAAATGTTATGAGATCGACTTGTACTCTTTCAAAGGTCATTTTATGTATTTTTTAAATTTTAAAATATTTTTATCACAACTTTATTATTTAATGACACTCTTATTTTTCTTTTCATTTTTTCAAAAAGTTACTTTACCATGATTCTTATTTTTTAACTTATTAGTTAATTAGTGTGAATAATTTATCTCATACTTTATTGATAAATTATTGTGATTAATTAGTATTAAGAAGTGAGTTTAAGCTTAGTTTATTCTCACAACACCGACTTGTAAGATGAGTGTCCTCACTTATATATTGTAAATTGGGTGACATGATAGATCTATTAAATTTTGTTAGGATAAATTTTGATATCATATTAAGAAGTAAGTTTAAGTCTAACTCATCCTTACAAAATTGGCTTGTAAGATGACGATTATTCTCACTTATATATTATAAATTGATCTTATTTTCATCTCTGAAATGCTCCATTTTATTTATTCAATTCTTTGTTGATAAAAAAAGATAATTGTTTAATGATATTTTTAAAATTTTAATGTTAAATTAATATATGAAAAAAATGTTTGAGATTGAGTGATTATAATGTGTTAGGATGCGAGTTTGCTACCACAACTTCAAATTAAAAAGCTACTAATAGGTGTTATTGTGAAGTAAAACATATAAATAATGAATATTGAATATGAGATCTTCAAAGAGGTAATCCTATCACATTAAAAAAATTCTACTATTAAAGTTAGCAAATGAAGAAATTAAGTTAGGAATGATTATCTATGTATTATTCTTGTATCATCTCAAATCTTAATAGACTACAAAATTTCATATTAAAAAGGTGTTAAAGATTCATAAATATTTCTATAACACAGGACATGAATAACGAGAATAATATCTCTTAACAAATTTCAAATGATACTATATAATGATTATACAATGTTATAAAAAAAAATTAAAAAATTTGTAATTATCTACGTACTATATTATCCTTCATAAAAAATATTTTTAGGGAAAAAATGTTAGTTTAATTGTTGTCTTTTAGGAGAAAAATGTTAAAAGGGATTAATTGTTGTGTAACACGCCATCTAGTTGAATATACTTATGGTGATAAATTTTATCTTATTAAGATAAATTTTAATAAAATATTAAATATATAATCTATTATGTTTAACCTAATGGACCAGTTTAACTTTCTCTTCAAATCTTCTCAATTTTGTAGTTTGATGAGAATATTTTTTCATTTTAAGTATATATATTTTCTTTTTCTTTTTAATTTAAGTATAATTATTTTTTGTCTTTTGGAGTAAATATTCAATTTAATATAATATAATGGTTTTAACAAAAATCAATTTGATCTTTGGAGTTAAGTTTTCACCAAGAATGTTAAGATTGATGCTCGTGACGCTGATATTGGTTTGCACTCGTGCCATGTGTCTCCATTAATTCTTCACCCAACTTCTTCTTGCTGGGAAGGTCCTCAACCTCCTGATGGGCCTTTTGGCTCTTGGTATGGAAGCTACAAGGAGTCGGTGACGGTGGAGGATCCGGCGACGAAGGAATCGGTCATAGTTGCCACAACTCATTTTCCTCAACAAGTCTCCCTTCTGAAGTCCTTGGTTGTACTGATTTTAAATCGTTTGCCATACTCATTTCAAAGACGGAAGCAATTGACAATTTCCCATCAACATCCCTAACCTTACCTTTATCCTCACCATTTAGCTTTGGAGCCGCTGCACATCCTTTCACCTCATTCTTAACACCAGAAATTGTTGATTCCAAAGAGCTGTTCTCACATGGTTCCATGGATTCCAAAGGAACCAAATGTACACTAAAATGACCATCACCACTAGTCCGAAGATCTACCCATGGCAACGACAACAGAAAGCAGGAAAACTTTTTATGTCAATACAAATTCCTATCCAAACGGACATCACTTTTCACCAACTCAGCGCAAAGATTGGTAATGCATATCCCTTTTGAATGCAAACTCAAAATATTCCAAACCTTCCTCACAACTGACTTAGGAACCGAGCTCAAGGAAGGCCCATAGACCTCCACATTGGGTAACGAAGTAGCCTGCGGAGCTGCAACTGTGACTGGTTCCTTCATCGCCGGATCCTCCACCGTCACCGGCTCGTTGTAGCTTCCATATCAAGAGCCAAAAGACACATCAAGAAGGTGGTTGAGGACCTTTACAGCAAGAAGAGGGTGAAGATCTAATGGAGACCCAAGACTATAGTCACAGCGCCCCTATGTATGCAGACCAATACCGTTCTTGGGTCACCTCATCAACAATTTGGTGAAAACTTAACATAAAGCATTAAATAGAATATTTTTAAATTTTTTTAAACCAAATTAATTTTTTCCAAAAAAAATATTATATTAAATTGAATATTAACCTGTAAGAAAAAAAAATAATTATACTAAATAATACATTCACTCCTTTCTATTTCAGGAAACAAACACAAAGTTTGTGGAAAGAACATATATAATTAGTTATATACATTCTTAAAATGTCATTCTTCATATGGACTTAGAAGAGGGAAAAAATGTTAAAGGGCTTGATTATAATTAACTGGATGATAAATTTTCTTTCTTTATAATATACACACACACACACACACACATATATATATATATATATATATATGAAATTAAATTAATTCATATATCATTCGTGATAAAATTATATAATAAAAGAAAAGACTACTATTTTGTTTTAAAATTAAGAAAATTATTATTATCTCAATGTTTTAAGAGGTACAAAAAAATAGAACATTTATGTAAAAAACATATTGTCTTCTCAATAATAACAAAGATAAAAAATAATATTATGTATTTTATCAAAAAATAAAATTTAAATACCATTGTTTAATTTTCAAATTCAATTCAAATCTTTAATATTAGTATTTTTTTTATCAGGCTTAATATTAGTATGTTATATAATATTCTATATATGAAAAAATGAAAGAGATTACCCCCAACTCCCACTATAATTTTGTCTGTAAGACATTAGATGATATTTTCTTTATCAGCCATTACACGAGACCGTAACAGATTGCCAACTTCATAGTAGAAAGGTGTTAAGGATTCATATGTATTGTTGTGAAGTGAAACACGTGAATGATGATGATCGATCTTCAACAAAACTCAACCAATGATCATCTCATATTACAATACCTATAAAAACTCCAAAGTAAAAATGTCTGCATTTGATGAAAAAAAATAGAAAATAAGTACTTTTCTATATACTTGAGATGTGAGTCCTTCGTACAAATGCTATTTGAAAGACTTTTGTTGTGAATTTTTTTTTATCAACAATAAAGATTATATACATATGAATCACTTCAGGGTGATTCAATCCTTATACAAAAAGAAGGAATGACCTGACCACTTAACACCTTCCAAAGAATTATTAAAAATACTAATCCTGACAAAAATGAACTCCATCACAAAACTAAAGCGAGTAAAGACATACTAGAGGGTCGAAACACCAATCAGAGAAAGAAAAGCAAGCTGAAAGAAACTTATATGTGATCCAAGACCAAACCTCCAATTGGGTCAGAACAAATATCTCAGAAAAGTCCAAAACTCCTCATTTAAAAATAATCTTATTCTTATGACGCCAAAACTCACTAATCACCGTTATCCAAATATTCTTCAACCCTAAATTTACCAACTCCGAAGCATTGCACAACCTAAACTGCATTGCACTTGTAGGATATCATCTAGTTGAATAGGTTTACATGAATTCCCTTTCTTTTTTTATCAACAATTAATCAATTTCCTCTCTTTATCATATATTGGCTTCTATTTAGTGTAATCAAGTTAATAATCATATATGTTGATGTGAGGAGAAAAGCTAATTGCGTTTAAGTAGTATTTGAGGTGCTTATATAGTAATTAAAAGCTGGAAGTTGAGGTAAAGTTATTTGGGATGTCCCTAAAATAAGAACAAGGTTGATGTCTCTAAAATAATTGTCTCAAGTGATCACTAGGTAAACTATTTCTTTTTGCAGGTCTAAAATAATATTCTCAAACAAAATGTGCTCACTAAGACAGATCCTACTATTACGCAAATCACAAAGAAAAGTGATGACAATTGTTGGCTATATGCAGAGAACGAGAAGTTTAGCACTTCTGGAATCATAAAGATAATGGAGAAACTTGTTAAACTGAATGTTACAAAAGATTACTTATGTTTTACTATGTTAACAAGCTTAAAATGAGTTATTGGAAAAATTGAAACCAATAGAGACTATGGATGAAGAAAAATTAAAATGGTAGATTAACTAAGCATGATTGAAATGTCAATGGAGAGAATTTAAAATATATATATATATATATATATATATAAATAAATATATAAGACACTGTACAGTAGAGCAAGTAAATTGCCTTGTTCTTATCGATTCACTATGTGGTTGATGAGAACAAGGCTAGTTCATCACTTGGTTCTAATCGAGAATAAAATCTTGTATGTAAACAAAATACACATTTAATTTGTTCTGTGGTTAGCGATGATATGCATGTTTTAACTCCTTAATTACCAACATCATATTAATTAGAAAACCATAATTTTCATGCATCAGGCAAAGGCAAAGGGATATCAATTTCTGCTTATCTGTGTGGACTGAGTCGAATATGAATAGAATAGATGTATATAGGGTTTGAGGCAATATTTGGAATGTGGTGCAATGAATTTAGTTCAAGACTCAAAAAATTGTACCCAGAACAAAACTAATCAAAAGCAGTTCACATATATTTTTTTTTTGCAGAGAAAGCAGAAAATGTTGTATAAAACTAGTAAATTTTACAACCATGTATAAATTACAAGAAATGCTCAAAATCAATTCAAAGAGTAAACTTGCGAGAACAAAATCACACAGTTTATGAACTCTTTTCACCAAGAAAAAAAAGGGGTTCGTGGAAATCTACAAACAATAACGTGACGAGGATCGAACTCAAAAAAAATTTCTTGTACCCGTTTCTGCTGATGAATCCTGTGGTTCAGGTCCCAGTCTGAGTTCAAGGTCTAACTCCAATGATGAATCTCGGGTAGATAACAAAGCTCCTTCAGTGGTATTTTGACCTTGTGGGTTTAGTGTTTCACTGCTAGTTGGTGATTCTTCAAAGAGTGGAAGCTGCCTTGTGTGAGTGGCTCCAGAAGAGAGTACATGTTCTTCTTGAGACACATTCCAATTCCATTTTGGTGCGTTGCGTTCTTCACCAGACTTGGTCTGATCCTGTGGAGGGACAACCTTGTCCAAAGATGGTTGAACTTGAGTTTGATTTGAAGATTGTTGTTGCTTGAGCTTGGCTTTGTCTTTCCTGTGGATGTTCATGTGTCCCCCCAGTGCTTGTGCATTGGAGAAGCCCCTCTTGCAGAAGTTGCACTCGTAGGACCTGGATGTCACGTGAGTTGCACCTTGGTCCTCCCCATCAGAGGGATTTTCAGATATTGCTGCTTGGTGATCATGATCAGATTCCATTTGATTATTTTCAACTCTGAAGAAATATGTAAGAATATGAATATGAAGTATAGTGTGTAGATAGGAAAAGAGATGGTCAACAAAAGCAGATGGGTGGTTTTATATATGTTGAAGTTGAATGTGGCACATAGAAAGGCCTGCTTTCATCTTATTATTATTTAATGAAAGTGGCATGTAATGAGAATGTAACTTCCTGAATATGTTTTACAGCTTGAGTTGTTGCAAAGGACAAAATAGCTTAAGGCTTCAAAAACTACTGGGTCAAGTATATATATATTCAACACAACTTGCATTTTGGCTTCTGGCTTTCGGCCTACGTTAGATTCAAATCTTGTCTCACAAACTTGCAATGCATGTTACTATCAAACAACTTCATTATAAATTTATAAACTTGTACCATGTTTTTTCTCCAAGTGAAAAGAAACAATGATTTTAGTCTCAAAACAGAAGTTTTTTTTTTTTATTGAAATGTAAGAAAAAAAAGTTATTCTGCCAAAGGAACTTCTCAGAATGTAGCTTTTACATGTAGAATTTGGAAACGTCCTTTGTAGTCTAGATAGATTAGTTTCTGACAGTGAAACTGACAGAAAATAATATTTTGTAGCAGTTTTAAATATTCTGAGAGTTTAATTGGTAAGAAAAGTACACAATTAAGGACTCAACTATTATTATTTTAGTTTAAGAATCTCTTTAACAATTCTTAAATAGTTTAGAAGCTACTAATTAATAATTTAAAAACTAATAATTGTTCTAGCTTAGAAAGATCCAAATGAAGAAAGTTAAGAGGAGATGACAAATGTTTTCTGAGAACAGTAGATATTGTGAGCTGTGGAGAAAGACTAAAATAATATTTGTTTCAAGTCAGATTGGTTTCTCTCCAAAAGATGAAAAGGCCACCTTAGAAATCACGCAATTGTCTACAATATATGACCATTTGATTTAGAAAATAGTCAGAAATTTTGATTATTTTATTCACCCGTCCATATTAAAACTAGTTAGTTTCATCAAAACTAGTAATACAATTTAGTTTGCACACATATTTGTCGTAAGCCCTTGAACCACTTAAGTAAACTAGAAATTAAGAATATTGATCGTGTGGATTGTTGACACCAATGAACTAGAAACAGTGATTTTGAATCCCGGTTAAAAATGAAGAATATAATTATTTTGATAATAGTAATAATAGTTAATTAATTTAAAATTTGATACTGGTGTTTCCGAAGTCTTTAGTCAAACAGAGTCTTGTATGTTTTCGTGTTTAGCCGTCCTGAACATTGAATTTGAAGCTGACTTGGTAATTGTTGTTTGTGTTGCCAATATATAAGCAAAAAGAAAAGAAGCAGAGGATTATTATTCATAGCTGGAAAACCATCCATAGCCAGCCATGAACGTCTTCCACTTGGAAATTGCTACCTCATCAATCAGTTTCAAATTTTACTTTTAATAAGAAGTATTAAAAGTGTACTTAACCCTAACTCAATATTATAAAACCGACTAATGAGATGAGGTTTTGTACTCATTTATATATAATAAATTGTCTCAATTTTTAGTCGACGTGGAGTTTCCAATAACTTCATATATATATATTTAGGATTTAGGGTTTATATACAAATGTGTTAATGTTTTTGAGACCATCAAACTTCAAAATACAAAAGTGTTAATATTTTATAGGTAATTAAGGTTAGAAGGTGAAACAAACATGTGAAACAATCATTTATCTACTTCAGTTATGTCTCTTTCATGTTTTTAAGAGTAAAAATGATTCAAAAAAAGTTGAAGAATGAATATTTATTAAGTTAAAAAAAAAGATAAAAAATTAACTATTTCAATTTCATTTCATAAAAAGTAATGTATGGTATAAATGATATATGAAAATTGTTGAAAATAATGATTATATTGTTTAGTATATATGACGCTCTAAACATTTTGTAATCCATCATGCTTGTTCTAGAGAATGAAATTCAACACTAGACAATGAAATTTAATACAAGTTAGTAAAGTTAAAGAGAAAGTGTGAACAAATATGTTTATATCCTTATTATTTTTACCTTTTTTATCTAAAAAATTAAATGAAAAGAAAAAATACAAATTCTTTTTATATGTCATTTTAACATAATGATATATATATTTTAATAGAGTGATATTGGACTATTGAAATTTATTAATCCTATATATAATAGATAACTATATATAAAGCTTGGAGGATAAAAGTCTAAACTTTATAAAATGATGTTTATATGTTTATGTGATCGTATGATCTATTTATAGTCAAAGGTTTAAGGATGGAGATTCAATTTTGCCATGAATTATAGGATGGCAAGTTGTGAGTATAGTCTCATTTAAATTTAATGATATGCAACAAGACGTGAAGAAAAACAAAATAAAAATAAAAATCTTAATAGGAACTTCTTCCACAACAATTTTGTAATAAGAAATCTAGGTAAAATTTTCATTATGTACACTTCTTCAGTAGTGAGAATGTTCCAAATTTTACACTTATTTAAAATAATATTAATATAGACATTTTGATGTGTGATATGTAAGAAGTCTCAAATATATGGTTTTTTTAGAAAAAATCAAATTAAGATAAGTTAACAAGTGAACTTTTAAATCTAATTCAATCTTATAAAATTGACTTTATAATAAGGTTAAATTAGGTTTAAAGTCCAGTTCTTAATATAATACCAAAATCATTTAGAATCAATTCTAGTGAAAAAAAAGGTGTCTTGAAAATCCTACATCGACTAAAGATAAAAATATTTCATATAAGTGAGCATAAACTTAACCTTATAAGTCAATTTTATAAGATTGAGTTAAATTTAAAGTCTAATACTTAATAACATAAAAAAATAAATAAAAACTCTAATAAATTTTCAATCACTTTGTATATTGCAATGCAAATACACAATCCTTAGTTTGTTATATTTCAAAAGGATTTAGGGTTTTCATTTAACCAGAAAAGTTTGTAAAAAAATGTCTACAGTTTCATATCCTTGCCATCATATACCTCTTTATTGAAACCTATTTTCCTCACCAAAAACACAATTAATGTAACTAACTATTTGATGGGCTTGATCTACAAGAAGCATTATTTACATTTATATTTTTTTTAAATTTGAAAGAATAAAAGAATAAAATGTGACATAAATATTTGTTTACTCTTGTAACAAATTATTTTATATTTAATTGAGTTAAAATAACAATTAATTTATTTTCATAATTTTCTTCTCCATTTTCTAAGTAAATTGTTGGCTGTCATAGATAGAAACTTTTATAGTAGGATTCACACACAAATTTCTTCTTTTCTCTCCTTGCATCCGAAAAGCATCTGGTCAAGAATTCATTTATGACTTTTTAAGATATTTTTAAATGGATCCAGAGTTTCTTACACTATTGAAAAATAAAATGAAAAAAAGAAGCAAAAGCAACTACAACTATCCCACAATAAGAGGGTGCAAAGGTAGGAAGAAGGAATTTTTTTAGAAAGTCCTATCAATTTTCATTGCAATAATAAAATTCTCAAGAACTTCATGTGAATTCTACTATATATTTTTTATCTTTATATTTGTAAGTTTATTATGACAATGAAAAAAATATTTTAGTTATTTTTATTTTTACTTTTTTAATTTAGAAACTAAATTTTAAAACGGCTTCATTCTACTTAGCAATTAATTTCTCATCTAATAATATTATTAAAATTTGAAATTATTTAGAAAAATTTTAAAAAATAATTTAAGTATGATTAAGATTCAGATCTTATCTTAGTTTCATAGTCAATTTATATGATTAAAACTTAAAGACATTTCAAAATCCCACGAGAAAACATACATCATAACATAATTGTGATTATTAAAGAAACAAATAATGAAGAGATTTTTTTCAATCTTATTCAACCTATCTCTATCTATTTCACACGCTACTTTGAAGCTACTATCTCCACCAACACAAATCTTATTTAATTGCATTTTGAAAAGTAATTTTAAAATAAAATAAATTTCAAATACAACCTTATTTAAAAAAAGCTAACTCTATAAGATTTTATTTTGCACTTAATTTCCACATCAAGAAACTCTAACGACAAAAGTGCTTTTTTACAAAACGACGGAAAATACTTAAAAACAGATTTCATTCTTTAAGAATTCCAATAAAAATCATCGTTAGATACGACCTAAGTATTTTTTTTTTTCGTTTTCCATCAAAAGAAATACTAATATTTAGTGTGTGTTTGAATTGATAATTTCTCTTGAAAACTATATAGAATAATTAATTATTTATGTTAAACAAAGTATTTTTAACCTACGTAAGTGGATAATGTATAATTGATTATACAGGTCATTATACTTTAGTTGTTACACGTTAATTACAGTTTATTTATGAGCCAATTCGTTATTTATGAAGGGTCTTATACAAGTGTAAGAGCTTGTGCAAGAAAAAAAATAAATAAATTGGTATTTAAAAACGAGTAAGTTTTTTTTTATCAAAATTTTATATAAATGACTTCTTAAAAAACTCTATATATTTGTATATAAGTCTTTTTATAAATATGTAATATTTCATAAATAAGCATAATTCTTTTATATTTGATAAAAAAAATACTTTTATGCAAATAAATGGATTTCTAAAGACTATTTACTTAAATTTTTTTAATCAAAACTTATTATATAACATTCTTATATTTCAAATACCAATTTTGAACTTCGACTAAAAAAATACTTATTGATACAATCCTATTAAATTCATAAAATCATGTCAATTTTTTAGAAGTCAAAATAAAATCATTACTATTTGAATTCCTAAACTTAGAATTTTTTATAATATAGTACCTCAAGAGTCAAAATAATTTTCGAATAAATATTCAAAAGAGTACTTAAAAGATTATTATGCTGACTAATAGTTTCTTAAAATTCTTATGTTTAGATTCTTATTATTAATTCTATTTAGAATTGGCGTCCTATATTATTACGATATTTAGTAAAATTAAAATATAAATATTTATCAATTAAGTTGAATAAGAGATTTAGACAAACTTATTATTTAGTTTGTTGGAGATCCCACGTCGACGAGAGATTAAAGTATTTCATGGTATATAAGTGGGTGCAAACCTCAATCCTATGAGCCGGTATCAGAGCCATTTCGAACTTATCCTAGCGAGTATTTGTTGGACCTATCGGGCCGCTATCGAACCACCCATAATATATAGTCCCACGCCTTTCATTGTATATAAGTGGTGCAAACCTCAATCCTATGAACCGGTTTTATGGGGTTGAGTTAGACTTAAAGTCCATTTCGTAATATAGTTTATTGAAAAAAATTCCGATCTTATTGTTTTATGGACAAATTAACAAAACTTGTTTTTGCTTCATTCTTCTTTAACAATTTGATATGAAAGAAGACAAAATAAAAAATGTTAGTTGAACAATCGAAAATTGGGTGTGTTAGAATACTACCGTGCATGTGGCAAAAAATAATAATATTTTAATTGGTTTGCGGGACTTACGATATGTGTTGGAAAATGGAGAAAATTTTGGTGCTTTGGATTTTAGGTTTAAACATTTTGGGGGTGTAAATTTTGTTGCTCCACTTTTGTACCATCGTTTTCTCATCATCATTTGTTCACTCTCCTCCTCAAGCTTCTTTTCAAGGCTCATCAGGTGTTTTGATTGGGAAGTGGATGTGTGAGGAGTTGAGGGAGTGAATGTGTGAGGATGTGAGAAGAAAATGAGATTGTTTGGATTGGGGTATGTTAAAATGTATTTCTGAGGAAAGTTTATGGAAGTTTGTGATTGATGGAATGGTTGTTAGAAAATTTTTATTTTTTTTAAAAGTGTAAAATGTAAGTTTATAAATTTATCCTTGTTTTTAAAAATATTTAAATAATGAAATATGAAATATTTTTATGTGAATTTAAGTTAATTAAAATTTTGTAAATTATATTCAATACCGATGAATAATTATTTAAAAAAAACATTAGTTTCTTATCATTATTTGAACATGAAATTTTTTTATAAATATAATAAGTTTGTAAATTATGTGACGAGTGTGATTAAAATTTTAATTTTTTTAATTAATAAAATATTAAGATTATAAATTTATTCTTATATTTAAAAAAAATAATTAATTAATTAATATATTTATTTAAAATTAAATAATAATAATATAAATATAAAAAAATATTAAAATAATAATAATATTTAAAAAAATAATTTATAGAAATTATATATTTTTCATAATTGATTATATAATTTTATTTTTATTATAAATATACTTAATATTTTTGTTTTGTAATATGATTTTATCTTTATGTTCCGTTTATTTTTCCTTTGTCTTCAGCATGTCAAAACAAAATCTGAGGTAAATTGAAAAAATTATCAATGCTGACGTGTCTTTCTACAACAATTTTTGCATATAAGAGGAATATGATTGTCACTGTTCATGTGGATATCCTTCTTCACACTTCCGCACACACCACTTGATCCAAATAGGGGATATCTGTTGATTTTGGCTTAATCCCAAGTCCCACATCGGTGGGTTCATTGTTTGGGAAGGAGGTTTGAGGGTTATAAATTAAACTCTCCTCCTTCACTGTTATATATCCCAATTTGTAATATCTTCTCTCATAATAATAAAAGGGAGTTGTTTTTTGCTGTGCTCGGAGATTAGGCTAAACAGGCCGAACTCCGTTAACAATTTTCGGGTGTGTTTTTTTCCTCTTTATCTCTTTTATTATTCCGCTTTATTTATTCAATATTATTTGTCGGGTAGCTCTGTTAGGGTTTTGTTTTAGTGGGAAAATTACCCGTTTTTCCCAACAAGTGGTATCAAGAGCCGAAGGTTCGCCTTGGGTTGTTTGAAATTATTTGTAATATTGAATATTATATTGTGAGTCTGTAATGGCAAATAAAGATCAAGAAGGGAAGGCTCTGCAAGATGCAAATGTTGCAGAAAGCAAAAGTGATGTGTTGATTGTCTCGCTTTCAGCATCATTGCATCCAGACGAGTGGATATTGGATTCAGGTTGTACCTATCATATGTGTCCCATTCGGGAATGGTTCTTTGATTTTCAAGAACTCGATGGCGGAGTTGTTTACATGGGTAATGATAATCCATGTAAGACAATCGGGATAGGTTCAATCAAGTTGCGGAATCATGATGGATCCACCAGAATTTTGCGGGATGTACGGTACGTGCCAAAGTTGAAGAAGAATCTCATCTCATTGGGGGCTTTAGAATCTAAAGGCCTAGTTGTGACGATGCGAGATGGAATTCTTAAAGCAACTTCAGGAGCACTGGTGATGATGAAAGGTGTGAGGAAGAACAATTTGTATTACTACCAAGGTAGTACAGTGGTGGGGACAGTAGCGGCAACAACTTCTAGCACTAAGAAGGATGCTGAGGCAACGAAGTTGTGGCATATGAGGTTGGGACATGCTGGAGAGAAATCCTTGCAAATTCTTACCAAGCAGGGACTGTTGAAAGGTACGAAGGCTTGCAAACTTGAATTTTGTGAGCATTGTGTTCTGGGAAAACAACGAAGAGTGAAGTTTGGCACTGCAATTCACAATACCAAGGGTATTCTGGATTATGTGCATTCAGATGTGTGGGGACCTGCCAAGACTCCGTCAATCGGAGGTAGGCATTATTTTGTCACTTTTGTTGATGATTTTTCCAGAAGAGTTTGGGTGTTTACTATGAAGAACAAAAATGATGTGCTTGAAATTTTCCTTAAGTGGAAAGCTCAAGTTGAAAACCAGACAGGAAGGAAGATTAAGGTTCTCCGAACAGACAATGGAGGAGAATACAAGAGTGATCCGTTCCTGAAGGTATGCCAAGATTGTGGCATAGTTCGGCACTTCACTGTTAGAAAAACACCACAGCAGAATGGGGTTTCGGAGCGTATGAACAAGACACTTGTGGAGAAAGTTCGTTGTATGTTGTCTAATGCTGAGTTAGGCAGAGAGTTTTGGGTTGAGGCTGTGACATACGCTCAACATCTCGTCAATCGTTTGCCATCATCTGCTATAGATGGCAAAACCCCGTTAGAGGTATGGTCTGGAAAACCTGCAACTGATTATGATTCTTTGCATGTTTTTGGTTCTATTGCATATTATCATGTGATTGAATCAAAGTTGGATCCACGGGCAAAGAAAGCTCTTTTCATGGGCTTTAGTCCTGGAGTGAAGGGATACCGTTTGTGGTGTCTAGAGGCAAAGAAGACGATTATCAGCAGGGATGTTACCTTTGATGAATCTGCCATGTTAAAGAAGGTAAATCCAGAAGGAGCTGATAGTACTCCGCAACAGGTGGAGTGTGCCCGGAAGCAGGTGGAGTTTGAGCCGACAGTGGTGATCCTGATAAGTGTCTAATTTCAGTAATATTTCATATTAAAATATAGGCACTTATGAGGATTTATTGCTAATTTACATATAAAATAATCCCTAATTTATGAATTTATACCTTTTTACATTTTTTATGATCTTTATTTGAATAAGAGTATTTTATTCCCAAATTTGGTGTTAATTGCAGATTTCTAAGGAAGATTGGAGATTTGGATTAAAGATGAATGATTTGAGCTAAAAAGATAAAGATAAAAGGTCCCAGAATGGAAAAGATGCAAAGAAAGATTGGGCCTTTTTTATGTTTTATCATTTAGCCCATTAGCGCGACATAGGAAACAACCTAACCCTAGAAAACTAGGATAAATAGAGGGCTAGAGGCTCAACCTTAGGGTGGCAGATTGAGAGGAAAACACCATAGAGTGAATTGTAACCCAATTGGGAGAATGGAAGGTGATAGAAGTATGCGTGGCTAATTCTACCCTTTGGGATTGGGAGTAATCTGCTCAAACTCTTATGTATTGAGGTGATATTTTATATATTAATATTCAGTTCTTGATTGATTATTGGTATTGTTGTTTTACTTTTAATTTTCCGTGACAAATTGAGAATCTTAAATCTGACCGGGAGGTATTTTTAGGGTTCGGACCTAAACAACAATACTTAACATATTTGAGTGCTAGGAATAGACTTGAAATGTTAATTGCTATTAAACGTCCGAGCTTCGTTCTAAGTTGTTCTTATAATTATGCGAGAGATCGATAGTTAGGGAACATTCTTAAGGATTTTATATGCGAGGAATCGATATAAATGATTTTTATACGGGCATCAATTTCAATTAAAAAACTTAATATTGACATGTTAATCAAAATACATGAGAGTGAGAGAGATGAAACCTAATCCCTATTTTTCCAATTGAAACAATTAATTCTTTGTCTGTTTTCTTATTGATCATCGCCAACACAACCACTCTCAATACACTTTTAATTGTTTTGTTCTATATTTAGCGATTATTGTACTTGATAATTCACTGTTCCTTGTGGGATCGATATCCGTCCTTAGGGACAATTATTACTTCTGACAAACGCGGTGCACTTGCCGTAAAAAGTCATCAAGTTTTTGGCGCCGTTGCCGGGGAACAGAATTGATTTGTTGAGTATAATTTCCTAAATATTGTAAATATTTTATTTTTATTTTTATTTTTTTGTTTGTTTTGATTTTGTTTATTTTATTAAAATTAGATTTGATTTGATTTTATTATAGATTTGCTGTTTTAAAAAAAGAAAGTTGTTGATTTTATATTATTTTCTTTTCTTTTCTTTACGTTATTTAATTTAGTTTATTTTTATTTTATTTTGTTTTGATTTTGATTTTGTTTTATTATATTTTATTTTAGTTTTTTTTAGGATTAGTTTACGTAGTTTTATTTAGATTTACGTAACTGTTATTTATTTGTTTTAATTATTATTTTTACTAGTCTTAAGTTTTATTTTTACGTAAGTTAGTTAGAAATTTTGTTAGTGGTTTACAATTATATTTTTTAGTTTTATTCTGGTTTAGCTTTATTTTATTTATTATTTTATTCCTAGTATTTATTTTTTATTTTTATGTACGTTATTTTTTGTTTTTATGTTTTCTTTTATTCTGTTTTTAGTTTTGGTTTTATCTGTATATATTGTTTTTAATATTTTTGTTATTTTTCTCTTAACGTCATTTTAGTGTTTTATTTTTATTTTTATTTTATTTTGCAGATTTGTTTTTATTTTATTTTATTTTATTTTTTTAAAAAAAAAATACTCTGTTTTTTTTTTCTCACTAATATGTTTTAGGAAGAAAGCAACATGGCAGAAGAGCAAGCACCACCTCCTAAGAGGACACTTGGAGATTATGTCATGTACCAAGGACCAAGGCATTATTCTAGTATCGCAATACCTGCTACCGCTAAGGCCTTGAAAATAAATCCTAATTTTCTCACTATCATCATTACTCATCAATTCAAAGCAATGGATCATGAGGATCCATGTTCACATTTGTCTACATTTTATGAATTGGTGGGAACAATGGGCTTTCAATCAAGTGATCTTGAAAATGCTTATATGCGTTTGTTTTCTTTGTCATTGGCAGGAAAGGCTAATGATTGGCTCAGATCACTTCCAAATCAGAGTCTCACTAGTTGGAAGGAGGTAGAGGAAAAATTCCTGCAAAGATTTTTTCCAATTTCTCGCTACATCAAAGCAAAGTCTGAAATTTCTGTGTTCAGACAAGGAGTAGATGAATCATTCTGTGAGACATGGGAAAGATTTAAAATGTTACTTAGAAAATGCCCAAATCATGGGTTTGAAGATATTGCTCAACTGAGCATATTTCTCTCCGGTCTCAGATCTGACACAAAGATGCTCCTAGATGCTGCAGCTGGCGGCACAACGATGACTCTTGATGTAGAACAAGCGACAAGGATTATTGCTGCATTGGCGTCAACTGATTATCAATCCCAACATGATAAACAAAATACTCAGAAGGAAGGTTCGTTAGAAGATGCACTCTTGGCTCAAAATAAAATTCTGACACAACAGATTGAGCAACTAACCGCACAAATGGCTAAATTGTCCCAACAGTTATATGTTGTGCATTCATCTCAAAGCCAGAGTCACTCAATCATGTGTGATTTTTGTGGAGGTGATCATCCTAATGGACACTGTTCTTATCTGAACAATTCACCTGAAGTTGAGGATCCATTCATGCTTGAAAGAATGAGTAAAGTTGAAGAAGCCCTAACAAAGCTTGTCATAATGGAAGAAAATAGCATGGCAACAATCAGGAATATAGAGATCCAAATGGGAAAAGTGGCTAAACAATTTGAAGAAATACAAAGTGGTCAGTTTTTAGTTGACAACCAAACCAACCCAAAAGAGCATTGCAATAAGGTAATAGCTGAAAAAGAAGATGAGACTGAGGAGTTAGAGAGAGAAATGAAAAGAAGTGAGGAAGAAAAAATTAAAAATAAGGAGAGAAGTGTTCTTGAAAAAGATTTATCATATCCTCATCCTCCTTCAAAAACAGAGAAGGACAGAAAATTCTTTGACAAATTGCTCCCTAGGAATTATTTTGCAGGAAATCTGAAGCAAGATTCAACATTTGAGAGATTTCTGAAGAATAGGAGCTATATTGAAGAGAGAAATAGAGAGTTGGAGGCTAGATGCAGTATCATGACTCAAAGGGACTTGCTTCAAAATTCTAAGAACTTAGGAGGTTTTAATCTTCCCGTGTCTATAGGCATTTTATCTATGGACAAGGCTGCACTGTATTTAGGCGATTTGGAGGTTCAACCCACCAAGATGCAGTTGGCAAAAAGATCCATCAAAGATCCTTATCGTGTGGTTGAAGATGTTCTTGTAACGAGGAATAATGCATACAACATGATGCAACAAAGAGAGTTGTCCATCTTGAAATAAACAGGCGTCAAGCTAGATGACGTTAAACGAGCGCTTACTGGGAGGCAACCCAGTCCACATTTTAGTTTTATGTTGTTTTATTACCTTTGCTGATTTTATTTAAAATAAAAAATAAAAAATAAAAGTAAATAAGAATAATAAAAAAAAAATCCTATATGCCTCCTAATCATTTTGTAGGTTATGTATTTTTGACCTGGGGACAGGTTCTATTATTCAGGGGGGCAGATCCAGCAAATGAAGCAAGACTGTAGATAAATTTTTTAACAAAAAGCTGGATGATTTCTTAAGAAGAGAGGATTGAGCAAAAATATGGTTTTATCTTTCTAATTCTCTTTTCTTTTCAGTTATTTGAATTTTTTCTTATTTTATTTATTTTATTTTTCGGTTATTTTGTTTTCTGTTTATTTGCTTATTTGTTTGGTTTGTTTTTATTGCTTATTTTGAATAAATTTCCTGTTTTATTAGTTTGGTAATTTTAAGTCTTGAATTATCTTTCTTGACTAAATTTCAGTTTTAATTTGTTTGTTTTCTAGTTTATTTTTTTTTTCAAATTAAAAAGAACTAGAATATTAATTTTGAATTGTGGAAAAAAGAATTTGTGTTTAAATATTAAGTAGTGAGATGAATTAGACACAGGTTAGAAAAGAAAATATGATTGAATCCCTATTTAAATGTAGTTAAAATTATGATACATGAAAATTTAACAGGATAATTGATTAGGACAAATAATGACAAGACAAAAAGGAATGAGACCATTTAAACCAAGTGAGTGTGTGAACCTGAAACAATTTTTGAGAGTTTTACTGATGAATTGACAGTTGTGGTTGCTTAATTTTTATTTTTGTTGCATCATAAAAGAGCATGAAGATGATTGAGGCATTTGTTTGTGTTAAGTAGGAGCCAAGGCCAAAAAGCCAACCTTTATATTAGTATTCCATTTTTTTATCCCCTTTGGGCCAAGAATTTTTTTGTTAATATTGCACCTTAACCTTTATTGATATAATTTCCTACCCTTTAGCATGTCTAAGGAAGGAGAACATAGATGCAATACATATAGAAAAGGGAATGGTTGGTTCTGATTGTGAAAGTTCAAAAAGTTTAAAATAGGAAGAATTTTTTCCTATTATTGAAAAAAAAAAGAAAAAAAAACAAGAAACAGAAACATAAGAAGAAAAAGAAATAGAAAAGAAAGATAGAAAAATTTCATGAAAATCATGAAAAAAAAATGAGGAAAAAGGTGATATCAAAAGAAAGTGGTAATTAGATAACATATATGTTCTCTATAATTGAATTGTAGGTATGTTCTTCTTCTTTAAGATGTGCTTTTGTTATCTAAGAAAAACCAATATTTTTTGGAAGCCCAGCCTCATTACAACCCTGGAAAAGACCTCAAGATTCATGTTTCTAATATGTTTGTGATTTGAAGATGAAATGAAAAGCAACTGTGATTTGTTATGATTCAGTGAAAATATAGAGAAACACTTACCCGTGAGCATATGAGAAGATATTCCTTGATGAATTGTCATTTATTTGTTTTGATTTGATCCTGGAAATTGATTGTGTCTATAATTTTCTATATTTGAATTTGGAAGCATCATAAGTTTCTAATTTGATCTGTTGTTTAATGAATTAAGCTGTTTGATATTTAAATTCAAATATATTCATTTACTTTGCTTGAGGACAAGCAAGATTCTAAGTTGGGGAGAGTGATAAGTGTCTAATTTCAGTAATATTTCATATTAAAATATAGGCACTTATGAGGATTTATTGCTAATTTACATATAAAATAATCCCTAATTTATGAATTTATACCTTTTTACATTTTTTATGATCTTTATTTGAATAAGAGTATTTTATTCCCAAATTTGGTGTTAATTGCAGATTTCTAAGGAAGATTGGAGATTTGGATTAAAGATGAATGATTTGAGCTAAAAAGATAAAGATAAAAGGTCCCAGAATGGAAAAGATGCAAAGAAAGATTGGGCCTTTTTTATGTTTTATCATTTAGCCCATTAGCGCGACATAGGAAACAACCTAACCCTAGAAAACTAGGATAAATAGAGGGCTAGAGGCTCAACCTTAGGGTGGCAGATTGAGAGGAAAACACCATAGAGTGAATTGTAACCCAATTGGGAGAATGGAAGGTGATAGAAGTATGCGTGGCTAATTCTACCCTTTGGGATTGGGAGTAATCTGCTCAAACTCTTATGTATTGAGGTGATATTTTATATATTAATATTCAGTTCTTGATTGATTATTGGTATTGTTGTTTTACTTTTAATTTTCCGTGACAAATTGAGAATCTTAAATCTGACCGGGAGGTATTTTTAGGGTTCGGACCTAAACAACAATACTTAACATATTTGAGTGCTAGGAATAGACTTGAAATGTTAATTGCTATTAAACGTCCGAGCTTCGTTCTAAGTTGTTCTTATAATTATGCGAGAGATCGATAGTTAGGGAACATTCTTAAGGATTTTATATGCGAGGAATCGATATAAATGATTTTTATACGGGCATCAATTTCAATTAAAAAACTTAATATTGACATGTTAATCAAAATACATGAGAGTGAGAGAGATGAAACCTAATCCCTATTTTTCCAATTGAAACAATTAATTCTTTGTCTGTTTTCTTATTGATCATCGCCAACACAACCACTCTCAATACACTTTTAATTGTTTTGTTCTATATTTAGCGATTATTGTACTTGATAATTCACTGTTCCTTGTGGGATCGATATCCGTCCTTAGGAACAATTATTACTTCTGACAAACGCGGTGCACTTGCCGTAAAAAGTCATCAGATCCCAACACGAAATACCACAAGTGACTCTCCTATGGTAGAAGAAGAGTCAGATGAGGAAGAGGTTCCTACCCAAGAATCTCAACAGCAATCAGCGCCAATTGCAGTTAGAAGACAAAGACGAGATATTCAGAAGCCTGCTCGTTTCATGGATATGGTTGCCTATGCACTTCCAGTTGTTGATGACATTCCATCCACTTACCCAGAAGCCATTCTGAGTTCAGAGAGTGGTAATTGGGCAGGTGCGATGGAAGAGGAGATGCAGTCTTTGAAGAAGAACAAGACGTGGAAGCTGGCACAATTACCAAAAGGTAAGAAGGCAATTGGGTGCAAATGGGTATTTGCAAAGAAAGAAGGATTTCCTAATAAAGAAGATGTTCGCTACAAGGCAAGGTTGGTTGCTAAAGGCTTTGCTCAGAGGGAGGGAATTGATTATAATGAGGTATTTTCTCCAGTTGTTAAACATTCCTCCATTCGAATTTTGTTGGCCTTGGTAACACAATTGAATTTGGAGCTTGCTCAACTTGATGTAAAGACCGCGTTCCTACACGGTGATTTGGAGGAGGAAATCTATATGACTCAACCAGAAGGATACAAGGTTGATGGTAAAGAAGATTGGGTTTGTAAACTTAGCAAATCGTTGTACGGACTGAAACAATCTCCGAGACAGTGGTACAAACGATTTGATAAGTTCATGAAGGATCAGAAGTACAAGAGAAGCAAATATGATCACTGTGTGTATTTGCGCAGACTTGAAGATGGTTCCTACAGTTACTTACTCCTATATGATATGCTGATTGCAGCAAAGAGCCAAGTTGAGATTGACAGGTTAAAGGCTCAGTTGAGTAAAGAGTTCGAGATGAAGGATTTGGGGGAAGCCAAGAAGATTCTCGGCATGGAGATAAACAGGGACAGAGAGAGGGGAAAACTTTGGCTGTCACAAAAGCAGTATTTGCAGAAGGTACTACAACGTTTTGGTATACACGAAGATACAAAACCTGTAAGTACCCCACTTGCTCCTCATTTGAAATTGAGTAGTCGTTTATCTCCGACGACTGATGAAGAACGAGAATACATGGCGAAAGTCCCATATGCAAATGCAGTTGGAAGCTTGATGTATGCAATGGTGTGTACAAGACCGGATATTTCACAGGCTGTGAGTGTTGTTAGCAGGTACATGCATAATCCGGGCAAGGGTCATTAACAAGCTGTGAGATGGATTCTACGGTACCTCCAAAGTACCTTAGATGTTGGATTGGCATTTGAGCAAGATGAATCACTTGGTCAATGCATAGTTGGATATTGTGATTCTGATTATGCAGGTGATTTGGATAAGCGACGGTCAACAACTGGCTATTTGTTCACTTTAGCAAAAGCGCCAGTCAGTTGGAAGTCTACCTTGCAGTCTACGGTGGCTTTGTCTACGACAGAGGCAGAGTATATGGCGATTACAGAGGCTGTGAAGGAAGCAATTTGGCTTCATGGGTTGCTTAAAGACTTGGGAGTTGGTCAGAAACAACTTGAGTTATATTCTGACAGTCAGAGTGCTATTCATTTAGCAAAGAATCAAGTCTTTCATGCACGGACGAAGCACATTGATGTTCGCTATCACTTTGTGCGTGAGATTCTCGAAGAAGAGGAGATTGTTCTCCAGAAGATTCACACTAGGGAGAATCCTGCAGATATGCTCACCAAGGTGGTTACAATGACCAAGTTTGAACACTGTTTAGACTTGGTTAATATCTTGCACATTTGAAGTTGGCGCCCGGAGGCGCAAATTTGAAGCACTGTAAAGTTTGTTTTTGTTATGGTTTGAGAAGATTTGTTTTAGGTGGGACTTGAAATTAAGCCAAGGTGAAGATTTGTTGATTTTGGCTTAATCCCAAGTCCCACATCGGTGGGTTCATTGTTTGGGAAGGAGGTTTGAGGGTTATAAATTAAACTCTCCTCCTTCACTGTTATATATCCCAATTTGTAATATCTTCTCTCATAATAATAAAAGGGAGTTGTTTTTTGCTGTGCTCGGAGATTAGGCTAAACAGGCCGAACTCCGTTATTTATTCAATATTATTTGTCGGGTAGCTCTGTTAGGGTTTTGTTTTAGTGGGAAAATTACCCGTTTTTCCCAACAATATCACTACATTTTCATCCTCGTGAACCGTACTTCCCTTGAAGCAAACATGCCCTTATAGTCTTTCTCTTCCATCCTTTCTCGTTCGTAGTCATCGGGGTTGTGCAAGTAGGAACTATGCATCCCTTTTCATGGTGATTGGATGGTGCTATTAGTGGCCTTACATTGGAAGTGTTATATTTAGTTTCACCAAAGGTAATACATTTTATATTCTTTGGTTTATTAGGTGAAAGATTGATCTTGTTTGATTTTTGTTGGGGGATGAATATGTTTAGTTTCACCAAAGATAATACGTTTTCTTGAAATTTGAAGTTAGTTTTCGTGAAGTGTTTGGAGGGCATAAGGGTATGAGAGTGTCAACTTAGAGAATGACCGTATGTGATGACCCTAATAAAAATATGTGATGATTCACATTTTTTAAAATTTGAAGTTAGTGTTCTTGTTGATTGGGGTGAGACATAAGGTGGAGAGAAATAAGAGGAACATACCCTTTATATTATTCATCACCTAACAAAAATCAAACAAGATGAATCTTTTACTTAATAAACCAATAAATAAAAAATTTATTACCTTTAAATATCACCACCCAACCAATATGAAAAGGGATGTAAAGGTTATCGCTTGCAAACACCAACGAAGACGAGAACGAACGAGAAAGACGGGAAGAGAAGGTGAATGAGAGAAAAACACTGAAACAGATGTTGGAAGTGAGGCACATCCAATTTGAAGTTGTCAGAAATATCGGGACTCAAAAATAGGAAAAAAATGAGAGTTGAGAAACAGAAGTTGAGAGAGATTACCGAATGGAGAATGAGTGTAAGTTTGAGAAAGAAAATTTATATTAATTGCAAACTACATTATTTATTTTATATTAATAACTTTAAAATTTATATTTAAAAGTTATTAATACAAAATTTCTAACAAACTCATGAGTGAAATTGGTTAAACCATGAACCAATTTGTATTTCAAGAATTTTCCACCTGACTTTCCACAAAGAAAAAAAAAAACTCAGCCATGTAAACCCACGGAATCCTCTGAATCAAGTTGTCCCAGTCGTAGATAATACTGTAATGGAAAACCAAATTACCTTAAAAAGAACAATCCTGGTCGCATTAGTAATTAGAACAAAATGCATCAGCTTTCCCTCATAAATCCAACTTCGTATCTTCCATTGCCGTCAAACCGCACTACCACCACCACCTCTCTCATTTTCAATCATGTAAGAAAAATATCAAAGTCCAATTGCATTCGGAGCCAGTCCACGCAGCAAAGGTGGACTCTTCAGGGCATGACAGCTCTCGTCACTGGTGGAACTCGCGGAATAGGGTATCGACATTCCAACTTTCACACCCATGTTTCATTTTTTGTTCTGACCCTTTTAATCTCGTCATAATTTTACTTGTGAATTCTTGTGGGACATGTAAAAGGCGCGCCATTGTGGAGGAATTGACGGGGTTTGGAGCCAGAGTTCATACCTGTGCCAGGAACGAACACGATCTCACTGAATGCTTGAAGAAATGGAATGATTCGGGCTTTGAGGTCACTGGCTCAGTTTGTGATGTATCAGTTCCAAAGCAGAGGGAGGCGCTCATGGAGTCTGTTTCCTCTCTTTTTCACGGGAAACTCAACATCCTTGTAAGTTTTTGTTAAAAATAACCTATTGGATAATGGTATATGAGTAAAGTGGTGCATAAAAGTGGAGACTAATCTTGTATTATGAACTAACTTTTGGGGATCAAGGCTCGACCAAATCATTAGATAGTATTGGAGTTTGTTCTAGTAACTGTTAGGCCTATCGGTTACACCACACTGATAATTTATTTTACCACCCCTCGATGTTTAGTCCTGTTACAACAGTGGTTCTCGATTACTTTGAGGTCTACTTTGGATTAGTAAGCCTTATTAATGTAGATGTCCCTGGTAACCTGATAAATTTGATGTATAGATAAACAATGTAGGGACAAACATTCGGAAACCGGTGACAGACTTCACAAGTGCAGAGTTTTCCACTCTTATTGATACCAATTTGGGATCTGTCTTTCACATATGTCAACTTGCATATCCACTTTTGAAAGCATCGGGAATGGGAAGTGTTGTGTTTGTCTCTTCTGTTTCTGGTTTTGTCTCACTGAAATCAATGTCTGTTCAAGGAGCAACAAAAGGTAATTTCCCTGCCCGATGGTGTATTGCAGATTGTTTAACAAATGCTGTGATGTTGATGAGTTTATCAAATTTTGAAGGTTAGTTTGTTTTCTGATTTATAGGGGCAATTAATCAACTCACAAGAAATCTAGCTTGTGAGTGGGCAAAAGACAATATAAGGAGTAATGCAGTGGCACCTTGGTACATCAGAACTTCAATGGTAGAGCAGGTTGTTCTTCTGCTTTATTCTGTATCCATTGGTTAGAATAAGCTGCCTATGACACTCATTAGTGTCATTTTAATGATGGTATAGTAATACCATCACTTTTTACTTTCTTTTTCTTTAAAAAATTGGTTGGGTGCATGAAAATATTATTTCCAAACTGAACAGCTTTGAAATTACAAGGTACATACCACTTCTGATTTTTAAGTCTTCCATCCCTTGTAAGTTTTTGTTAGACTATACCATTAGGTAAGTAGTTATACATCGTTAGTCCATAAGTCAGACTACTTGTAATTCATTTACATCTTTTAATCAGTACTAGATATCTCCTGAGAATTATTCCTTTCTATTTGTCTTATGTCTATGATCTCTATTCCCCTCCTTATGATTAACAACATATTTCAAAAGCACAGAATTGGTTCTACATCTTCGTACTTGTAGATATACGTAATCAATCTCTTTCCTCTATCCTATCATAGGTAGATTGTAATGAATTTATTGTCTAGTGAATTGCTATCCTAGCTACTTAACTTGAATCCAGTCGTCTGGAGCAGTAACTCTTTCACAAGCGTGTATGACATGCCAATGATAATGCGAATCTAAATGCACAACCACTGTACCAAACAAATTTAGACAATATGGCAGAAACAGAGACACAATAGATACTTTCAAATATCCAACAAAAGTATTTTTAAGACGTTTTTTCTGGTCCCATAGTTGGGCCGTCCTGGGATTTGACTGAGAGTCTAAATCAGTAAATCTCTCTAAACCCTTCCTTTAAACATACTGCTAGCACTCTTGCACTACAAATTACATTTTCAAGCATAGAGATCAAAGAAAAAATGTGTCTTGGACATTGTCTTTGGCTTTGTTACTGCATGAAGAGAGTGTTTGTGATTGTCCTTACCCATAATTCATGCTGCACATTAGCTTTGTAAAAAATTCTAATAGTGGTCAGTAGTGTTCCATTCCCTATGTAACAACATTGCATTTGGGTCAGGAACTTTCTGGATGCTCTAATACACAGAATTCTAATGTAGTGACCTGATATGAACGATATCTAAGTTTACCCTCTTGTTTTAGGTGCTGAGCAAGAAAGAGTATCTGGAAGAAGTGTACTCTAGAACTCCTCTTAGGCGGCTTGGAGATCCAGCAGATGTCTCTTCTCTTGTTGCGTTTCTTTGCCTACCAGCATCGTCATACATCACTGGCCAGATTATTTGTATTGATGGAGGAATGTCCGTGAATGGTTTCTACCCAACAACGCAGTTCTAAGAGTTGCTGCTTACATCATGCACCCTCCTTACTGATATTCCTCTCAATCGCCATTCATGTGGAGCATTTGGCATGGTTCTCTACTTCTCTGTCAAGCTTGCAAGAGTTAGTCCTATTATGGAAGGTTTTCAATGATTTTGTTTCACTCGTTGAAGCATTTAAAATAATTTGAGTTAAAAGTCAGTTAAAAAAACTTATTAGTATGTACATCAATTTTCTCAAGAGAAAAAGTTATGGTAACAAATTTAAAGAAAATTAACTCAAGAAATATTATAAAGAATTTAAAGAGTTTCTGATAAGAAAAATATATTTAAATTTATAATTAACAAATAGTTACCAATTCATTAACCATGTGCTGATTTTAACTATAACCTATGTAGCACAAATACGGATACGGACACTAACACGATACGGATACGGACATGGAGATACGTATAATTTCTAAAATGTAGGACACGGGGACACAGATCTATATATTATATAATTTTGAATTATATAAACTAGTATGTTGACCCGTCAACGCATGAGAATATTTTAAATATTTAATATTTAAATAATAATATTATAATAATAAATCTATACATCAAAATTAAGAATGATGGTAGAGTCAATTACAATTATAAATCAAAATTATATGAATTATTAGTAAACAATTTAAGAATATATCAAATGGACAAAAGTAAAAATATTATGACTCAAATTAAAAATAAGTGTTTGACCTTAGCTTTTGTTTATTGTCATAGCAAAACACAAAGATATTGTGAATTGTCTTCTTTGAAACTTAAAAGGCAGGAGGTAGGCCTGATTCATAAAAAGTCAAGTTCATTATAGGAATAAATATGTTATCACCAATATTTTTTCCAGTAATAACTTTGACACCAATAACATTCTTCCCCAAGTGAATTACTTGTAATCTTGTTCCATTGCAGAATTCATTGGCTTGATCAATATTCCTTAGAAGCATTATTGGAACTCCAACTTTTAATTTAACACAATGATTAGTAATTCCCGAGCATTTGATATCATTAAAAAATTCAGTTGTAAACCACTCAGCTTGAGCATTTTCTTGTTCATCAGATTGGCAAGGGGTGTTTGAACTTAAATAACTAACTTCTTCTCCGGGATTAAAGATAAAATGAACTCATTCACTTCATCCACACATTCTATAGTAGGACATAAAATTGCACCATCATCAAAAAATCCATCAGAGGTAAGATTCTGCATGTAGCCTGGATAAACAAATTTAACCAAGTTGAATAAAGGTTGTTCAACATGTAGAATTAAAGTGTTTTCTAGTATTTCAATAGTTGCTTATCCCAACTCATTTAAGTCCATATCTCCATCTCCAATATGAAGTATCCAATCAATAAAGTCTTTTATTTCTATTGTAGTTTGCATTGATTTTTCACTGCTTAATTTCATATTCTCTGTAAGTTTCAAGACTTTGTAATGTTTTCATAATTCCACGTAGTTTACTATTGTCTTCACAATGTCATATCTTGATCCATTTTTTTACAACAGGCAATATTGTCTAAAATCTTCTCAACAGTGTAACAAACAATCTTCTTAACTGAATTCTTGAAGTAAGGTTGATGGCCTCTATAATGGCATCAGTAAATTTTGTATCATCTGCCAATAGCCCCATCGCATAGCAAGCCTCTTTATATGTTTTGTAAATTACCCCATTAACAATGTTGATGTTATCATAATTACAACACCCTTTTTATAATTCAACAATATCCTAAGATAATATAATTCTCTTGAACCAGGAGGAATATATGTAAGCCTTCCAATTCTAACATTCATCTTCCTTGGCTTTCATTCTCTTCGTTCTGCCATCCAAACAAATTGGCAAGGATATTCATAATAGGTCAAATGTTGTCCCTCTAGATAAATTTTATTAGTCTCAAACCAAGCTAAAAACATTGTTCGTTTATGTTCATTTGTGTTCAATATTTCATCAATTTCTTTGTTGTCTTTAAATAGAATGGGTTCCTCGTATAACAGATGAAAAGTCAACCTTTGAACTGGAGTCCATCTAGTTGACAATCTAATTGACAAAGCATGCCAAGCAACAAACAATGGGAATTGAATAACATAATTTTCTTACTTTAGCTGACATAAATTGAGTGTTGAGCAATATTGAGTTATAATATCAACACATTTCAATCACCGTTGCAAATAACTTAAATGTAGAACTGATGGAAGGAAATATATGAAAGATAAGAAACTAATTTTCTACGTGTCATACTTACTATTAAGTCTTTGAAAAAAACAGGAAGTAGAAGTATTATTTTGTCCAAATGCAAATATAGGAATAAAATATTTTGATAAGACATTATATTTATTACAATTTTGTAGCAGAAGCATAAGTATGATCAAAACAACAATATTACTCTGCAAATTCAAATAAGAAACTGTTATTAAAAAACAAATGATCTACTGACTGTTGCTTATGTGACCAAGAAAAAAAAGTAGACATTTGGAAAGTGTTTAACCTTGGCTTTTATTTATAGTCATTGCAAAGCACAAAGATGTTGGGAATTATCTTCTTTGAAACTTGAAAGGCAATCCTGAATATGAAGTAATAAAGTCCTTCTAGGAATGAATGTTTTATGACCAATGTTTTTGCATGTAATAATTGTATCACCAATAACATTCTTCCCCAACTCATTAACTTGTAATCTTGTGTCATTACATAGTCCATTAGCTTGATCAATATTTTTAAAAGGATTCTTGGGACACCAGTTTTGAGTTTTAGGCAATGATTAGGAATCCTGAGCATCTAATATCGTTTCAAAAATCCGATGTAAACCACTCAGCTTAAATGTCTTCATGTTCATCGGATTGGCAAGGTATGTCTGAACTTAAGTAAGTAACTTATTCTCTAGGCATTAAACATATGATAAATTCATTGACTTGATCTACACATTCAGTTGTCGGACAAAGTATTGCACCGTCATAAATAAAGTTAGCATTGCTCATATTATCCAAGAATTTAGGATACACAAATTCAACTAAGCTAAGTAAAGGTGAATCGTTGTGTTCGACTAAGAGATGTTTGGGTATTTCAATTATGCGTTCACTCATTTCATTTAAATTCATATTTCCATCACCAATCTTTAAAATCCAATCAACAAATTATTGGATATCTCTAGCACTTTCAACTGATTCCTAACTTATTAATCTCACATTCTCTAGAAGTTCCAAAACTTTGCAGTATTTTCATAATTGATAAAAGTTTATTGTTGTCTTTACAATGTTGTATCTTGAATCTCTCGTGTCAACAGATAGAATTTGCCTAAAAACACCTCATAATACAACAACTTTACCATCAAAAGGCTTGTTATTGTTCTCTTCATCTACAACCTTCATAATAATAATATCATAAAATAATTATAATAAAAATACTATAAAATTGTATATATTAATTTTAATTATCATTTTTTAGAATGATTTGATATAATGTAATGTGTAGATTTTGGAACGTATTAAATAAATTTCACGTGTAAACAAATCATTACATATTAGTTATAATAAATAATTCAATAATTTTCAAATATAAATAAATCAAATTTTCAAATAAGTAAATTCTTAATGTAGTAAGTGAAAGTCATTATTAACAATGTTTACTGCTGCAACCATCTTTATTCTAAAAGTAATGAGTTTTTATGTTTTTTATGTAGAGTTTGTAAAAGTAGCATTGATTTTAATTTGTGGGTTTATTTGTACATTTGTTAACATATTTTAAGAAATACTTTGTTAAATTAGACATAGTTGTAATATTTTGTATTAATGTGAACTTGATTATTGAAATAAATAAAAAGATAATGACAAAATTATTTTGTTCCAAATAATATCAGATACTAAAAATAAGTACCTGAAATTTTCAATTTATTGAAATTGATTATGGTTAAAGAAGAATGATAATTATTTGCAATAGATAGACAAAAGTATTTGCAATATTTATTTGAAGAAATTTTGTTTTAAAAAAATGGATTTAAATGATAAACAGGAAACAATGCCAAATAAAATATTCTATAAGCCACACAGATTTATTTTTTTTCGTTTTTATTACTAATTAACTTTTTAAAAAAATCAGAAAAAATATTTATGGCTATATGCATATCTGTTTGGATTTGTGCAATACACAATATTTGGAATTTTTTTCCCATTTTTACTCTAATAGTTATTGTCTATTGAGTTTCTTCCTATCAAGCTCAGACACTCATCTTAAATGGCGTGTCGGTGTCTGATACGCTGACACTCATATAACACCTGTAGGACACGTATCCGTGAAATGTCAAATTTAAAAAGTATTTGTTAGATTTCTGACAATTTTAGTACAGTTCTAACACAATTTTAAAAAGGAAAAATACATTAATTTTCTAAAAATTCAAACTTTATTGTATAAATTGTTATTATGATTATAAAAATAAGAAACAAATCCTTGTAAATCAGTCATGAAAAACATCTTTCTGCTTCAAAAAGTAATTGGAACATACGTGTGCACATAAATCTTTATTATCAATTTATATAATTCATAATTATATAATATATAGATTTGTGTCCACGTGTCCTACATTTTAGAGATTTTACGTATCTTCGTGTTCGTGTCTGTGTCGTATCAGTGTCTGTGTAACATAGGTTTCTTCTCTATTTTTATACCATTTTTCTTCGTTATATTTTCCAAGTTGTTTCTCTTAGTGGACTTGAGAGAAGAGAATGAAATTAAATAAAAAAAATAATATTAAATAAGAAAATAACATTAAATTACATTAAATAAAATTGCAGAAGAAAACACACAAAAAGAACATATAAGGCCATAAATCAATGACATGACAATAAGTTTAAATTCAATTTATTTTTTAAAAATTAATAAAAGAGTAGTGATTATAATAATGAAAATGTGACACTTATAATGAAAAAGGGACACTTATCAATTTTTTGCTGAAATTTATTAACCCTTCTCAAGTAGTAATGATTTAGTGCAATACAATTACGAAATTTAAAGTTCAGTTATTCATTTATAATTACAATTTTATTCCATTTTATTAAATGTTCATAAATGAAAAAAAATTGTATTTTTGTTCTCATTTAACTCTAATGTTATTCCCCTTTAATATGTAATTTGTATTTTCATTTTTTGAATTTATTAACCCAAATTTATAAAGAAAAATCTATCATAGTACCGGTGGCTGTAACAGAATAGCATAGCTCAAATGAAATGAGAGATGGTCAAATGTGAGAGACAAAGGGCATACAACGTTAGAGTAAATGAAAGAGAGAGAAACGAAAAAAGGTAATGAAATGTAAAAAATGAAAACACAGTGTCAGAATAAATGAAAGAGAAAGAAACGAAAACAGTAATAAAAAGAGGGAAAGATGGTGAAGGGTTTTAAAATGAGAGTTTTGCCATGTGTAAGCAATGGAGCGTGCTACTTGTCACTTCCTGAATGCATTAAAGATTCCTATTTTTAGTTAAATTTGCATTGTTTTTATTTTGAACTGTTTTTTCTTGTGTTGGCATGTGTCAAAAGTTTCTACGAGAGTCTCCTCTACTTGATATTTCTGCTGCGCAATTTAGACGGTATATTTTTTCTTTTTCTTCTATCACATTTTGCATCATCAGGATCCAAAACTAAAACAAAAGTAATTAGAGAAAAAATTATAGATAAAACCATTGCTTGTCTCAAATAAAGATGTTGTGTTCGGATTTTGATGTTCTGGAAAAATAACACCCATGAAAAAAAAGTCATTTTATAAAATAACATAAATAATACACGCGAATAAATAAATTATTTTAAGTATAACCAAAATCATTTCATTTCGCTCCAAGTTTATTTATTTATTTCTTATTTTATTTAAGTAGGACATTAAATATTTAAAATTTGTATTTATTTAAGATTTTGAATAATTTAATAATTTTATTTACGTATGACATTAAATATTTAGATATTATTTTTTTAGAAATTTTGAATAATTTAAAATTTTAATTTATTTCGGATTTTTATTTAAGTATGTTAAAAAATTATAGATTTATATTTATTTAGGATTTTGAAAAATGTATAAATTTATTTATTTAATATTTTTATTTAAATAAGAAATAAAATAATTTAAGATTTTGTATTTATTTAGGTTATTTTGAAAAATTTAGAAATTTTATTTATTTGAGATTTTTATTTAAGTAAGATATAAAATAAGTTAGGATTTGTGTTTATTTAGGATTTTAAATAATTTAGAAATTTTATTATGTGCAGATTATGAAAATAACTTTATCTGAATTATACTAATTAAGTAAAATTGGGATTTCACATTTATGTATTGCAGAATTTCAAAATGCATTTAACAATGATGCTTTTCAGATTCAACTTTTCATATGTCTATTGAACTATATAAAATTTACAGAGATACAACATTGCATCAGGGGTGGAAATTGATCACACTATACAAAATGTGTATTTACACAATTACATGTTTGTTTCATCCGGTATCAATCATACAAATATAAAATTTAATATCAATCCTACAAATATAATATTTAATAAGCAGCGGCTACAAAGTGTTCTTCATATGCAACCTACACATAACGAAGTAGTTTTAGTTAGAATAATCTGAAATCCATATGAAATCTAAACACCATGAACATCCATATGAAATATAGTGCAAAATACATGTGACAGAACTATTATCAATTTGAAAACCATATTAAGCACATAATCTAAAGTGCATAATCCAATATAAGCAAAACAATTAGGAAGAAAAAAGATATGAAATGCAGTGCATAGATACAATTGATGAGGTTCTATTGTTTCTATCTTTAAATAGATTTTGCACCGGACATATATTTTGCAAAACTAACAACTATCTCCAGGTTGTGAAAAAATTACAATAAAATTCCTTGTCATTGTGAACTAAAAGATGAAGTTACAATAGATATACAAAGTCACTAACTGCAGTATGTCAAATTTTCCTCTTCCTTCAAAAGAAAGAAAGAACTATAATTATTGTAATGATCAAACCAATTTACACTGCTACAATCTTGTATAGGTTAGTCATACAGACCCTCTTGTTGTCACCCAATAAACTTTCATATGTTGCATTCCAACTACAGCACCATAGAGATTTTCATAATTGGTATTTTCTCCAATTTGTTTTTGGATAAAATTTCCCATAAGAACTTATAAATGAGTGAGATCTTACAAAAGTTAAAGTACATGAGTTGATTTTAACTTGCTCATGAAACCTAATACATTGTATTACATAAATCAATCAAAGAAGAAAGTAGTAGTATAGGAAAATGAACTTGCATCCTACTTCCTCACATTTATCCTCTTAGAAACATGGATTCTCAACAAGGTTGTAACAAACAATGTAGTTTACCTCACTTTTGATTCTTGTGATTATTCGGTTCGATTCTCAAACAAACATTTTACTTCTGATTCAACCTTACCAGTTCTGATTCCACAGGGTAATACCTGACATAGAAAATCTCATGGTCAACAAATTTTTTTCCCTTCCTTTCTTTGCCAATTTTTGTAAGTACCAACCAAGTAGAACAAAAAATGATTGCACCAGTATGATCTCTTCCAAAATCTCATACACTACACTTTAATATAGGTAGTGATTCACGGTCAATAACATATAAATGGGGAGACAAAATAAAAATCTGACTAAAAATTTCCACAAAGTCTATTCAGTAATAAAACAACTGATAGCCTATCCACATCAGAATAGAACACAAAAGATTGGATAAAAGAATATATCAAAGTAAAAATAAAAAGAGGAAAAAGCATATGAATGTCACATGACCAAAATAATGTACATGAGCTGTGATTTTTTAGTTTTTATATTTGACAAATATGATGAAAAAAACAAAATAGCATAAATGTTTTGCATAAGAAAAATTCTGCACATGACCAAAAGAAACTTTTAAACCGGATGAAAATCCATATGAAATGCAATGTGCAGAATACAATAGAACAAAGATGTTTCAGTTGGAATAATCTCAAACAACAGAGAATTAATACATGGGATAGAAATAGTATCTATAATAAGATGCATATCTGTAATCAAATGCCTTTGAAGAAATGAGGTTCAAATGAATATGAAATAAATCGACGAATGCAATTAGAAGAGGACGAAAAGAGAATGAACATCAATATGAAATGCACCGAATAATGGATGAAAATAGTGCACTTCAAACAATTAAACCGGATGAACATCAATATCAAAGAAATCTAAGAATCGAATGAGAAGCAGAAAAAAAAAAAAGATATTCAATGCAGTGCAAAATCAATCCAGAAGATGAGGTATATGTAGTCCGAAATAGACGTCACAATTCATCCGAAATCAAATTTGAATTTGAAAAAACATTACCTTGTTTGTGATTTATGATTCTTCTACAAATTGTTCTGCAAACACATTTGCAAAAAAGACCCCAATTTAAGCTTTGTTGATAGAAGAACGAAACCCTAATCCTCCTATGAAGACATTGCTTTTGGGTCAAATGTGAATCACTGAGCCCTTTAGAAGTTTTGTAAGAGTGACACAGTTGCCAAAATGGTGAAAATGAGTAAAGGAAAAGGATAGAAGCGAGGGTGGAAGGGCTGCCATTAGGGTTTCAGATAAAAGAGAGTTTCAGAGAGAAAGAGAATAGAGAAAACGGAATGAGAGAGCGAAGGAAAACAAAACGGAATGAGAAAGAGAAAAAAGTGAGTTTTAAAAAGTGCTACGTGTCACGTTTTGATTGGTCCAGGTGTGTTGTTTTCATTGGTGGAATTTTTTCTACTTTTGGTATTAAATGTTATTTATTTATTTTTTTGTGAAAATTTCTGGAGAGGACACGTGTTTAAACTTATCATGAGAGTCCTCTCCATATTTCCATCACCAATCTTTAGAATCCAATCAACAAATTATTTGATATCTCCAGCACTTTCAACTGATTCCTGACTTGTTAATCTCACATTCTCTAGAAGTTCCAAAACTTTGCAGTATTTTCATAATTGAGAAAAGTTTATTATTGCCTTTACAATGTCGTATCTTGAACCCTTCGTGTCAACAAATAGAATTTGCTTAAAAATACCTCATAATACAACAATTTTACCATCAAAAGGCTTGTTACTGTTCTCTTCATCTACAACCTTCATAATAATAATATTATAAAATAATTATAATAAAAATTGTATAAAATTGTATATATTAATTTTAATTAACATTTTTTAGAATGATTTGATATAATGTAATGTGTAGATTTTGAAACGTATTAAATAAATTGTACGTGTGAACAAATCATTACATATTAGTTATTATAAATAATTCAATAATTTTTAAATATAAATAATTCAAATTTTCAAATAAATAAATTCTTAATGTAGTAAGTGGAAGTCATTATTAACAATGTTTACTGCTGCAACCATCTTTATTTTAAAAGTAATGAGTATTCATGTTTTTTTTTATGTAGAGTTTGTAAAAGTAACATTGATTTTAATTTGTGACTTTATTTGTACATTTGTTAACATATTATAAAAAATATTTTTTTAAATTAGAAAGAATGAACTATTTGTGGAGCTGAAAAAATGACAATACATGAACCACTGCAAGAGCTGAACAAGACAATGAATAAACTATTCGAGGAGTTAAAAAAGTAAAATGAATTGGCAAACTAATGTTGTATTTCATGCTTTCAGAAAAGTTCATCAGTCAAATCAAATTTAATGTGACCATGTTATTATTCTTATTTTATGTTAAATAACATTAAAATATTTTATATTTCAATTCATTTTCAAGAACACTTCTTAGTTCTTATATAAATAGTGATAGTAATATTATTATATTATTATACTTGACATTTTTTCATTTAAAAAAATAACACACATTTTATGTCTTTTTTGAAAGTTACATTTATTTAATGGTATTTGATATTTATAAATTTTGAATTAACTTTTATTAAATTAAAATAAGTATGATAGTCCATACAGTGGAAAAATTATAAAATTAAAAATTAAAATAAAGAATACAAAATAATATTCCATAATAACATTTAACATAAAAATTACATAAGTTTAACATGTATGTAAACGAAACTTCATAACTAAACTAAAATATAGGTAAACAAAACTTCATAAATAAACTAAAGTAAAAAGGATTATATATCTCCACAGAGTTAGATTTATCCACTGAACATTACAACAACTTCAAAATGGGACAATGTTTCCAAAAAATAATTGAATTATATTTATCTCCTAGAGAGCATGTACGTCTAGTACATCACATGAAGATTTAATATATAGTGTAATACTTCCTTAAATATAATTTTATAATATCAATGTAAAATCAATAATATTAACTTAAAAGTAAAATTAAATACATTAAATTGAATAAATAAAAATGCATGTTTCTTTTCAGAAACGTGATTTCGGTGAATGACACATTAAATTAGACCACCACCTTTCTCATCAAAAGTAAACAAAAAAAATATAATGTCTAATAATATAAAAATATTATTATGAATTTTTTTTCTAAATTAAAATAAAACTCATAAATATAAAAAAACAATACGAATCAACCGTTCTCAACAAATGTTACATTATAAAAAACAATCAAAACAAATATAAAAAATTACAGTAAATATCAGTTAAAAATAAAACAAATAAAATATAAATTGTTATGATTTATAGAAAGACAAAACATTACCCTCAAGGCTAACCAACATAATTCTTTTATATTTCAATTCATTTTCAAAGCTAACAAACATTTATTTCAATTCTTATATAAATAGTGTTAATAATATTATTAGATTATTATACTTGACCTTTCCTGTTTAAAAAAATAACACACATTTTATGTCTTTTTCAAAGTTCTTACATATTTATTTTATGGTATTTTACATTTATAAATTTTAAATTATTTTTTATTAAATTAAACAAATTATAATAGTTCATACAGTGTAAAAATTATAAAGTAACAAATTGAAATAAAAAAAATACAAAATAACATGTCATAATAACATTTAACATGAAATTACATAACTTTAGGTAAACAAAACTTCAAAACTAAACTAAACATAATTAATTTTCTCCTGTAGAGATTACAACAATTACAACATGTTGCCAAAAAACAATAGATTAAAGATAACCCATCATTTTAAAGATCTACTGTGTATCTTTCTCATTATGTGTTGTATACTCAGGTTAAATATTTATGTTATAATTAAATTAGACCATATGTTACCTGATGTGTAAGTCTAGCTGAGATGTCAAGTAGCATAGTGATGTCTAACATGAAATTTTTTATAAAAAAAATAAAAAAATTAAATTAGACAATATTCCAATGTTAGAGATGAATTTAAATTTCTATATTGTTAATATGCTTAAATTAAATAAACTTCAAAAATAAAATAAAATTAAACACATAACATGTAAGGAAATGAAACAAAACTTGTAATATTAAAATAAGCAGAACATTGTCCTTAACAAATATATTAAAATTTGAATTATTTAAGAATTTTATTGATTTTCGATTTTTATTTAAGAATGATATTATAAATTTTTAGATTTTTTTATTTCAGATTTTGAATAATTTAAAAATTTAATTTATTTTATATTTTCATTTAAGTTGAACATTAAATTATTTAGATTTGGTATTTATTTTAGATTATTATTTAAGTAGGAATGTTAAAAAATTATGGATTTATATTTATTTAATATTTTTTAAATTAAAATAAAAGTAATTTAAGATTTTTATTTATTTAAAATGTTGAAAAACTTATAAATTTTATTTATCTAAAATTTTATTTATTATACAATTATGCCAATATGGATTAACAGATTATTATTTTATTATTACTATTATTAATATATATTTATTATTATTATTATTGTTATTTTTTATTTTACACTGCACTGTAATTAACCTATCCTATACTTATAGCTTTATTTACAATTTTTTTGAATACCAATACACATATATACTCATATACATAAACATTACACATACCAATACACGTCATAACCATAACAATAACAATGGTCATTTCAATCAATTTCAATTCAAATGTCCATTCATACCCTGCTTATTTAATATTTCATATTTAATTTAATATTTAATCTAATTGATTTTAATTATTTAATTTATTTAATTCTTTAATATTTATATTTAAATTTATCTTTATATCTTGATATTTATTTATTTCTTTTATATCTTTATCTTTATATTTAATATTTATTTAATTTAAAATTTATTTGTTTCTTTTATTTATTATTATATGATTGTGCAAAATTCTTTTATTTATTATACGATTGTGTAGGATAGTATGTAGTAAGAGATTATTATTTTTATTATTACTATTATTAATATTTTACTACTATTATTATTATTTTTATATAAAAAGATTTTATGTTAGACATCACTATTCTACTTGACATCTCAGCTAGACTAACACCTCAAGTAAAAATATTACTATAGTTGACATATTAATAATATTACTATTATACTTCATAACTAAACCAAAGTAAACGGAAGTAATTTTCTTTAGTGAAGATTGCAATAATTTTCAAATGTCCCATGTACTATTTAATTAAATGTTCCTAAAAAATAATAAAATTATATTCGTCTTTCAGCAACCAAGTACGTCCAGTACATTTATATGAGGGCTTAATATATCTTGTAGTACTTCCTGCAATATAATCTTATAATGTTAGTGTAAAATAAATAATATTAATTTAAAAGTAAAATTAAATACATTAAATTTAATTGAATGAATAAAAATGTAGGTTTCTTTTTTATGAACTTTATTTCAGATTTTTATTTAAGTAAAACATTAAATCATTTAGATTTTATATTTATTTTACATTTTTATTTAAGTAGGGAATAAAATAAATTAGGATTTTTATTTATTTAAAAATTTGAAAAACTTAGAAATTTAATTAATTTAGATTTTTTAATTAATTTAGATTTTTAGTTAATAATGACATTAAATAATTTAGGATATGTATTTAGTTAAAATTAGAATAATTTAGAAATTTTATTGATTTTTGATTTTTATTTAAGAATTACATTATAAATTTTTAGATTTTTTTTATTTCAGATTTTGAATAATTTAGAAATTTTTTTTTTCCATATTCTTATTTAAGTAAAATTTAGATTTTGTATTTATTTTAGATTATTATTTAAGCAGGAATGTTAAAAAATTATGGATTTATATTTATTTAAGATTTTGAAAATTTTATAAATTTTACTCATTTAATATTTTTTAAATTAAAAATAAAGTAATTTAAGATTTTGTATTTATTTAAAATTTTGAAAAACTTAAATTTTTTATTTATTTAAAATTTTATTTATTATACATGGTCTAAGATAGTATGTGCTAAGAGATTATTATTTTTATTATGATCATTATTAATATTGTTAATAATTTATTTTTATTTTATTATTACTATTGTTATTTTTTATTTTACACTGCACTGTAATTATTTTATCTATACCTATTGCTATAGCTTTATTTTACAATTTTTTCTAAATACCAATACACACTTATACACATAATACACATAAATATTACCCATACCAAGTCATTTCAATCAATTCTAATTCAAATATCCATTCATACCCTGCTTATTTAATATTTCATATTTAATTTAATATTTAATCTAATTGATTTTAATAATTTAATATTTATATTTAAATTTATTTTTTATCTTGATATTTAATATTTATTTATTTCTTTTAAATATTTATCTTTATATTTAATATTCATTTAATTTAAAATTTATTTGTTTCTTTTATTTATTATTATACGATTGTCCAAAAAATCTTAGAAAATCCTCCGCTATCAAAAATAAAAGGAAGCAAATGTTGACTATTGTAATTAAATTTGTTTCAATGGACAAAATCCTAAACGCATACATAAAAGGTTATACTATCAGTACTTTCAGAAATAGAAGAAAAATGAAGAAGTAATTACCTTAAACAACTATTAGAATCAAAAATTAATTATTACATTATTTTAACGTAAACATTAAATTATAATTTCATATTATTATAAGTATAATTTATGTACATGTATTTTAAAAATATAGATTATTAACATGTGTATTTCTATATTTTTTTATCACTATTTTATATCTCTATTTTTTTTACTACTATCATATATGTGTATTTTTATTTTTATTTTTTAAAGCCTAAATCCTAAACTAAAATAAATAATACACGAATTAATTTTATTATTTTTTTAATTCTATTCAAAAATTGATTTTTTAATGTGTTTATTTAATGAAATAATTACTTAATATTTAATGAAAAATGAATGCGACCCTAATATTTCTATAATTAGAACGAACTTCTATTTTATTATTATTGTATTGTACATATTAAAAATAATTACAATAATTTTTTTTATACATAAGTATAGATATAAATGTTATAAAATTATTATTAAATTATATACTTCGATAAAATTAATATTATGAGTATAAATAGTATAAGAATCAGAAAATAATTATTACATTATATTTTATTGTAAACCTTAAATTATAATTTCATATTATAATTTTATTTCCAAATTAAAACCAAACACACAACTTCAAACCAAAACAGAACGAAACTTAAAATAATAAAAGAAGACATTGTCTTAGCAAAAATATATTGCCAAATTACATTTAAAAAAAAAACCAAAATTCTTGAGTATTACAACACTAACAATACCCTAATATTATTAGGGATTACCCCAGCGTCAAAGATCAACTTATCACCTTTGTGAAATGCATGAATTTGACAGAACTCTCTCCATCCATATCTGAATTTTACCAAAGACTTCGGAGGTGCTCTTATGAGAACTTTGTAATTTACTTCACTTTTATGAAGACATGATGTGTGGTTGTAGTTTGACATAGTAGAAGAACACACCAAAATAAGAGAATGGTTAGAATGTAAAAGATCAGAGAAAAAAAATAAAAGAATGGTATTAATAATGATATTGGAATTGCGAATGAAGTCTGCACAGTCAAGTCAAAATCTACTTCAGACAGTCAAATCTACTTCAGACGTCATGAGAATATATGAATTAGAAAGGTAATTAATGATCTTGGAATTGTAAATTTCGAAAATCTGAAAAATTAAATATTTGAAGAGTAATGATAATAATATTGGAATTGGAAATAAGTGTGCGGTAGAAGTAAAAAAAGAATATATGAATCAGAAAGATAATTAATGATCTTGGAATTGTAAATTTTGCAAAAAATGAAAGAATAAATAATAATAATAATAAAAATAATAATAAAATGAAAGCTAATAATACAAAAACACAATTACCTCTTAAACCTTTTCAAACTTGAATCAAAAGCACAAAACTGGATTGGAAACCTGCAAATGAAATGGTTGAAAAAAGTATGACATGAACAGAAGAACAAATGAGATGAAGAATTTAAAATATCAAAAGCAAGAAATAAATAGAAATAAAAAAATAAAATAAAAGCAAGAAACTTTGATAAAAGAGATGTCTAGAATGAGCAAGAATCTTGAACAAAAATACAAAAACAAAAAAACTGCAATAGAAAACACAAAAAACACTTAAGAAAAAAGAGATGTACAAAATGAAAGAATCTTGATCAGAAAATAAATAAAAAAACAGCATCAGAAAACACTTGAGAAAAAAAAAACAAGAAACTTTGATAAGAAAACCCTAGAAAAAGCGAAAATGTAACAAACAAAGAACAAAAAAATGATAAACACAGAAGAAATAATGGTAAAAGAGATGGAGAAAATCGGAAAAAAGAAGAAAATAAAAGCAAGAAACTTTGATCAGCAAAATCTATAAACTGCATCAGTTACGAAAACATGTAAGAAACCGAGAACAAAAAATGTAAAAAACAAACCATAAAATAGATCAAGAGAATCAGTCGAAAAGATAAAAGCAAGAAACTTTAATAGTACAAAAAAGTATAAAAACATAGTAGAAATGTGAGAATGAGATGAAGAAACGGTATAAAAGATCACCTCGTTCATGGAGTGCAAAATCAATCCATAAGAGGAGCTATATGTAGTCCAAAAAAGGTGTCACAATTCATCTGAAATCAAATTTGAATTTGAAGAAACATTACCCTTTTTGTGATTTATGATTCTTCTGCAAATTGTTCTGCAAACACATTTGCGGAAAAAGACCCCAATTTAAGCTTTGTTGAGAGAAGAACGAAACCCTAATCCTCGATTATGAAGATATTGCTTTTGGGCCAACTGTGAAGCAGTGAACCCTTCAGAAGTTCCGTATGAGTGACATAGTTGTCAAAATGGTGAAAATGAGTAAAGGAAAAGGAGAGAAGCAGAAGGGTTGTCATTAGGGTTTTAGAGAAAAGAGAGTTTCAGAGAGAGAATGGAGAAAACGAAATATGATAGAGAGAAGAGAATTGAATCAGAATGAGAGAGAAAAAAGTTACTTTTAAAAAGTGCTACGTGGCACGTTTTGGTTAGTCCAGGTATATTGTGTTGATAGGTGGAATTTTTTCTACTTTTGGTATTAAATGTTTTTTTTTTCTGAAATTTTGTGGAGAGGACACATGTTTAAACTTACCCTGAGAGTTCTCTCCATTTGTATTATGTATAGATTGAAAATAAATATTTATGTGCTAAAGTATGTTTGAGATTCTTTCGGGAGCATGAAGATATTTTTCATGACGGGTTCAAAAGAATTTGTTCCTTATTTTTATAGTCATAATAAAAATTTATACAATAAATTTGAGTTTTTAGAAAATTATTGTATTTATACCTTTTAAAACTGTGTTAGAATCGTGCTAAAATTTTCAAAAATTCAACAAATATTTTTTGAATTAAACACTTCACTAATAAGTGTCCTACGAGTGTCGACACTGATACGTGTGTCCGACATGGATACGTCATTTAAGAGAAGTGTTTCAGCCTCATAGACTATAACAGTGTTTTCTTTTCTTAAAATTTTGTATTTAGGAAATATATAAGATTCACTAATAAAGAGACTCACTCCTTTAATTAACAAGTTTATTCTTGTTTTGTGTGAAAATATAATTTAAATATTAAATAAAATTATAAGCTGTTTTTATTAGATTGGTATTGTTTTACAATTTTCAACCTAGGTTTTTTTTTTTTTAGATTTTATAAATTTACAGCACAATAATCAATGTAAGTATTACTATAAGAATTAAGTTTATATTTATGATGATCATAATTTCTGCACATTGATTAAAAAATGTAAGTAAAACTTAACTATTTTTTTTTTTTACTTTTAGGATAAAAACTTTCAGAATTCAAAGAAAATATGTTTAAACTAAAAGAAGATGGGAAAAAAATAGTAAAAATTAATTAAAATAACTTTATTGAAAGAGACGGGGTTTTGTATGATTTTGGTATCTGCATTTTTAGTTGACATACATACAAGTGGGTTGAATGTTATGAGGCTTTCAACATGTTTGATAACCATTTTGCCATGATTTATTATGCGCGTTAGAAAAATCTGTTTTTCATGTGAGATGGATAAAAAGTGTAACGATTTAATGACAAGAGTTGGAATATTTTAAATGTTTATTTTTAGTTTTATTTTATTTTTTATTAATAAAAAAATTATAAAAGTTGAAACATTCTTTAAATATTTATTTTTAATGTTATTTCATTTTTTGGATATAAAAAATTTGGATGAGAAAGCAACATAGACAGGGTTTTACAAATGGCATGTTTTGGTTTTTTAGGTTTAGTGCTGTCGGTTCATTTCAGTTCTTAAATTGTTGTCACGGACGTGGGTGATCTTTTCTTCACTAATCAAGAATCTTTCTCATAGAAATTAGAATTCATTAATTTCATGTGGAAAATTATTTAGTAAGTAGTAAATTAATTATGACATAATAGGGCATCATTTTAAAAAAATATTTATTAATTAAGTGATAAAACCGGATATCTCTTAAGTGATTAATTTGTGTCCATAATTTTCACAAAATGAAATTATAAAGATTATAACGCGAAAAAATACACTAAAATATAAAATTTCTAAATATGAAAGCTAAAATGTAAAGTATAAACAAGTGTTTGAAGCTAATAATTAATTAAACTGATAAATTTTTATCCTTCCACTGTAAAAACACTAAAGTGATTTCCTCATGTTTTTGTTAAGTAATAACACTATGTTAAACATACACTTAACAATTTGGTTTAGATTAACAACTCTATGAATACTTATACAGATAAAGAAAAGTGAAATAAATTTAAATTAATTTTATACATAAACTAATTTGAATAGATAAACTTCTTTACAAATATTATTTTAAAGAAACGAAAAAGAAAATGAATGTTATCTATAATTACAATTAACTTGTAAATGAGTTAAAAGTTATCATTTTACAAAAGCCAAGGATTTTTTCTATAAATTTATTTATGCAAAATTAATGTAGTTTATGGAAAAATATATTTAGTTTTCCCTCTTATTTTTTTTCTTTCTAAAAATATCCTCGAAAAATCTCAACCATTGATTATATTTTCTCTATCCTTTAGCTAGTGTGAAAATAATAAATCAAGACCTTTGCTGCTCAAAAAATTAGGCAGGGGACGGTACATTTTTAGAATAGTTTCATTAGTCATCTTATCATAAAGAGAAAAATATTTTAGTTTTAAAACTTTTGGAATTGTATATAATTTTTTATATAATGAATTTAAATATATATATATATATATAATAAACAATAAATTTATAATTAAATAATATAAAAATATTAAAATAATAATACTGAAAGTTGTAATATAATTATATAAAAAATTATAGTTCTCAATGTATCATTATTTTTTATTTTTTTGAAAGAGAGAAAATTTGGGATAAAGACCACATGTTTAGACAGTAGAAAATGTTTGAAAAAGTTTGTGAGTGTGTGAAAGAGACAGAGGAAGAGGAAGAAGAAGGGAATTTTGAGAGTGCAGGTATGAGGAGAATCACATGTTACGCATAGAAGGTGGTTGTGCCACGTCGGTAATAGAGGAAGCACTGTCATTATAAATATTAATATTTTATTATGGGTTTAAGGTGCAGCAGTGTCAAAATATCATCACTTTTTTTTTAATAGTTTTTTGACATATTTTGTTTTGTATTTTTGTTTTGATTTTCTTTGTATTCTCGGCTTACATTTTAACTCTTAACTTTCTGCATGGAGAGAATGATAATGACTATAAAGACAAGCCCTTTAGAAGGTAGCAATAACAATTATTACATATTTTAAAGTTTCATCCATCGTATCATCTCCTTCATCAAAAAGAAAACAATGGGTGAGACAAACAGTGGTAGCAAAAGTAGCAGGTGGTGTCTGCAGGGGATGACAGCTCTGGTCACTGGTGGATCCAAAGGAATCGGGTTACTATCATATGTTCTTCTTTCTCCACAGTTTTCATTTCACTTTTTGTTTCTGAATATTTGAAACTTGCTAATGAAAAATACCTATTAATTTGTTAACTATCAATGAACAACAAAAGCTAGTGGAAAAAGTGCTTCATTTTTTTGTGTTGATCTGTAATAATATAATGTTTGTATCCATAAGCGTTAGTAACAAGAAGAAGTACAAAATAAGTAGATATTGCATGAGAATTGTTTGTTGTTGTTAATTTCTCTGATGTATATTATCTGTACTTCATCCTAGAAATGCTATCGTGGAGGAGTTGGCTCAGCTGGGTGCAACTGTACACACTTGTGCTCGAAACGAAGCTGAACTCAATGATTCCTTAAACCAATGGACCACAAAAGGATACAGAGTAACTGGTTCGGTCTGTGACGTGGCCTCTCGTGTAAACAGACAAGAGCTCATAGCTAGAGTCTCCTCTCAGTTCAATGGAAAACTCAATATCCTTGTAATGCCATCTTTTTTTTCACCTTTTCTTACTTCAACTTGGCTAACTATGACAACAATGAGAACTAATTTGGGATCCAACTTGAAGGACTATAACATTCTCTTTCGTTAATTTTTGTGTATGAGTTTAGGTAAACAATGTGGGAACAAACATAAAGAAACAGACCGTGGATTTTACGGAGGAAGATTTCTCATTTCTGATCAACACAAATCTTGAATCTGCTTATCACATAAGCCAACTTGCACATCCTCTCCTAAAGGCTTCAGAGGCTGCAAGCATAGTTTTTATATCCTCCGTTGCTGGTGAGGTATCAGTAAATATAGGATCCATTTATGGTGCAACAAAAGGTAATTAACTGTTTCATCATTACATTTGAAGGGGAAGAGTTATAGAAGGAGTAGATGCTAATTCCATTGATGTAATTGGCATGCAGGAGCAATTAACCAACTGACTAGAAACCTGGCATGCGAGTGGGCCAAAGACAATATAAGGACTAACTGCGTTGGACCAGGACCAATCAAAACCCCTCTCGGAGACACGGTAATTTTCTACATATCGTTAGTGACTTGCATTATTCTGTGAAAAGAAGCAGGAACACACTTTTTATCATATCAGAAACTTTGACATGTGATTTTGACTAAATTTCATACGACACAACATATTCAGAAAGGAAAATGAACAACATTGGTTTCGCCAATGTAATTTCAAAATTCTCCATTTTTTTAAGTCATTTTTATAACTCCTTTCCTAGATATCTTATCATTGTTTTCTTGCAGGTCTTCAAAGATGCAAAAGTTCTGAATAGTTTCATTTCAAGAACCGCTCTTGGACGCCTTGGAGAGGCAGAGGAGGTGTCTTCGTTGGTGGCATTTCTGTGCTTGCCTGCAGCTTCTTACATTACAGGACAAACCATTTATGTTGATGGTGGCTTCATTGTGAACGCCCTTGGGTAAACCTTCCTTAGAAGCAAGCACTCGTATTAGTAGTTTTATATTATTGTTACTAAGAATAAATAGAGGGAAGTCCCTTTAGTTTTATTTTATTGTTACTAAGAATAAATAGGGGGAAGTCCCTTGGTTCAATCTATATGTCTTCTGGTTGCGTGAAACTATCAATAGAAAACGTTGGTATCACACATATACTAATAGAGGACACGTACACACTAATATTACACGAACACCAAAATACATCAAATTTTTAAAATGTAGAACAGGGGGACACGAATGTATATATTATATAATTATGAATTATATAAATTGACAATAAAAAATTTATGTGCACAAATATGTTCAAAATTATTTTTTGAAATAGAAAGATGTTTTTCATGACCGGTTCATTATGATTTGTTTCTTGTTTTTATAATCATAATAACAATTTCTACAATAAAATTTGATTTTTTAGAAAATTAATGTGTTTTTTATTTTTAAAATTATGTTAAAATCGTATTAAAATTGTTAGAAATCTAACAAATACTTTTTGAATTGGACACTTCATATATATACGTGTCCTAAAGGTGTTATACGAGTGTCATCGAACACCGACACACCATTTAAAAGGAGTGTTTGAGCTTCATAGTTTGGTACACTTGTATTAAAACTAAAATTTTCTTACAATTCAAAATAAAAGACATTATATCATCTTAAAATTCAAGATAGGGAAGTAAAGCACTTTTTTTTTCCTAAAACAGATTTTTTTTTTATATTATAAGAAACGAGAAATCCAAATTATTGATTAGCTTTAAATTGGTAAATAAATAAAAGTAAATAGCATTTTCTGGGTGAAGCAATTAAATTAAAAACGTAGAAATTATTTTAGAAAATAAAAGAAGTTATCGAATGGTAGTGGTATAGTTTGGTCATAATTTTGTGCGGGAGGAAATCTACATAAGAAAGATGCCTGCTTGGTTTTGCAATTGGTTGTTGCCGGCTATTGCAAACCTAAGCCCTCGATTCCTGAGACCATTCTCAATTTCAAATCAATTTCCTCGGTTCCTCCACCGCTTCACTTCTACTGGTAAGGTTTTCCCTCCTCTTCTTTTCTGCAAAATCACATTTTCTTAGCTTCCATGTCTCAGAGTGTTGTCTTCTAAGGTAATTCAAGTTTCAGATTAACGCAAATTTTTCAGGTGTCAAAATACTCATTCCTCTCATTATGTAATTGGCGTTTGTGGATTTATGCCATCTGTGTTTATTTTATTTTGGTTGCACACTTGAAATTGAAGTAGTCTAATTCATCGTTGACCCGCAAATATGTCATTTTTATCTTATTGCTTCAGTTTGAAATGGTATAAAAATGTACAATTTATCTAATTGTGGCTGTTTCTACATAGGAATGTAATTTTGAATGCTCCTCCTGATGTTGGTGTTGGCAATCTAACAATAGACTGAGCCTTGGGGATGACTTTTTCTAAATGGTTTTCTTGTTTTGTTTAGGGTTTATAAGTACCCAGATTGCTGGAGCAAATGGAAAACGGGAAAGCCCCTATTGTGGGGGAAGAGAGGATAATGCAGGAAATTGATAGTCCCATTGCCTCTGAAACACTTGATGTTCTTCGTATGAAGGCAGAGTTATCTTGCAGTTCTGGCTGTCCTTTTTCTGGACATGAAAATAGTGTTGTGACATCAAACGAGTCTTCAAAGTCGGCAAAGAAGCTTTCTGGACTTATTGTTTTCTATGCTATTGTCATGGTTGTGGAACTTGTTGGTGGAATAAAAGCTCACAGCCTAGCTGTCATCAGTGATGCAGCACACTTGCTTTCTGATATTACAGGATTCTCTATCTCTCTCTTTGCAGTGTGGGCTTCAGGTTGGGAGGCAACACCACATCAATCTTTCGGATACAGTCGTCTCGAGGTTTTGGGGGCTCTTATATCTGTGCAGTTAATTTGGTTGATAGCTGGTTATTTGATATATGAAACAATTGGTAGAATTCTTGTACAAAATACCAGTGTGAATGGAAAGCTCATGCTTGCAATTGCAACACTTGGGTTTGTTCTTAACTTTATCATGGTTGCATGGATTGGTCATGATCATGGTCATGGCCATCATGGTCATGGTCATAGTCATCATGATCATCATAGTCATGGTCATGGTCATCATCAATGCCAGACAGATCATGATGATGGGGATAAGGAGCTATCTATAATAAGTGATGAGGAGAATGTTACCCTGGTTTCAACTAGTCACAGAAATACTAATGTCTTGAACATAAATCTTCAGGGGGCGTATTTGCATGTCATGGCTGATATGATTCAATCTGTTGGAGTGATGATTGCTGGAGCCATAATATGGGCTGAACCTAAGTGGTTTATAGTTGACCTTGTGTGCACTCTTATATTCTCTGTTTTATCTTTAAGTACTACTCTGCCCATGCTTAGGAATATTTATGGCATTCTCATGGAAAGGACACCAAGTGAGATAGATATTAGCAAGTTGGGAAGTGGCATTAGAAATATCAAGGGAGTACGGGATGTTCATGACTTGCACGTTTGGGCTATAACTGTTGGAAAACTTGTTCTTTCTTGCCATGTAGTGGCTGAGCCTGGCATAAGTTCCATTGATTTACTAGGCGCTATTAAACATTACTGTGAAAAAACATATCAAATACAGCATGTTACCATACAAATTGAATAATGCTAAATTGTTTTCCTTTCCTTTACTAATGAATAATTGGCTGATGCATCGTCATAAAAATTCAAAAAATGGGATTTATTCTTTTATATCTTGACTTAAGAGTGAATTTGATATGCTAAAAGATTAAGACAGCACAAAAAATGTTTCATGTTTGATTTAAAATTGCTAAGCATAGGACAAGTTCAAATTTTGTTAATCAAAAGACTATTAAGCTCAACATCATCCAAAATTAAATAATTGTCAATTATTTTTTCCTCTCATTAATATCCCTCTTCTTTATACCAGTTGTGAAGAGTGGATGAACTCATCAATCTGTTCCTCAAATCTCTCATTCTACCCTTTCTTTCCCTATTCTCTTTACAGCAAAAACAAACACCATAACACTGATGTGGATGAATATGAAGAAATCACCATCATGCATTTAAAGCTGCACCACCGAGAGATGAGGATTTGCTTGCCTGATGTCAAGTTGGGGCCAGACTAGCCTTCCTCGGGTGGACTGGTCAACTTAGTGAAAGGTTCAAACACTAGTTGGGTAAGCATGAGAATGGTTTTGAGCATGGAATATCAATAGGAGGGAGATGTACTAGTCATTGGTAATTAAGTATGTTGTGAAAAGTGTAATGGTTACAAGTTTAACATAAACAATGATCAAAACAATCTTACGGAAATGATGAATTTCTTACAATGGAACATGAGCTATTAGGACAATAGCAAGCATAGAGAAATTGAAAAATTGTCATAAAAGGAAATCTGTAACAGAACAATCAAGGGAGGAATTCAAAATCATTCCATTCATGTCTTCTCTCTTCTTAACCGATAGAATATATATTAGATCCTAGGCCAATCAAAATCCTCTATTGTAGAGTTAGTTATGTGGATTCTCATGTCTTTCCTCACATCCTTATCATTGGGATTAAATGCCATGTGTCCTTCCTTGCCTGCAATTGCTTCTTTATTCCTCTTGTTTCCTCATTCTTTAAATTGTTTAAGTTGCTTTTGTTAAAATTCCTCCTCCATTAATATCAACCTTGTCTTTGAAGTTGAGATTTCGATAAGCCTCTTGTAAATCTAAGTGATCTTCCCAAGTTGCATTATATGCATCTAAACCTTCCATTGAACCACATCTGTTGGAATTTGTTGTTATCCTCTCAATATGACTCGAGATTGCAATATAGAAACATGTTGAGTGATAGGTTGCAAATAAGTTAAAGGTTTTAGTGATAGGTAATGGAACATATGGTTGAGAGTGACCCCTTTACAAGACTTCAAATAAGAACAATGAAATACTTCATGAAATCTACTAGTTTCTGGTAAAACAAATTTATAAGCAACATGTCCAATCCTTTCAATTACGAGAAAGGGACCAAAATAGCTCAAATTAAGTTTTGTATTCTTCCTAAGAGCAACTAACGTTGTTTGTAGGGTTTCAATTTCACCAAAACCATGACATTGGTCTTCAACTCCAATATTTTCCTTTTCTTTTCAACATTTGTTAAGTTTCTTTTCTTTTCATTGCATGCGTAAACGGTGCATGATAGTTGTGGTTTGGCGTTGCATGTGTGAAAAATCAAATGAATAAAATGAATGGTAGCATGGTAACTTCTCATGTATGATGTGTTTTCCCTTCAATACTCTCTCATTTCTCTTCATTCCTCACATGAACCACTAGCCCCTTCACTTTCTTACAATCTCCTCCCTCACCTATATGCAACTATGGAACCAAACAGAGGTAGCACTCAACATCCGTCGTCGACAAGAGTACCATCCCAGATCCAAACACTGTGTAAGTATTCTTGAACTGAAGTAAGATCACTACGATTAAAAGTTTACTTGACCAGAATAGATGGTCTTTGTCCCATAGACAATCTTAATTGGAGTCATCTCAATGCTATGATGATAAGAAGTGTTAACCCAATACTTTGTCCAAGGCAACGACTTTGTCTTTGACCAGAATAGAATGGTCTTTGTCCCATAGACAATCTTAATTGGAGTCATGTCAGTGCTATGATGATAAGAAGTGTTAACCCAATACTTTGTCCAAGGCAACAACTTTGTCCAGCCTTTTGGAGAATTATAAGTAAAGCATCTTACGTACATTTATAAACACGTATTCAAGGCTTTATATGCGATCTTGGTTGCATGCAGTGCTCATGTTCAAAGAAGTGTCACTTAATTTGAACAGTTAAAATTGGCTAGTACACACCCTATCCCTATCATATATGATAATGTTAAGTATCCCATGTAGTCTCACCACAATTTTCATGAAAACCTTTGCTACTAGTTTGTTGGCATAGTCAATTTTTAAAGCAGAAAAATGAACATACTTTGATAGCTTATCAATAACCACAAGTATCATAATGAAATCATTAGAAGCGAGAAGACTAGTAATGAAATCCATTTCTAAATCTTCTCAAATCCTCAGGAATTGGTAATGGTTGTACTAGCCCAACAAGAAGGATGGTAACTTTTGCCTATTGACCAACAAAGTAAGTCTACGCAAACTTCTTAATATCTTTTTGAATATCCTTCTAATGAAATTGAGCAAGATTGTAGCCAATGTTTTTCTAAAACCAGCATAACCTCCTATCAATGAACTATAAACCCCTAAAGAGAGTCAAATAATTTCAACTATAGACAGAGAAAACCATATTTAATCTCTATAAATAATACTATGAAAATGGTGAATTTCTTATATTAAAATGTAAGTTACTAGAATAATAGCAAACACATAAAAATTACATAACTGTGGAAACAAGAAAGCTACGAATAAAAGAAGATTCATAAATATTCCAATCAATCATTCCCCGACATAATTTATATTAGATCTTAACAGTACTATTAAGACTGAGAGGTATAACCGAAAAAATACATCGAGAAGTTATAACGAAAACTATATATATAAAGAATAATATATATATATATATATATAATCACCGTAGCAAGATTCAAATTAGTAAAAGCCCAAATTAATGGGTGTGTTTAAAATAATAAGTGGTGCAGAAAGAAAGACCCAAATAAGGTATAAGCCCAATAAGAAACCTTATAAATAGATGATCAATCCAAGAGGTAAGTAAAAGTGAATTTTATCTGATGAATACATAAACTATTTCTGATTTTGGCATTGGACCGCCTTGTAGGTACACACACCCAACCGTGAGAAGAGAAGCCGAAAGCCCAACTTGGAGAGCCCAACCATGAGAAGAGAAGCCGAAAGTCCAACCGTGAGAAGAGAAGCCAAGAGCTCAACCTAGATAGGAGAAGCCGAAAGCCCAGTCTAGATCAACCTGTGAAGATTGTGTTGTTAGCTTGAACAAGAGTCCTCGACCCCTTTTTGCAAGAACACTAACCAATAAAATGTTAATTGTGTGAATTATAACACATTTTCTCATGTTCTTATCATTAAGATCAATTATCATGCCCTTCCTTCATTACACTAGCAATTGTCTCTCTTTTATCCCTCTAATTTTCTTATTTTTTTAATTATCCAAGTTGTATTTGTTACATAAAGTTATACACATCAAATATATATCACAAGGCAACATTTATCGCGAGGGGGACAAACACATTTTTTGAGTGGAGTCATAAAATATTATTATATATAAACTTATTACGAGTTAAAAAAATTAGAGGAGTGTCCATGAAATCTCAGTGTTACTAATATTCCAACTACGTGTTTTGTTCAACTACGTATGCTGATATCTTTTTTGTAAAAACCACTAATATGCTGATCTTTTTTTTGTCCAACTACGTATTTTGCAAGAAATTAGACTGTTACAAGAATTTAAGATTTTTTTTTTTTACATGAATGAATTGTCTTATGTAAGTGCATTATTCTTAACCCTTATATTCACTCATCCGCTAACTAATATATTAATATGAAGATTAGAATGTGAAAATTTGAAATAAAATAACAAAACAGTTGTATTAAGGTCAAATTATAGTGTAAACACAAACAATGTACTGAACATAAAATTTTGTAGTAAATTTTGTATTGCTGTACCCAACACTGCAGTTTGTCAAACAGAATACACAACCAAACTGCTCGCGCTGTACACGAACCTCAAGTGTCCCTAAATTTGCAATAATGTAGATGTTTTAAGGTCATACTGCCCATTTAATTATTACAAGATGTTATTCCCTAATCAAAATTAAATTTTTATCTTAGTAATGCATGCCAATTTCCCACACCAACCTTTACAACGTGAGTTACCAATGTGAAACTTTAGTTTTTCATTAGAAAAAAATAAAAACACTTCAGACTGACGTTATCGAAAGCAATCTGGTGTTGTATTCAGTTTGATAATGACAAAAAAGTTGCTTGTAATGCAAACGAGGTGCTTGATTTTACCTCCGGAATCAGCGAAAGAGCAGGCTTCCGTCCTAAAAGAAGAGATTGCAAGAGAGATTATCATATGCTCTGTCAAGCAGGTCACAATTTAGCCTTGTAACAATGTATCGACAAAAACCAGAAGTTACGTATAATCTTACATGACCCCTATGAAATGTTAGACTACTATTAACCATCACACTATATCATCAATTTCTGTTCGCCGCTCCAATATTACATTAACTCACGAGAAACTATCATATCACAGAATAGATAATCCAAAGAAACTAGCAAGACTATTGTTTTATAAATTTCACAGACTTCGTTTTTGCAACTCAATGGAGTAAATGTACTCTACATGTGTCTCTCTCACCCAGAAAGAAAAAAAATTAAAAAAGATAAAAAAAAGAGAAAGGGGCAAAACAGAATTGGAGGGAAAAATACTATCTGCTACCAACGCTTTTCCCTCAAATGTCACACTAAGTGGAGCAGCAGCCTCTCTTTGTATTCCCAGATGCATCCCCAACATTGATGGTGGTACCTTGACCAGGAAGTGTGGTACCAACACCTGCTTCCTGAGCTGCGAGTGCCTTTTTGCTAACAATATGATAAATCTCTGTCAAAATGGTTTGGAATGCCTTCTCAATGTTGGTTGCCTCCAGTGCAGATGTCTCAAGAAACGACAGACCTTCCCTCTCCGCCAAGTTTTGACCATCGTCCTCGTAAACCGCTCTTAGATGGCTCAAATCAGATTTATTTCCAGCCATCATGATAACTATATTAGAATCCGCATGGTCCCTCAGCTCACGCAACCACCTTTGGACATTGTCAAAGGTTTGTCTCTTAGTTATGTCATATACAAGTAAAGCACCTACAGCTCCTCTATAATAAGCACTGGTAATGGCACGGTACCGCTCCTGACCTGCTGTGTCCCAGATCTGTGCTTTCACAGTCTTCCCCTCTACCTGTACACAAAGAAAAAGCCATTAGTAATGCAGCGATACAAACAAGACTTCATAATCAAGGTTTTCAAAAAAAACCTTCAGCAATCGTGATTAAGACAGCAAGATTGAGGTTTCATGAGTTTCCAAATGCAACGGGCATTGCAATAGTATTGCGTTTGTAATTTTCAGCAACATCAAAAGATCATGACAAAAATACAGTCTCGACTGCAATTTAAAACCTTGTTCATCCAATTGACAACCATCCATCCAATTAAGAAAACCTTCAAACATAAATAACCAGAAAAATTTCCACGACATTCACCATATAATAATATTAGTCCTAAGTTCAAAAATAATTTCTTCATCAATTTTTGACCAACAACTCTTTTATTATTATATTACATTAAATACAAATCAAAGTCCTCTTCCACTTGATCATAACACCGCAAGCTAAAATCATTCCTCCAAAACATTATATTCACAAGGGTTTTGAAAACACTCTGCCATTGCAATTTTGATCACAACATCAGGGTTTTTGTCCGCAAATTCATGAAACATCAAGATCACAGCAAAGCCGCGAGCGCAACTTAAAACCTTACTATTTATTTCCTCAGAAAAGGATCTAAGATATAAATAAGCTAATCAATCAATCCTTCAAAGCAAAGGTTAAAAAAACGACTATACTGGAATACATATATATGCAAATAACTGGCAGAAATCCAAGAAGAAAGTAAAAAATAATAAGAAAAAAATCCAGAAATCCTAAAAGCATACAATCAATCAGGAAAAGCACACGTGTTCATTACGGAAAATCAGCAAAGGAAAAGGAAGCAGAACTACCTGAAGAGTCCTGGTGGCGAACTCGACTCCGATAGTGGATTTGGACTCCAAGCAGAACTCGTTTCGAGTGAACCTTGAAAGGATGTTGGATTTGCCAACACCTGAGTCTCCGATCAAAACGATCTTGAACAGATAGTCATACTCGTGGTCCACTCGATGCGTCATGGCTCCTCTCCCCTCCGATCTCTCAAACCTGCCAGATCCAACAGCAAACACCAAAGATTATTCATCCAGATCCAAAACCTAACCGTTAGGAGAGCACAGCGGCGCGTGGCCACACGCGCACAAACATACGTTCTCCAAACGACGAAACGGATCTATCTACGAACTGAATCGGAAAGAAAAAGAACTCACCGCGAAACGGCGACGATTTGGTAAACGAAATGCGTTTAGTGAAGTGTGCTTAGTTGTTAACTAAGCGAAGTAGGAAACTTCAGAGAGGGAGAGAGAGGTGGCAAACCGGAGCGGTTCGGATAACCGGAGGAACCGCAGGGGATTTTGGTGGAGATGGAGAAGGAGAGTGGCCGAATTGGCCAACGCGAGAAAACAGAGATGTCTACAAGTGAGAAAGCAATGCCAACGCAAATAAATAAGTTCATTTTTTAAGGGAAAAAATAATAATAATAATATATGTATATATATATATGTAAGGTTTAATTATTATTATTAAATTATAATATAATTTATGGAGTTGAAGAATGAGAGAAAGACAAAGTCCGTGTGATGAAGGTGTAGGGTGTGGCAGGCTGGCTGGTGGAGGGTGGGGTGTTCTGCGTTAAGGACAGGGTGTCCCTCTTTCTTCCTCTCCTCTCCTTCTTCATTCTTCTCTGCTCTTCCTCTCTTCTCCTCTTCTAACCAATCACAACCTTCTTAAATATACATAACTTTAATTTTAAATATAATTTTTAAATTTAATAGCATCATTGTTACTAGTAAAAATGCATGTTGTGTTGCATCTATATATATATATATATATATATATATATATATATATATATATATTCACTATATTATTTTACACAAGGTTTAATGATGATTTTCAAACAATTTACATTATCAAAGTATTTAAAGTAGATATACATAAACACGTACATATGTATATACTTGTACAGACATGGTATGTACTTTGTATATACTTGCTCACGCGTACGTACCTAACATATGCTCCTGTGTCAGTGTTTAAGCATTGCAAAAATGATATGTGCCTCTGTATGTTAAGTTTAAGGTCTGTAGACACGATAAAGTAGATAACTAAGTACATTATTTTTACTCCGAATTATATAATTTAAATATATGATTTTTTTAAAATAAAAAGTAAATTTAATGTGAGGTTGAATAGATTAAAATAATCCTTTATTTCTGCCATAAAATTATTCTAAGTAGTAGTTGTCCACGAAAATTAAACTTCGAATTTTTTCTTATTTTTTAATGTCAACTTACATGGAGATATCTGTCATGACATAAGTGTATATAGTATTATAGTTTGTTGGTAGTATAAAATATTGATAAACTTATTCAATTGTTGAATAAATCAAACACAGTTTGTCAAAATATAAATTTATTGTTATTTACTCTACCACTGGACCAGACCAAATGATTCCAAAGCAGTTGTAGAAGAATGAAGGGATGAAAATGAGAGTTATTAAAGTTTCTATTTATTTATTTTTACGATAAGTGTTAATGCAGTGTTTGACCAGTGTCCAGTACCCGTAACAGAAAACCGGGCCTAGTCCATATCCATATAGTTAGTTGGATCGGTGGGCCCGAGGCTTAACGCACCGAAACGGTGACGCATTGATTTTGAAACGGAATCTAGAGTTTCAATTCGACTAACGTTGAGACTGTAATGCGGCAATGGAAACAGCTGGGAGAGGTGTTGGTGGCGGCTTCTATCACCAACACGCTATCCCACTCTCACGCTGCAACGCTCAATCTCCCACGCGCCGTCGCTCTCGGACTCACCCAACCCCTTATTCTGAAAATCCTTTCAAACCAGTCGATTCACCCTTCGCAAAAGCTTCGTTTCTTCGAATGGTCTCGCTCCCACCACAACCCTTCCCCGGCCGCCTACTCCCTCGTCCTCCGCTCCCTCACCGGCGCCGGCTTCTTCTCCGATGTCCCTTCCCTCCTCCACTCCATGACGGAAGATGGCGTCGTTCTCGATCCCCACTCCCTCAACCTCCTACTCCACTCCTTCATTTTCTCCTCGAACTTCAATTTAGCTTTTCAATTACTAGATTACGTGCAGCACCTTCAGCTCGATGCCACCACAATCTACAACTCCCTCATCGCTGCTTTACTCACAAAAAACCAACTCTCTCTCGCGTTATCCATCTTCTTCAAGCTCCTCGACACGGTCGATTCGAAGTCCATCGCTTGCAACCAATTGTTGGTTGCTCTGAGAAAAGCAGATATGAGGGTGGAGTTTAAGCAAGTGTTTACAAAATTGAGGGAGAAGAAAGGGTTTTCGTTTGATACGTGGGGTTACAATGTGTGTATTCACGCGTTTGGTTGTTGGGGTGATTTGGCTTCTTGCTTCGCGCTTTTCAAGGAGATGAAAGACGATGGTAAGGGGTTGGTTTCCCCTGATTTGTGCACCTACAACAGTCTCATCACTGCGCTTTGCAGGCTTGGCAAGGTGGATGATGCGCTTGTTGTGTGGGAGGAGCTCAATGCCTCAGTTCACCAACCTGATCGCTTCACCTACACAAACCTAATTCATGCCTGTTGCGGAACTTTTAGGATGGGTGATGCTACAAGGGTTTTTAACCACATGCAGAGCCATGGGTTCCGTCCGGATACGCTTGTTTATAATTCTCTGCTGGATGGACATTTTAAGGCGACCAAGGTTGTTGAAGCCTGCCAGCTGTTTGAGAAAATGGTTCAAGAAGGGGTGAGACCTTCTTGCTGGACTTATAATATTCTCATTCATGGGTTGCTTAGGAATGGCAGGGCGGAAGCTGCTTATACTATGTTTTGTGATCTCAAGAAGAAGGGCCAATTTGTGGATGGGATTACTTACAGCATTGTTGTGTTGCAGCTTTGTAAGGAGGGTCAACTGGAGGAGGCGCTGCAATTGGTGGAAGAAATGGAAAGTAGAGGTTTTACTGTTGACCTTGTCACCATAACATCGCTGCTGATTAGCATTCATAGGCACGGTCGCTGGGATTGGACGGACCGGCTTATGAAGTATATCAGGGAAGGTGATTTGGTAGTTTCCGTTCTAAAGTGGAAAGCTGGAATGGAAGCTTCTATGAAGAACCCTCCTGGCAAGAAAAAGGATTACTCACCTATGTTCCCTTCCAAAGGAGATTTTAGTGACATCGTGAGCTTCATGACCCGTGCCCAGGATACCACCAACATTAATGACGGCGAGGAAACTTCTTGCGATGGGATTGACGAGTGGTCATCATCGCCGCACATGGATAAATTGGCCAATCAAATGTGCTCCACTGGCTATTCTTCCCAGCTGTTTACTCCTTCTCGTGGTCAAAGAGTCCAAGAAAAAGGACCGGATTCTTTTGATGTTGATATGGTGAATACTTTCTTGTCTATATTTTTGGCCAAGGGAAAGTTGAGCTTGGCTTGCAAATTGTTTGAGATTTTCAGTGATGCAGGTGTGAGTCCTGTGAGTTATTCTTATAATTCTATCATGAGTTCCTTTGTCAAAAAGGGCTATTTCACTGAGGCTTGGGCTGTTCTGACTGAAATGGGAGAACAAATTTGTCCTGCTGATATAGCCACATACAATATGATAATTCAAGGTTTAGGAAAGATGGGACGAGCTGATCTAGCTAGTGCTGTTCTTGATACGCTACTGAAGCAGGGAGGTTATCTTGACATAGTTATGTATAACACTCTCATCAATGCTCTGGGAAAGGCAGGCCGAATCAAAGAGGTGAATAAGCTCTTTGAGCAAATGAGGAGTAGTGGGATAAATCCTGATGTTGTCACTTACAATACATTGATTGAAGTTCACAGTAAGGCTGGGTTATTGAAGGATGCTTATAAGTTCTTGAAAATGATGCTGGATGCTGGATGCACCCCTAACCATGTTACAGATACTACTTTAGATTATCTAGGGAGGGAAATTGATAAATTGAGATTCCAAAGGGCATCGATTTTGAGTGAAAAAGATGATCCTTCTTGAGAAGGCACAGTTGTAACTTAAGTGCTGGAGATGGGATGAAATTCTGGCAGTATATGAAATTGGAATTTGTAATTTAGTGTTTGCATTATCTGATTGTGCTGTGATCTGTAAATGTTCCTGTGATCACAGGTGGTGTACTATCAATTTTACTGTATTGTCTTGGCTCCTTAGCTGGCAAATATCTTATGTTTTAGACCCAAGTAACCAAAATTTATGTCCTTGTAACAGTTTCGTTCTGATTCAATGTTTTAAAACGCTTTATACTTGAAAGAATTTTCTTTAAGATAGTGCAGTGTCATGGTTTAGGCCTGAACTCCATACCTGGTAGGTCACCAGCCGAGCTAGAAGAAGAGATTTATATGAGCCTTTTAAGATCATTCAATAGGCAAATCCTGATAATATTACTAAGGCATTTAAACCATTTTAATTAACTAAACATACAAATCATGATAAGGCAAACATTAGGTTAGAAAAGAGCGGTGACAAAGAAAAGAGGTTAAGACACTAAATATTCTGGCTTAGGGTCTCCATATTCCTTAGCTACAACTTTTAGCGGCTATTATGGGACAGGAAAATCAATTTTGCTCTATATTCCTAAATGTGAGCAACAAGAAAGACAATGACACAAGAGAAGGAGGAGTCACAAAGGATGCAGGAAGAGCTCAAAAGGTAAAATGAAGTGGCAAAAAAATGCCAAATGAATCAATTCAAGTGCAAGAATCCAATTTCGAAGAAGGAATGAGGAGTCTCAACATACATAGAGTGTTGGGAGATCGGTAGTTCGATGGATGTTATTTTCTAGAAAGCTTTCGTGGGACTCGATGTTCCAATGGATTCGTTGATACCGTTTGATGAAATTTTTGTGGGTTTTCTAACAAGTAGGTTCAAAAGTTTATCGTTCAATGTTATCTGTATTTTTATTAATGTTATAGTAGATTATGATACTACTCGTCACATAGCGTGAGATATTTGAAGTTTGTGAGACCAAACACTTTAAGTATACAAATATTTGAATATTATGATAAAAGCTTCCCATATAAATATTATTATGAAATCTTACCGTATGAAGATTTAAATAATACCATCAAAGTTTATCATACAAATATTTGAAGATTATGATGAAAGTTTGTTATATAAAAATTATTATGAAAGTTTGTCATATGAATATTTAAAGAATATGATGAAAATTCACCATATAAAATATTTGAATATTTTGATGAAAATTGCCAGACAAATATTTGAATATTATGATAAAAACTTATTATATAAATATTACTAGATTATGATGAAAATTTGTTACATAACACAAATATTATAATGAAAGTTCATATGTGATGATAGTTCGTCACATGAATATTTTAAAAAATGATGATATGAAAGCTTGTCGTACACTTGAAGTTTATAAACAAAGACTATGATGACAATCCGTCATCTTCTCAGACATTATATCAATAGATTGTGATAAAACTTGTCACAAAAATGAAACATTTGAAGTTTTTAGTGGTATGATGAGGAAAAAGTTAATCATATATGACAATAAAAATTATGGTCCTTACAACATTTTTTAAGAGCTAACATAAGATATTTATATCGAAATGACACACTTAAGTCCATCTAACTGTTGGAACCCTTTAGATAACACAAAAGATATCAAAACAGAGTGTTGCAAAAATCAAACAAAAGTTGTGGAAGTTCCACAACGAACGTGTCATGTTCCAATTCAGATCTAAGTGGAGGGTTTTGCAAACCCGAAAAACAAATGGAAGTTGGACAATTTTTCTTTGCAGTTTCAAGTTGTTCTAGTGTGTATGTCCCATTATACATATAGTTATATGTGTATGTTCCATTTTTACTTTAAAACTCATTATATTATTTAATCAACAAATTGAAAATAACCAACTCATTAATTATTTTAATTTAATAACTATTACATAAAGCTTTTGAAAAAAAATTACAATAAGTAAGAGAAAAAGGCAATTTAATTGACAAAGCATGTCAAACAACAAAAATAACAATTTTCTTACTTTATCTAGTGTTGAACAATATTGGATTATAATGTCAACACATTTCAATCACCGCTAAAGATAACTTAAATGTAAACTTGATTGAAGGAAATATATGAAAGATAAGAGACTAATTTTGTACCTGTCATACTTGTAGTGTTAAGTCTTTGAAAAAACAGGAAGTAAAAGTGTTGACAGTTTGGGTACACAAAGATAAGAATACAAGATTTAGGGTTTAGGGTTTAGGGTTTAGGGTTTAAATCTGAAGGAATCAAATTCATTCTATGAATGAATATTTTATGACCAATGTTTTTGCCTGTAATCACTGTACCACCAATAACATTCTTCCCCAACTCATTAGCTTGTAATCTTGTGCCATTACATAGTCCATTAGCTTGATCAATATTCTTAAAAGCATTGTTGGGACACCAATTTTGAGTTTTAGGCAATGATTTGGAAGCCTAAGCATCTAATATCATTTAAAAACTCCGATGTAAACCACTCAACTTAAATGTCTTCATGTTCATTAGATTGGTAAGATATGTCTAAACTTAAGTAAGTAACTTATTCTCTAGATGTTAAACATATGATAAATTTTTTACTTTATATACACATTCACTTGTTAGACAAAGTATTGTCCGACATAAAAAAAGTTAGCATTGCTTATATTATCCAAGAATTTAGGGTACACAAATTCAACTAAGCTAAGTAAAGGTGAATCACTATGTTTAGCTAAGAGATGTTTGGATATTTCAATTATGCCTTCACCCATTTTATTTAAATTCATATTTCCATTAACAATCTTTAGAATCCAATAAGTAAATTCTTTGATATCTGCCGCACTTTCAACTAATTTCTGACTGTCTCATATTCAAGTTCAAAAATTTTGCATTAAAGAGAAATTTTTAATCCACTGAAATTGTTCTAATATTTTTCTTTTTATATGTAAAATATGAATTCAAAACTACAAACGTGAAGAATATAAGAGGTTACATTGACCATAAGAAGAATAACACTGCTACGTATGGACTGTGATTTGAGACACTTATCCCTTGCAACTTTGCTTTCAACACAAAAGTAAAGGTTCATCTCTTTATTTAATTGTTTGAACATTGTTTCTTTTAACACAATTTTGAGAAGAAAGCAAGTTAACTGGGTTTGGTTCCAAACGTAAGCTTATACGCCACTCTCAGCACACACAGTAACGCATTTGTTAAATGGTTGCTTGCAAGCAATACAACACACACAATCCCTGAAACCGCATCAGCGGTTATATGCGAAGAAAAATATAATGTTATCTTTCTTAGGTTTCGTTTCATCACCGGGAATGTCCAGCGTGTCTCGCCGGAAAATGACGACCACCAGAATTCACATCATGGCCTTAGACGGCATCGTCAACGTCAATTCTCTCTTCACCTTAGCCCTCTTCCTCGGCATCACCACCACCAGCACCACCAACACCCTCATCGACGCCGACGACACAGACTGCGCCGCCGGAACCTCCATTTCCGAAGGCCTCATCGCGTTCCACGTGTACTCCTTCAGCTCCTTCCTCTTTTCAAGCCTCATCGCCTTGGCTCTCAAAAACGTGATCAACTTCAGCAAGGACGTCGACGATGGTGACGTGTTGGCCGCCGCCAACAACAACAACAGCTGGGTCCACAGCGTTGCGAAAATTAACACGGTGGTTTTGAGGTTGGGGACTCTGGTTTCGGCTTTTGGGTCGGTTTTTGGATGCGGGTTTTTGGTGGTGGCTCTTGTGGATTTGGTGCAGATCAAATTGGGAACCATTGCTTGTGGGAGTCCTCATACTTTCGCTGCGGTGACTCCCTTGCTCGTTCTTGTTCCCTCTGCGCTTCTTATCTATGTTTTTCTCGTCCTCTTTGCCTTCACTCGTTAAACAAATAAAAAAAATATCCATGATTCAACCATGTTCAAGGTGTCAAACTGAATGATCTTATCATTAAGGATTCAAAGATCATTCATGGAAATGCTCATGAAATCAACAGATCGGATTCAAACTAATTGTTTGCTACCAATTGTTTGCATCATTCCATCTTTTTGCATATATCAAATATGATATATATATTTTAATATTATCATTTGTGTCTTCCTGTGTTTGCTTGAGAGGGAGGAACAACGAGAACTGATATTAAAATTGCTTTTCAGTAGACAACACGTTACCAGGACTTTTACATTACTACTTCTTTCTCATTCCCATCTTGCCAGAAAAAAAGTACTTTCTCTGACTAATTGTGTTTGGTTTTGCCAACTATTTTTTTTTTACCTAAAATTGCATTTTTCAAAGATAAACTATAATAAATACACAAATGTATTATTTAATAACACTGAAACTGGAATGCCTGGGTCAAACCAATTAGGAGGTGTTTTAAAGTATTTATGTATTTTTATTTTTTGGTCGCGTGAGCAAAGGAGAACATAAAAAATTAATAGTTTAATAAACATACACGGATACAAACATTGCCAAGATACAAACTCGAAGTTGGAATTTATAAAATGTAGGACACAAAAATACATATTTATATATTATATAATTATAAATTATATAAATTGACCGTAAATATTTATTGCAAATATGTTTTAGATTCTTTTAAGAACAGAAATATGTTTTTTATGAATTGTTCAAAAGAATTTGTTTCTTATTTTTATAATCATAATAAAAATTTATATAATAAATTTGAATTTTAAAAAATTATTTTATTTATACTTTTTAAAATTGTGTTAGAACCATGTTAGAATTTTAAAAAATTCAATTAATATTTATTGAATTGAACACTTCACCAACAAGTATTCTATGAATATCGTACCAGTATTGACACCGATACGTGTATCCGACACGGACACGATATTTAAGAAAAGTGTCTGAGTCTCGTACCAAAAGAAAACACTAATTTAATAATATAATAATATATTATAATTAAAAATTAAAAAAAAATTGTAATTTTGAGTTTTGAAATTAGATATTTTCTTTAGTTACTGTGAAAATATCACCGGCCATTTCCTTTGGAGTTACAAAACATAGCTTCCTCACCAAAAAGAACACAGCTTTGGTTTTCGTAATAGAGCCCGTAATGAAGGTGAAGTGAGGGTTATGTGTGTTGGTATTTGAGTGGCAGTGCAGTGTGTGATGGCTGGTCGTTCCTTCTCAAAAGTTTGGAAAATCTGTGATTTTGGTTCTTTATTAGTGCCACACTTCACCAGAACCACCAAACTTATCAAACACGCTTCACCTCCATTGTCCTTCCTTCAATCTAATTCATTCAAAACGCCCTCGTTTTGGAGGCTATACCACGACGGAAGGCCCAGAGGCCCCCTTTGGAAGGGAAAGAAGCTCATTGGCAAAGAAGCGCTCTTTGTTGTATTGGGCTTGAAGAGGTTTAAGGATGACCAGGATAAGCTTCAAAAGTTCATCAAATCTCACGTTCTCAGACTCCTCAAGATGGACATGATCGCCGTTCTCACTGAACTTGAGCGTCAAGAACAAGTTTCTCTCGCTCTCATGGTATTCACTCTTCTAATTCTTTTTCATTTTTAATTCTTATGTTATTTACCCACCACCTGTTTGTCATAATGCTTCTTATTTCTGTAATTATGTTGCCACAAATTACTGTTTTTTTTCTATTTCAAATCACCATAAATTAACTGGAATGACTCAAATATATATAAATTTGTATAATAAAGTACCTAATTGTAAGGACCTCGTTAAAAAATCCCAAAAAAGTTTAGGACATACTGGTGTATTAAACCTTCCTATTATAGCTGTGCGCTGCTTATTGTACGGAGGTTACGAGTAATTAACTGAATGAATTTTCAGATGTTTAAGGTTATGCAAAAGCAAGATTGGTACAAACCTGATACATACCTCTATAAGGACTTAATCATTGCATTGGCAAGGTCCAAAAAAATGGAAGAAGTATCGTACTTGTGGGAAAGCATGCGAAAGGAAAATCTGTTCCCTGATTCTCAGACTTTTACTGAAGTCATAAGGGGCTTCTTGAACTATGGATCTCCTGCGGATGCGATGGATGTATATGAGGACATGAAGAATTCTCCGGATCCACCTGACGAGTTGCCATTCAGAATTTTGTTGAAAGGACTCCTGCCACATCCTCTTTTGAGAAACAAAGTGAAACAAGATTTTGAGGAGATTTTTCCTGATTCAAGTATCTATGATCCGCCACAAGAGATATTTGGCGCCCGCTGAGGTTTGAACCCCCTTTAGTCTGTCATCCCAAGAGTTCGATAATTTTCTTTCAAATAAAAATGGTGTTTCGTTGTGTGTGCTCATGAACTGAGTTATGTGCAAAAAGTACAATGTTAACGAGTTTAATGTGAAAGAATTACTAGTTCTTGAATATACCCGGTATGCACGTGGGACCGTGGATCAATAGGTTCTATGTTGGTATGATCGGATAATAAGCTTTTCCATCAAATAGATGATGAGAAGATTGTCGAGTTTGATAGCACCAATCTGGCTTATTGAATTAAAACTGTACGGAGAAAGTCGACAATGAAGAATGAGTGGATTTTAACTTAGCATGATGTCATTAGAAATTAGAAATATGACAATGCCAACAAATTCCACTTATCGACATGCTATCACGATTGCTACTTTGGTTGTTTAGACTATGTTACTAAGTACCATCTATTCATCTTTAAGGATCAAATTTATTTTGTTTAAGATAAAAAAAAGGCTTCAATCATTAGTCTTTTACTTAGTTTTAAGAGTTACTGAATAATTTTTGCACGCTTTTCATCTTCCCCTAGCATAGTAGTAATTCCCCAAGTCAAATTCCAAGGTAGTATTGCTTATAAAAAATCTTATCACCTCTATTAATATCTCGCAGGCCCCAGGTGTATATTCCTGAAGAGCTGGATCATCAAATTACAGATGTTGTAGGAATTAAGGATTGAGGCTGCTCTCATTTTCAAGATTTGTTCGCATTTTGTGGTTTTGGGATGGTTAGTTGACTGAGAGTTTACACCATTTACAGTCCTTGCTTAATGGAGATAAACTTTTGTTTTTGAAACTTTTACTCAGTTTGAAATATTCCAATGCTCTTTGTTCAGTTTCATCATCCCTGTCGCCAATGTACAAATTGTTACCTATTGTTCAGAAGCAAGTAAAATATGAAACCTATGATCACATTTTTTCCACCTTTGAGCGCAAGAAGATGGTATAAATTGATAATCTAACAACTCACTGGGAAAATTAGGCTTGCTTCAAGCGCAATTATGCTTCACAAAAACAATGCTTGCACTTCCAACTCTGCTTGCATTATCAACTCTGTCTGCACTTGCACTTCCATTGCAAACACAGCAGGAAACAATTTCAGTCTATTATCATAGTATTGAAAAGAACTTTCATATATGTCATATATGCAACATGAATTTTCAATGACACAAACAATTTCCATTGTCAAAGTATCCCAACTCACTTTTATAAATTCAAAGTCACCCACAATTGACTGTTACTTTTTTCAGATTATATTGGATGCAATAAATACTCAGATAACTTGTAGGTTATCGTGAAGTTATTTGAACTTTTTTTTTTGTTTTTTCATACATATAATATAATACGTGACTTTCTATTTAAATAATTTAAGAATTTCATAAGCCACATAAAATTATTAATTTTCTTTTCCTTGTTTCATTACATATGCATTTTACATACTTCTACAAATATATAAAAAATAATGCGTTGAAAATATTTGTGTGTGTGAGTGTGAGAATATTTTAAAGTAAATAAATATTTGATTGAGATTAAAGTATTTAACCGGAAGAAAAAAAATACTTTCTAGTAAAAATAAAAATATTAATACTGGAGTGCAAACTTAATTAGATTATACATTCATAAATATCTGGTTTTACTTAGTATAAACTTTAGGAAGAAGCTATTCATAATATAGTACTTAAAAGTATAAAAATGTCAAATAAATTGTGATATTGAAAATCAGGAAAGAATATTACATAAGATTTATCAGGTGAGATTATAAGAAACAATAATTTTAACCGTGAGCATATTTGATTTTGCATACAATTTAATTAGAATGCTGATTAATACAAATATTGTTTTGATCTTGTCATCTACTTGTAGATTATTATGTATGATAATTTTATTTACTTTTCTAATTATTATGATTGTTATTTCTATGATAAATTCTAATTTTTTTATCATATAAAAATGATAAACTAACAATTTGTAACAGATTGAACTCTTTAAAATATTACCTACCATTATATATACACAAAGAAAAAAAAACGTTTGTTTAATATTCGGATAAAAGTTAATTACAATAATTAATACATACGTTTTTAGAGCAAGACATGTTCACATTATTTTAAATCACTTAAAATAAATACTAAATAAGTTTTAAAATTAATAAATATATATAAAATAAAATTTAGTTTAATTTTTAACCTCTATTCTTGATGTATACTATAAAAAATTATTAATAGTTTTTGTTTGTGGTAGAAATGAAAATAACTTAAAATTGATTCATAACAAGGCTTAAATATTATATTATACTTTTCTTGTCATTAAAACATTATGCGAAACATTTATTCCTAATCCAAATAATTAATTATGTTATAATTATTGATTTGATTGTGACTTAATTCTAGCATCTACTCTAAGAAGACAAACATTGCAGCTATACTTAATAACATGTATGGATAGTACTGAGATTAGACAAAAAAAAATCTCTTTCTCCTAAACTTGCATTAAAGAATTTGGTGTATCTACAGCCCTCTAACAGGAAGTTTATTTGCTTAAAAGAAATAAGAGAATTTTCCATCAAACATCAGTCATTTGTTAAGGAACAACATTACATTATTTTTTCCTTATTATGTTTCTTGGCAGTTGTTATTTGATCCATGTTTTTTTATATAAAAATCCATCCTTCTGATATCTCAATCAAACTAACACACTTCACCAATCATGTGAAGTGACATGAAAACAAAATATATTAAAATAGGAAAACGTATTGATCCATGTAATGCTTTCAAACCCCTTAGTTCACCCGAAAACAAACAAATGTGGTTGAATTATGTGGTAAGAACAGAATCAATAACTTTTTTTAAATTGATTAACAAAAGTAGGGGTGAATGTGTAGTTAAAGAAAGCCCATAGTAAAAATCACCATAAACACATCATTGTGACGCAACGTAGACAGCAAGAATCAAATAGAATATCAAACATTTCACACCACCACATCCATTTGCACTTGTAAAGTTCAGTACACATCCAACACAAAGCTTATTTATAAGCACAGTTTTGGCCATAACCAAGCACTTAAAAGAGACTGGTAACACTAAACATTATGCCTGACGAATCCTTAATCTTCAAGTGTGTTCACAATCCCAACTACACATGTGGAACGGAGGGAAACACAGTCTGGAACAACCGATTGCAAGACCAACCAAATTCAGTAGCATATCAGATGGTAGAAGGGGTAGTGTCTTTCACAATCGTTACAGGGCAACTTGCATTTAAGGTGACATAATTTGTCACACTCCCCAGCAATACCCTACGATCAACCAATTTTGAAAAACAGCATCATTAAATTATCACTGTTATGTTCATCAATACAACTTATAAATTTGTTAGTATGTTTGTTTTCTCTTTTATATGTTTGGGAATACATTCCTTCAATGGAAAGATAAATGAGAATGTTTTATATTTAATTTGAGGAAGTCGTATACTATTTGTAGTTAAAGACAAAAAATAGATCCTCCCTCTTTCTTTTCATCAAATAACTCCCTCTAGAACATTAGGTACAAGAGCCAAAGCCTGAGTCAAGATGCAGTTCTTTGGGAGCTTTTAGTGTTTATATCCCATTTCATTTAAGAAATTAATGTAATAAAGATTTAAACTATTAAATCATTATTGTAAGTTCACATAATCATATTTTGATGCATGCAGTTGCAGTTATCTCTAAACTAGAGGGAAAAAGAAAAAGAAAGACCTCTGTATGGCACCCAAGCCTCTGCTACCCATTACCAAAGTGTGAAGCTTCAAATCCCCAACAGCTTCACAAATTTTCTCTCTTGCATCCCCCCAGTACAGCTTTGCCACCACATCCACCTGTTTTCAAGGAAAATTCAAACAACCTCAACAATCAACATATGACTAAAACAACCCTAACAAAATTAAATGAAAACCTAAGAACTCAATCCAACAACACACGACTAGGTAGTACACTAGCAGAGTAATTAGTTAGTAAAGTCAAAAAGTAAAAACCTGTTTCTGCTTAGAAGCAGTGTCAAGCAGATCCAACACCTCGGCATCAGAATCCACCTCATAATGATGCATCACCTCCTTCTCACGAAACTCTGACAACGGAATCAGAGCTTCACCCACACCACACCACATCATAATCAGAATTCAAAGATCAAAATTCTACAAAAATATTTGGATTTATGGTAAGGGTAGCATAAAAAAGGAGCTTACGTGATCCAGTGGTGGACCAGAGAAGATTTCGGGATTCACTGCCTTGGGTGTGCTTGATGTGGACGATTAAGAGTGTGTCGCCTTTGCGGAGAAGATTATCAATTGCCCATTTGAGAGCAATCTTGCTTCCTTTGGAGAAATCCAAGGCCACCCCAATTCTCCTTTCACTGCTCATCGTTTCACCAAATTCTGGTGTTTTGATTAATTCACTGTTCACCTTTAAGCTTTCGAAATGTTTGGTCAAGCTTCACAGTTGGAAGAACAGTCCAATTTATGAACGTTTATTCTTGTCGGTCACACGTGGGAAGTCAAAACATGTGTTCCGTCTATGAACATATAAATGTTTTGTTTTTATATAATTAAAATGAAACTTGTAATAAACAAATATTTTACATGTGTAGATTATATAAATAATTTAAATTTTAATAAAAAAAAATTATCATTGATAGATTTTAAAAATATTATCGGTTAAATTTAGAAATAGAAATAAATTTGTAAACTAAAGCACATAAACAATTAAAAAGATATAATAAAATGAGATGATCATGAGAGAATTTTTTTGCTCGTTGCAAGATCAATGATGAAAATAAACCAGCAAACAAAATTGAGATGATACAAAATATACTTAATTGAGAAAATTTAAAGTTTTTTTTCTATGTTTTATATTATAATTTATAGTATAAGTATTTATTGTTTTATGAAATATTAAATCATGATCAGTGTTAACAAGTGGTGGTAATGATTATTTTGTTTTTAAAAAAATATTATATTCTTTCTTGACTGACAATAGTTTTCTTTTGGAACAACTGGAAAAACTCAAATTTACATTATTATTTTTATAAATTAATTGAAAATATTCCTTTCTAAAGGTTTTCGAACACAATAAATAATTATTTTAAGATTTATTCTTAACATTTTTTCATCTTTTACACGAGATTATATTTTTTTTTAATGTTTAGTTTGCAAATTTCAAACAAATAAAAACTAAAAATATAAGGAAAAAAGTATTGAATTAGGTTGTACTTTTAGCTACTTAAAAGCTAACTTTAATTAATGCGTATAATTATAAGTCTAATTAATGAGAGTGAAAAACTATTTTGTTAATTTTTTAAAATTTAATTAAATTTTAAAATTCTTTTTAGAAAATCCTTCTCCCTATGAAAATAGCCATGGAAAAAAGGGCTTACGATTTTTTGGGGAAAAATTAGTTCAAAAGCTAATTTTTTTGGGTTTAGTGTTTAGTAGATTAATTGATAAATTAGTTAGCAAATATAAGATAATGTAAAAAAAATATAGTAATAAATAAAATTTTGATGTTTTCTTTTTTTCCTTTGGGCCGTCTTATTTGATCTTTGGGCTCTGCTCTTTTTCTCTCTTCTTTTTTCTATACATTGTTTTGCATATGAAAGTAGGACTGTTTCTTCCTGCACCTCCGTACCTTCTTCTCTCACTTTCATATATTTTCAAATTTCAAAAAATACTCCTCTATATTATTTTGGATTATATAATTCGGAAGTTATTTTTTAAATTTGTAATTAGTTTTCGGATTACATAATTCGAAAATCTTTTTTCATATACATGATAATTCGAAAATCTTTTTTCATATACATGATTAAGAAGAATAAAAATGTATTTTCATATTATGTATAAAAGTGAAAGATACAAAGAAGAAGATATGAAGGTGCAGGAAGAAACCGTAAAGTAGATAAGTATGAAAAACGTGTAAAAGGTTCATTCAATAAAAGTCTGAATATTCAGTTTTTCTCTCTCTTTCTCTTCTTTTTACTGTTCATCCTATTCTACCATTTGCCTTTGCACTCATGCCCAAAATTAATGTAGAACGTTAAAATAAAATTTATTTTTTAAATAAAATATATTATTGTGTATTATAAATTTTAGATTCTTTCTGTAGGTAAAATATTTTTGTGGTGTAATTATATATCAAGATAACCAGTTATTCTAATATGTGTAAAAACAATAAATAACTTTAATAAAATATATATTTTAAAAATTTAAGTTATTTTATTGAAACTAATTTTGATTTTAAATATAAAATTTGACATATATTATTATAAATATATTTTTATAAAATAATATTATTTTTAATTCTTTTTAGATGTACTTGTTATTTTATAAAATGGGTTAGAGTGTTTCTTCCAGCACCCTACACTTTTAATTCATTGTTTTGGGTAATTTCAAAATAGTGGTGTCTTGTAATCAAAATATATTTTTGGAATAGGAAACATGGAAGATAAAATATTCATTATGAAATATATTTTTTTAGAACACATTTTTCTACTTCAGAATGATAAATTCGAAAAATTCAAAATTCATAAAATGTGAAGGTTGCAAGAAGAAACACCCATGGGTTAGTTCATAAACTTATGATTTAGCCCAATCCATTTACATTGTTAAATGTTCTAACAATTCAAAAGGTTTTTTTTGTTCTAAAATAGTGAAATTTGATTTCATATATTTAAAAATGAGTAAATAGTTTTTTTTATATTTTAGAATTGGATAAATCATACATGAGAATTACGATTCAATTTTAAAGAAATCGCTAACCTCATTCAGGATTTTTGAAATTTATAAAGAACATAGTGTTGAGCGGATAACATTTTTGAAGAAATGCATCCGATTTTAATTGGTAGATAATAATAAGATTGAAATCGTATATATTAAAAAGGATCTTTTCAAAATTCTAACTAAACTCGTACTTGTCACGTATAATTTAGTTATATCATATTGTACTGAACTCTTATTTAGTATGGTGATTTTTTTAAAAGAAAACATTTTAATTTTTTTAAATGATGGAATAATTTAAAAAATATTTAGTTGTGTTATTTTGATTGAAGAGAATGTATGAAAAATAATTATGGTGAAAAAATCATAAATATGAGACCTTAATAAATTATAAACCTTTAAGTGGAAACTTAAAACTGAGAATGTTGAGTAGTAAAGTCCGAAATTGTAGCTAGTAATCTTAAAGGGTAAGCATGTATATATTAATGCTACATTAATTCAAACCCGACAATAAATCTCAATATTTCGAAGGTTGTCATCGTCATGTGGAGTTTTCTTCAAATCTTCTTCAATCAAGAGAACAATCTTTTTTCAATCGGCCACCCATCAATCACAAAAAATATTCAGCTTTATGGAGTAGCACCACATAAAAAATATTCAATTTTATGGACTACCACCACAATATGTCTGCCCAATTTCCTATCAACAAGTGCCATCAACTTATACCAATTTTCCATCGCAGGAAAATATTTTTTCTCTTGGTCAATCAGATGTTTGGTACTTCAACAACGACACCACCCTCTGCATTTCGTTCAATTCCTAACATACATTGTAATCGACCAACAATGCCATCATACGGGTATGAAATTCTATGTGTGGACAATGAAGGGGAAAATAATGAGGACGGTAGCTCACCTCCGTCGAGACAACTAAAAAGGCCCTCGTGTGGGACATGATCTTACAGATAGTTCGTTTGTCTTTAGGTTAAAACAATTATAAAAATTTGTTCAAATTAAATTAAGTTGTCATCTTTGTGTGTTTCACTTAATGTCAGACTTCACTTAATATATGCGCGCACACATAACACACACACATGCACCCACAGACCCACGCACACACCCACACATGCACACACGCACACACAACACATACATACACATGCCACACACAGACAACGAAGAAGGTACTTGTGTGGGACATGATCTCATAAATAGTTCGTTCATCTTTAGATTAAAACAATTATGTAAATTGTTCAAATTAATTTAAGTTGTCATGTTTGTGTGTTTTCACTTAATGTCAGACTTCACTTAATACATGCGCACACACACACATCAGGAATATTCAACTTTTTGGAGTACCACCACATAAAAAATATTAAAGTTTATGGAGTATCACCACAATATTTCACTCAATTTCCCTACCAACAAGTGTCATCAACTTACACAAATTTTCCATCATAGGGAAGTATTTTTTCTCCAGGTCAATCATAGATGCTTGGTACTTCAACAACGATACCATCCTCCACATTTCGTCTAGTTTGCAACCGATCCACAATGCCTTCATACGGGTCTGATATTCCATGTGAGGACAACGAAGGGGAAAATAATGAAGACGATAGCTCACCTTTGTCAAGACAACGAAGAAGGCCCTCGCGTGGGACATGATCTCATAGATAATTCGTCTTTAGATTAAAACAATTATGTAAATTGTTCAAGTTAAATTAAGTTGTCATGTTTGTGTGCTTCACTTAATGTCAGACTTCACTCAATACATGCGCGCACACACACCTACTGCTCCACACACCCACACCCACACATGCACACATACACCCACACGCCACACGCCACACAGACAACAAATAAGGCATTTGTGTGGGACATGATCTCATAAATAGTTCGTTCATCTCTAAGTTAAAACAATTATGTAAATTATTTAAATTAAATTAAGTTGTCATGTTTGTATGTTTCATTTAATGTTAGACTTCACTTAATACACGCGCGCACACACACAACACACCCTCACACCCACGCAACCACACCCCCTACCCCCACCCCTCCCACACACATACACGCACGCATCACACACACACCATAAACACACAAAAAAAAACCTTTATGTGAAATATGATCTCATAAATAGTTCCTTCATCTTTAAATTAAAACAATTATATAAATCGTTCAATTTAAATTAAATTATCTTTAATGTAAAACTTCACTTGATACATACACACAACTCACACACGTGCATCCAGAATAATATACATGCACACACAACCCACACACGCCCTTCACCCACCCCACACACATACACGACCAGTCGACAATAATACACCTGTTGTCAACTAAATGGGAATTTAGATGTTAAATTAAATTAAGGGAGTTTAGCAGCACTAAAATACAAGCTTTTTCTTCTTTGCGATTACTTAGAATTTCGCCGTGCTTTAAGTGGCTAATTTTGTGACCTTAGACTTAAACCTTCTGTTTAGTACCAAATATTCCATTAGGCCTAAGATCAAAATTACACAATAGTACCATATCCCATCCACATAATACCAAGAATAAACGCCGTCTCGTTTACTTCAAATTTCTGCAGTTGGAGGTACGCTTAGTAAAGTTAAGCATTAATTCACGCCGAAACGTTTGAAATAATGTTTCATCATTACTCCTTAATTTCGCTCTTCGTCTTTCAAGTGTAGACGTGGACTCAAACTTTTAACTCTTTCAAAATATATAATATTATTCAATTCCAACTGTTTCAGTATAGAATTTAATTTGATTATAGTCATTTAAGTTTTTTTTTATATAACTGTTTTTTATTGAAATTTAAGTTTTTACTTGGCAACGTGCAAAAAAGGCAACAAAAATTCATCTTATTTGTTGAAGTAAAAGTTCGATCATGAAAGATACAAATTTTTTTCCGAAAATTTGCCCTTTCATATATCAACATTTAAATAAACCTTTTTACAGTAAAGATGTTATTCTTAGAAGGTCGTAGTCACTCTAACTAAGTCATAGTCTCTTTTCCTAATAATTTTGTAATATTGATTTTGCTTTTGATAGAGGTAAGTGCAAATACACTTCGATGTAATTTATTATATGATATTTATGAGTTATAAATACTATTGGACTTTATTTCTACTTATTTTATCACAATTTATTTATACTATTTTATGATAATAAATTTTTACTCTTATAAAAACTTCATGTTAACCTAAGCTTACAATTTGTTTAGGTTTATGCAGATAGTCAGCTTGACTTAGAGTTCATGTGACATGGATAAAGCAACATCAAAGAGTGTAAGTCCCTTAAATTGAGAGTTCATCTTAATTATTCATTAAATTTGTTTTCGAAAATGTTGAAATCTTAAAGAAAAATGTAATCTATAAGTATAATATTTTATACTCTATTGTCACATTCTCCTTTTAAGTGACAAAAATACATATATTAGGGAGAAAAAAATACAGTGTAGAAGTAGAAGAGTGGTTGCAATTTGAAGTGAAAGGAAGAAAAGACAGATCAGAGTCACAGCTGGCTAAAAGCACATCCCCGACCTTTGAGCCTGAAATGGCTGTACCAGAAGCCTCAACCGCCACTGGGCCACCCTTCACCACCCTGTCCTAATAGTACCATGGATTCTTAACCTTTAACCCAAAACACATCTCAATTTATGTAACACCCCTTTTTAAAACCTTCTTTGTGCCATTATCAAGGGGCATACACACAAAGAGTCTACACTTTCTGTGTCTAAGTGATCACTGAATCTCTTCCCCATGACAACCATAATTGCAACTCATTAAAGTTCCACCTTACCTATCTCATTTTCATTCATCATCCTCACACAAACAACTGTAATCTCTCCCTTTATCATGTCTATTCTCCCACCATCACCTCGTACTAATCAAACCAACGAACCAGATTTGAAGCCCCGTGAATTTCGATCCTTTACAACTTCACTCCCCTGCTCCACCCACCCATACACCCAACACAACACCATGCTTCAAGACCAGCTCAAATTCGATTTCTCAGCCAATCATTCTCATCATTTGGATTCGGTAAATCTGCTAATTCTTCTACTATTCCACCCTGTCAAAAAAAATTAAAATTGCCTTTTTTTCCCTGGTTTCTTGCTATGGCCTTATCATGTACTTTTTCTCTTGCCGAAGCTATGGGACTCAAATACTTCGCCCCAGTCAACGCTCTCTTCAACTTTGAGCTCAATTCAGGGGAGTCCTGAAGGTTCTTCTTCATCTTCTTCTTCTTCTTCTCAGGAACCATCGCCTACCAGCCAGGACTTCTGTTGGGAAAGCACCTATGATACGATGGAGATGTTAGAGAAGATGAAGCTGGACGAAAGGGACAGTTCCGAATACCATTATGGTTATGTGAATCAGAGGTTGGAGGCCTCAAATGTTGGACTCTACTCACTTCTTCAGGAACAAATTCGATCTATTCAAGTGAGATGATAACAGTAACGTTGATTTGACACCCTTTTTTTTTACTTTTTTGGCAAGGCCATAAAGAAATTAAAAGCATTAATCTTTCAGTTAAATTTAAGCCATGCAACCAAGTTCTGTCGCCAAATTTTAGTTCATAATATAATTTAATTCATAAACTCCATTCCAACAACCTAGTTTTAAGTTGTTTGTTTCCTTATTATAGTTGTCTTGGACCAGACAAGAGGAGATTCTGTCTCAGAAGCAAGACCCAACAGCATATGGGGGGAAAATCAAGGGCAGATATCACAGCAATTTCAGAAGAAAGCTAAAGGAGTTAATGTTGGGTGTGATTACGGAAGAAGGATTAGCCCACCATTGCAGCACGCTCGTTCACACCAGCAGACTGGTTCATATTCTGGGACTGGGGTTTTCTTTCCTCGTGGAGAAACTAGTGCCCCTTTCGGGTCATGTAAGAGACCAGGTATCGTTTCAGTTCACATAACATTTTGGCGGTTCTTTGTTTTTGGGTCACAAGTTGTTTGTTCAGTGGTGGTTGACTTAATATTCCTTTATAACTTTAAATATATATAATTTTTCTTGCCAACTCGAGCTTGATAGGGATTTGATGAGTTTTTAATGGTCATTTTTAGTAATTTAATTTTCGGAAAACGAAGGTTAGTTATGCGATTATATTTCAACGCTCAAGTCATTAAAAACACAAAACAAAGTTATAATGAGTATATGATAGAATATGAGTTAAGAGTACTTTCTCTTTTGTGTATTAGATTATATGAGATGGACCGAATTGTGACTTAGTCCTATAAACTTTCCAAGTGACCTATGATAAGTGTGTAAAAGATAGATCCTTTTGTTGTTTCCTTTGATATATATTGACCATATCTTATGTGACGTAATTCAATTCTATCTTTATTGAGCCATTAAAGGTGATTAAGTCTAATGAATAAAGGATGATGCATGTTTCCTGTTAAGGATAGGATTCCGATTCTCATATTATGTGTCGGTCCAGGTCCATTACTGTACAATAATAAAAGATAAATTTGTAATTAAATAATATAAAAAAGTATTAAAATAATAATATTAAAAATTAATATTAAAGGTTGTATAAAAAATATGAGAAATCTCATATACCTGGGTTGTTTCTTTTATAAAAAATATTTTGTTTGATGGTTTGTGATTTGAATAGGTAAAGGATGCTCGAGAGTTGTTATACCGAGCAGAGTAGTAAAGGCTTTGCAATTCCACTTTCACCAAATGGCTGCCACGTCTGACCCTACTAAACCTGCTACCTTCGCTCCCCTCCATGATACCTCCTTCTCATCATTCTCTCCTCCACCTTTTTAAATTTTAAATTTTACTTCAAAATAACAATTAATATTGCTATATAAATTTATGTTTTTTTAATATGAGTATATACATAATTGATTCAACTTCAATTATACCTAATCCATTAGGTTAAGATTAAGACATATTTTTTTTTACTGATGTTAAGAAAAGTTAATTATTATCAATTTTAAACTCCTCACATATTATTTTTATTTTTTATGTTAACATTAATTAATCGAGATTATTTTCAAATATATAAGGCGAGACTTTTATTCACACCAAAAACTATTTTTGCAAGTCTACATAAATTAATGTTTTTTTTCTTTCTAATTTAATTTAATGCTAGTAGATATTATTTTTGTATTGATATTTGATAAGATTATTTATCCAACAATCTAAGTTTAGGATTATTTGTTACTGGGTTAAAACATCTGATGTGTTTGTATAAGAGTTAGGACACTCATGAAATGTCTTATTTTATTTTATTTATTTTTTATTAATAAAAAAAATAGGATTATTTTTTAACATAATGTTTATAAAAAAAAATTCAATCATTATTAGTGAGATTATTTTTTATAAATGTCAAGATTTCTTATTAAAATTTATAATAATTATTTTTTATTGATGTTTGAATGAATAATTTGGCAAGCTTTGCATTTAATATCTTTGTAGTTTGTGGTAATAGAAATATATTAAATAAAAAAAATTAAATTTAATAAATTTAAATTCCCATGATCTTAATTAAAATTTTGAAATGAAAGTAATTAAAAAGTAATATATTTAAATTTTCTAAAAATTGTTAAAACTCTATCAAAAACAAAGTTAGACTTCACTTTAATAAACTGTAATTCACCATAGTTATTAGACAACAGTTATAGTTGACTTTAACCAACTTTGCTAGCTATTAAATATGTTACAAACCAACCTATTATATCTATTATTATTATTATTATCATTATTATATATATATATATATATATATATATATTTATATTACTCCACTGTTCAAGTTTAGTTTGGTTAGAAGTCTTCTAAGGAGTTGTAAAACAATTGGGTTATCAGATTTTGCTTTAGAAAACTGGTACTCATAAAAATTAAAAAGTTGATTAGATGTGAAAGTTATTGCTTATAATTGAGTTTGTATGTTATTGTTATGTTTGCAGATGTTTTGGTGAGTAACAGGGATGGCATGTATTCACTACAAAATCGACAATCACAGAACCAACTGCCATGTATACAGAATGAGATGGTTCTGCCTCAAGAATGGACCTATTGATTATTGAAGGACGTGCCTTCACAGCTACCTCTCTTCCTAGTTTCAACAGATGTTGTAACATTTTGGAAGTTTCTGCAGGAGAAACAGTGAAAGATTGAAGACACTGGATCAATAAATGGCAAAACTCTTTTTACATGTTTTATGCTTTGCTTCTTTCTTTTGGGGATAAGTCTAATAGTCTGCTATATAGTTCTTACTATTGATCAAGAAGGATCATACAGAAATTAAAAAATAAGAATAAAATATTGTATCAGAGAGGGGACCTATATTCTCAATAATGTGGCTTTAATCTCTCTTGTTTAATCACATCATCTTTCTCTCGTTTTGATTAACCCTTGCAGTTCTAATAAACATTGAACAAAATTGTCAACTCGATCTAGACAAACTAATTAACTTCTCCTTAGGTTTCTCTTGCTTTCACTAACTCTGCATAGGACAACAGAAGGGGAAGATTTAAAACTTTCTCTAGCAAGACAACAAATAACAAAAACATGCGAAGAATAATCAAATATGAATCTTATGCTATGCACGGTGAAAGAAAGAAAAATAAAGAAAAAAGATGGTGAACAAAATATATGCAAAAGAAAGTGTAAAATTAGTTAGTTAATCTAATCTCCGATTGAAAAAATGTAATTTATCTACATAATAATCAGTTATAAGACTTGCTAATTACTATAACGAATTTAATAAAACTACCTAAGATTTTAGGTGAAAATTTCGAGTACATTTACTTGTGGTAGTTAAAACAAGTTGAGAAAATAACAAAAATTTAAATATTAAATAATATTAATTAAAATCCAGAGGATAAGATAACAACTAACTACTTATAAAATATATTTCTTATTATAAATAAAAACACTTATGAATACTCTAGTTTGAGATCTAACGCCTAATGTGAAACTCAATAACAATGTGAATAATTTGTGATAACTACTGTGAACAAAAAATTCAATTTGACAAAACTTTGTCAAATTGTTACATTTTGATCTAATCCATTAAAAATTTATTTATTTAAATTTGATTTTTATTTTAATCCATTTTTCCATTTTATTTAAATAATAAATTTAGAAAAATAATGATAATTAATATATAAAGTTTAATTTTAAATTAAAAATATTATATTGACAACTAAAATATGAGGTTCAGACACACCTCTTGAATAGTGTTTCTGACCATTATAACACAGTTTTAACATAATTTTAAAAAGGATAAATACATTAATTTTCTAAAAAGTCAAATTTATTGTATAATTTTTAATTATGATTATAAATATATCTTCCCATATTTGCTAGGTGTATGGATGACCATACATCCTCTCATGAACAGCATGGACCCGACCATACATCCCCTCAGGAACAGTATGGGCCCGACCAAGTGACAGGCTGAGCCCAATGGACCTTATCTTCAAGCCCTGCAACGGTAGTAGTGGTAGGGTCAACGTAACATAGCTCTCACCTACCACCAATGTCCGCTTAATATCTCCGATTACATCTCATTAATGTGAAAATTGTCTGCACGATATTCCTGGTTATGTCACATAAATGCTCTTATTTATTTGCTCAATATTCTTTATTAAAGAATCCAAACTCATGAAGGCTTATAAATAGACAACCACCCACAAGAGAATATCTCAACTTGCATCTTTGCAATAAATTTCACTATATACACTCACTGACTTGAGTATCGGAGTGTAATCGCAGGTGAAACCCCATCGTTCCCAGAAAATTGGTTTGCTAAAGCCTGGAGGCAATTACTAGCACCTCATCCATTTGGCCGACCGAACACCAAAAGGAATCCGAGAAGAACCTATCCATACTTCGAGCTTACGAGAACAATAAAAATAAAGAACAAATCATTTTGAGCCAATCATTTCTGCTAAAAAAAATTGAAACATACTTATATACATAAATCTTTATCATCAATTTATATAATTTATAATTATATAATATATAAATCTTTATTCTCATATCTTATATTTTAGAGATTATATCTATTTCATATGAGTATCTATCTTCATAAAAACTTAACACTAGAAAAGAAAAGCGCAATTTATAACTATGATGTAATGCAATATAATTGTATTTTCGATACATTGGAATGAGTGAAAATGTATCAATTTATAAGTGTTGTGGTACAATATAATCTCAAAATTGCTTATTTTTATAAAAAGTTATTTATTTCTTCGGTTATAATTTCGTGTCACAAAATTTTTACACTTTTTAAAATTCATCCATAAATGGAGTACATAATTCAGAAAAAAAAAACTATATTAAGTTGTAATCTGGTATGTGAACATATAAACCCCACACCGTAAATAAAGTACACTCTAAGAAATTTTAGACAAATATTGAATCTGAAATAAAGTACACTTAGGAGAGAGCACTATTGAGCAGAAACATAAACCCCTAAGCTTAGCAACCAAACATTGTGGAGAATCAGTCCACCGCATATCCAAACACAAAGGCTTGACCAAATCAAACAGAGACGAAGAAGGACCAGAAGATGGCTTTGTCAGTGTAGTTGGTCATCGTTGTCAGCAACAATAAAGTTAGAAGTTAGTCACTCAGTGAAAAATACTCACCAATGGAAATGAATACAAGAGAATCATTCAAAATAAAGGTGTGGTACCACCATGGTTCTCTGTGCTGCACCGTTCTTAATTACATTGCCAGCATCCTTGGTTCTGCCATAGTAGCCACTGAATAATGGGTTTGACGCAAAGTCAATAAACAAACCCAAAATGAACTAATTATCAACAACCAACAACCAAATTATTCGCATAAACACAACCCTATTGTCATCTACATTTCCACACAAAACAGCTTCAATTTCATTACATATGCAAATGTTACAACCAATTAAGAAAAGGGGGAAAAACTTAAAAAACCAGAGAACATAATCTAATTAATTAGCAAGAAACTGGGGGAAGATCAAAACCCTCATCATGGGGCGATTTGTTGAAGGCAAAGCTGGAAATGAGAAACCCCAAAGTCTGACCTAGCACAACAACCAAGAAAACGCCACCGTTAAAAGACATGATTGAAAGCATGACCAGATAAGCGAGACCGACCCTGAAAGCGAACAAGAGGGTCTTGAACAGACCGGCCGCGATATGGTTGGAACCGGGTTTAATGAAACGGGTGTGGGAGAGCAACTGGAGGAAAACCGACATGAGGAAAACGACAACGAGGGCCAAGACGTACATATCCGATTTGCCTCCGGGCCAGTTCTGGAAGAGAATATCAGTGTCTTTGCCCCAGAAGAAGGTCATGTGCATCATCATCTTGCGGTGCATCGTGGTGTCCATGGTGTCGTTTGCGGTTGGCGGCGACGGCGCCATCCCTCCCATGCCGTGCATGTGTCCATCCATGGCTATTTCTTAGGTTTTGAAATTGATTTGTGAGTGTGTGGAGAAGAAGCAGGTGTGACAAGAGTGTGTTGGGTGAATTAAATGAGATTGGTGAAGGAAGTAGTACAACGGTGTGGTACTACGTATTCCTCTACAACCAAACGTATTTTCCAATTGTACTGTAATACGCAATTTAATTGATTTTCAAAAACAATAAATTCATGTTTATTTCCTTTTCTTTGTTATTTATCGAGAAAACAACAAAGAAAAGGAATCCAACGTAGATAGAACGCGAACAAAATATGATCCAATCAGTTTAGAATCCCTAAAATATAGACTTCGTGATCATGGATAATTTTTCTTTCTTACACAACTTATTAAATAAATAATACATATTTTTGCTTTAAATTTTAAATTTCAAATATAAAAAATATTTTTCAACAAATTCATTCTATCACGTCAAAGTTTTAAAAAGTATTAAAAAAGATATTTAATAAAAAAATAGATTTATTTTAATTAAAATGTTACTTAGATATATATCTAGATATTGATGTGGCTATTTTTCTGAAAAACAAATTCTCTATTGATAAGATTTTATCATGATTCGGATTGGGCAATGTTGCGGTGATAGTTGGAGAAATTGGCATGGCTTTAAGTGGATGTGAAGCGACCTACGCCACTAATGAACCCAAAGAGTTCTCAATCTTTCCTTATTTTGCCTATCTGTGTAATTTTTTTATTTACTCACAAAAATATTTACATTTTCCTAATTTTACATTCATGACGCTCTTATTTCTAAAATCTGCGTCTGTTTTTAAATGGGTTTCATCAGATTTTAATTCTTAGCCAACTTTTTTAACAAAAAGGACAAATTTGATTTCATTAGCTTCAACCCTTTAATAGAATTACACTCCCCTTGTTACTAAACAAAAATAATAATATTTGTGTGCTTTCAAAATTATTCTCGTTTCCACTTCTAATTATGGGTAAAAGACAAAAATTGTTTCAATAACTTCAACTGCTAAAAATAATTACCCATCTGTTCTTAATACGAATATATTTTTCTCCACATTTAAAAGATATTCTTCTTTTTTATATTTCTTTTTTTGGGTAAATGAAAAGTACACACAGAAGGCATGATCCATCCCTTTACGACATTCCCGCAATGATGTTTAAATACTTTAGTGATTCATATTTAACGACAACTTTTATATTTTTCAGTATGTAAATGAAGAGGTGATGTGAGTATGGAGTTGACATTGAAATTGATTTTAATTGATCTAATATACACTGAATTTGTTTAATTTTAAATTAAAAGAGCACATATATGATGAGTAAATACATTTTTTCATAAGCTAATTGGGTTTTTTTTTGGGTGCTTTTACTTACGTTTGTTTACTCCAAAATTTAGAATAATTCTATATTTTGTAACTTGGGTCACATGAGATAATAATGATTGTTCTTAACTTAAAGGGTAAAGGAACTTTGGAATCATTTTAAAAATAGGTTTTTAACAATTGTGAGGGTATATTTCATTTTAGTCTACTTATGTAAAAAAGTTTTTATTGAAAAAGAAAATAAATAAGGAAATTATATGCAAAAGAAAAGAAAGAAAATAAAAGAAAAATGAGAAATGTCTAGAAAAAAAAGAAACAAAATATGCTAAAAATCTAAAAAAGATGAGAAATTAAAATTTAGAATAAAAAAGTATAAAGGAAGGAGTCTAATTGAGATGTACATTACTTTGAAATCTTTACTCAAAGTTCTTCTATTATCTACGGGTCTTAAGTCTTTTATCTCATATTTTTCTACCTTCACCTTGGCCTAATTATACCTTGTATAAGATCTCTTGATCTTGTTGGATATCTCAAGCTATCCAACTAAATATGTTTGATAAAGTCATGAGCCTTGAAGAAAAGTTGATGAAGTCATAAGTCTTAAAGAGAAGTTGATGAAGTCATAAGTCTTGAAAAGAAGACTTGGTACCTCATAAAGAGTCTAGGTAGATTAGACTAGTGTTTGGTATCTTGAATTATCTTCTAACTCAAGCACATGATGAATGATCAAAGCACAACAAAAGAGTTAAACTGTTTTTAAATAACTATAAGGTTTTTCAAAAGTGTTGTTAACTTCTTTAGAAACACTACAACTTTTTCAATTGGTTAAAATTGTTTTCAATTGATTTAATTTTTTCTTTTCCTGAAAAGTACAACTTTTCAATTAGTTATTTGAAGAAACAATCAATTAAAAGTTTTCTGATGTGTTTTCTTCCAAAAGTTATTTTTGAGTTAGTTTTGTTTCCATTTTCAGTTTTAACGATTCAAAAATCTGTTTTAAACTGTCTAAGTGTTTTTCAGAAAACCAACCTGTTATTTCCCTTTTCAACCTCTTATTTTCTTTAAGAGTTTTCAAAATTGTTTTGGATTTAGATTCAGTTTTAAATCTATAAAAGGAAGACTTGTTTTTATTTTTTTGTCTTAGACATCTCTTCAATACATACATGTTTACTGGTTTTAAAAAGTCTTTGTGAGTTCTTTATACTGTCATTTTCATCACTAGCTTGAGATCAAGGATTCATAAAGGTGTTGCAGTTTGGAAGATCCCTGTTGTGTCTGCAAGAAAAGTGTATTCATTTGATTTTTCTTATACTTTGTAAGATTGTATTTATTTGCTTGTAAGATGGTATTTCTTGAAGCATAACATTGATGTAATAGTTTTTAAAAGGTTGTAGTTTTAGTTCTTATAGGGTTAAAAAGTTGTTCTTGATAAACTTTTTGTAAAAGATTCTTTTAATTTAGTGAAATTCATTATAATGGAAATGGATGTAGTTCAGTTTTAAGTAAACCAGTATAAATCTTTGAGAGCTTTAAAACTTTCTTATTGACTCTTTTCATTTTAAGCATAACTATGCAATCTAATGTGAATTTTAATTATTTTTTACAAATCAATCAATTGTTTTTTTCATTGGCTGATTCTGTTATAAATATTTAATCTGTTAAGGATAAAAAATCTGTTAAATTTTCTTGACTGGAAATTGAATCAAAATTTCAATCTGTGCTTTTGAACTTTAATTTGCTAAAACTGGGTAATTAGTCACCATGGTTCTCTCTGCTGCACCGTTCATTATATTTGTCAGCATAATTGGTTCTGGTATATAGGAGCGAATAATAGTGGGTTGGACGCAAAGTGAACAAACAAACACAAATGAACTCATTAACAGCAACATCAACGACTATTCGCATAAACACAACCCTATTGTCATCTACAGTTCAACACAAAAACATATGCATATGTTACAACCAATACGAAAAGGAAAGAAAAGAAAACTTAAAAAGAACAGAGAACATAATCTAATTAACAAGAAATTGGAGGAAGATCAAAACCGTCCTTGTGGGGCGATTTGTTGAAGGCATAGGTGGAAATGAGAAACCCCAAGGTCTGACCTAGCACAGCAACCAAGAACACGCCACCATTAAAAGACATGATTGAAAGCATAACCAGATAAGCGAGACCAACCCTGAAAGCGAACAAGAGGGTCTTGAACAGACCGGCCAAGATATGGTCGGAACCGGGTTTAATGAAACGGGTGTGAGAGAGTAACTGGACGAAAACCGACATGAGGAAAACGACAACGAGGGCCAAGACGTACATATCCGATTTGCCTCCGGGCCAGTTTTGGAAGAGAATTTCAGTGTCTTTGCCCCAGAAGAAGGTCATGTGTATCATCATCTTGCTGTGCATCATGGTGTCGTTTGTGGTTGGCGGCGACGGCGCCATCCCTCCCATGCCGTGCATGTGTTCATCCATGGCTATAGTTTAGGTTTTAGAAATGATTTGTGAGTGTGGAGAAGAAGCAGGTGTGGCTGAGTAATTAAATCAGATTAGAGAAGGGAAGAAAGTAGCACAATGGTGTGGTACTACAACTATCACCACTTCTCTAAAATATATACATGATGATCATGGATAGTTTTTCTCTCTTATACAACGGATTAAATAAATTAAAAATATTTTTGCTTTAAATTTTTAATTTTCAAATATAAATAATATTTTTCAAAAAATTCATCCTCTATTTCGTCAAAGTTTAAAAAAAATAATTTATAAATTTTCCAATTTATTTTAATTCAAATGTTACTTGAATATATATCTAATATTGTGGCCCTTTTTTTGAAAAAAAAAAAAAACTCTATTGATGATTTGGATTGGGCAATGCTGTGGTGATAGTTGGAGAAATTGGCATGGCTTTACATGGATGTGAAGAGACGAACGCCACTAATGACTCGAAAGAGTTTTCAATCTTTCCTTATTATGCCTATGCAATTTTTTTTATATATTCAACTACAATTTTTTATACCATCACATTAAAATTAACTTCTAATACTATTATTTAATATTTTTCATATTATTTAATTATAATTTTACTTTTTATTATATATATTTATTTCTAAAAGTGATAGGTGTATACAACTCAGTGAAACTATTATTTTTCTTTTTTTATCTACTGACAAACTATTTACATAGTAAAATACATCGTACATCAATTTTGTTTGCTGGTTTTGGTTTTGATTTTTTATTAGGAAATAATAATCCGATATAAATTACTTGTTTAATATGAAGAGTAAAGACAAGATATATTTCTATCTGAATATATAATAAAAACAATTAATATGATTTGGAGTATCTTAATATTTCCATTTATATTTATTCTTTTCGTCAGATTTTATTTGTTAGCTAATTTTTTTTACTAAAACGACAAATTTGATTTCAATAGCTTGTAAACCTTTAATAGAACTACACTGCCCTTGTTACTAAACAAAAAAAATATTTGTGTGCTTTCAAAAATATTATTGTTTCCACTTTTATTTCACATCTAATTTTGGGTAAAAGACAAAAATCGTTTCAATAACTTCAACTCTTAAAAAGAATTACCCATCTATTGTTAATAGGAAAATATTTTTCTCTACATTTAAAAGATATTATCTTTTTTTTTTTTTTGTGTGTTAATGAAAAGTACACATAGAAGGCATGATCCATCCCTTTACGACATTTCAGCACTGATGATTAAATATTTTAGGGCATATTTGAAAAGTTTTTGTGATTCATATTCAGCGACAACTTTTATATTTTTTGGTATATAAATGAAGTGATGTGAGTATGGAGTTGACATTGAAATCGATTTTAATTTATCTCATATGCACTCAATTTGTTTAATTCTAAATTAAAGGAACGCATAACGTATTAGTAAATATTTCGTGTACCATTTTTTTTATAAGCTAAATGTGATTTTATTTATTCGTTTGTTTATACTCTTGAACTTATAATGATTGTATGTTTTGTAACTTTGATCACATCCATACTTTCATATGATTGATGCAATTGTTTTTATGAGTCACTAACAATAATATTGGTCTAATTTTATAAATCATTGATTACTTTATTATTTTTCTTGTTTCTAACCACATTATAAACTTTAAAAAAAAACTATAATTGTTCTTACCTTAAAAGATAAAAGATTTTTTGAATCATTATAGAAATAAGTTTCTTGAATAATTTATGAGGGTATATTTCATTTTAGTTTATTCATGTATATAAATTTTTATTAAAAAGAAAATAAAGAAGGAAAAGATATGCAAAATTAAAGAAAAAAAAATGTCTAGAAACCAAAAAAAAAAATATGCTAAAAATATCAAAAGGAAGAGAAATTGAAATTTTGAATTAAAAAAGTAGAAAAGTTGGAGTCTAATTGAGACATATACTACTTTGAAATCTTTCCTCAATTATCTATAAAACTGAAGCATTTTATCTCATAGTTTCTTACCATTATAACATATACAAAGACATTTTGATCTTTGACATGTTGCTCAAATGTTGTAAATATTAGAATCTTGTTAAGCTTATGGTAGTGTTTGCTTGCATAAAGTTCTTTTAATGCATATACACATCTTTCTTGTTGAGCTACCTTCTTCTTTGATAAATCTTAAGGATTTACATTCACATCTTTCTTGATTCTTTACTTTCTTAAATAATTTTTTCTAATTCTATGCTCTCTAAAGATGGAATATGCAGTGAAGATTTCTTGTTAAAATCCCTTTTTGATTATGCCAAAAAGGGGGTGAAATTGCAATGTCTAGCGTCTAATTGATTATTGATGGTGTTTGAATTGATTACTTTTGGTATGTTTTACTAATTGAATACGTGTTTTTTGTCATCATAAAAATTAAAGAGATTGTTAAGACATTGGACGATCTGTATGATATGTTTAGACAAAAAATCCTTAGACGATCTGTTGATCCATTAGACAGTCTAATTACTAGAAGATCATATGAGGAGTTTGTCCTTTGATAATATAAAAAACAACCTAAATAGTTTATTTGGTTCTAATAATTATTTGTATAACCGTAGTATAATGTTTATAATGCTACAACAACATATATAGTAAAAAAAATCATACAAAAAGAAAAAGGGGAATACGAAATCTATATAGTAGAAACATTATGGGCATGAAGTGATTGATATTATACCTCTAGGACTAGAACTTCTTGTTCCAAAAGGTATCAAACTTGATCAACCATTAACAAGTAATCCTAATATTGGTGGATTTGATCAGGGGATGCGAAAATAGTACTTCAAGATCCATTACATGTACAAGGTCTATTGTTCTTCTTGTCATATATTATTTTAGGACAAAAAAATTCAATTCTTAAGAAGAAACAATTTAAAAAGGTTGAATTGTTCAAAATAAACTTTTAGTTCCACTTATTTACCAATTAATATTAAATTTAGTATATGCAGTTTTTTTCATGCTACATGGTCTTATGAACATATTGAAAGAATAAGAAATTTTTTATTATAACATATAAACAAAATCTTTTGAATACATAAATCTAAAAAAAATGTTCAATCAAAGTGATATTATGGCAAAAATGAAAAGATTTCAATATACATATTTGTGGAACGAGTATGTTCGATCCTGTTTTTCGTATAAATATAGAATTCATCTTTCCTAAAAAAAAAATCAAATAAATCTTGCGAATAATTTTTTTTAATATATTTCAAATATCTTTCAATTTTCTTAAAACAAAAAATGTTTTGAAAAAAATTAAAAATCCCAAATACTCTATTTAGTATCACGTGTTATCTAGAATGAAACAATTTTCTAATTACATTTTGATTTGTTTTTACTAACCCATATTGTAAATACTTTTTAATTAATTTGTTAAATAAGTTTGAAGTAATTTTTTTTTAAAGATTACAAATCAAAACTTTTTTTTTTAACATCTAAAACAGAAAAAATGAAAATATGAAGATAACTAATTCAAGTATCAAATGACATATTAAAAAAATTATATAAAAAAATAAGTTGAAAAAATTAGACAAGTAAAAATCAATTATGTTCAACACCATTATAATTCTTCACTTTCTACATCTTAACGAGAGATTCAAAAATATTGTCTTACAATTAGTTACTAAAAATATAGTATTTAGCTATATTATAAAAAAATTAATTAGAAATTATTTTAAGTATTAATAAATTTAATATATAAAATAAATTTTAATTTATTCAATAGAATAATTAATTGTTTTTTATTTTTAAATTAGTCTATATTTAATCAATTTTTTGTAATGATAAATTTGAAGTTATTAATTAATAAAATTTAACGTGGATTTTTTATTGTGCTAAATATCTATTTTTTATTATTAACTTAAAGAATTTCACACAGTGACAATGTTTTCATATTGAACTATTTAATTTATTTATTTGATCTTTAAAAACGAATCATTTGCAGAAAATTATCACTGTAACTTTGTACGAACAGAGTATTAGATGCCGATAAAATACTTTCTAATTTATTAATAAATTTTAGAACAAAAATAAGCATAAATAGAACACGTAAAAGTAAGAGAAAACTTTTTTTTCTCTTTTGACTGTGAGTAAAAGTCACACAGTACTCAATGTGAGTAAAAAATATTTGTGTGCTCTTAAAAATACTCTCGTTTCCACTTATATTTCACTTCTAATTTTGTGTAAAAGACAAAAAATCGTTTCAATATACTTCAACTCTTAAAAGAATTACCCATTGTTCTTAATACGAAAATATTTTTTAAAAGATTTTTTTTTTATATTTCATTTTTTTAATGAAAAGTATACACAGAAGGCATGATCCATCCCTTTACGACAATGATGATTAAAATTTTTATTTTCAGTATATAAAAATGAAGAGGTGATGTGAATATGGAGTTGACATTGAAATCGATTTTAATTTATCTAATATACACTGAATTTGTTTAAATTAAAATTAAAATAACACATAACTCATCAGTCAATATTTCGTGTACCATTTTTTTATAAGCTAACTTATACAATAAGTTTTAAAATTCAATAAGCTATTTGTGTTTCCATATGTACGATGAAAGTGTTTATACATTTTTTTATGTGTTTGGATACATCAACACTAATAAGACCTGGTCTCATTTCAAAATTTTGAGAAAGTAACTCTCAGATAATGATTAAAAATAAAATAAAAGTTTAAGTAATTATGTTTTTAAAGCAATAGTACATATATATTACACGAATATTTAAAAACTAAAAGTATTCACTATCATGTATCCATTTTTAATTCATACAAAAATTTAAGTATAATAAAGTTTGAATTTTTTAAAATCAATTTCATATGTAACACCAAGCCTTAATTGTTGATACAAATTAAGATAAAAATTTAAGAAAGATTAAGAAAAACCAGTTATGGCAACAATAATTTACTTTTATATTCCTACCTCCACATCATAAATTTAACTCAATAATTCATTATATTCTAACAAAGAAAGATTAAATTTGAAGTTTTGATGCTATTAAATGAAACCTATGATAGAAATCCTTGTCATCATTTATAACAATATATAATAACGGAGATTGGTATGTTTACTTTACATAAATAATTTATTTATTTTTACTTTAACTACATTTTAAAATTACAATATATAAGAATATGTAATTCATGTAGTATCTCTATTTTTAAATAAAAATATTATTTATTTTATCTTTATTTTAAATATAAAAGTTAAAAAATTTACTCTTTAACTTTTATAATTCAATTCATCTTTTAAATGTGTTCTGTATTATTCTCAGATAAAGTCTGAATATAAGAAAACAACTTAAATAGTTTTTAAGAAGCATTATGATTAAGTAATATAAAAATTACAATAAAAATAAATAATGAGAAAAAGGAAATAATTAAAATAATTAAAAAATAAATTACTAAATATTATTTAAAAGAATATTCTAATCTCATCTTAATGTAAGAAGATATGATAGGAATATATAAGAATTATCTCTTAAATGTAAGAAGATAAGATAGGAAGAGATAAGAATTGTGTCTTCATTTAATGCATCTAATAATGACTTTAAAATAATTAAAATAAAATAAAATTTGACTTATAAGTAATGGAAGAGAAGGTAATAATAGGAAGGATGAGAGAATTTGAAACCATATATGTAAAAAATGATAACTTTTACAAGCATTTATAACTTTATAATAGCATGGTCTAATAAGGCAACGGAGAGTCCGATTAAATTTTTTATATTAATCTTAATAAATATATATTTTGTTAATTTTTATTTATTTTAAATTATTTATAATTTTACTTTTTTATATATTTTTGTTATTTAATTTATATAGTTACATATTATTCTTTATATTTAAGTTATTTAATTTATCTTCATTTAAAAGTCTTCCCTATTTATTTATATTTATGTCACACAATTTATTTTCAATTAAATACTGATTTTATTTATTAATTTATAATTATATTATTTAATTTTCAAACACTAATCATGTTTATTAATTTTTAATGATATTTAATTTATTTTTAATTTTAGATATCAATTATTCTAGAGTTGATAGCTAAAATTTTAGTAGTTAATTAGATATCAATTAGAAATTAGTTTATAAATTTTATTAATAATAAAAACTACTTTAAGTATTAATCGTTTTTTCTCTAAAATAATATATAATTTTATCTAGTAACTAATTATTTTTTTATTTTAAATTAATTTTTATTTAATGATTTTTTGGTAGTGTCTTACATTTTTTTTTATAATAAAATGAATTAGATTTTATAAATATTTTAACAACTCTTAATATATATATATATATATATATATATATATATTTGTCTGTAAATACTTCATCTTACACATTGTCACAAAATTGTATTAGTAACAAAACTTCTTAATATAAAATGTTTATTTCTAAAATTATATGTTATAAATGTCATCATAAAATGTATAAAGAGAATTAGTGATAATTTATATGATGTTATAGCCAAACATTACTAGTGCTTCGTAAAGTTGTCACTGAAAGCAATTATCAAACTTTCATTTTAAACAATTAAAAAATTATTGTTTGCCTAATAAAGTTATTGTTACTTTAAAATTGAAAATTATAATTAAGTGAGTGATTGGATAATATTGATTATGTATAATGAGAATGTATATACAATTAGTGAGTGATGAGAGGATATTGGTTTATGTATAATTAGCTAATGAGATTTTATATAGAAACAACAATTTTTTTTCAATTCTAGGTTGCATGGGCTTAGCGAGGGCCAAGCCCACTCCAAGGTCAAGAAATTGGTCCTCCTTGATACTATATATCAACTATTAAACTTGACCCTTGCAATTTGCTTCTATGATTAGGTTAGTCAAAACTTAACCCTCTTTAGGTTTGGTTCAATTAGGATTTGACCTTAATACTACCTTTCATATCTTACCTTGTTGATGTTTGACTCAACTAGGGCTTGACCCCCAATCTATTAGCTTTTACATCTCACTTAATTAGGCTTGACCCTTACTTTTAACTTTCACCTTCTATTAAACTAAAGTTTTGCCTTGACTTTTAGCTTCCACTTAAGGGCTCAACTCACTCTATTAGTGAGGGTCTAATTTACATGATTTGCTTTTACCTACAGAGGATTTAGTCTACACTCATAACTACATATCGATGCAAAAAAATTACCTTCATTGAAAAACATCCATTGTGCAAAGACGCTATGCCCATGCTATTTATGATGTAGCGTTCATTTTTTTTAATTTTTTGTCAATGTTTGGTCCACGTTATATCACACTTTTCTTATAGTGAAATACATTACACTTCTCTTATAGTAAAATACATTATGTGAAGAATAATATTGAATTGCATATGATGAGGAATACATCATATAATTTGAAAAACATATTTTAAGTTTTTAGAGAGTTTTATATTATAATGTAGTGAGATATCAACTCATACAAATTTCATTTTTATATAGGTTTGTAATTAGATGATTTTAAAAGAACATATATTCAGAATTATTTCTCATATTTGATAATATTTTATTTAAATTTTTAAGTTTAGAGTTTAGGGTTTATAGAATTTTTTTATATAAAAAATAAACTAATTATATTTGATTAAAAAATTAATAATTAATTAATAAAAATAGTGAGATGTTACATTATTAATTATCTTTAACAAGCTATGCAATATTTTTCACCTTTTTTTGTCTTCGGTGTCAATGTTGACTGATTATCAGTTTCATATGTATGTTCTTATGTCAAGGTTCATCCTTAGTAAGAGAAGATCAATGAAGAGAGCTTCAGTAAAGGGAAGTTTTGTGAAGAGAGAAATGGAAGCTAAAGGGAAAGGTTAGTGATGACCTTTTCTAATTATGATATGTAAAGGATAGAAGAGACACTAAAGAAAGTGGAAAGAAGAAACATTTCCACAGCAAAACAAAAGTTAGGGGAAAAGAAATAGATTTTTTTAATCTCCTTTATAAAATAAATTTACATCTACATGCTATCACAAATAATTATTTATAATAAATTTATTGCTTTTAAAATAAAAAATATGTTAATATTGTAATTTGTAGCTAAATGAGAGTGTAATATATTTTAATTATTACTTATTTCGTAATATCATTAATTAATAAGGTGACCATATTTTATAGCTAATACTTAGAAGAAATTATTATATGTTCCAAAATCCCACAAAAGGTGGAGAATGAAAATTAAAAACATGTTTTTTAGGAAAATGATGTTGAACTATAAAGGGAATCTTAAATCAATTTAATCACAATCTAATTCTAATGAAATAGTTTGTGCAGATTATTATTTTAAAGTTATTTAAAATTTAAAACGTGAAGATTAATTAATCTATAATGAGTGCTTTTATTATAAATTTTTTGTATATCTTTTATCAACATAATTATTGTTGTTAGTGTCATCTATACCAAAATAAAATCATGATAATACTTGTTGAATCATCACATCAAAGTATTGTATGCTTTAAAAATAAATATGGAAGATTCTTTTTATTTCTAACTTCAAAGGAAAGTGGAAATATAAAGTTAGATATACATAAATTATTTGAATCATCCCTGTTCAATTTAAATAAAATTAATTTTTATTACAGATCTATATTTTAAAAATTTAAAAATAATTGCAAATTATAATTATCATGATTGTCCTTGCATCTATTGTTATTTACATCATCATTATGATTATATTCACTCATTTCAATCATCATTGTAGTTACAATTATTTTTATTGTTGTTATTATTGTAATCTATATATTATTATAGTATAATACATAATTTAATTATGAATAAGAAAAAAATGTATTATTTTTTATATTGATATTTTTTTTCTAAAGATAATGCTTGATAAAAATTATAAATTTACAACACAGTGTAAATTCTTTTGAAAACTAATAAAATAGGTAGATTTTGAAATGTAATATAAAGTTTTACCATTTGACCTGAAGGTGATTGTGAAATTAACAAAGTAAGGAAACATTATTTAATGCTTTGTTTGATGTGAGATTTTTTGAATATAAATTCAGATATTGCTTAAATAAAAAAATAATATATATATTTAATATAATAATTATAAACAAATAAAACATATAATATATTTCATGAATTTTTAAAAACATAAATTAGAGTTAAAATAAATTTAAAATTAAAAAAAAAATTATTATAAAAATTTAATTAATAAAAAGTAATATTTTAAAATAAAATTATATTCAAATTTAATTAGTTTTATTTTATTTATTATTTTTAATATTTTTATTCTATTATAAATTTAATTATTATATATTTTCAATATTTATTATTTTAAAATAAAAGATAATACTAGTTATATTTTATTTAATAGAAATAAATTAATCACCTTTGAACGAAAATTTTGAAAATAGATATTTTCTTGTTTTGTAACTAAAAGCTTATTGGAACAACACCTTAATGAAGGTAATTATGAAGGATAAGTAGAAGTCGGTGAAAAGAGGATGAAAGCAAATGGAAAAGAGCCAACTGGAACAGCAGAAGGGCAAGTTCACATACCCGCGCGAAGTGGCGGTAGAAAATCTCTTGTGTTGTTTGTGTGTGAAGGAGGAGGAGTCGTCTTGTCACTTGTTCTTTGTTTGCAGGTTTGCTTGACGTGTCTGGTGTCTGGTGTCTGTGCTTTAAGTGGCTTGGTGTGTCGTCTGTAATTCACAAGGAACCTAAGTCAATTTTTTCACAATTCAGGATGAGTCAGGCTTCTGTTTCGGTTAACGAAGTTTGGAATACAATTTGGGTTGGCATTGTGAGCGAAATATGGAAACATAAGAACTCGGTAATCTTCAATAGAGGTGTGACAGATGTGTCTGAAGTGTTCGCTTCGGTGCAAGTAAATGTATGGTCTTGGATTTATGCAAAGTCTCATTCTGCTTATTTTCCTTATTCTAGTTGGGTTTTAAATCTTCTGGCTTGTATGAGGTTGATTCATTAATATTGGTTAGTGTTGGTATGGTTATCCCTTTGCTAATTTGATAGGCGTTTTAATAGGAGATTGGTATCAAGTATTTCTGTATAAGGGTTGGACCATTCCTGAAGTGGTCTCTATTTTTTTTTTATTGGTGATAAAAAAAAAATTCCCATGCATGTAAATTATATTAAGATTAGAGGCAATAATTAATTATAGGTTTATTAATTAATTAAACATGTGTGTAAGTACTTAAATACCCATGTAAACAACTTGGTTTTCGAACATATCTGATGAGACAGAGGGTCAAACATGGGGTAAATTCGGGACACTAAAAGTATAGATGTGACCAGAACTTGAATGTCAATGTCAGATACAGGGTCTTGAATAAATGAGTGATGATGCTACTCGTACCAGTCTAGATAGAAACAACTCATGACTAAGTTTGGTCAAATAATTTTAATCATAAAGAACACGAGTTTTCAGAGTCGTGCACCTTCGTAGCATAGGCTCGTTGAAATCAAGGTAATATAGGTAGGTGTTGCGTGTGAAATCCATACTGTGGAATTACTAATTAAAGCTTTAAAGCTTCAAAGTCGTTGATTACAAGTCAATACAGACATAAGAGACAGTGGTTTCACCATGTGAAAGATTCATGCACCTCTCAAATTGTTTATAAGGATGTGTAGTGCCCATATGTTTTTTCACGCCAATTTCATAGACATAGTACCAGACAACACTCTTGTCTGAGTTAGGAAAATGATGGGAACTCAAAGGCACCGTTTGGTACTTATACCACCACCATTTCAAGGCCACTTAACTCCAATGCTTCAGCTAGCCACCATCCTTCATTCAAGAGGGTTTTCCATAACCGTGGCACATGCCCATTTCAATTCCTCCGATCCTTCTAATCACCCTAACTTAAATCACCCTAACTTTTGCTTTCTGCCCTTGTCCTATGGTTTATCTGATACTCACGTCTCCTCCAAGAATATTGTGGATATTACTGCAACCTTAAATGAAAAGTGTGTGTCTCCAATCACAGAGGTATTGGTTGATCAGATTGAGAAAGCAAATATAAACCATGAAAAGATCGCTTGCGTCATCTACGATGGGTTAATTTATTCCATTGATTCTGTGGCCAGAGAACTGAAACTACCCAGCATAGTCCTCAGAACCACCAGTGCTACTAATTTTCTCACTTATCATGCATCTTTTCAGAGACAAACCAGTGGCTGCCATCCCTTGCAAGGTATTAATTATTATAAACTCGTATGACTCTGCCAAATGATATTAATGTAATCGAGTAATCCTTTATATTTTTTGCGGCTAATGTGGAAATAATGTTTTACATAAACATAGATTGAAAAGAATTGGTTTAGAGAACTATGAGTACTACTAAAATTTAAATCTAATATTTCAGTGTCTATAATTCTACATAGAAAAGTCTAAAATTTGACTTTTTCCAAAATGATTCCAAAGCCAATCAAAAGAAACTATGTAACGAAACTTTTCAGCTTTGTCGATCAGCACGATGGTTTTAGTGGTAACGAAACTTCCACGTTGCATGCAGATTCTTCGTTGGACTTGGTGCCAGAACTTGAACCACTCCGATTCAAAGACCTGCCAATGTTCAATTCGGGTGATATGCTGAAAGAAATTGCGAAAACAGTTGCAGTAAGACCTTCTTTGGGTGTTATCTGCAACACAGTGGACTGTCTTGAAGAGGAGTCCTTGCATCGACTACACCAAGTTTACAAAATGAGTTTCTTCCCCATAGGCCCTTTACACATGATTGCTGGAGAAGATTCTCCTAGTAGTAGCTTTGTGGAAGAAGATTATAGCTGCATAGATTGGCTGAAAAACCAACCAAGAAAATCTGTGTTGTATGTGAGCTTGGGAAGTATAGCTAGTTGGGAAGAGAAAGAACTGACTGAAGTGGCTTGGGGCTTAGCAAATAGCAAGCAAAGGTTCCTTTGGGTTATTAGACCAGGGACAATCAGTGATATTTCTGAATGGCTACAATCACTGCCTAAAGATGTTAGAGTGGCAATAGAAGAAAGGGGTTGCATTGTGAAATGGGCACCTCAGGGTGAGGTTTTGGCACACCAAGGTGTGGGAGGGTTTTGGAGCCATTGTGGTTGGAATTCTACGTTGGAGAGTTTGTCTGAAGGGGTGCCAATAATGTGCCAACCTCATTTTGGGGATCAGAGGGTAAATGCCAGGTTGTTGAGCCATGTATGGAAGGTAGGCATAGAGTGGTCCAATGTGATGGAAAGGGATGAAATAGAAGGGGCAGTGAGAAGATTGATGGTGAATCCTGAAGGAAAGGAGATGAGGCAGAAAGCATTGAAATTGAAGAATGAAATTAAGATAGCTATTTCCAACATTACAAATTTAGACCTCACTTTTAGTTTTTTCCATTTTCAGAAAGAGAAAAAAAATCAACATCTCTTCAATGGATTTCATTTCTCTAAGGCTATGTTTGATTCAAGATTCTTGGCTTCAAGAGTAATTATGTGAATGGATATTCATGATTTGTATTTAAGAGAAATTATGTGAATGGGTATTCATGATTTGTATTAAGGGATGTACAAGAAAAAGGAAGAGGAATAGTGGATCTGCATGAATAGTGAATCTGCATAAATAATGATTTCTCCCATCCTTCTCATATACAAAGATATGAGGGGAAAACCACCTACGATGGTGGTGTTTTTCCTTTTTGATTTGTCATTCATGCAATAATATATATAATAATATATTTTATTTTTATTATTTTTCCATCATAATCATCATATTATGATATTTCATACTTTATTCTATATATGTTTTCTTTTTTTATAAATTTGTTGTACAATTTACTCTATATATAATATTTTTTTATTATAAAATGTCCTCTAAAATAGCTACATGGTTATGTATCTACATACAATCTAAATCAATGAATATAGAAAGCTTTCCAAATGTATAAATAAATATAACAATAAATTTGCATATGCTTAGATAATATTGTTTTTATGATTCTTTTCATGTTTCGGTAATATTAAGTAACTCGTATTTTTTTCAAAAGTAATTATTTAACAGTATCGAAATAAATTATTTAATTGTACCAAAATATAATTTAAAATATTTTAATTAATTTAAATCTACACAAAAAATACATCATATTTCATTATTTAAATATTTTTAAATACAAAGATAAGTTTGTAAACTTATATTTTACACTTTTTAAAAAAATTAAAAAAATCTCGCAACCATCACATCACTCACAAACTCCAATAAACTTTCTTAAAAAATCTAGTCTAAAATACCTCAATCCAAAGACACTAATTTTCTTCGCACTTTCTTCTCAAATCCTCAAACATCCACTCTTTTATATCTCCCCACATCCTCTTCCTAGTCCAAACACAACCTAAGTGAAGGATAAAATATTCTTATTTGTTGAAGAGGAAATTAATAATTAATATTTCAATGAATTTATGATTATTTATTATCGATAGGCACGGGTTCCTGTTTTCATGAACAATTGAAGTGATTTATTATATCATTTTTTTTCATTTATTGGTTACTTTTGAAAAGTCAGCTAATTCAATCATTTCAAACTTAGCAGTATTTTTAGAAACGTTTTCTTTAAAGATATTTTCAAACATCAAACGAAATGTGTTTTGCAAAACTTTCATTTTTTATTCAAATAAAAGTAGAAACAGAATAATCAAATAAGAGTTTAGCTTTCATATTTTTATTAAATAATCTTTTATTTTCGTCACTTTACTTCTATTATATTCATCTTGTTCAGATATTATTTCTTAACAAAATATAAAATAAAAACACACTTTTGATGGGTTAAAATTCAAATAAATTTTAATTAGTTCAATTCGATGTTATCATTCTAAAAAATATTTTAAACGTGATTAACAAATATAATTATATATATAATTAAAAAACTAACATCTTTAATGATCGTAAGATTACGTATTCTTATATATGAATTGGAAGGAGTATTAGTTTTGACTTTGATAATCATGCATTAATGAATGGTTTGAAAAGGAGTAAGTGTTGCTATTTGATAAGGACAAATCTAATCCAAATTTAATGTTAATTGATATCCAAGATTCGATTTGGCTGGGTTGCACTAATTCTATTATTGTTGCTTCATGCTTACGACTCCTAGCTCCAATAATAACACAACACATGTTAATTAGGTTTGAAGAAGAAAGGGACCCTAACATTTCACATTTTTCTTTTCATAATAGGGTTTTTAGGCAAACTTCATTTTCATGTTTCCTTCTAGGAAATTGTATGTAGATAGTCCTTTTCACTTTATATATAACAATTAAGAATACAGTGCATGTAAATTTTGAGTTGTGTGTAATTTCCATAAGCCATAGTTTGCAAATTCATCATTTTTTTTTGTTAATATATGGATTCAAGGCTTTAAACTTTGATAAAACACCTCCAAAGGTATTCCAAACACACGCAGTGGAAATAAATAGATCGATTTCTTTTTAACTCATACATTCTGCATGACAAAATTGTGAAAACAAAAAAGAACCCTTCAAAAGGTAAGCTTTTACCACAAATTTAGCCAAAAACAGACACTCACATCTGTTGTTTGCTTTATGCTATGACTAAAATGTAACAGCAAGTTTGTTTGTTTTTTTCTACTTCTTATCAACAGGACACTGAACTGGCCAAATATATTCTAAGGGGAACAAACTTTCTTTTGTATTACCAAATAATATAAATATTTCACTTACAAAAAATTATCTCATATTAAATTTTCCAATATGTTTGACTAAGTTTAGAGGTTTTCAGCGACACAATTTAAAGGCTGAACATAGATTCAGTCACTCAAATACCATTTGGCTAATATAGCCAATGAGATATCAAGACATAACGAACACTCCTCAATATAACATGATTAACATAATTATGATACAAGATGTTATCTTAAAATCGAGATTAATTGGATAACTTATCTTGATTCAGATCTAAAATTGAAGGTCCATTGTTATAAATATGCAATTTGTCCAAGATAAAGGTACGCATTTATTACAACAATTAATACTTCAACCTTCAAATACATAATCATAACTTGAGTGTCAGAGTACCTCTTATAGGTATCCTACTTCTGACCGAGATTGAGAACCACAATCGAAAACTGGAACCACCAACAATCATTTGAGGAAACGATTCCTTCCCAACCTGTATAAAATTCTAGAACGTTATAATAAAATAATAAAATTATTATTTAAAAAAAATCTAGAACATTGGTTAGTATGTGAACTAGTAGATCCAAGGCTGCTAATAAATTAATAACATTGATTTAATGATTAAACGTTACTTCTAGCAACACTTTTCATCGTCAAGATAACATGAAACATAAAGCAATATGTTTTATTTTCAAGAATTAGTGTAATATTTCCCTCATAGATGTAACTCCAAATAAACTGTCCTGTAGTAATATTATCAAAGTGTAACAAGTTGATGGCTATAGTGAATAACTTAGAAACTCTTTTCTTCTTTAATTCAATTACCTTGGTCAAGTTCTTCATTTTATAAAGAATCAAATTGAGTAAGAAGAGTTGATAGATTCTTTCTTAATTCATAATTAATTCTACAAGAATTTAATAATAGTTCATACTATTCACCTAGCGCTTATTAGATTTCTAAAATCAAAATATAGTAAATAACTTGTTTACTGCTAATGTCGTGTAAGAAAATATCAAATGTCTTCATTGTAATTTTATTTTGATAATTTAAAAGTAAGGTTTACTATTAATAATTCTTAAATAAAATCAATGATCGCATTCTCATATACATCGTTTATATATTTATTAATCTTTATCTAATAAAGATCATTATCATATATATTAATTTATGTAACTAAGTGATTTTTTTTAATAATTTTATGATAAAAAAGATAGTTGTCATACTACAATGTGTCCTACAATAACAGTTCTTTAATTTAAATTTATAAGAACCTTATCATATTAATTAAATAACAAATATAATAAAATAATAAATGAATTTATCCATACAAACATGATGAATTGTACTCCTTCATGGCAGAAGAACTCAAACTTTTTTATTTGCTCAAGGTGATTTTACATACACTAAAGCTATATCATAATCTCACTATTTGTTTTGGGCTATATGAAGTTAGACAGTCACTGATAAGATGCTCTTTACCAACCTATTCAAAGCATCATAGGAAGATTGATGTTTTCCCTTTTATTACAGTCAACTGCGGTATTAATCTATTTTTGTACAAGTTCAATAGAGAAGAAAAACATGACCAATTGATACACAAAGTTGAATACACATCAACAACCTTCAATCTCCTCCTCCAATTACCTTTTCACGCAGGCTTATCCTAAAGTCTACCCGTTTATTAATGGCGTCTTTTATGCAATATCAACATCAATATCATGCTCCTTAATTTGGAGACATTATAGGGCACACGATGTTGAGTGAACAAGACACAAGTGCAATTTTCTATTCAGGCGAAATCAGACTATAAAAAAAAATATATTGACCACTTGTACAGTTTACAATTCCATCAATTTCATTTTTTTATCTAAAATTTCAGTTTCATTTTTTTTTATGAAATTCCATTTCTTTATCTAAAATTTCAGTTTTTGGATGACAAACTTTTCTTCATATTATCAATCTCAAGTTGATAAATTAAGTAGATTGTTAATGTATCATTACTGATAAAAAAAATTAAGGAAAAATGAGAAAATAATGTTAGTTAAATGGTGATTCATCGTCCAAAAAGTTGATCAGATAAAGATAACTGAAATTCTGATAAATAAAAAAACCAACTTATGACACCAGAAGTGATTCACCAAGCTAAACACCAAAACCAACCGGCCAAGAAAGCAACTTTGAGATGAATCGACAGTAATTTCGCCACAACTCCAACAATGTTTCCAAGAACCATGATTCCCAATACATTAAAAAGGGTATTGATTTATTAGAGTTAGAGTTGCTGAAGAAGTTCATGGTAGCGTTTGCATGAAAAGCAGGTAAAAATGACTTAGTTATCAAAAAAACATTTGCAAATGAGTCGCACTAGCCTGAGTGGGAAAAGCTAACAAACCATTTGGGTACGTAGAACATCCATTTCCAAACATGATATATATATATAATATTTACATTGGTTTAACTTAACAGAGCAGGGTATCGCACACACATCTTACAAAACAGAGCTGGATCGGACATAGACTCACACGACATGGTTAAAGACAACAAGAACGACAGCGTTTTTATGTCTTTGTTTGGACTTTAGAGTGAACAAATTGAAGAGACAGAGTTTGCTCACTGAGGTTATTGTCTGGTGAAGGGTTCAGTCGGTGCCGTCAATTTGAACGACCCTGAGATTCCTACTAGGAGGTGGAGGAAGGGGTTGGTGAACCTTGGGAACAGTGACAACAAGAACCTCGTGACGCATGTTGGCTTTGAGTTGTTCGAGGTTAGCGTTGTCGGGGATCTTGAACCTGGTCATGAAGTTCCCACTCTCCACGCTCACTTGGAGCACCCTCTCGTCTTGGAGCTCCACCAGCACGTCTTCGTTGGTGAAGCCGGGAAGCGCCACCTTCCACACGTGAGCTCTGGACGTCTCCCTCCAGTCCACACGGGTGTTCACCGACGACCCGGATCCGAATTCGAAACCGGGGAAGAAATTGGAGATGGAAGGAGGGAGAGGAAAATCGAGGAACGGATCCCACATAGCGAAGAGATTGGAGGCGTTGCCCTCCTCCTGGTTCATTGGAACGATTGACATCTTTCGACACTCTCTCTGCTCAAACCACAACAATCTAGAACCTGCTTCTAATTAACGCCTTTAACCTTTCTCAACCTTCTCCAACCTCAAACACAACAAATTCTTTCTCCTTTTTTTAATCAAACAGATAACTATAATGTTCTTGGGCCGGGCTACGTAAAACAATTGGGCCAACCAAATGTGTTTCTAATTTTCGGTTCAATTTTATTTTGATTATTCTATTTTTCATATCATTTTACAGTGAAAAATCACTGCTAAATATTAAATTTAAATAAATACGAGCCTAATTCTACATATTTAAAAGGAATAAAAAAGTTTATTTATTTATTTTCTGGATAAAGAAAATGTGAAAGGGGAAAAAAAATTGCCGACATATTATTGGGTTGAAGACATTTGCGACCAGCACTTGTTTTGTCATATCTGAAGGATGGAAAGTAAAGCATTATAGCAGCTGTTACGGTCCTTGTTGTTATTATAAACTGTGGTTCAGATCGGTGCGTATCAACATGTTCCTTTTCTTTTGTCTGGAGAATGTCGTTTTGTGGTTCAATTAACTGTTTTCTTCTTTAAGTATACTAACGTTTTACGTGTTTTGCATGTGTTAAAAGACTTATAAATTAGTCATTATATTACATATAAAGACATTCTTAATTTTTTTTAAATGACATTGTTGATACTGTCGTGCATTGCGTCCACGACATTAACAATTACGTTTCGACAAACAATTTAATAGTTTATTTAAGCAGAGAGCACACATGGCAATTAAAGTTTTAAAATTTGGTCACGATGTGATCTTAACAGCAGTGTGAATGTTTCGGGTATCTGTGTTTTTTTTTGTTTGGCTTGAGTTGTGGCCTTGTCTTTGGTGAGAAAAAAACTACACAAATTGGATAAAACCCTAAGAATAGCAAGAAAAACTCGAATTGTCAATGAAGATCCATCCCATTAGGATCGTATAAACAATAAGCAGAAAAGATGGTTGGATCGAATTCACATAATTTTCTTAGATACCTTTTTTAATAATAATAAAAAGGTACTTTTAAAGCGTTTTCTGAACAATATTTATTTTTCGAAAGTCTAAAGCTAATTTATCATTTAGAAAATAGCATTTCCAGAAAAGCATGTTTTTTAAAAACTGATTTTTATTAAGTTATCTACAAAACATTCTCATCAAAAAGTGGTTATAAAGTTTTACTCAAACCATTTTCTAGAAAACATATTTTACTTTTTTTTTAATTATTTAATGATAGTGGTTTAATAAGATCAGTAAACACTTGTTATAATAGGTTTAGTGCATATAGATCTCCTCAATAATTATTTTATTTTAAGAAATTATTAGTCCAGATATCAAATGTTTTCTACAACGTCAACTTCATACTAAACTTCCTTCAAATTAAACATTAACCCATTTTAATATTCGGTAATAAAAATTGATGTTAGATCACACACGTGTATAGTATACTCTGTCTATTGTATTTTATTTTCTAAAAAGATTAATAAATAGGAGAAAAAAAGGTTTTGGTTTACATTATCGAAATGGATGATGATGGTTTAAAACCATCACTTTTTATCTTATATAAATTACAATTCTGTAAATTAATATTTTTTTATAATATTTATTTATTATGTGGAGACAATAACATCTTACTTGTAAAATTAGAAATTTCCAAGAAGATATAATATACCCAATAAAATTCGTTAAGATCCGGATATAAAAAAATGAGTTAAAATAAGTTATCCTTATCTCTATTTCTATTTCATATAGGATCCACATGTTTGTTTATTAATTGAAAAGAGTGTAAAAATAGATCTATCTTAGTTGATATGCAACATTTATTCTTCATTTCACCATCATGATCCCTGCTACTTCCATTTTCCAAAATGAGCAGTTTCCATTTAAATTATCTTGGTGGTGTAGGAGAAGGGAGAGGGGATTAAGCAAAGTGGAAGCATAGATGATGCAAGGTTTGTTACATCACATGCCTTTCTTGATTTATCCTTTGCCATGAAAAGCCACTGCTGTTCTTACCATTTCTATTAATCTGCATTAATAACATGGCATGTCCTATGTCCTTCCCTTTCAATGACAAAGACTCAAATTACACCAGAGTGGCGTCAAACCAAGACATCATTAGTGTTACACATGCGTCTGTCCTTTTTTATCCACACTCTCATTGCTCAAAATCCAAACCTACCTCACTATTCTTGCTGCATCCACCCAGCCTCAGCTTTCACACAACCACCCACGTTTTCCTAGGTTTTACTCATAAACATGTTATATGGATCAAATCAAACTATTCTGGTGTAAACCTATTAGATATTTTGATTTTACACAGCTTTATATAAAATGATAAAAGTGTTTAATATATGTTGTATCTAAGATGCCAGCATAGAAACATTGTAAAAAATTCTATCTATCTACTTGATGATGATGATATTTATATGAATAACATGAGTTGATGTTGTTGGTTGTTTTTATGATGAGAACACGTGGGTTTGGATTTGTGAAAAAAGAACAGAGATTCCTTTTTCCTAGACTCATCCGAAAGGTGCAGAGTTTTGTTCAGAGGCATGTTGGAGATTTGTGTGGCAAATCCGAGAGGGTATCCTGAGTGTCTGTGGTGAAATGTGGGGAAGTTTTATAAAAATGGTTGAAAGGTAGTTTTGTTTATTGTGAGAATGATAGTGAGGGAGTGAGAGATGAAGAAAAGAGGGTTTGATGGAAGATTTATTGGTTAACCATGCAGGGGTGTGTCTCCCCAAAGAGGTGCATTATTAGTGGAGGTGTTAAAAGAAAATATGGGACCATTGGTGTCAAATGTTCCTCCACTTATCAACAATATTGAAAATATTATAGCTGGATCAGGATGTCATGTCGCAATGCCTTTTCTTCACCAATTAATAATGCTCACTAATTATTATTTCTATTTCCAGATAAATAACTATTCATTTTATTCTTGCAAATACCTATTTTACTAATTTAAATAAAGCAGTTCAAGAAAATTCAATTCAACTTCTTTTTTATTTAGTTTATAAAAACTTAAATAAAACTTTATAAACTAACCTATATATAGTGTTTGAAATTGAAAACATGTTTTAAAATGAATTCACTTATAACTGAACCGCTTTCAAAATTAAATTGATTTTATTTAAATTTAATTTGACCATTTTGCGTACCTTAATTACTTATTTGTAATAGTTACAGACAGAACAAAACAAAAAATATATTTTTATAACTTAGGTCAAATCAAATTTGTTCCATTTTCCTACTTTGCTAGTAAATCAACAAAGTCTTGAAAACCAAAATGTTCTCGAGTACCTAATAATATATATTTTAATTAAACAAACATACTACATTATTTAATAAGTTTAATATATTTCAAATATTAATTTCATTGAACGGGATAACGATCGAATAATTGATAAGAGTATAAAATTGTCTTATACCAATAATGTTGTAAATAATAATAATTAATATTATTATTGTAATATCTACCAATAAAAACTATTTTAGAGACAAAAAATAATTAATTGTTATAGTAATTAAAATAGAAACTATTTTAAAGACTAAAAAAATTGTTGCTTTCTAAATTAGTTTATATTATTGTTAAATGGTTTCTAAATTGGTATCTAATTAACAATCAAAGTTTCTACTACTAAATTTAGAATCTAAATAATTGGTAGTTAAAATCTTGGTTGCTACTTAGATACCAATTTAAAAATCATTTAACAATAATAAAAACTAACTTAGAAACAACAAAATTTTGAGTCTCTAAAATAGTTTCTAATTTAGTCACTATAACAACTAATTATTTGTTGTTTTTAAAATTAGTTTCTATTTCATGATTTTCTTGTAGTGGATTAAATTTTTTTCTTGATTTAATTATATGTATACCATAATCCGAAACTCATTTGATCATATATATTTAATCACTTTAATAACATCTTAAAGGAAAATTATATATATTAAATCATAAAAATCATATTAATAGAGATTTACATGAACAAAATTTAAATTCATTCTTATATTTATGAATATTTATCCCATTTAACAATTCAAAATCAAACACTAATTTGAATGTTAAAAAACTTTTTTGCAAATATCTCAATATTTAAATTGAAAATCAAAACCTAAAGACAAAAAATTGTAAGATAACTAACTTTAAAATAAATAAAATTGATTCTCACAATATTATTTTAAAAATTTAAAATTAAAACATTAATATTGTCATGAAAATAAATAAATTCAAGGTCGCTTCTATCACTAGTATGATTTGTACTACACTCAAAATTTATTTAAAATGCAAATACCAATTATAGTTTATATATATTTTATCTCAACCTAGTAAAAAAAAAAGCTAATGGTGTGTTTGCTTATGGAGGTGACCCTGTAGTCGCAGATGAATTAGAGAGTATCATCCCTGTTTGCTTTTGTGAGAGGGGGAAGTTGAGGGTGAGAGTGAATGAAAATATGGGAGTATTGAGGATGCTCTCATAATTGAAGAGAAAAGAAAGTGAACTTATTGAGGTCGCTTCTATCACTAGATGAAAGTCACGTAGGATGTATGCAAAGATGAGAGTGCCCTTATTTTCTCACCTTTTTTACTTACAAACTATCATTAAGAGCTTTGCATGGAAAAGCAGTGCACAATACTCTTCAATTTGCGCATGAGGTTTAATAAAATGGAAAATAATAAAACTATACTTAAATTTAAAATTATATGTAATTAGTTCTTTGAATTTTAAATTTTTTTCTTTTATTTAAAAATGAAACTTTAAATTATTTTAATTAACTAAAATATACGCAAAATTAATCGTTATTTTTTTTATATACAAAGATAAATTTGTAATCTTACAATTTACACTATTCAAAATAATTTAAAATACCTTATAATCACCACATCACGTATTTTAATCAACTTTTATCACAATTCACTCTAACCTACCATAATCCAAACAACTTCACATTTTCCTTCCTTCACACCCTCAACTTTCTATTCTGACACTTTCTAATCTAAACATAAAGTAAAATTATGACGAAATGAAACTTAAAACACAATACTTAAATGTATTAATTGACCTAACTTTTTATTTGAAGGATTCAAAATATAAATTATAATAATTATAATAATAATAATAATAATAAAGTCTCCCTGTTATAAAAAAAATCATTTTTATTATATTATTCTCATCTCAGAAAGCTTATGCGTATTTATCCGAAAAACAATGAAAAGTTATTTTGATTGCACGTGAGTGAGGCGGCTTAACAAATCGAGGAGATGCTCAAGTCATTAATTAAAATAAGTAAATTATTAATATATGTAATCAAATTTTAAATATGAATTTATTACAGTTTATGATAATTTTTAATTTAGCATGTTGCAAGATTTTTAAATGCGCATTGAGAAAGCATTTAATCCGTAATTGCCATTATTAATTACTATTATAGCTTTACAGACTTCATTGATATTTGTGCAGTCGAATATTAATTTATTTGCACTCTTTTATTGAAAATAGAGATGTGTTAATTAGGCATGTTTAATTAAATAATTAAAATTGAGGAGGATAAAATGGCAATAGTTTTAAACATAACTCTAAAAGCATAATATAAATTAATAACTAATATAAGGTAGGTGAATAATGAAATTAATGAAGGTTGTGAATCCTTGTGATACTGTATATGAGACAGGAGAATGTCGAAAGGGACTGCATAATTATTAGGGCAACATCCAAGTTTAAAACTTCATTGATTAGAAACAGTTAGTTTCGGAAAAAAATTGATTATTAAAACACAAACAATTTGTGTTTGTAGTTATATAAGGTTGAAATTTCAGTGATGTCTTTTTAACTGTTAAATAAACAAGGCTGGAAAGAAAATAATTTATTTATAAATATTGAAAGTCCTCAATAAAATGAGTTTTTATTATTCTTTTAATATGAAAAAAACACCTTATTTTTTAAGTTAAAAAACTCATCCTCTATATATAAGAGGTTTTATGTATGGTTGTGTCTCCATCGAAAACAAAGAATTCTTAAAAAGTAAAAATGTTAGACACTAATAATAATAATAATAATGAAAATAATAATTGAAAAGGGTAAAGGCAAGGAAGTGCAAAGGTGTGAGAAGAAAAGAAGAATGATGAAGAGAAGAGGTGACTGATATCATTCATTCACTGCAGCAGCAGCATCACCACCGCAGCAAACACACATCAAAGAAGAAAAAAGAAAACCTTTGGATCCCAAAAAAGCCATCTTTTTTCCCACCCCACTTTCTCTCTTCCCAAACACCGCCGTATTTCGCTTTCTCCTTTCATTTATCCTTCCCATGCCATACTCCTCTTCAATTCCCCTTTTTTAATCTTATCTTGCTTCTCTCTAACCCTTTCTTCTTCCATAAAAGTGACACATCAAGTGTTGTTACTATTGGAGAGGAAAAGGGTCTCATTCTCTCTCTCTGACTCTCTCTTTTGCTCTCACAACACACCCTTACTCTTTTTTTCTCTTGTGTGATTGCACTCTCTCCGATGGGAGCTCGTTGCTCTAAATTCTCTCTCTGCTGGTGGCCTTCCCACGTCAAATCAAACCTCCATGATTTGTCTGATAATGGTGACTTTCCTTTCCTACTTCACTTGGAACACACTAAAACAAAAGCAAGAAGGTATTTTTAATTTGAATGCTAACTTCATTTCTGCTTTTGATTTGTGGGTGCAGATGACGATGGGAAGAGGAATGAGAAGGATCCTTGGGGAGGGTTCAGTGAGTACAGTTTGGATCAGCTGAGAGTTGCCACCTCAGGATTCTCACCAGACAACATTGTCTCGGAACACGGTGAGAAGGCTCCAAATGTTGTCTACAAAGGGATGCTTGAGGATGATAGGTTGGTTGCTGTGAAGCGCTTCAATAAGTCTGCTTGGCCTGATTCTCGACAATTCCTAGTTCGTGCTACTGCTTCTGCTTCTGCTTTTTGCTTTTTCTTGCTGTGTGTGGTGTGAGTGGAATTTATGTCTGATTTTGGTGTCTTGTTTGGTTGGACTTTTCAGGAGGAGGCACGTGCTGTGGGGCAGCTGAGGAATGAGAGATTGGCTAACTTGGTTGGGTGTTGCTGTGAGGGAGAAGAGAGATTGCTTGTTGCAGAGTTCATGCCCAATGAAACACTCTCTAAACACCTTTTTCATTGTGAGTTTTCCATTTATTTTATTTTTATGTGTTTTATTTTTATTCAGCAATCAACAGAAGAGAAGATCTAATTTGATGTCATTTAGTTAAACCCCTTTGGCATTTTCAATATTTTGCTTTAGAAGCTACATCAGGAGTCAAATTTGAGTGATGTGCTCTCTCAAATTTGTCCCCTGATTGTTGACGCTGTTTATGAAATATCGTTCCCATTTTAATCCCTTGATTTTGTGACTCAAATGATCTGCTCTGGCAGGGGAAGCCCAGCCTATGAAATGGGCAATGAGGCTGAGGGTGGCCTTATATTTAGCTCAAGCTTTGGAATACTGCAGCAGTAAAGGAAGGGCATTGTACCATGATCTTAATGCTTATAGAATTTTATTTGATCAGGTACTTCAGCTTTTAACCTCTTTTGTGCCTCTTTCCTTGTATTTTGACAACTTATGTGGTACCATATTGGTGGACAGGAAGGCAACCCTAGACTCTCTTGTTTTGGACTCATGAAAAACAGTAGGGATGGCAGAAGCTATAGTACAAATTTAGCCTTCACGCCTCCAGAGTACTTGAGGACAGGTAATATAGCCTTTTCTTTAATATTGTATTACTTGGGGGGCTAAAGGGCCCTTTTGTTAATTTCTTGCCTTCTGATTTTTTAAATTCCCTAATTGAGCTAATGTGTGATTGAAATTTGGCAGGAAGAATCACCGCGGAAAGTGTGGTTTACAGTTTTGGCACCCTATTACTTGATCTTCTGAGTGGAAAGCATATCCCACCAAGTCATGTACATTCCATCTTTCCCATTTCATGTTCATTTTAATTTAAGGTGGCATTGTGTTTAGTAAATCTTTGACCTTTAGAATTTCAGCTCTTTATGGTTGGATTTGACTAGATTTGTAGTAACATCATGTGATGGTTTGGTTTAAAATGATTATATTGTATATAGTGTTTCATAAATAAGGAGGTATATAGTGTTTCATAAATAAAGAGGTACTATAATGCATACAGTGTTTCATAAATAAAGAGGTACTATAATGCAGGCACTTGACCTTATCCGAGGCAAAAATTTTCTGTTGCTGATGGACTCGTGTTTGGAAGGTCATTTTTCAAATGATGATGGAACTGAGTTAGTGAGGTTAGCGTCGCGTTGTTTACAATATGAACCTCGTGAGAGACCAAATGTTAAGTCGCTTGTGACTGCTCTGACCCCTCTTCAGAAAGAAACTTCGGTATGCCCTTCTTTTTGTCTCAAGTTATTCTATTACAATTCAATCAAGGATCAAAGTTTACTTGGCTGATTGTATATGCCAATGAAGCCTGTTGGAATCAGAGAAACGTATTTGGTTTGAAACTTGTGGTATTTAGCAGGTACCGTCATATGTTTTAATGGGCATACCAGATCAAAGTCTGTCATCAAAGGAAACAGTTTCATTAACACCTTTTGGTGACGCTTGTTCCAGAAGAGATCTCACTGCAGTACATGAGATTTTGGATAAAGTGGGCTATAAGGATGATGAAGATGTTGCAAATGAGGTAATTCTTAGGTTCTATTTCTTCCTCTACTTAGACTTTTATTCAGAGGGTATTTTATTTTTGTCCACACAGTTTTGAAACCTGCTTGATGTCAGATCTAGTTGTTTGAAAACTTTGTTTTACCATGCGCGCACACACGCACACATTGAGTAAACCCTATGTTCCGGTTTTTAGAGCGTAAGTTAACTGTCTAAGTTTCTTCCAATTGGTTCTGTTGCTTTTAGATCAATGTTTAATGAAGTGGCAAAGGCTTTTTCACTGTGTTGAAAATGGTCACACACTATATGTCTTTGGTCTTATATATATGGCGTGACATTTTGCTAGAAAGACACTGGTCATGGGTAACTAAAGACATTTGTGAATCTTTCATATCCATGACAGTTTACCTTTGCATTTCTTCATTCTAATGCATCTTCTGGTTTTGGTCTGCTTTTTCTATGCCACCATTTTAGAGAAACAAATTCTGTGTAGTATGATATGACAAACAAAGTGTATTTTGCTAATTCTTTTGTAGTTCATAGCACAGTTAGACACTCCTTGTAGAATGATATTTATGGATTTGTATTTTGCCTCCTTTCGTGTTGTCACAGCTTTCCTTCCAAATGTGGACAAATCAAATACAAGACACTCTAAATTCGAAGAAGCAAGGCGATTCTGCTTTCCATGCTAGAGACTTCTCTACAGCCATTGACTGCTATACACAAGTAAGTCAGTTAGAGATTTGTGAATTTGTTATCCAGAAAAAAAAATTCAAAACATCCAAACTTCAACTCTTTATAACTTCAGAGTATCTATCCTTTATCACTGCAAAATTAATGATTACTTTGTTAATGAAGTATTTACTGGGATGTCCACCAACATTTCTTTTTCTAGATTGAATGTTTTGGCTATAGTAATTTTGGTAGAATAAAGGAGGGTAATTTGGATTCACCAAAAACCTTGGAAAATTAATGCTTGGGGCAGTTTAAATTAATACTATATATCTTCGAAGTTGAAAAAAGAGGGAGGAATGTCTAAAGTAGACATTACCCAAGCTGGTTAAACCTCACGAATACCATGGATCATATGTTCCACACCATTACGTTGAAAAAAGAGGGAGGAATGTCTAAAGTAGACATTACCCAAGCTGGTTAAACCTTACGAATACCATAGATCGTATGTTCCACACCATTACTCGCAAAGCATTGTAAATGAAGATTCATCAACAGTTAATGGATATTCATGCCAACTTTCTTTTGCTAGACAGTTTCATGATTCTTGTTTTTGTTTTGTGTGTAGTTCATCGACGGTGGAACCATGGTATCACCTACAGTGTATGCCAGACGCTGCTTATGCTATCTGATGAATGACATGGCACAAGAAGCACTTGGAGATGCCATGCAAGCTCAATCTATATCTTCTACCTGGCCCACTGCATACTATCTTCAAGCAGCTGCTCTCTTCAGCCTTGGCATGGACAATGATGCACAGGAAAGTCTTAAAGATGGAACAACACTGGAAACCAGGAAGTATAGAAACTGAAACTGTATAGTCTTTTCTCTCTTCTACTTCCCCTCATTTATCAACCGAAATTTTTATATATCACTGTTAGTTGTATGTAATTTATATATGCTTTTTAGACTCTTACGATGACTCTATGGCCTCCCTTGCATTCTCTTGTATTTTTGGCCCAATGATGTGAATCTCATTGCTCAGATTCTCATAAAAGATGTCCTATTTCCCACCTAAATTCTTAACAAGTTAACGAAGAAGTAAATATCAGTATTTTTCGCTTCTTCAACCACTATGTGTAATTTGTCAGTAACAAGCACTCATATTTTTATTTGATAGATGTTTCATGATGAATAACTGTATAACCAGGATTAGATTCCATAATTCTCAGAAGTTTCAAACAAGGTGATGGCTCATTCTAGTTTCACACTTTCACGCAAGATCACTCTATTCACACGTGTAATTTGATTTTGTAGAAAATTTATGCATCAGAACTTAAAATACTTAAAATGTTTCGATTATGAATTAGTAACATTCTAACAAACATAGTTCAACATTTAAATGTTTGCTGGTAAATTAGTAGTTTAGTACCGTTCAGAACAAATTTATAAGCAATAGAGAATCATAACATGAAGAAAGCAGCTATGAATAATAGACACGTCATATATATATATATATATGTATATATATATATTATAGTATAATATATTATATTTATTTAAGGTTATTTTTTTTTCATTTTAATATGATTATTATAAAAAAATATTATCTTTAATATTTTATTTTATTTTCTCAAGTAAAAGTTTAATATTATCTTAAAATATTAATCTTTAATAAAACTTTAATTTACTATTTAAAAATAGATTTAAATTATAAAAAATAATTTTATGTTTGTAATTTAAAAATTAAGTAAAATAAAATAAAATATTTAAATTATAAAAAAATACATAATATTATATAATAAATTGTATTTAAATTTAAAAATATAAATTAAATAATAATTTTAAATTCAAAATAAGAAAGTTCCTATTTGTCTAATCCCTCATCCTCTTTTATCTTTCACACTTTGTTTACCTCTTTACCTCTTGTCACCATTACCACTCCGCTCTCATCATCTTCATGTTGAAAATGTTGTTTATCTTCAACGAAATTCTACGTTTTCTATCGTTCAACGTCATCAATCTCTTGTCTCCAAAGTTAGAAGTTTGCGTCGTTGTTGTACTGTATTTTAGTAGGAGAATAGGAAAATCGCGAATTTGTGCAACGTCGTCTTCTCTTTTCTTACTAGTTTATTGTGTGATAAATGTGTTCAAGAAAGTTGATCATATCATCTTCAACATACTCCTTTTCTTACTAGTTTATTGTGTGATAAACGTGTTCAAGAAAGTGGATCATATCATCTTCAACATACTAAAAAATTATATTGTGCTCGTATCCATTGTATGTCCATGTATAAGATGCTTTCAAAGCATAAAAGGTATATCTATTGTATGTCCATGGCTAACATGTTTTCAAAGCATAAAAGCCATATTTGTAAATCATGTAATAGCTTCATAGAAAAGTAGTACAATATCATATTAATATATATATATATATATATATATATATATATATATATATATATATGAAACCTTGTCCACTCCTTTCAACAAGAAGTTATGATTTGAAAATTGAAGACGTTGCTAAGTATTCAATTAATCCTACTCTCAACCATATACAATGTAGCTAAAAGAAGCATGTAAAAATCAAGTTAAGGTTTCAAAGTTTTTCTACTATGTTGGACACAGTATCATTTATGTGAGAAACAAGTCTTGAATTTCATGATTTCAAGAAGAAAGAAAAGAACAAGATAGTGTGGGCAAGGAAGAAGAAATACTATTCTGGAAGGAAAAAAAAAACTGTATTCTCATTCTTTTTCTAACTACGTAACTCTTACATAGATAATGTTTTATACATTCTAAAGGAAAAAAAAAACTTAGGTTTTGGAACAGAGCCCACAAGAAAGATACAAGTCCAATAACATAAAACTTAAAACCCTCCCTCAAGCTGGAGCATGTATGCAAAGAACTTCAAGCTTGCTGTAAGTTTATGGAAACTGTTTTGCTCGAGGGCTTTTGCTAAAAAATCTGCAGGTTGTTCTGCAGATCAAATGGGCAGGAGATGGAATAAATTCTGTTGTAGCCTTTCTCGAACAACATGACAATTAATGTCAATGTGTTTTGTATGTTCATAAAAGTTACTATTAAGAGAAATATGTCTGGCTGCTTCTGAGTCACACTAAAGACATGCAGTTTTGAAGGTGGTGACATGGAGATCTCTTAGAAGAAAGATCAACCATTGTAGCTCACATGAGGTTGAAGCCAAGGCACGATATTCTGTCTCTGAGGATGATAGAAACCGTGCTTTGCTTCTTGCTTTTCCATAAAATCAATGAGTCTCCTAGAAAATTGTAGAAGCCAATTGTTGAGAGTCGAGTCATGGAACATGATGCCCAGTCAGAGTCACTAAAAGCTTTTAAATGCAAAACATAATTCTTTGAATAGAAGAAACCTTGTGCAGGTGCAACTTTTATGTATCGTAGCACATCTTGAACGACACGATGATGATGGATTGTAGGCTTCTGAACAAATTGACTCAAATGTTAAACTGCAAAGCATATATCTGGTATAGTATTTACAAGATACAAAAGACGTCCAATGAGTCTTCTATAACTTGAAGGTTCATGAATGTCAGGTTCTTCAAACATATTCTCTACCTTTTTCTGCATGGGTGTGGTTGCTGGTTTTGCACACAATATTTATCTCATGCATGTCATTACCGGTTAGAATAATGTCATCTACATCCTATGTAATTACTATGTAACTTTTGACACCATACAATAAAATTTGCAGTGAATGGGATGAAACTAGGTCCCTTCAGTGATCAAAGAAAATTTAACAACTACCACAAACAAATTCTTTAGTATTATTATAATTTTTATTATACTTATTATTATTAATAATATTAACGATATTGATAATATTAACAATATTAATAATATGAATATAATTTATATTATTGATAATATGAATATAATTTATATTATTATTATTATTATTAATATAATTATTAATAATAATAAGTATAATAAAAATGATAATATGACCAAAAAACTTGTTTGATCTAGTGGTTAATGCTTCCTAGTGGAGTACAGTTTTTAACATGCTGAAAGGATTCATCAGTTTGAGTGAAGAGAGAAATGTTCTTCTCGGATGAAAAATCAAAATTATAAAGTCCTACACCAAGCCTAACTCGTCCAATCATCTTGGATGTAGAACAAATAATATATTCAGTGCAAATTCGATAATAAATAAAACATTGTATATTATGAAATCTTCATATAAGACTATGGTCAAAATTTCAGACTCAATTTCATAGTAAGTCAAGAAAAAAGACATATCACAGGTTACATGATCTGTGACTCCGGTATCAAGAATTCGAGATTTTGGATTTGTTTTACCTTTCTCAAGAGGTTGATTACTGACAACATTACTGATTATTCATTTGAATAATATCAACTATTTTCTGCATTTGTTCAGTGATAAAGCATTCAAAATTTGATGATTTAGAAACTTATCTTGTGGAGAATATCTTTCAGCCACCTGCTCTTCAAGATTTTCTACCGCATTTGTAAAAGCGTGTGTGATTCTCTGTTTAATCCATGGTGGATAACCATGTTTTAAGTAACATTTATCCACAATATGGTTTATCTTATTGCAAAAAGAGCATTGCTTTCCAAAATTCTTTCCTCTGCCTCTGCCATTTCCTTTCCATCCACTGGTGTTCCGTTTTTTACTAGATTGACTTGCAGAATCTTTGACTTTATGACAACAACATCACCGAAATTTCTTTTTTGTCTCTCTTGTTGCAAAGCAAGAGAAAAAACTTTGTTTATACCTGAGACTTTATATTGTTATAAGTATCTCTGAGGCCTTTTAGAAAAAACAAAACTCTCTCTAATTCTTTGTACTTGAGGATGGTCTTGGACAATCTACAAGTGCATTTGACACTACAGACGCATGTAGGAATGGGTCGCAGTGAATCCAGTTATTCCTACAATATTTTTGAACCTGAGTAATATTTATAAATGTTTCTCTCTCCTTTTCTGATCGAATTCATTTTTTAACGGAGATCATAAGTGTGGAAATGGATGCTTTTGGAAAATCTCTCCTTCATATCTTCCCAAAAATCCCTTGTGTTGTCAATGTAAATGGCGCTTTGTGTGATAAGACTCCGATTAATCCACAAAATCACAATGACATTGCAGCGTTCCCATGCTTCATATTGCTTGCTCTTGCATGTCGATTCTGGAATCTCTCAATTGAAAAAATTAAATTTGTTCTTCAAGAGCAAAACCTTTTTCATCGCACAACTCCATGAATAATAGTTACTACCGTCAAGTGGAAGCAAAACTAGCACTGCTCCTGGATTCTCTCCGAGATGAAGGTGGTAGGGACCCGTTGGGTCTTGTAAAGGGTCCTCGAAAGCCATAAAAGAAAAAAAATAAGAGGATACAAGAATATAAAGAAAATAAAAAAGAAACAGAATATCAGAGCGAGCGCAGTAGGTCAGAGCAAGTTTACCCCTATGATATCATCTTGAATTTCATAATTTCAAGAAGAAAGAAAAAAACATGATAATGTAGGCAAGGAAGAAGAAAGACTATCCTGGAAGGAAAACAAAACTGTATTCTCATTTTTTTCTAATTATATAACTCTTATATAGATAATATTTTATACACACTAAAAGAAAAAAAAAACCCTTCAACTTTGAAACAAAGCACACAAGAAAGATACAAGCTGAATAACATAAAACAAAAAAACAGGTGCACATGAAAATCCTGCTGATCCCGCAAATAAAAAAAACCGTCATTGCTAATTGTTAAAATAATAACTCATTCAAATAAATATACGTTTGTTTTCCTGCTTGACACAACAAAAATTATGACACGAAAATAAAAAAATAAAGTTCTAAGCATGTTACTAAACAGCATAACCTATAAACTTACAAATCAATTCTTACGTGGGTTGGTTTATGATGCTCACTGGTTCAACAGATCTGTTAAATATATCATAATAGTTGAAGCCAAAATGCAAAAATCAGAAGCAAAAAAAAAGCGTAAAGAAATCCACTATGAGAAGATGATAATAAGTGAAGAGTTTGAGTGAGTATGACAAATGTATGAGCAGGGCGCAAAGTCTGTAAAAGGAAATTTATTGAGTGTCAGAGGCAACTGACAAACACGAAAAAACATGTGAATGATACTTAAATTCATGTAAGGCATTCTATGTTTTCATATTTAATGTTGCTAAAAAAAGTATCACAAAAAAGGATGAATGAGCCGAATTAAACATGTCTTGTACCTAAAGTTGCAGATTTAATTCCTCAATATCAAAATATGGCAAGTCTTTTCTAAGAACCTTGAATCTGGAAAATTTTCCCATGTCTGCCTTCTCACACTAAAATTCATGTACCAAAAAAGGATTACAGAAAAAGATAAAATTATGTTCTTTGCTTCTTCCGGACAAATTCTTAACGTCCTTTCATAGTACCCCCATAATTTTTTTAATTTTAAAAATATACTTATGCAAATAGTTCAATATTTTTTTAATTTTAGATTGTCTAATTCTAAGACTTTTCAGATTATACAATATAAAATATAGTAAAATAGATCTAATGTATCTTGGGTTATATAATTCAAAATACAAATTTGTATTCTGAAATATCATTTAAATTTAATGTTAGAATAAAAAAATTGTATTTTAAATTGTAAAATCTAGAATAATAAAATCTGAAATATAATGTATTCCAGATTTAACAATCTGAAATACAAATCACAATTTATAGTTTGAATAAAATTTGAAATACAAATTTATAAGTTTTATAATCTGAAATACAAAATTTGTATTTTGAATTCTATAATTTAAAATATAAATTTTGTATTTTGGGTTGAAAAATACAAACTACAATTTTTTTAATTTAGATTATAGTATCTAAAACGAATAATTTTAGTATTTTAAAAAATATGGGATATCAGAAGAAAATATGGAGGTGTAGTAAGAATTTTCATATTTCTTGTTTTGAAACGAACCCAATTGGGCCATATTATAAGGCCATCATGCTAACATGTTTTTATCAAAACATTATCTTTGTAGGAGTTCGTTAATACGCTATATGTGTGACTTTTATTTTATAGTTATATTTTTTTAATGAAATAATTTATAAGCATTTGATATTATTAAATTTGTAACTAATATTTTAACTACAAGAAAAATACTAATATTTTAGTGCACATAAGAGCCTTCATAACATAATGCATGTAGACCATGACCCCAAATAAGTTTTAAGTGGTTACAGAATACAACTATTTTTTAAAATAATAAAAATGAAAACCAGTTTGGTGTAAAAAAAATGAAAACCAACTCAATAAATTTACCCAAATTAATTCACATTAACCTATAAAATGACTAGATTGAGTTAAATTTGTTTTGAGAGTGAGTAAGGAACTCCATTCAACTGAACTCATTTAAACTCGTTTATCATCACTCTTACCATATAACATAATCTATTAATATTATTATACTATAATTTTTTAATAGGTATTTTAATTATCAAAAGTAAGTGTCACTTCTTTATAAAAAAAATATTTTTTAGCTGTCATTAAAATAATATTAATTCCTAGTTGATCAATTATGAGAGAATATAATTAACAATACAAATAAAGAAGATAAAATTTGTGGAATGATAGCAATAACATACAATTAAACTAATTGTTTTTATTTTTCTCTTATTTGGTACATTTATTTTATGTTCTGCACATATTCTGAAGCACAAATATAGCATTTCAACCAATCCACTGAAAGTATCAAAACTATGATGATGGGTTGGTGTTGCCACTGTTAGCTCCTAATCAGCTTCCAGGGTCCTGACCCAGTTCCAATCCTGCATCAATGTGATTTCTTTAATTCATCAATGTTGTAAGAATAGCAAAACCATTAGGAAAAAAAAATACAGGTGAATTTCTACCTCAGAAGGCCCACAATTGCTCTAAGACCCATATAGATGCTCAAAGCAATCCAAATTCCTGTGAAACCGCCAACAGATGATAAAACAAGTAGACAGATTATGCTGACAATTGCCACCACAACCTGTGAAAGTGAAAAGAAGATCATAATGAAGAAAATCAGTTTCTATTCTAATGATTCTTTGGTTCATACTTAATACCACACAATAGAATGAAGCAGTTTTGAATATTGACCCTGCATCGTTTATAACGAGTAGTAGTGCATTGAAAGGAACAAAATGTTTAACTATATAATCTATTATAGCATGAAAGAAAATACCCACCAATGAAATGGCTGAATATGCAAAATCAGATGCCCCAAAGTTGATACCATCAAATACAAATGCCAAAGCGTTGAGGGGTTGAGTGGCTGCTACAAACTGATCAAAATAATGATTATGAATTTAAGTTTCACCGCTTTGGAATTGAAAAGATGAGCTAGTGATTTGAACATAAGTTACCGGGATCCCAATTCTAATGAGGTGAATGACATTAACATCTTTGGTAAATAGTTTAGCTCCAAAATGCAGTCCTGTTCCAAGAATGAATGCAAGAGCTAACCCCAGAACCAAACCCAGCTGCAGTATAATTGCTTGTTACATTGCAACTAATCAATTTGTTGCAGAAAGATAGGGAAATATTTCCACATTGTAAAGAACCTGTAATACTCGAGATGCAGTTGCTTCGGCCTTCTCATAGTCCTTGTTAGCAAATGCACCTGCAAGAATTGCCTGAAACAAGCATGATATCATCATAGAAGTTATCAATAATTGGAAATAGATTGAGATCGAAAGTTTCCTTTCTTTTGCTCCTAAAGAGTGGCACGATATAAAAATCAATCATTATTCTTACACCCACTTACAAATATGATCACTTCAACAAATTTTTGTTATGATTAACTTTAAATAATTTTGATATTAAGAAATGAACTTTAAGTCAAACTTAACCTTATATAACCGACTTATAAGGTGAGTTCTGCATTCAGTTTTATGACTCATAAGGTGAGTTTTGCATTCAGTTTTATACTATAAAATGTCCTTATTTCTAGTGAAGGGGAAAACTCCAACAAATTGAGTTTAATGCCTATGCTAGGTTGGTGTAAAAACTTGTATATGTTGAATCAATCGAAAATCACCTCTAATGTGACTTTTCATGTAATTATTGTATAAATGAAAATGATCATACTTGATAGTTTATGATAGGATGATGACATAAAAATGTTTTATACTACCAGCATATAGTCTATCTTCTCAAAAGGATTCATGTGCATGTCATTGATGCTTTATGAAGGCTTTGGTATGAAACATGCATGATTAGCACAGCGGGACAATGTGATTGTATCTAACCTGTCCGGCAACAGCCAGACCATCGGCAAGAAGGGACACAGCTAACCAAATCTGCAGGCAGACTTGAAATGCAGCCATGGATGTTGGTCCCTTGCGTGCAGCTAATGCTGCTGCCAGTGTCACACAGAATGTTACAGCAATTACTCTTACAAATAATAGAAAGCCTGGATGAAAAAGTTGAAACAGGAAAGCGAAAATGTAGTGTCAAATGTCAAGGATCAAGCGCTTGGTGACCTTAATCCAAGGGAAACATTTAATAATAAAAGTGTGAACTTGAATGCAAAAGGAAAGATGAAGAGCAAGGTAGATATTTTAGAAGCACCAAATAATGTGATTAAACACCATGAAATGAATTCATCAGATTGAGAAAATTCTATGCTTGCTTTCATTAGTGTCATTGCAAGTTAATCACTTATAATGCAAGAAAATTCTATAAAGTTAAGTTGGTGGAACTGGTAATCTGTTTTGTAATATAGGATATGAAGCTTTTAAGAATTTATTTCTATAATAAACTAAAAAATGTACATGCCATTCCCTTTTCAAGGCTTTGGTCCAGCAAAATAAATCCTTACCATTTTTAAGAAATCGATGAAATTGTAGATGCTTGATGCTTGGCGGTATAAGATCAACTTTTTCCATCAAGCTCCACAGGAGCATAAGTGAAATTAGGTACCTAAATCACCAGTTAATTAGAAAATAAGAGATGACTTAGGCCAAAAGGAATAAAAGGAAAATAAGAGATGAGTGACGTGATTATGCTTCCAAAAGATGTTTCCAGACTCATTCATATTTCAATGGCAGTTTAATCAGTGCAATGAAATGAGACTCACTGAGATATAACATGAGCAACAGCTGCACCACTGACCCCGAAGCGGAAAACAAATATGAATAAAGGATCAAGGGCTACATTGGTCACATCTCCTACCACTAGACCACATCAGAGAAAGAGCCATTAGAATCAGATAACAGCAGGATATTGCTACACTCAACATGTAACAATACAATTCGGTTAAGGCATACATGTGGCATATAAAGGTGTTTTAGTGTCTTTGAATCCTCGGAAGATTCCCTGCATAGTTAACGAGAGAAGAACTGCAGGAGCACCAAGAGACCTCAATGTCAGGTAGTTATGTGCATGGTTTAGCATAAGAGAGTCCTGTATAGATGTTGTGTACTAATTAGCAATCATCCATCATGCTGGTACAAGGTCGTATCACTGAAGGAACACGTTGAAATAAATGCCAACTGCTAAAATCTAGAAGAAACATTCTCAATATTTCCATAAAGCACTTACTGAGGTTACTCCCATGAAGTTCAATAAAGGTTTTGCAGCAGATATGAGGAACATTGCTTGGATGATGCCAACAATGCCACCGATAAGTAATGCTGATGAAGCAGAAGAGATATGTCTTTTCTTATGTTCAAACTTAACTATATTAAAGTCAATACCAATCAAATCTGATTTTTGCACATTTCCACCTGTGTCTGACCAGAAAAAGAAAGGGTTTAAAATGTGCCATGTATAAACCTCTTTTTATTGGCAGTCCTGTGGAGCAATAAGATGTTACTCCAGAAGATACCTTTTTCAAGTGGTATTAGTTCTTTCATTTCAGCATCTATAATTGGACTTGCCTCCAACCATTCATTCTTCTCTACTTGAGGACAGGCTCCAGAAAGGGTATCTTCCTCAGCCACAAAAGAGGTAGTGACACTGACAAGTGGGAATATTGCAATTCTTGATATTTGATTGAAGAGTGCTATGGCCACCCCTACAGCTGCAAGCTCCACTGGACCTGTAGGCATGGACCATTAATATTCAACAATAGATAGCCATGTCATTTAGCAAACTTAGATTGAGACTGGTGTGTGTTGTCTATACTGAGCTCAAAGCTACTAAAGTAGTAGAAAATACCTATTTGACCAATAAATGCTGTGTCAACCAGTGAAGCAATAGGGTCAGCTGTCAAAGCCATTGCTGAAGGCAATGCAATTGATAATATTTCACGACCAAGATTGTCAGATTTGAAAACTAGTCTGCATTGAAATGAAAATCAGAAACTGCATCAGAATTAGGAGTGTAACAGAACAATCATTTAGAATGAAAAACCAATATCAATGTGGTCAAAACCAATATAAATGATACTGTGTATTTTGTTTAATGAACAAACTAAACATTTTACAGAAAATGTTAAAAGAATTTCAGGAAAACAAAAGAAGATAGTTTCCTTGTACGTTAGGGAAAGAAGGAGAAAGATAAAAAAAACAGCACACAGAAAATAAAAAGAAACAAAAAAGATAAAAGGACTGTGACTTTTCCCACCGTTAATAATAACTTGTGTATCTAAAGATGGTCATTCGTTTAGAGTTTCTAAGTTAAGGTACATAAATTGATTTGAAGTACAAGAGAACTTATCAAAAAATTATCTAAAATTTACTCATTTGAAATGCTATTAAATCCTACCTAGCATCTTTAAACAAACTGAAAATTGGAATTCTCCTTTCATTTCCTGCTGAATAAACGGTATCTTTGTCAGCCATCTTATCTAGGATGACAAACGTGCTTCTTCACTGAACAAAAGTAGCAGAGAAATTCAAGTCATGAAAAGGATACATGATAAGCTTCAATATATAGAAATGCATTGTCATTTTAGTTTTCTGGTTGGGATTTTTGCATGATGTGATGTCAGAATTCAGAGGTGGTTTGTCCATGTTTATTTGGTTAAATTTCCAATTGAAAAACAGTTTAGAAAGAGAAGTGTTACCTATCTCAGTTTCAGAGGAAGTTCAAAGGAAATTTCCTCTGAAACAGCTTTAAAGTATGAAACCTGAGAGTAAGATTAAATAGACAAGCACAAGTCTTCTTAGGATGAAAGCAAATGCCTGAGATTCTATTTGGTGAAACAACATCTAATGTGAGCATTGAAATCTATGTTCCCATTATTAACTCAACAACAAAGGGTATAGAGTAGTTAGCATGCCCCATGCACACATTATATCACATAAAATTTTGATGGGTAGGAAGAGTAGGAGAAAGAGAAAGAAGTGTAGAACCGAACAAAAACATTTAAGGTGCATAGGTGGCAGTAATGCCAAAGATAAAACAAAAGTGGCAGTGTCCTGCAGAAGAAAACCACAACCCTTTTTAGGAAACAGTGAAAGAGTAAGGACAATGACAGCCACGTTCCACATGAAAGGCTTCCGTGATTGTTTTTCTTTTGGTATCTGAAAAGTTTAGAGTAAGATAACAGAAACATCCTTTGGTAATGTCATAAGAAATCACTGATCTCAACCAAGAGTTATAAGGAAATTCACTTATTATTGTACAAATAAGAAAATCCAAGAACCAAACATAAGTCACAACCTGACACTCCTCTGTTGAAATTCCGTGATGGTATCTTGGAGCTATGTGGAAGTGCATTGCGTCTGCTTTCACAATTCTCTTGTTTTCTGCATATTGCCAACTTCCTGCAAATAGTGCTGCTCAATCGTCATCATCATGAATGGTGTTAGTTAGTAAATTTGAGGAGATAAAAAGAAGTAAAATGTTACTTTCACAATTGAAAGAGTACATTGAAAGACATATGTCAACAAGAGTGTGATGTAATGCAATTTTAAAATTACTCAATTTCGGTAAAAAAGTTAATTTTTTTTAGGGTTGTTAATATATCAACACTTATAAAAGAAGATAAATCATAAAAAAATATATATATATAAAAGAAGATAAATTAAATGGATGCATGAAAATTTGGATACATGAGAAGGAGAAGAATAAAATTTCCATTTGTAAGAAAATGAAATAAAAATATTAAAGTTATTGTTTGAAAACTTGAAAAATGAATTTGATTTTAAGAATAAGTTATGTAAAACGAAGTAGGTCATGGAGAGCATGAAAAATTATAATTATTTAGTGAGTGCTTATAGGCAAGTGAATTTTCAACAAGTTTAGTGTAAAGTGCCACTTAAATGAAAATTACTATAAAAAAATGGGTTTTAAATAGGAAATTGGCGTGTTTTTATTATAAATTTAATGATGACGAGATGATAATGACTATTATCAACTTTTCGTTTCACTTGTTAAAGTTTGGCACATTGATAATTTGTTTTTGTATTATTGTTTTCTATTGCTTGTTTATCATTTATTGAACTTTTTCCCTACTTTAAGTTATTAAAAAAATCTAATTTAATTCCAATAATATTTATTGTTGTGATTCATTTTAATTTCAGCATTGCCGTTTAGTTTTGCACATTTCTTTCTAAATCAATTTATATATAAAGAACAACTTAATATATATATATATATAAACTTTGTTTTATATTTGTTTAAAAAATCATCAAACTCGTACGAATATGTGAAAATATTTTTTCTTAGAATCTAAACTAGTTGTTTTATTGAAATTTATTGCTTTTTTTGTAAGTCTAGATTATTTTTATATCATCTTCATTTCGCTTAAATTGAAAGTTTTAAAATTATTAGTCTAAATAAAATAGTTTGCAATTTGTATTTCTTTTTTGACTAATCGAATTGAAAATCCAATTTTCACCGAAATCAGTCAGGGATACTGGTAGGTATTAGCAATAATTATAAATCTTTTTTAAATTACTTATTCAGTAATTCCCTTACTTAAAAAGTTAAATTCTTTTTAGTATATTTTTTATGATATTAAATACGAATACTTTTTAATTTAATCCTTATTTTATTTGTATAAAAATATTAATAAGAAGTTGTTAATAAAAGTGTAGTAAGAGTACACTAAAATTGAGTAAAACAAACCAAAGGTGAAATATTTACTCTTACGAACCAATCAATTCATTCAAACTGTTTAAAATACCGAATATTAATCAATAAGATTTAATTAGAAGTAATGATTAAAAAATATTTTTATTAATATATATTGTTAATATTAAATGTTATATTTTTATATTTTTTTACTTTTAATCATTTTGCTATTTACTACTCTTAAAATAATGATTAGCAAAAATGTGAATATATTTGTATTTTTATTAAATGCCTTTTTTTAGTTATGTACCAATGTTTCAAAATACTCTAGCATTCTTTCCATTGCAATTCAACTTTCTTTATGTTAAGATTAAATGTTATAACAACTTTTCTTTCTATAAGTATTAAATTTTCAACTTCTCCATATATTTGTTTCGTCTATGGCAAAAGAAAATGCTTTTATACTGGAAAATAAAACTAAAGTTCCTTGAAAAAAAATACAAAATTGCATTCGCGCAAGTATCAGTTTTTTTTTTAAATTTAATTCGATTTTATTATTTTTCTTAAACATTAAATGTTTTGTAATACGCTTTTGTTTGATTTTAAAATATTTATTAGGGAAATTAGTTTATATATATAAAAAAGACACATTTTCTCGAAATTTTATTTGATTCAATTCAACTTTTTCAAAAGTAGTAAAAAATTCAAAATAAATTGAATCAGAAACTATAGTTCAAACGGATTTATTTGGACCCAGCAAACAATAAATGTTTCTTCTTACACCTTCAAAGAATTTGAACATCTCCCGTTCATTTTCAAAATGTAGAAAGTACATTTCAGAAAATTCACTCCTTGATGAACAGGTGCCATAAAAATTTATGGGTTTATCGAAGGAAAAAAAATCCCAAATTATTATTATGTGGGCCTCTGAAACTTCGAAAGCAGGTGTTGTTTAATCATTTTTGCTTCATATAATAAGTCATTTTCTCTGTTGAGAATGTTTGTTAAAATCTTCTAGTTTGAGTCTTTAAAACCCCTCCTTAAATCAGCAACAACGTTATAATAGTATTCAGAGTAAGAAAAAGTGGATGCATAGAAAAACATTTTGAAAGTATTATTGCACTCATTAATATAATACCACTACAGTTTATCTAAAAGAGATCAATACTGTTCAGAAAACTCAGAGATTCATAACATTGAAAGCAAGCTTTCACCGCAACATAGATAACAACATTTAAGGGTTTATGAACACAAGTGAGATGATGATAACTTGTCAAATGCTGAATCATACTAAAGTCTACACAACACAAGAATATAACATTTGTTCAGCAAAATTTAATAATTTATAGAAAAACGCATTCAAGGCATACAACTACAACATATCCTGAATGGCAGGATGTCCTTACATTTCAGAAAGAAAATGAAATGTTCTACCCGGGTCTAAAAGGACCAACTGTATTCATGTCGCACCTAAATCTCCATCAAAACCTCCCAAAAGGATTATTTTAGAAAGAATCAGAAAAAAGATTAGCAGGTTGCTTCAACTGCTCATAGTAAGGAGGATTAATACATGAACGTATACAAAAATCTTAAATTAGAAATCTTGTGTAGGCAAAATTATATAATAGGCTTCTTACCACAAGCCAATGAATTTCCACCAAACTCCTCCGAGTCCAAGCCAGATTACAATGTTAACAATACTAATGAGGAATCCATAACCCCACCATTTAGCAAGGGGAACATAGTTGGCACCGAAAAACACAGGAGCTGATCCAATTCCGTAATGAGTAAGGCCACCCATAAGGTTGGAGAGGAACGACAGCACTATGGCTCCGAAGAAAGGTGGAGTCCCCAGAGCAGTGGAAACAGACAAAAATGCAGTAAACATGGCGCCAATATGAGCAGCTCCACTTGCAAAGAAGTAATGTGAGTAAAAGTAGAGAAGGACTAGAATCCCAAAAGATAGTTGCCATGATAGACCCAATCCACCAACAAACTGTATAAAACAATGGCATAAGTAAATCATTTCATTAAAATAGTCAAGATAATAAATTATTCTAATGAGTTCTCAAAATGTAAAGTTCGATTTTATAAACACATATGCACAATGCATATTCTCTTTTGCTGAGTTGACTATGAAGGTGACGTTGATTAACTGAGAAATAGGAACAAAGCAGAGGAATGAAATAAGATGCATGATGAAGACTTCATTCCAAGAGATTAGACAAGCAAACTGATCAGTCGTAATATACTAGAGGCAAGTATGTTCAATAATCATATGCAGTTGGTGGAAAGCTTGATCAGCTACAGCATATTTCAAAGCACTAAAAAGGTTCCTGCGTTTGCTTGGTTTGGTCAAACAACTAAAACAATTTAGTAATGAGAAATGAAACTATTTGTTTAATAGATTCACAATTTCACCCCCAAAAAACAGATAAAAAAGTAGCAAACTAACTAAACAACAATTATCACGAGCGGCATAAGTTATGTTAATTGAATATTTGCTAGCAGAGTAAAGATACAAGAAATGAAAAAAAAAAATACCTTGACTACCGTTTGACTGAACCAAGAAATGAGGCCATATTTGTTCAAATACCCAGCCATTGCTATGAGGGCAGCAAACCATGTGAGAGTATCCCAGGCAACTCCTTCCGCTAAGCACTCCTTCCATGTAACAACCCCTGTGACAAGAAGTACAGATAATCCAAGAATTGCAGCAGATACAGCATCAACATTAAGAACTCCTCCAAATACCCAGAGTCCTACCTGGCAAGTGAGAAGTAATAAGTTAATAAACAACCAAAGATTCTTAGGCGTTTAAAGCACCACATTAAGTATTCACGTTATCAAGACACAAGACATACAACTATACAACTACAAAATGATTACTTTTTCACAGACTAATAAGAAGCTGCAAGCTTCTGTGAAACTCGCAACCAAACAAAATTAAAGATGGCATGACTAGTAAACCGATGTTTGATATTTCCACTTTAAGTCCTGTGATCAGCCTAACACTGAAATTGAATATTCACTTAACTAACGGCAGAAACCCCAACAGCACAGTTTAAAAACACATTAGGTTCAAAATATATACTAACAAAATAAGCAAAAGATAGCAGGTGAGTGACCAAATGAGTTTGTCGGGGCCAACTGTGCATTCAAATCAGCAGTTCTCCCAGAAGAGAACAATAATGTGCGATCATATTTCAAAAACAATTTGAAATCCCAAGCCCTTGATGAGTGACTAACAACCCAAGACTGTCAGAAACCAAAATAAACAGACTTATCCCACTGCAAAATAATAGAGTTCCTAATGCCATCAAAGTATCCACAAATTTGGCTCCAAATTAGTTGATTCAATTTCACCACCCTATTGCACAATGCACGCTTTAGTGTAGTGTTTAGTCCACACAAACAACAGAATAGACTGACCTATTCCTTTAATAAAACCGCCATTTTTAAAAACATAACTCTTTTAACTTCATATTCAAGTTCAATTTAGTCCTAACTACAATATCACTCCCACACGTTACATTGTACAAAACACTACTAAGAAAGAACACCAAATCAAGCTAAACTAAGCAAATCAAAATTCATGTCATTACCGTGAGAAACAGAGTAGCAGTCATGATCTTCTCATTGGTTGTCATGGGCCCCATTGTCGCCAACTTCTCTCTCGCAAGCTTAGGAGCATCAGGACTACTCTTCAGAGTCGGAGGGTATATAACGTACAAAATCAACGGAACCAACACCAACGACGCCAAGCCAGGGACAATTGCAGCTTTGGCCCAATCCAACCACCCAATCGTCTGGTTAATGGAATTTAGCGTCAGCGTCGCGCAGAGTGGATTCGCCGCCATGGCCGTCAGAAACATCGCCGACGTAATCACCGAAGTCTGAAAGCACGTGAGCATGAGCCACGCTCCCAACTTGGTCTCCGTCCCGTCGCCGACGTTGCTCCCGCACGCCACGCACAGCGCCTTCACGAGCGGGAGGAATATCCCGCCAGCTCTCGCCGACACCGAGGGAATCGCCGGCGCCAGCAGCGCCTCGCTGAAGACGAGGCTGTAACCTAACCCGAGGGAGGAGCTGCCGAAGAGCTTCACGAACTGGTACGCAACACGGTTCCCGAGCCCAGTTTTGATGAATCCCTTGGCGAAGAAGAAGGCGAGAGCGATGAGCCAGGGGATCGGGTCACCAAAGCCGGAGAACGCCGCGGCGAACGGTAGGGTTTTGGTGAGAACGGAAACGCCCAAACCTAATATCGCTACCGCGCCGAGGGGCAACGGTTGGGTTATAATGCCGACGATTGTGCCTAAGAAGATCGCGAGTAATTGCCACGCGTTACGGTTCACGCCCGCGGGAACTGGTGTGAACCAAAGTATCACTCCCGTGGCGATGGAGGCTAATAGGGGTTTTATTGCAGCGCCTTGCCATGGCTGAACCGGAGCCGGTGTCGGCGCCGGAGTGATGGGAGCTACGGTAGCTCTAACAGTGAGAGAAGAGTGCTTGCGATTGAAAACGAGGTTTGTTTTTTTAAGTGAGAAATTTGGGATGGAGGAAATCGAAGTGGTGAGGTTTGGTTTCAGTGAGGAAGCTGGAAAAGAAGTGAGACGATTGGGTTTGAGGGCCACGGCGGTGGTGGTGCTGCGGCGGAGGCGGAGAGAGGGGAGGGTGGTGGTGAGTGCTACAGAGGCCATGGTGGTGGGAGTGGGATCTGGTGAGGTGGCAGTGTTGGAGCTTAATAGAGTGGCAGCATGTGATGTGATGTGATGTGAGGGGTTTGATCATGGGTCGTTAGATTTGAAACGGACGGTGGAGATTGGAAGTGGAATATGCGGCTTTGTTTGCTGGTGAGAAATTGGTGGTTTGGGTAGGTTTTAGCTTTGTGATTGACGTCTGAGATGTCGATGTCTCCGCCACACGAAAGAGAGAGGCAAAATAATGAGATCAGATCTTGTTTTCTTCTCTGTGTGTGGAGAATCCAACGGGGCCAGATACACACGTGGCGACAGGTGAATGGGTGTGTTGCCACGTCAGATTGTCTCTTTTGGTGAGGTGGAATGGGTGAACACGTAACGATGGAGACATGGCATGCATCCAAAAATAAGATATCATGTTTTGGGCCTTTGGATCGTCCAAAAGGCCACAAACTTCTTTGGAAACAAAAAACCCATCTTTCGAATAACCTGAGTAGCCCTTTTCTTTTTTTGTACTTTCAGTTAGATTTAGCTTTTTCTGTATCTGCTTTCAAATAAATTATTTTTTATAAATAATATGAATTTAAATTATCTTTTATATGTTTTCTAAAATAAAATAAATTCTTCAATTTGAAAATGTAAACATTAAAATTGAAAATTTACTAAAAGTACAATTTTATTTTATTTTAAAAATGAGGAATTAGTATATACAGTTTGTGATCGATGGCTTGAAGAGAAGACAATGTGATAAATATAAAAAAAAAATAGAAAGACAGTGATATGCATTAGAAATGATGTGGTGTTAAATATATCGTTGTCAGTGTTTTTTTTCTTATTTTTTTATTCCTCAATTTAAAGGTCAGTTTATTCATTAGATGGTTCTGTTTTAATAATTTTAAAGAAATAGAACATTTTTAATAAGAAATAAAATGAAATGATGATTTTATAATTATTATATAATACTCTTTTCTAATAACATTAATCTTTATTTTTTTGTAAAACCCAATTGTGACAAACTTATTAAAAATATTAGACCATATTTGTTAAATAAAATACAAATTTTACTAAGTCCAATTACTATTGACTGAGAATTTTTTTTATTTCTTTAATATCTTCTTAATAACATCATTAAAACGTAAGGATGAAATGGGTATGTTACACGTGACCTATTTAGATTGGATTTTTTAGTTACATACTAAAATTTATTTTTCTAATTAAATAAATCAACTTAACCTCTTCCATAAATTAATTGCTTATTTTTCTTTCCACAAACGTACGCATTTTATATTATACTTACTTATTCTTTTTTTCTACGTAGTTTATTTCTACGAAAAATACATTAATGGTAATGGAGAGAAGATTTTAATCTAACAATAAATCCAATTTCATCTAATAGAATCCTTAATGATTTATAAATATATTAATTTATAATTTTTCAATTAATCATATTTATTCCATTATTTGTAAATTTTTATTTATTTCTCTTTTTTTTTCACTCAATCCCAACACGATAGATACAAGTAACGAAGACACAATGCACATGGAATGTGCGAAAAAAGTACAACAACATAGTTGGCCTATGTTGATTAAACTTGCCATTCATGGGACAATCATTTCATTTTTTCTTTGTCTCTTTCAAATGTAACAGATAATATTGAGTGTGGTTGAAACTTTTTTAAAGGACTAACACTAATTTTGAATTGGGGTTGAGGTGGAAAACAAAAGAAAGGAAAGAAAAATATTTTAATTGATGAAAAAAGAAAAAAAAAATTGTATTATACAATTAATTACAAAATCACCTTATTTATATTTAAAAAAGGAAGAGTATAAATTAAATTTAAAATTTAATTAATTATGAAGTAATTAATTTATTAAATAAAAATATTTAAAAAAAAATTGACAAATTTTCAAAAATATTAAACTTTTGTTAAATTAAATATTAATAAAAATAAGGAATTCCAACTTTATTTTTTCATTTCACCATAAGTTATATAATTAAGCTGTAAATGTTAAATCAATAAATAAATATATTAACACTCTAATATTATTTGTTAATATAGCTCCAATTTTTAGTAATGTTTAATGCAATGTCAGCCATTAAATCTGCTAAACTTAAAATATCTGCATTTTAAAATCAATATCTATGTTATCCCATATAATTGTCTGATGCTATAATTATGATATAAAGTGAAGAAGAATAAAATAATTGATCTGATAGATTATTTGAAGTGTTTCATTTGCTTGCATAATCAATTATTATGTGTTATGTAAGCAAGCATAATAATTTCTTATCATTATTCACGAAGTGTATGACTAGTGTTTAAGAAAACTGTTCTTCCAGAGGTTGAAATAGCCTTTTTTTTTTTAAATATTTCTGTGCCAATACTCCTAATTTTATCTTAGTATACTATTAATAGTGCAAGTATTATTTATTATACTATTTGCATTTATTTTACGCAATTAAATTTTATAATGAAATATTTTTAATACATTAATTACAAGACTGTGATATAGTTTATTTTAAATGTTAATAATTTTTTACAAAAAATAAAAATTTAATTTCAAGATAAAGATCTAAGGGATATAGATTGACAATTACATGATTTTGTAGGTGTGAAGGTAACATTTACAGTTTGAGATTATTAAGAGAATTCTAAATGCATGAAATGTCAACATTGTTTTTATCATTTTCATCATTTACATTTTTCTTGCTTCCATTTTATTTATTGTACATCTAGTTTCTATATTTTCACAATCTTAAATAATTTATTCTTATATTTTCATAATTTATATTTTATCTTCATATTTTTACATTATTATACGTTTTGTTCTCTATTGACATCTTATCACATCAATTCCTTATCATTTATGTTAGAATTAAGATACTTTGATAACCATTTTTTCAATAAATCTATTTTAATTTTTTTTTTAATTTTATAAAAAAATAGTTTATATTTTAATTAAATACCAATTTAATAGTTCATTTTTTTAAACATTCTAAACGTATCTTTTTCCTTTAGATTAATATCTCCATCATCATGTGAATGATTAACTTTTTATATCGACGAGAAAGTCGAAAATTTTCATCATTTATAACTTTCGACGAAAAATTCACAAAAAGAATATACAACATAATTCAAAAGAATTCAAACCTTTGAAAGAAAGAAAATTAATAAATTTAAAAGACAGATTTTAAAACATTAGATTTTTTTTTCCTTTCTAATGTATATTATCATCATATAGTGTGTGTTATTTTAATTTTCTGGGCTTCTGTCTATACATCGTATCTGCGGAAAGTTATTGGGCCTAGGTCCTAGAGGCTTTCTCTTGATACAAATGATTTTCTGTTTTATGTGTTCAATACGATAGGCATAAAACCATACCTTTAAATTTGGCTACATTAACAATTTAAAATTGTCTAATTATTATATCTATGGTTTCATTTTTTTTCTCTGTAATATTTCTTATAATAAATTAATTTCCCATACTTCATTCATCTCACCACCCCTTGTAGACAACAAATTTCTTTTATCTCTTCTAGAAAAAATTAGAAGATAAAAATCCAAACAGGTCTCATCATGTCATGTTCTCACATATTATTTATTTCGTATTACTCTTGTATATCCTTAAATAAAATAAATAACTTTGTCATATATAGTTTCTGAACACGATACATCATAAAAAAAAAAAGCAATGAGCACTAACTAGCATGTGGTCACCACTCCAATAAGCCAGTCACAGAACATCCTTTTAAATGACAACAAAAAAACCTTAATGATTTGAAATTCGGTCTGCATACATAAAACTGTTTATTGCTTAAGCTGGTGTTGTAATTCTTTGGCTGAATCTTCGAGCATGTTCAATAGTATTTTTCCACTTTATTATAAGCATTTTATATTAATGAACCCTATTTTCAATAGTATTATGGATGCTTTCTAAATGGTACATGCAACGCAAAATGAACTTCAAGTGTATTTTTTTTTTTTGTACTCTGGTTTTTCATTTATTCATTTTCTTCTTCTCTAGTTTTATTAATTCTATGAGGAATGGAATCTACCTACTTACATCCTTCATAATGTAAACTTAAAAAAAATGGCTCAGTCTTCCTTTGACATTCTTGAAGTTCTAAAGCCACTTTTGAAACTTCTTTCAGATTTTAGATTTTGAAAGTAATAAAATATTATTATAGTCTAGTAAATGGAAAAAGCCTTCAACGAAGTCGCTTTGGCCGAGTGGTTAAGGCGTGTGCCTGCTAAGTACATGGGGTTTCCCCGCGAGAGTTCGAATCTCTCAGGCGACGATCCAATTTTACGTTTTTTTTAAAAAATTATTATACCTCTCTCTATTTTCATCACCTACTCAAATACATATGATGTAAGATTTCAATAAAAATTGTGAAAACATTATATTTTTTTTCGTGGAAATGTTTGTTTGTCGAAACAATTCTATGGCATAAAAAATTCTTGTTCAAGTTTTTTATGCAATAATTGCATAGGGTCATTACGGTTTTAAGAATATTGACACAAATGTTTTATATACTACATTAAAACTATACAGCAATTTTTTTAATACTATTGTTGCATAGTAAATAACACTTATTATTAAATGGTTTTTACTTCTGTTTTCATGGTCTTATGAAAATAATTTAGCATGTTTTTCATCTTTTAGTTAATAGAGAAAGTTGGGCTTGAAAGTCAGCGGAAAAAGGTAAAAATTGTGATTACTTTGTGCTAATATAATTGAGTAAAGTTTTGAAAAGAATGTGACGTTACCTAAGCTTAATATGTAGCAATTAAATGAAAAAGGTAATGACGAATGGTACATTATACATTGAGGCCATTCTCTGAATGTGTCCGGAGGCGTCACATCGACACTAACATAATTCTAATGCAATAATTACACTAAAAAAAAACGTCACTGCAAATTTAGAAATTTTTCTAATGCTAATGCTTAGAAAAATTGGTAAGATGTAGCATTAGAATTATTTGCAGTGTTGCTTATGGGATAAAATTATAAATTAAAAAAGCACAATTAGAATATTTTGTCAAATATTTACTAAAATAGTATATTACTTTAAATCATAACTTAAATAACATGTTTTACTGTAACAATTTAGAGTTTGATTTCATACTGAATTTTTTTATTTAAAAATAAAAGATATATAATTTCAAATTTTAAAATAAATATATTATTTTAAAATAAATATTTTGAATAAAATTATAAAACAATATATATTTTAAAATATATTTTTGTAAATAGTTATTTTCTAAATTATTATATTCTACATCATGATTTTTATAAATAATTGTTTTAATAAATTATTTTCTAAACAAAATTTTTAAACAATTGTTTCTTAAAAGTACCAATTATTTTCTTTATTTTTAAATAAAAATTAAAATCAACTTCGAAATGGAATAGAATTCTGAACTGTTATAATAAACGTGTTATTTGGATAATTATTTTGCATAATATGTTATTTAGATAAATATTTGAATATCGTATTGAAAGAAATAAAAGTGTGATATTTTGATCAAAATTTCACAAAATTATACCACCTTAACAAGTAATTAAGTATATATAAAAAATTTATATTATATAATTAAACTATAATAGTCTTTACGTAATTATTATAATAATAAAAGTTCTAATGACATTATTTCTATAAATATTAGATCATATGATATATTGGTTCTACATATTATATATTGGTTGCCGATAAAAAAAGAAACTATATATTGCTTGATTTTCACTTGTTATTGTAGGAATAAATTGATTGATTTTCAATTATTATTGTTGGCAATAAATTGACAGGTGTAAATATATTACACATTTTTCCATTTTTATGTATTAATTATTTCTCTTATTTTTCGCTTCTTACCATTTTTTTATTGGTTTTTTATTGTCACACTCACCAAAAACTTTACTTTCAATCTCTTTCACAAACACGATTGCAACATTTTGATTTATTTATTATATAATTGGATTTTTTTCTCCAAATCTATTATATAATTCTCCTCATTATATATATATATATATATATATATATATATATATATATATATATTCAAAGTATATAATTAAAGGAGTAGTGGTACAATGGTTGGGGAGAAACATAATAGCCAGAATGTTAGAGATGCCACGTCCTTTAGAATAGATATACAAATATTTTATAATATATAAGTGAGAACAAACCTAATCTCATAAGTCGATTTTGTAAAATTGAATTAGATCTAAAATTTACTTCTTAAGACCTAAATGTGAATGGTATACCAAAATCGCATATAACACTCATACAATTCACTTAAAATTAGGTGGGCGATGTAATCGGTGGACCACCACAAGTGTTATTTATATATAAATATATTATTTTTTACGGAATAAAAAATATTTTGAAATCCTCTTTTAACTATCATCACTCTTATGTTTTTTAGATTTGTTTTTCGTTCATTAAATATACAATTCGATTGCATTTAATGAAAATCTGGTTAGGAGGGTTACAATTGATTGTATTTCTTGTTGTTTGTGTCGGGAAGAAGAAGAGACTACTAAGCACTTGTTCTTTGAATGCAGAGTAGCTTGGTTGGTTTGGAATTAGTATTATGCTTAGCTTGGGGTGACATCGGTAGATCATATTGATTTTGGTTCACATTTTTTACATTTTAATTTTTACAATGTTTGAGACTATGTAAATGTCACTTGGAAAAGTGTTTGGGTTGCAATCATTTGTGAGATTTTGAGACATAGGAATAACACATTTTTAAAGGTGGAGTGATTGATCATTGTGTGATCTTTTATTTGGTTCAATTAAAAGTTTGGTCTTGGTTTACTTCTAATGTCTATGATAATTTTCAATTTGAGTAGGTAGATTTGGTGGTATTATTTTTTAGGTACTTTTGTTAGTTGTAAGTTAGTAGTTTTGAATAAGGTTATTGGATATGTCCTTTGAGTTGAGTAGTTGACATGTATACGAGTTATATCACCTCTTAAGTAATTTTTATTTATTTATTCTTTTTGCTCATAGAAGAAAAGTTCATTAAATATAAATGTTATTTATTGTGGATTTATTAGGTTTTGTGTAAAATAAATACTATATAATTTACACTCTATAATGTTAAAATTTATTTTCTATATGAAAGATATGTAAATGGATTCATTATATGATGTGAAATGTATAAAGTATCCTTTTTAAGTAAAAAGTTCAATGTTACACTAATGACAAGAGAGTTTTCTTATTCATTGACACATGAGCTAGCATAACCTAAAGTTTAGTTTCGTTAATTTGTAGGTTAAAAGATATGTTGGAAGCAATGAGGTTTGTTACCGTACCAGGCTTTGTTGGTTATGATGATTGATTTTGATTGTTTGTAGGTTAAAATAATTGTGAAACACACGTGATAATTATGGCATGGGGCGTTCATATTCCAATTAGAAATGATATCGTAAGGCACTCTCCTTCTCCATCGTCTCTCGTCGGTAAGCCAACTTGTCATTTCAAATTAAGTTGCTTTAAATTCACACTATGCCATACACAATGCCAAAATTCTCCTTCCACTGATTGTTTCTCATCACAGTTGCATTTACCCATCTTCAAAAGTTGAAACCCAAAGCTCAAGTTATAATTACTATTTGAATTCAACAGCTTATTCGATCACACTAACTTTCTTATTATGATATCATGAAAACCCACAAACTAAATGAAAACTGGTGGACTAAGCACCCATTAACCATCATTCATTCATCATCGATCGTGCTTGACATATGGTTTGCTTGCAAAATTCTAAGAGCAGAATCATTCCGCATTGTGATCTTAATCGCATAATTCCAATGGAATGAAAATTTATAAGCATATGATATATGAAAAATTAACAGACACTTAAGAACTATTGTTAGCACCAACAAGCAGCTCTCAGTAAACAATATCTTAGTATTATTATCCACTCAATAGTTGAACAGAAAAATAATGTTTTACAATCTATTCACAAGTATAACAGATTGCTGTAAATAACTACATTTGGATCCCCGGATAAAAGTGACCTCATCAATGCCATCAAGATGACGAGTTGCATGACTAATTTAATTACACATGATCACCAATCCTGCAGATATACATGATTTACTTTTATTTTCGACCTAAGTACCTTTTTAATCAGTGAATATAATGGCAAAGGTACAAATTACAAGGTTTTTAGGAGATCACCAAGCTTATCTAATATGAATGGACATATGTATATATAAAGAGAGAGAGAGATGGAGGTGCTGATTCCAATTATGACTAGCTAGCAGCCAATGGGATCCTTTGAAGACTTTGAAAAAGGGAAAGAGAGAACACTTATTGGATATTTGAAAAATCAAGAAAGGGAAAGGATGAAACATCTTTCATCAACTCCTCCAAGTCCCACTCTCCCATGGTTAACTCTTCTTGAAATAAATTCTCCACCCCAGCCCTATTTTCAGTTCTCTTGTTGCTGCAGTTATTAAGGATGACACTGTTTATATCATCGAAGTAACTATTGTTAGTATCTGTGTTGCATGTGCTCTCAACTTTCAGGTTATGGTCAGAAGTAGTGCTTACACTCTCTAGAGGAGGAACATACATATCTCCTTCAGCCCCAATATTTACACTCCCAAATACTCCTCCATTTTCCAAATAAAAACCTTTGTGATCAACTCCACTTTGCGATGAGAAATATGGTTCTGTGCCATTGAAGAATCCACCAGAAACTGGCATGTTTTGTCCATGATCTAGCAAAGGCAACCTGTCAATTATGGAATTGAGAACTGTGGCATGCATGGATGGTGATGGAGATGATGAATTCAACATAGGCATAAAATCAGCTAGTTGATCTTGATGGGTATTAGAAGTAGTAAACCCTGCCATGTTAAGGTCTTTGTTAGGGTCATATGACGACTCGCTTCCATTTGGTGAGGTGTTGGATGACAAGTTCTTGAGTCTTTTCTTTATTGTTGAATTCCAAAAATTCTTAATTTCATTGTCAGTTCTCCCAGGTAAGCGCGCCGCTATTTGAGACCATCTTTAAAAGTGGAACACAAATGAATATTTGTCAGCTTAGTACATAGCACAAACTAATTGAGTTTGGTGGGTGTCCATAAAAACAGTGCATGTTTATAATTCATGGAGGTTAATGTATATATAGTTTTTTATTAAGTGATTCAAATTATGGAGTGCCTTCAACTCGAAGTTCAAATACAGACCAATCGCAATGCTTCTATGTTGTTTTCATTTGTCTTTTTGTCCTCTACAAGGAGCCGCCTAGACTTATAAATATGTATGTCTGTTATATATTTATAATGCATGGTTTGTGCAAGTATTTTTTAACTTTGAATATTGGTGCCATATCTTAGACAAGGAGAACTAGATTTCACAACCAATGACTCAACAGAACCATTTTAAAATCTCTTCGGTCTTATTGTAAATGCCAGGTTTCTTATAATTACTACTGTTTTAAATAGTTAGTGTTGGGCATGGTATATATGCATGTCTGAACTTTCTTGCATACTTTTAGATACAGACATACAATTTTTATAGGAAAAATATATGGCACATGGCATTGGGTTCTCAAATTATGTATTTCACTTAAATTAACCTCATCCAGTGGCACCAAGTACATAATTTTCAAACATTAATCATGCCTCTATCCACCTTTCTAATAAAGAGAATATAGCTAAAGTTAGAAGGAGCTAGTGGGTGTAACATGTCAGACACACAACTTTGATTTGCTTGATAAATTTTGAGATATATGTGTATGTATACACGTTGGTGTAAGTATGTTTGGATTTAGAAATACATAATACATGTAGAGAAGTACTGGCAGAGTTCTTGAAGATCAAATAAAATCAAGTTTAAAATGCATTATGGCATATGTTAATCAATAAAAGTTATTATTGCTTCGTGATGTTAATGATATATACTTTGATCGGTTCAAATTAAATATGGCAAAATGGATGAGTTTTTGAGAGAGAACATGGTACAAAAGAAGGAAGGGTAGGTGAACCTGTTTCCGAGAAGGGAATGCAAATGGACAATGAGTTCCTCTTCTTGTGGAGAGAATGCACCTCGTTTGAGATCAGGCCTCAAGTAATTGATCCATCGAAGGCGACAACTTTTGCCACACCTTTGAAGGCCAGCATTTCTGGCTACATCGCTCCAACAACCTTGTCCACTGTTTAGCATGTAGTTCATGAGCTTGTCATCTTCTTCAGGTGACCACAACCCCTTTCTAAGCTTGTAATTAATGTTGGAGTTGTTTTTTCCAGACACCTCGGGCTTTCTCATTGTACACTACTATATGATCCAGACCCCAGAAGCAGTGTTCCACTGATGACCAATTTCCTCTCCAAGGGGTGTGATGTAAGATAAGAGAAGCATTTATAGAGGGAGAAAGATAACAAAGAAGCTTCATAGGGTGGGAATGATGATGATAATGATGGTGATGGTTGTGGGGTTTGCTTACAAAATAGGGAAGAGTCAGAGAGAGAGAGAGAGGGAGAGAGAGAGAGAATTGGTTGATGAGTCTAGTAGAAAACGGTTTGGAGAGGGACATGAGAGATTGAGAAAGATGGGTGTCTTCTTGTCTTTGACTCCATGGCCTTGTCTTTTTTCTTTTCTAATTTTTTCTTCACTCACAAGGTAGTCATCATACGTGAACCATAGGGTGCCACACACACATACGCACCCAAAATATATAAATGAATAAATAAAAATGTAGATACAAGCAACTTTGTTTTATAACCAAGCCAATATATTTGCTTCCACTTCACATAATCTCTTCCTCTCTACCCCCACACGTGTTCTTCAAGATATTATAAAACAAAGGTTTATATATGACGGCACATCCTGGGAAATAATGCATGTAACTTTTATTTTTAATTCTTTTTTCTGCATAACATCCACATGCCTAAGTTTCATTATTACACAAAAAGAAGTAAAACAGACTCAATATATGTACGAACATATATATGTTTTATACGCTTTTGAACATTCGTCAAAAGCGACAAAAGAAGAATTTGTAAGTTTCTTCACCTCTCTCTCTCTCTCTCTCTCTCTCTATATATATATATATATATATATATATATATATATATATATATGTAAAAGCATTCACCCTTCAAAGCATCTCGTACAAAAAACACTGGATATACGCTAACATCAGCATGAATCAATGATAATTAATCAGCTGATGAGGGAAGATTTTATCAGTGCCGTTTGATGATCTGATAGAAGTGAGTTTGATCTTAATTGAGTTTAGGACAATACTATGTTAGCTGTTACTTTCACCAACCAAATAGAAATAAAGATTCGTGAATAATATATTTAATTATGTTGTTTATAAACGTCCTAGCAAGGGACCCAATGACAATTAGTTGGCCACAAGCTACTAAGCTTAAGTTTCATTCTTGCATAATACACTATTGAAAAAGAAAAAGAAAAAACTTCAAGTGTTATTAAATATCAGATAAAGAGACTGAAACTTGTAAAAATACTTCAAAATTTCACCATAGGGTATAAAAAATTATGATTATAAAGCTACTGGAAAAAACTCCTAGCGAGGATGGCAAGGTGAGTCTCTGCGGATTACCAGCAATGGTTGAGTAACAGATATAGAGAGGCAAGGTGTTACTATTTTTGCAGAGAAATGCTGACTTTCATTAATAGTAAACGAAAAGATGGAGATTAGTAAATTGCAAATGAAGGAAGTGTTCACTTTAGCCTTCTTTGATTTTGTCATGCATATTCCTCCACATAAAGGTGAATCATGCTAGAAAAAGAAGAAAGAAATGGTGCAACAGATAATTGACTTTTTGGACCATCTTTTTAAAGCAGCAAGGACAACATTGATACATATATGGACAATATAGCAGTTTCCTTAATTATATAATAAACTAATTAACATTACAACCTTCAAAACAAGTTGACATGGAGACCCCAAATTTTACCTGTTTTGATTTGGAGGTTATAATATAACATTCTGCTGACGTACCTGTGATAATATCTTAGCGATGAGGGTTAATTAGTTAAATCATTTTCCTTATTTTAAAATCAAAACTTGAAGGAAAACCATCCTGAGAGGACTTGTGGTAGTTAAAGTGGTGGAGCATGTAGGAGCCTAAACACTTCTCAAAAGCTCATTGGATGATTGGAAGAACCATAGAAAGATAAATTGCTAGCTGCGTAACTGGTGTGAGCACTAAGTTAATTGCAATGCATCAAACAAAAACAACCAAAATCTTTTCAGTGTGTAGGGATAAAGTAGAGACCCACTTTCTGCACGAGGAAAGGAGATCCAATTGGAATAGGGATAATGGCTACCCTTTCTATAGTCTCATTCTGTACACATTTATTATGATTGTTCTTTTTCATAGTAAGTTTTTGTTTGTAACAACCCTATACAAGTTCTACAAACTCAAAAGGCTTGAAAGATTGCCAAAAAGTTGCAGAAATAGTACAAGTAAAAAAGTTAAAAGAAGCAATCAATTTAAACAAATTAGCATCCCCCAGAGGGACCAAAGTGGGTGGATCATACATTTCTGTCACAAAATCATGTGTTTATGAAACTATGAAAGTGGCTAGAGATTCGCTCGGTATAAGAAATGTAGCAAGGGATATTTGCTTGGGTGTAGGTAGAAAAAAAAAATCAATTTTTCCACCTCACAGTTCCAATTTATGTCGTTAACAACACATCATATTGCTTTGACTTCAAATAATATAATGATTAATCGCAGTTTTAGCATAATAGTGCAGGGTCTAGAGAATATGCGTAAGGGTTCGTGTCCACAAATCGCAAAACCCTCACACAAAATCACATCATAAGAAATGGCCCATTTTCAAGTTGCTTCGAAATGCATCCTTAATCAATAAAAATAAAGTGTAGAAAAGTATAATTAATGAAAGTAGAGAACGACCAGAGAAACAAGCAAGCCAAAAACATGAACGTAATGTCTTAATCCGTGTTTGAATATGCTTCACATACTTACGTACACAGACTCTAGCTAGATAGCTAAATTTAGTGATAGAAGTTGTGAAAATGTGAAGGGTTGAGCTTTTCCATGCTTTCTGAGTACTGCATGTTTTAGCCAAAGCTTTGCACTGTTCATGTTGATTACCTCATAAATAAGCAAGCATGACTTTAGTTAGATGAGAGGAGGGGTCCTACCAACAACAAACTTGCCATTAAAAACCTAGCAATAAATTAAGAAAGTGCAACCACCATAGCAACGGACTATAGCTATCTCCTAAGGCAGTGGACATATGATACGGGGAATGTTTTCTTAGGATACATGATTCTGATAACACACAGCTACAAACAAACAAGACGCAGAAAAAGATGATGGTAGGTGTCAATTATGAATAATGAATATCAAATTCAGTGCATCTCCTAGATACTATTATGGTTAAACGACCAGAAGAAAGCCCTTTTTTTTCACTAGTGTGGTGTTTTTGAGTCTTGGTTGGATGACCCATATATTTACACCAAAATCGCCATAGACTAGAGATTATTTTGAGAAGGTATGAATATGTCTTTTCATACTATTATTATAATAATTAATGAAGATGAATATTTCTGATCTGATGTAGTGCTTCAATGGAAAGCACGTAATCACAATAAAGAAAGAAAGGTTTTGATGAAATCTAATTGCAAAGGAAAAAGAGATAATGACTTAAATGTAAAAGAGAGAAAAGTAGAGAAAAGAAAATTCAATAACTTGTCTACTTGAGAATAAAATACATGGTATATATATAAAAAAAAAAATTAAGATCTAGCTAAAACAGAAAAAAAAAAAGTTGGACCAAATAAATAAAACTTAAAAAAAAAAAATGTTAACAACTAAAAAACAACCTATCCTTAAATAGGGTTAGCTATCAATGTCTCTTATTCCTATTTCAAATGTTTTAAAGATCATTTTTTTAAAATTCGAACTCCGAGCGATAACCCTAATCAGTTAAAGGACTTTTCTCTTTACTGGACCCAAAATTCACATATATTCAAAGTGCTTGATCGGTGGAAGAAAGATTTGGAACCAATCATGAGTGTTGTGACAAGTTTAAAAAATTTAAAACTATTTTTTATATTACCAACATGTTGAAACTCAAGTACTAGACAATAGATATGAAAGTCTATATTGAATATATTTTATTTTATTATTTAATTTAAACCTTAAGTATCAATTATTCTAATCTTGTTATTATTTGTTCAAATAATCAAATGACCATCTCCCAAAAAGAAATGACTTATATATTCAAAGAGATAAAAGCCTTACAAGAGTAAAAAAAACACATTAGAGGGAACGGCAAGATAATTATTGCGACAAAACCAATGACAACCCTTCAAACCCACAACTAAAAAAAACATTCAAGAAAGAACAATCAAAATCTTATTTCTACTATAACAACTCACTCTAAAGCATACACTCTTTTTATAACTTTGACATAAAAAAATTTAACTATTTTTTTAGTTATAAATATTTTTATCATAAAAAGGTACGGAAATTTTATCATATTGGTAATATACAAAGTTTTTTACTTTTACTCTTTGATCCTTTAGAGTGTATTTGAATCCGGGTAAATATTGTTCATCAACATGGATTTGTATTGATCATTCACGTTTGCATCCATGAATTTGTACTGATTTGGAGGCGTGGAAATACAAAAAAAAACTCAAAACACAGTCTACACAAGATGGTGAAGATTTGTGAAGAAAGTCACGTCAAATTGTAATATTTTATATATATTTTTAATAAGAAATAATCGATGTTGGAGCACATGAGAATCGATTATGTGTGAATTTTAAGTGAAAATCGATGTTGGAGCATATGAGAATCAATTTTGTGTGAAATTTGAGTGGACAATCAATGTTGGTCACAAGATAATCGATTTTGTGTGTAAATTTATGGGATAATCGATTATCTCTTCTCACATAATCGATTATGGGTTGGTTTTTCATATTTTTTATATTAAATAATTTAGATTTATATTTATTTAGAATTTTGAATAATTTATTTATTTCATATTTTTATTTAAATGAGACATTAAATAATTTAGATTCATAGTTATTTAAAAAATTCAATAATTTACAAATTTTATTTATTTCAAATTTTTATTTAAATAATTTAGGTTTGTATTTATTTAAAAATTTAAATAATTTAGGAATTTTATTTATTTCAGATTTTTATTTAAATAAGACATTAAATATTTTAGATTTGTATTTAGTTAAAAAAATTAATAATTTAGGAATTTTATTTATTTCTAATTTATCTTTATTTAGAATTTTTTTAATAATTTAGGATTTTTATTTATTTAATATTTTTATTTAAATAATACATTAAATAATTTTCATTGTATTTATTTAGATTTTTTAATAAATTAAAAAATTATTTATTTCAGATTTTTATTTAAATAGAACATTAAATAATTTAGATCTTTGTTTATACATAATTTTCAATAATTTTAAAAAATTATTTATTTTAAATTTTTATTCAAAATAGAACATTAAATAATTTAGAATTTGTATTTATTTAAATTTTTTATTTAAATAGGACATTAAATAATTTAGATTTGTATTTATTTATAATGTTAAATAATTTAGGATTTTTTTATTTCAAAATTGTATTTAAATAGAAATAATTTAGGATTTGTATTTATTTGAATTTTGAATAATTTAAAATCTTATTTATTGATAATTTTTATTTAAATAAGACATTGAATAATTTAAGATTTGTATTTATTTAATTATTTTAATAATTTAATAATTTTATTTATTTTAAATCTTTATTTAAATAGAACATTAAATAATTTAGAATTTTGTATTATTTAAGATTTAGAATAATTTAAAAAATTTATTATTTCATATTTTTATATAAGTATGACATTAAATAATTTAAGATTTATATTTATTAAAAATTTAATAATTTAAAAAAATTAGTTATGAAAAATATGTGTGAAAATTTGTAACATATTTTTACAATGTTAAATTTTTAGGTATAAAATAATTTAATCATATATTTTATTTTAACAACAAAGATAAATTTTTAATCTTACATTTACAGTTACTTTTCTAGTTGTCACTGTTAAAGTCAAATTTTAATATAAAATTAGTTTATTAAATTCGTGTTCCTAATACATTATAAATTTTTTTCATTTATTCCTTCATTTTATTTTTTAAAAATAATTTTCCAAAAAAAGGTCACAAAACGATACTCTGTTTTTTATTTTCTCTATTCAAATCCTATAATGTTTTGATTGGTAAAAATAAAACAAATAGGGAGAAGAGTAATATACAAAAGTAAAGGTTAGTTGAAGAGTAATAAAGTGAAAACTAATTTTCTAAAGTTATTTGATTTAAAATATAAAAAAAATATTATTTTTGTTTATTTATTATAACAAAAGTAAAACTTGAAAAAAAAACTAATGAATCTCACATTATTTTCATTAAACTTGGTTCTTATCAAATCGTCTCAATTATTGAACCAAATTAAGAATGACATAAAATTACTTAGATATTTTTAGAAATATATATTTAATAATTTTATAAAGTAAAATTGTAATGAACAGAGTAAATAAAATATATGATTGGAGAAAAAAAAACCTTTAAGAAATGGTCAACTAAATTATTGGAGAAAAATTAAAGATTGACATAGTCGATAAATACTTTATATAAATAACATTAATATAAATAAATAAAAAAGCTAAATGAAAAATATCATTTGAGAAAAAAAGTTAACCAGACCAAAGCACATCTGTAACAAGAACAATTTTATGTTCTTACATTATGGTTTAACAATTTCATAGAACGTTACTTCCAAGAATCTTAAAAAGCACATTTGTACATTTGTAACAAAACAAACTTATGTTGGCTTCCGTTGATATGTAAAAATTGGGACTATAAATTAGGAATACTCAAGTTCCTTTCCTAGCTATATAATTTTCACCTCTCTCCGTTTACCACCCTATTTTCCAACAAACAATAACGATTAACATGTTTCGATAATCTAGTCATTTTGAACTCTAATCACTTCTTCTGATAACGAGTGCTGCTGGGATTAAACTGACATCAATTGGTCTCCAACAGTTCATCCCCCCTTTCTCGACAAAAACAAGGTGTTATCCTATCCTATGAACGAGTTTGTAATAAAATTGTCCACATCAAAACACATTTTTGTACTAGTTCCAGTCTCTGCAAGACTAGAACAGAATAACCACACACATACGCAATTTTAGTTGAACGACTCATTAAACTAGAAGAAACTAATTTCCAATGGCAGCACTTATGGTTGAAGCATACGAAACAGAAGCTCAATTGTTTCCAAGCATGCAAATACATATGAAACAGAACTCTGTTGCGACTCAAACAATTCAAACAGCACCTCATTCACAGATATCTCCAAAATTGAACTAAATAAATAATTAGCAACAAAGGAAGCTATAATTTTGCAACTTATAGAATAGCAAGTTTAATAATAATGGAAAAAACAGTATAAAGTAAAACTTAACTTGGTTGCCATCATGGCACCTTAAACTCCCAACAAAAAACACTAAATAAAATAACAAAACTTTAGGCAACTGCGGGAGAATGCCAACAAATGTCTTTAAATTGCAAAAAACTGCATCACCTGCAGAGAAAATTTAATCTGGGTGAGTTGCGAATACTGAAATCAATCTTCCAAAAAAAACAAAACATGTATATATATATATATATTATATTAGGTCAATCTAAAATGTCTAACAAGAAAAATCAGCTACTATTCAATTCCTATGAACCAATAAAAAAGGTGAGTACTCATCAGACAAAAATCAGCATTCAAGGGCTTGAAACATGAGCAATTAGTGAAACTTCAAACATGATAAATAAGGCACGATGCCCAAACAAAACACATACCTGTCTTAGCGTCTATCAGTTTTTCCAGAGGAGCGCTTCCCAGAATATAAGTGCTTGGGCTTCAGAGTAGGTATGACTCTATCAGCTTCTCCACGACGGGCATCCTTGTTTCTCTTCTTGACAGATTTCTTTGCAAGTTTAATTGCCTTGATCTTTTGAGCAGAATCCCTCAAGCCTTCACCGGGCACAACTTCATGTGGTGGGCGTGACAATGACCTAGACCGTGACAGTGATCTACTCAGTCGCTGTTTTTTGCTAGGTGTATCACCATCAATATCCATACCATCTCGGCCATCTGCACTTCTTGCAGGTGATCTATCCCTTTTCCGTCCTCTAGTAGAAACAGATCTGCTGCGCATTCTCTTAATTGCCAAAGTGGGATCAAGCCCCAAAGATGACAGCTGTCTTCCCATTCTCTCTGATGTGAACTGTTTGTCCTTGTCAAACTTCCTAGGAACAGTTGGCCTGTTCTCCGCATTGCTCTTTTTAATCCTGTGCTGCTGGATGAGCAAGCTTTTCTTTTTCCTAATCTCAGCTAAAGCCTCTTGCTGTTCAGGAGTCAACTCAGTTCCATCAATCTCAAAATCATCATCCTCAACTTCTGCCTCCCTCATCCCTTCTTCTCTTTCCAACTCTTCAACCCTATGCAGAATATCAGGATCAATGAAATCATAAACATTGTGTCCATCCAAGATTTCAGGCAGTATATCCTCTTTCCATTCATCATTGGCTAAAATGTAATTCTTTCTCAAATTCATTGAGTATACACCAGCCCCACCATTCTCATCCTCCAGTTCCTTTTCAGTTTTTCTCTTTTCCTTCTCAGCTGCTTCCTTAGCTTTAGCTTCTAAAACTGCTGCAGGAATACATGATGGTCTTTCCTTCTGGTCACGAGGCTTTGGTACTGCAACATGAAACCTATTCAAGCAGTCATTCATTTTCTTTGATTTCATCTTTACTTCTACCCTCTGATTCAATAACCTGTCACATGCTGCATTTTTTACAGCAATTACCCCTTCTTCTGTCAAAGTGCTCATGGTCAACAATACACTGTCTTCATTTGTTGCCTCACCTCCTTGACCAACTATAGTCTTCATAGCTTCAGCTTTCATCTCCATGACCAACTTCATATCTTCCTCGGATAACCCATCCAGTGGTTGCAAGTCAGTCTTGTTGCAAACTATTATCAGTGGCTTGTTCAAAAACAAGGACTTAATGCTGTGAAACAGAGCTGCCTGCTGAGCAATACTGTACCCACAAGACCCAGAAATGTCCAAGAAAAACAATATTGCCGCTCTCAAATGTGCTAGAGCAGTGATACTGCACATCTCAATAATATTACGATCTTCAAACGGCCTGTCCAAAATCCCTGGTGTATCAATTACTTGGTACCTCAGGTATTTATAATCTGTATGACCTACAAATAGAGACTTTGTAGTGAAAGCATAGGGCTGGACATCGACATCAGCTCGTGTAATTTTGTTAATGAACGAGCTCTTGCCAACATTTGGATATCCACAGATCAAGACAGTCCTTGTATTAGGATCAATCGAAGGGAGCCTAGCCATGTGCTGTCTGACCTGCTCTAGATAAGCCAAACTCGGGCCAATCCTCTTGAGCACAGTGCACATGCGGCCAAGAGCAGCCACCTTAAGACACTTGCACCGATACAGTGAGTCACCATACTTCAGCAATTTCACATAGTCTTTGGCAATCTTACTAATAAGATTCCTAGCAGTGTTGATTTGTCCAAGTGCAAGCTTGTAATGGTCTTTGTTGTAGAGCACATGGAGGAGATCCCCATAGAAAGGATGAATATCATCAAGCCGGGGGAACTCATCAATTATGGTAGAGAGCTTATCATAAAAATTCTGCTGAGTGTACTTCACCTTGCGCATGTAGAATTGACGAAGCCGCGAAATTGCATATCCCTTGTGCACAACAGTCGGTGTCTGTCGCTGGGTGCGAGAGAGGATGATATCAACGAAATCCTTCCCATTTGGCACCACAGTAATCTTCTTAAAATTATACTGAACCATCGCACCCTATCAACCTTCCTGCCACAAAAAAATTATAACAGAAATATAAAAAAAAAAACGCTGAATCAAGCTACAAATGTTAAACAAAACATGGGTAAGACAAACATCAATTTTCATTCAGAAAGCAACACTACATGTGGATTATATGCTGAATATACAATTATACAATTTAATCGAACATAATCAAATTTAAAACATATAATAACAGCTATAAACGAATCTTAAAAAACCTAAAAGAAAACACATACTAAACTCAATCGAACATTTAAACGTAAGATCCCATGAACAATCCTGAGAAATTAACAATATGGAAAACGGCGCGATTACGCGAGTGACGGATACTTAGCAAGAACAGACATACCGTAAAACACGTTCGCTTCTAGGGTTTGTGTTGTATACGGCAGCGAAGGTTTTGCGGCTATGCTATCGATCTTATAGACTCTGTTTTGGTTGGAGGCTGCAGACAGCTCAAACATATGCTCAGGGTAGAACGAGGGTTTTATTTTGAAGAAGGTGGCACTTCGTGGGTTGGGTTGCAATGGAAAACTGGATCAACCTGGCCCAGTTTAAATTTACATTAGTATCAGCCCAAACTTTTTTAATAGTATTAGTAAATCATGATAAATCTTTTAATTAGAATATAATGTGTAATAAATATTTTTAATTTTAATTATTATTATAAATATGGTTTTTTTGTATGTTTATGATAATTTATTAAAAAAATAAGAGGAGTGTTTGAAATTTTTTCTCATACTTTTATGATAATAATTTCAAAGGAATATTTGAGATGATTTTTAGTTCATTGATAATGTGATATTTATTATTATAATATTTAGTATTATTTCTCTTTTATAGATAGATAATGTAAAAAAATAAAAATAGTTAATAGTACAAAAATTACACTCATAATTTATTGAAAATTTTAAAGAAACTAAATATATTTTATCTGGGTTCGAGAAATCTTGTTTTACTCTCTTATTTATTTATTTTTTAATAAAAAGATAAAACATAATTTAATGCAAACATAATAGTCTTACCCTTCTTTAAAAAATATGACCTTGATCCTATATATTATATTGTTATTAAAAATTCATGCAATAAATGAACACAATTTTTCAAGCTCAAAATGCAGTGATTTTGAACAAATCTTTTGAAATATTATTTTATATTTATTTGATATAGGTTTTATTATTATAATATGATTTATTGTTAACATATTTAATTTTTTTTTTAATTATTGAATTTTGTTTGTTTGACGCAACTTTCATTTCTGTTTCAGTTAGGTTATAGTTTTTTGGATTTATTATATTATTATTAAAAATTCATGCAATAAAAAAACACAATTTTTCAAGTTCAAAATGCATAGTGATTTCGAGCAAATATTTTGAAATATTATTTTATATTTATTTGATATAGGCTTTATTATTATAATATGATTTATTGTTAACATATTTAGTTTTTTTTTAATTATTGGATTTTGTTTGTTTGACGCAACTTCATTTTTTTGTTTCAGTTAGGTTATAGTTTTTTGGATTTATTATATTGTTATTAAAAATTCATGCAATAAAATAACACAGTTTTTCAAGTTCAAAATGCAAAGTGATTTCGAACAAATCTTTTGAAATATTATTTTATATTTATTTGATATAGGCTTTACTATAATAATACGATTATTGTTAACATATTTTTTTTTTAATTATTAGATTTTGTTTGTTTGACGTAACTTTCATTTTCTTTTTCAGTTAGGTTATAGTTTTTTGGATTTATTATATTGTTATTAAAAATTCATGCAATAAAAGAACACAATTTTTCAAACTCAAAATGCAGAGTGATTTCGAGCAAATCTTTTAAAATATTATTTTATATTTATTTGATGTTGGCTTTATTATTATAATATGATCTATTGTTAACATATTTAGTTTTTTTTAATTATTGGATTTTTTTTGTTTGACGCAACTTTCATTTTCTGTTTCAGTTAGGTTATAGTTTTTTGGATTTATTATATTGTTATTAAAAATTCATGCAATAAAAGAACACAATTTTTCAAGCTCAAAATGTAGAGTGATTTCGAACAAATCTTTTAAAATATTATTTTATATTTATTTGATATAGGTTTTATTATTATAATATGATTTATTGTTAACATATTTAGTTTTTTTTTTAATTATTGGATTTTGTTTGTTTGACGCAATTTTCATTTTCGGTTTCGGTTAGGTTATAGTTTTTTTTCTTATATATACATCATGTATTTTACTCTTTAATACACAAATAAATATATATTTAAAAAAAACATTTAATAATGTTTTCTCCTGTTTTATTATTATTACTTATGTATTTATATATTAAAATGTTAAATTCTTTTAACTCAATGTACTTATTTCATAATTTTATAATACAAATGAAACTCAATCTTAAGGTAACTTTCAACACGTGTCACTATCACAATTTTTGCACAAAAATAATTCGACATGATTTTATACCACAAAAGGAAATCTTATATGTGTCAATCAATGAGCACCAAATTGTGGCTCTCTCTAAGCACGCCTGATGCACTAAGAAGAGTTCCCGTTTCACACTATTGTTTACCGTTTCGTTATTCTCTCTCATCCTCACTCTATGCCATATGTATTCCGCGACTACACTCTTATCACTTCTCTCTTAAGCTCTCTCTGAAACTACGTTTTTGCCTGTTTATGTCTCTTCTCTCAAAGTCACCGCAAAGAACGATCTTTGCCTTATTTTCTTACGCCTGTCAAAGGAGCAACTGACCTTCTGCTACAAGTTTTACCCAAACTGTGATGCTTACTTGCTTAAATTTACAAGTCAAAAAACAAAAGATAAAATACTTATTTCAAATTTAAATATATATAAAGTTATTTAATGTTAATGTTTTTCTTTAATAAATACACCTAACAAATCTAAATACCAAACACGTGTTTAGTTATTTCAACCACTAACAAATTTCAAACAAAATTAATGCAATAAAAAAAATTGTAATGAGAATGTAATTTTTCCTTAGTGTACTAACAATGAAATATGTTAATACTTGTTATATTGAATCAACTATTTAAGTTTTTTTAACGAGGAAAATTAAATACACATGTGGCATATATTCACTTTATACATTATTGGTATCATTTTTTTTACTGTTAACAAAATAAAAGATGGACAAGTTTGTTATGGTATTTGGATTAACTTCTTCTAGTTATGTTGTGTTGTCTTTTTACTTCTCCTCATGTTTTCGTGTCTTCTCATTGGTAAAAAAATATCTCATTTTTTTCCTCAATGCATCTTCATTCCTCCTCATTGGTCAAAAGCCTTATTTACCTTACTTTAACCACCTTTTTCACTTTCTAAGGACAATGTGAGTCTTAACGATATGTTTTATCAACATAACTTTGTCGTTCACCCTTATGGAGTCTCTCCACACCTTCAACCATGATGCATGCACTTGTTATTTGTGATATATGTTATCCTTTGTCACCTTCGTTAAAGGTTAATACTTTACTATTTTGTGTTAATAATTATTTATTTCATATTTTATCTTAGTTGGAAACTACAAATAACATGTGACTTTAGGTGTTGCATATTGCCTCTAGATTTAAAATGCAATTTGTATGGTAGTTATTTTTCATAGTCATTACCACCCTCGTTGTCACATGAAGAATCCTCATAGTCATTATTAACCTTACTGTCACATGAAAAATCAATTATCAATATATTTGTGTATGTGGACCAAAAATATTGGTTGAACAAGTTAAAAAAATTGGTTAAATAAGCATAATTGTTGGTTAGAGACCTCATGTGAACCACAATTGTATCATATGGAAGTACTATATGAGAATGATTAGGTCTAGCATAAACATAAAGCAATGAGAGAACATTACGGGAAACATGAGATTCTATTTTTTTTCAATTAACTCAATTCAAGTTTTTTATTACATTAATTATTGGTTAAAGTCTTGGTTAAAGTAGTATCTGACCAATATGACACTTGTAACACAATTCTATTGCTTATTCTTGATTTTTATAATTTTTTTTTCATAAAATTAAAATTGTGGTACTTGGTAGAACTTTTCAGTTGTCCATAAACACATGACTATCACAAATGCGAGTCTTTACGGATTATGTTATTCTTATATTTACAAAATTAATTAAGTTTTCCAATCTTTTTTAACAAGATGATGATTCTTAAAAAAAACACATATATGATATTATGTAGTGATAAGCTTTATCAAATAGATTAAATGGAAATTGTGTAGGTTGGTATTATGTGTTAATTTGTTTGTTTTGCTAAATTACCTTTTTGGATATTTTGCATGATAATTGATCTCGCATAATCACATTAGTTCATGTGTTGATATATCAACATACTGTCCATCAATTGACAAAAGGTATTTTTATCTAAAATCCATCTATTCCATTATACAACTTTGGTTTTTAAAATATTTTTTTTTTTTAAGTCGAGACTTTGATTTTGGATCATTGAAGGTTGATGAGAGAAATAAAAATTCTAGAAAAATTATATTTTGAAAACATATTTTGAAGATCAATACACAATAGTGAAAAGGAGAAAAGAGAACGATGAAAATGTCAATAAAATAATACATATTAGTGAAAGTTGACGAGAGATAATGAAATGCAAATTCTTATAAAATATAAAGAACAAGAGACGATGATAAAAAGAAAAAGGTAGGATGATAAAAATATATTACAATAATATTAATTTTATGATTTCATTTTTATAATAATTTAGTTTTCTAATTATGTTAAAAATAAAATAATATTAACTCAATAAAGCACACACTAAATAGTATATTACTCCAAACCTTCTTTCTCATGTAAGCATATGAAAATATGTTGAAGTATGTTTATAACCACTCTTTTAAAATTTTATAATAATTAATAATGACTATTATCTTATTATATATATATATATATATATATATATATATATTCAAAATTACGGCATAATTTCTTCTTTCTTTTCAAATAAAACTTCAATTGAAAAAAAAAGTGTAACTAATCGATAATATTTATTAGCTTTTCCTAACTTACAATTAAACTTTTATTTACTGATAAAATTCAATATTTTAACTGTTACTGATAGACAAATTACTCATTACACACACCTGTATATTGATTTCAATTACAACCCAGAAACAAATCTCTTATTCATATCTATTAATAGTCTAAAACTAAAACTATATAAATATTAAAGTAAATTAATAGTATAAAGCTAAAATTCTATGTGTTCCTGTAGGGATATCGTGTGCGGAAGCGTGATAATTTCAAGCAAAGATTATGAGAAATTAAAGTAACAAGTAAAGTGAGAATGATACCAGAATTTTTAGGTAGAAAACCCCTTTAAATAGAGGTAAAAAACCACCGGTGAGAGAGTCAAAACTTTCACTATAATGATACTGGGAGTACAATGAATTCCTCTCAAACTAATAGATAAATAGCCCTAAAACAAATCCTCTCTATATGGGTTAAACACTTACACGTATATGAAAAGAGAGAGGAAGCAAGTGTGTTGCTTGTTTGTTGTATGTTACATTGCTTGAAGGAAGCCACTATATATAGTGGTTCTAGGAGACAACAATAATAAATACAATTAATGGTAATTAACCTCCCATTGATTGCAATTGATTGTGGCAATTAACCTCCCATTGATTGCAATTGATTGTGGCAATTAACCTCCCATTGATTGCAATTGATTGCGGCAATTAATCTCCCATTGATTGCAATTGATTGTGGCAATTAACCTCCCAATTATGACAAGAAAACGGAAATGTGAGTCATAAACCCACAAATCTCCACCTTGACTTGCCTTTGACTGGAACACTCTCTCGCCATGAAGCCTTGATTAGGTATGGATAATACCAGCTAAGTTCAGGCAATGATCGAACTTAGCCGATGGAAGTGGCTTGGTCAACATGTCTGCAGGATTTTCGGTTGTATGAATTTTTTCAATAATTATATCTCCTGTATCAACAATGTCTCGGATAAAATGGTGTTTAATTTCAATGTGCTTGGTCCTTGAGTGATACTTACTGTTCTTGGTTAAGTGAACAACACTCTGACTATCACAAAATATAACAAGAACATCTTGTTGAAGACCAAGTTCACTTACCAAGCCTCGAAGCCATATAGCCTCTTTCATACCTTCTGTCGCAGCAATATATTATGCTTCAGTGGTGGACAAAACCGCAATGGCTCGAAGTGAAGAATACCAGCTGATAGCAGACCCACATAGAGTAAAGATGTAAGCTGAAAGTGACCTTCTCCGATCTAAATCACCACCATAGTCAGCATCAACATAGCCAACTGCTCCTCCGGGATCGGCTCTATGTTGATCAAATACCAAACCAAGATCTGGAGAACTTTTCAGATAACGAAGTATCCATTTAACGGCTTCCTAGTGTGCCTTGCCTGGATTATGCATGAACCTGCTAACAATGCTAACAACATAAGCTAAATCAGGTCTAGTACATACCATAACATACATGAGACTTCCAATTGCATTTGAATACGGGACATGTGACATGCGTCTTTTGTCCTTGTCTGATTTTGGACACTGATCTGATGACAACTTGAAGTGGGCGGCAATTGGAGTATTAATAGCTTTGCAATCTCGCATTCCAAATTTGTCAAGCATCTTAAGAACATACTTCTTTTGTGATAGAAAAAGTTTTCCAGCTTGACGATCTCTATTGATCTCCATTCCCAAAATTTTCTTGGCAGGACCTAAGTCCTTCATATCAAATTCACTACTAAGCTGAGCCTTTAACTGTTAACTAAAAATTTATCTCTTGCAGCAATCAACATGTCATCAACATATAGCAACAAGTATACAAAAGACCCATCAGATGTCTTTTGAAAATAAACACAGTTATCATAGCTACTTCTGGAGTATCCATGTCCAACCATGAAAGAATCAAACCTCTTATACCATTGTCTTGGTGATTGCTTCAAGCCGTAAAGAGATTTTTTCAAACGACATACATGGTCCTCCTTTCCAGGTACAACGAAGCCCTCAGGCTGCTGGATGTAAATCTCTTCCTCAAGATTACCATGAAGAAAAGCAGTTTTCACATCTAACTGTTCCAACTCCAAATCATACAAGGCAACTAAAGCAAGTAATATACGTATTGAAGTATGACGAACAACAGGAGAAAAAACTTCATTAAAGTCAATACCTTTCTCTTGATCAAAACCTCTTACAACAAATCTTGCTTTATTCCTTGTACTCTCAACACCAGGGATCCCTTCTTTTCTCTTAAAGATCCACTTGCAACTAATGACTCGTTTTCCTTCTGGTAACTTCACCAATTCCCATGTTTCGTTTTTGAGAAGACTCTCAACTTCTTCTTGCATAGCAGCAATCCACTTTGTTGAGTCGTCACCAGAGATAGCTTCAGAGTAATTCTTGGGTTCACCTTCTTCACCCATCTCTTGTGCAATAGTTAAAGCATAAGCAATGTTGGCTGATTCTGCAATTAATCTTTGAGTCGATTTTCTTGGTCTCTGTTGTGGAAGTTCTTGAGCCATAGACCATGGCTGTGGTAATCCTCGTCGTTTAGGTGGACATTGCTCATGTGGACTCAAATGTTCATTTGTACCATCAATAACAGTGACTTGATCACCTTGAGTACTGGAGGAATTGGGAACGTCTTCCTCATGAGCGGGTGTTTTAATCTCAAACTCCACCTTCTCTCGAGCATCTTCCTGGTCACTTGTATCAATTGAGGAAATAACAGTATCTTTTACAGAAGAAAGCATAGCATTTTCATTAAAGGTCACATTCTGACTGAATTATTTTGTGAGATTCTGGGTCATATAAACGATAGCCTTTAACCCCTGAGCCATAACCCAAGAAAATGCACTTCTTAGCACGAGGTTCTAATTTTCCCTCGTTTACATGAGAATAAGCAGGGCAACCAAATATTTTAAGATTAGAATAATCAACAGGGTTACCCGACCAAACTTCTTCTGGAATGTTGCAATCAATGGATCTGTTAGGAGAGCAGTTTATCAGATAACATGCCGTTGAAGCCGCTTCAGCCCAAAAATATTTGCTCAAACCAGAATGGGAGAACATGCAACGAACTCTCTCCAGGATAGTTCTATTCATTCTTTCTGCAACCCCGTTCTGTTGTGGAGTACTTGGGATGGTGAAGTGTCTGGAAATGCCTTCCTTCTTGCAAAAATCATTGAATTCATTCGAACAGAACTCAAGGCCATTGTCTGTCCTTAACCTCTTTATCTTCTTGCCAGTCTGATTCTCAATCAATAATTTCCACTCTTTAAAAGTGGAAAATGCTTCATTCTTATGTTTGAGAAAATACACCCATAGTTTTCGTGAGAAATCATCAATAATTGTCATCATATAACGACATTTACCTCTGGAGGGAACTTTTGACGGACCCCAAAGATCCGAGTGAATGTAATCCAAGGTACCTTTGGTTCTGTGTATGGCTTTAGAAAAACTAACCTTTTTATGCTTACCAAAAATGCAATGTTCACAGAAATCAACCTTTTCAGTACAGTGGTTACCAAGGTGACCCTTCTTCTTGAGGATTAGAATTCCCTTCTCACTCATGTGGCCTAATCTCATATGCCACAACTTGGTGTTATCTTTGTTGGGTGAGGCAACAGCTGCAGAACCTGTAACAGTTGAACCCTGCAGCACATACAAACTATCACATCGAATTGCCTTTAGTAACACAAGAGCTCCTTTAGACACTTTTAAAACTCCACCTTCAGCTGAGTATCTACACCCATGAGATTCAAGGGTGCCTAAAGAAATGAGATTCCGTTTCAACTCAGGGACATATCTGACACCTGTTAAAGTTCTAACAATTCCATCATGTGTCTTGATTTTGATTGTTCCTTCACCAACAACTTTGCATTGAGCATCGTTTCCCATCAAAACAAGACCATTATAAACTAGCTTCGGCAAATTTTTCTGGTTGTTTACCATTTCCCTTATCTTCTCTATCTTGCTTATTTTTCAATTTATAGCATTCTGAGATCTCGTGTCCCCTTTTCTTGCAATAACAACAATATTTGGAGTTCTTGCCTCTAGATTTTGACCTAGATTTATGTTTAGTGTTCCTACCTTTCTCTTGGTTTCTCCCTCTAACTACTAATCCTTCACCAGAATTTTCAGAATGAATTTGAGTATCAAATTTTTCTTTGGCTAGTAAATTAGTCTTGACATCATCAAAGCTTAAGGTAAGATAATTACCGTATAACATAATTTCTTTGAATTGTCTGTGTGAGGGTGGTAGAGAAACAATAAGTAGAATTGCTTTATCCTCATCATCAATTTTAACATCCAAATTTTCCAAATCAATTATGATGGAATTAAATTCATCAAGGTGAGATTGGATGGGAGTACATTCAGACATTCGGAGTGTAAAGAGTCGCTCCTTTAACCGGAGTTTGTTTGCAAGACTTTTGGTCATGTATAGAGACTCCAATTTACCCCATATGCCTGCTGTACTTTTCTCGTTGATGACCTCATGCAACACCTCACTGGACAAGCATAACTGGATTGCAGACAATGCCTTTTCATCCATCTCATCCCACTGCTCCTCCGTCATAGTGGTTGGTCTCATCATTTTACCTGCCAGAACTTTCTTTAAACCATTCTGGGTGAGAACGGTTAGCATCTGGACTCGCCAGATAGCAAAACTGATTTTACCATCAAATTTCTCAATATCCAATTTCGACATTATTGAACAATAGATCCTGGTTGAATTATCGAAAAGCTCTGATGCCAATTTGTAGGGATATCGTGTGCGGAAGCGTGATAATTTCAAGCAAAGATTATGAGAAATTAAAGTAACAAGTAAAGTGAGAATGATACCAGAATTTTTAGGTGGAAAACCCCTTTAAATAGAGGTAAAAAACCACCGGCGAGAGAGCCAAAACTTTCACTATAATGATACTGGGAGTACAATGAATTCCTCTCAGACTAATAGATAAATAGCCCTAAAACAAATCCTCTCTATATGGGTTAAACACTTACACCCAAGAGTATATGAAAAGAGAGAGGAAGCAAGTGTGTGCTTGTTTGTTGTGTGTTACATTGCTTGAAGGAAGCCACTATATATAGTGGTTCTAGGAGACAACAATAATAAATACAATTAATGGTAATTAACCTCCCATTGATTGCAATTGATTGTGGCAATTAACCTCCCATTGATTGCAATTGATTGCGGCAATTAATCTCCCATTGATTGCAATTGATTGCGGCAATTAATCTCCCATTGATTGCAATTGATTGTGGCAATTAACCTCCCAATTATGACAAGAAAACGGAAAGGTGAGTCATAAACCCACAGTTCCGGTTAGAGAGATGAGATCTAGATAACTGTTGATTGACTTCGTATTTCTTTCTCCTATCGATCGGTCAGCACACACTTCAGCTTACTCCTTCAGTCCTCGTACTACACTTTTAGGTCTCGGTCGCTTGGTCGCTTAGTCTCCCCGAATGAGGATACCTACAGAAGACGCTCTGACGCTCAAGTCAGCAAATGACGTTCGGTACTCGGTCGTCAGAGCACAATAATTAATAATGATGTACCTTATTTATTGGAATATGCGTTATTTATATTATTTTAATAGACTTACCTCGTTGGAGTCTGATCAGTGAGATGAATCGTGCTTAGAGGTGTATTACCTAATTATTAATGATGATCTTGGTTTGAGCATTAATGAACCGAGGTGTTGATCGGTCCACCCAAATGTGGGCATATCGGTCGGTCCAATCGTATGAGCCGAGATATGGAATTGGTCGTTCGGCTTATACCAGTAAAATATGAATATTAATTTTTTAATTTAATAAAATAAGATAAAATGATCAAAATGTACCGAATGCAATAATATGTAATTCCACCATTATTTTCAATTTTTATTTTGACTTTTCAATATTTTGATAATTAGGTTATAAGTATTATTGTTAGTTTATAAAAATGAAATAACATTATATATTTTGAAATATTTTTTGTTGAAAGATAATAATCTATGTTGATGATTCCAATCCAATCAATTCAAGTTGAGTTGAGTTGGATGTACATAAAAAAATATATTCAACCTAACATCACTTAATTAAAATTAATTGGATTAGTGGAAAATTATATTAAATTCAAGTGAAAATCACTTATACCAATTATTAACAAGAAAGTACTTCCAAAGCTTGGATAAAAGCACAGATGATATTTCATGAAGTAAATAATGATTTTTTTTTTAAAAATAATTGTTTAGAAAGAAAACCACCACAAAATTCTTCAAAAGTTGAAACAAAATATAAAAAAAAAACAGAAAAAAAAAACACAGAGATCCGAGCAAGTGTGTTTTCCTGAAACGTTTTCTCGAAATGACACGCTAAATGGATGAGGTGAGATGTTGAGGGTGGCCGTGCGATGGAATTGGAGGCCAACGGCTTCTCTGCCTCTAACTGCCTTCACATCCCAACATTTCCACACGCTGAACCCTAGGCCTCCATGTCGCACCGTCAGGCTTTTCTGCCGACCTTCTTCTTCCGCCGTTGCGCACACCTCGCTTCCTCTTTCCGCCGACTTGCACCGCTACCTCCGCTGCTCCTTGCCGCAGAATTCGCCGCTCCGAGTCGCGGTTCTCGTTAGCGGAGGTGTTGATAGCAGCGTCGCTCTGCGGCTGCTCCACGCCGCCGGCCATTCCTGCACCGCTTTCTACCTCAAGATATGGTTCCAAGTACGCCTTCATTCTTCTCGTTTAAAATTGAATTGCGTAATCGATATTCTGGCTGTTGCTTTCTCATGCGTGGTTTTCTGTAGGAAGATTTTGAGAACTTTTGGTCTGAGTGCCCCTGGGAAGAGGATTTGAAGTATGCCAAAGCTGTCTGTGAACAGGTCGCTTTTTATCAACGCCTTTGTCGTGTATTTTTCTGATCGGGAAATTAGTAATGGAAATGCCAATGGTGTCTGTGTTTCTATTTGCAGGTTGATGTACCGTTAGAAGTTGTTCACTTAACTGATGAATACTGGAACAATGTGGTATGCTGGATCGATTCAGCTATTTTTGTTCAATATTTATGCACTTTTCCCTTTAATAGGAAATAACATTCAGCTACTTTATACCAATAAGTGTAAGCTATTTGTTTGGAAAGGCTTATGAACAAGTACTTGTTGGAAAAGAAAAACGAATTAAGTTTCTTCCATAACATAAATTTAGTTTATGTATAACTTATAATAAGCTTATGGAACAGTTAAATGTGAGAATTTCTATTAAATTAATCAATAGCTTAAGTTAATATTAACTTATGAAAGAAGTTTAATTCTTTTACCTTATTCTTTTCTTTATATAAGAGCTTATCAATAAGTTTACCTAGACAAGACTAAAATGTAAGTTGCAATAGTGTAGGTATCTTCTGCCTCGTGTTTGACTATTACTTACATGTATATCAGGTTTCTTATCTCATTGAAGAGTATAGTAGTGGCCGAACTCCTAACCCCGATGTTCTTTGCAATACAAGGATAAAGTTTGGTATACATTCAGTCAAATGCAATAAATCCAATCTGACCTTATTGTAGTTAGTTTCACGTACTTTCTTTCGGTTTCATTAATCAAATATTTTCTGTTAGGTGCATTCTTGGATGCTATTGGTGGCATGGGCTTTGACTATGTTGCCTCTGGGCATTATGCAAATGTTATCCACCCATGTGCTGATGGCATGAACGGGCCTTCTGTTCTTGAACTATCACAAGATATGGTACTCATGAATCTTGTTTTTGTTTGTCTATTATTATATTTAGGTGATATTTGGGTACTTTCAGCTCTGTCTGAAGAATCTTCACTAATTATACTAGTATTAAATTTTGCATATTTCTTTACTTTCCCATTTATTGTGCGGGAAAATACTTTTACATACTATTAGATCTTAATGTGCTTTTGGAATTTTAGGTAAAGGATCAAACATACTTCCTTTCACACCTCTCACAATCCCAGCTAAAGCAACTTCTTTTTCCACTTGGTTGTATTCCCAAGGTTTGTTGTGAATTTGTATAATTTTGAATGCTTAAATTGCCTTTAATGTCTGCAATTCAATCACTTTTTGATGTCTATCTTGAGGAGTCAGTCAGTAAGCACTCGGAATATATTTATTAAATTTGTGTGCCTTTAATTGTTGTTTGTGATTTAAATTTGGATGGTGCACTTAAGTAACCATTTGTACATGCCAACGAGTTATCCTACTCTATATGAAGTTTTTTCCTTTTCCATCTTGTGGGTTGAAAAGACAATTGCTATCCTTTTTTATATGATGGCTGACAAGAGAATTTGGGCATGGAATTTTCTGAATATATTTATTAAATAGGTTTTTGAGTGCCCTTAATTGTAGGTTGATATTTGGATGCTCTTTTGAAGTAAACCATTTATAAAAGCTATCACGTTATCTTTTTCTGTAACACTGCATGTTGTTTTGAAGGAATATTAATCTAATTTTCATCTCCTGCCTATCATCTGCAGGATGAAGTTCGCAGGCTTGCAACAGAATTTGATTTACCAAATAAGGATAGAAAGGATTCCCAAGGAATATGCTTTTTGGGCAAGGTATGTGCAGTGAACGGGTCCTTTACATCATATCTATTTGATGATGATGAGAAGTGTTTACAAATCACTTTTTGAGCTTTTAAAGGTTATAAGAGTGGAAGATTAAAATATAAATGAAATGACACTTATGGCAATGTCCATATGAATTATTGTAACCATTCTTTAATTTTCTATTTCAAAACATCAATGATGCCATATTTTTGTTTAGAAGCAAGTCTAGAAGTTTGATTTCTGTTTCTGTTCACTTTTTGAGTTATAGATAAGATTCAGTGAATTTGTTGCAAGACATATTGGAGAAAGAGAAGGCATCATACTGGAGGCCGAGACAGGGGATTTCCTTGGCAAACATCGAGGATTCTGGTTTTATACTATTGGTCAGCGTCAGGGTCTACGGCTACCTGGAGGTCCATGGTTTGTTATCTCCGTATTTCTTTCCTACATTAGTTGTAATCATGTAATTATACAATTCATTTTGCATTGAAGATATATCCATGTTGTAGTTGCAGAAATATGAGATTATTAATACGATCTGCGTTGTACAATTTTTTTATTATCATTACCTAAATTATTTTCTCCACATTGAATCATTTGAAAAAAATATATTTTCCATGCATTCCTGTCCAGATGTCAAATTTCCGCTTGTATTAAAAGAAAGGAAATTCATCCCATTTTTTTTATCTTATGCAGGTATGTTGTTGAGAAGGATGTTAAAAACAATGTAGTTTTTGTCTCAAGAAATTACTTTTCCTTTGACAAAAGGAGGCGTGTATTCCGTGTTGGCTCTTTTAAATGGCTTAGTGAGCTGCCTCCAGGCCAGACAAGTCAACTTCAATGCAAGGTGGATTACTTGAATATCAAGTTCTTTTTCCTGTTATTTAAAACGTTTCCCATTTTTGTAGTACTCACTCAGAGTTATGGTATCTTGACCTTTTCAGGTGAGACATGGTCCTGGATTCTATGATTGTAGCTTACAAATGGAAGTGGAAGGAGATGGCCAAGGTCACTCTGCTGTTGTCCGCATATCTGAAGATGATCAAGGTCTAGCAGCTGGGCAGTTTGCGGCCTTTTACGAGGGAAGAACATGCTTAGGTTCTGGTGTGATTTTGGAGTTCTGGGATGAGCAGAGTTTTCCAGTTTGTACAAAAGCTTTAGAAATTGCTAGAATGGAAGATAAATCAATACTTGGGAATCCAGTAAAAATAAAAGTTAAACCAGATAGCCCGCAAGAAGTATGTGATTCCGCAGAGTTAGCAAGTAAAGCATGATAAGGGAATAAGAAATTCTTGAGTTGTTGACGCTGAACAAAACAGGCACACATGTCAGAGGAATGCAGCTTCCATATTCCTTTTTCAATTGGCTACAAAAAGATACTGCTAAACGTGACATGTGGATTTTCTGAGCTTTGATTCTGTAACGTTTATATATACATGTTCAGGATGACTATTTAAGTTGAAATACAAAGTTAAGGTAGGCGAGAAACTAGTAGCTTCCACTATTCTATGTTTTGAACCAATATTTGTTTTAGACTACAGAGAAACTGAAAAAATAAAGATCTTTGGATTGAACAAAAAAAGTGGAGTGGATAGTTTGTAAAAAAATAATTAATTTAGTTTAATAATATAATGAATTACAAAAATATCTTGGATATAACTTTAATAATAATGGATATAAATTAAAAAATAGTTTTTACAAGCTGATGCAAATGCTGATTAAAAAATAAACAAGCTGATGCAAATACTGTATTAGTGTTTTTTTTCGTCTTCTTGAATTAAAAAATAAATTTTAATTTTTTTGGTCAATCTTTAATATAAGGATATAATGATATTACTTATCATATCATATTATTAATATTTTTACAGAATTTTGTAAGACTTATTACACTTTTATAACTTTTCATTTATACTTAAATAAAATACAGTTTTTACAAAGTAGAAGGTATTTTTTTTACTCTTTCAATTTAAAACGATTTATTTACCATATTTAGATGATATATGAATTGTTGTCTTATCATTTGGAGGATTTTTTTTAACTCCATAATTTTATTTCTGTACCCTCATAAATATAAAAATCTTCATTTTGTTCTTTTATTATGCAATTAATCAGAAAATTAAAAGTTAAAACTCCTACGTAATATCACCACACTTAAATTATGTTAAATCACTCAAAACAAAAACACCTTAATTTGTCTGAAAAAAAGCCCTTAACAAGTTTTTCTAATCAATAAAATTAAACTCCAAATTTAGTTGGAAAAAACTTGAAAAAAAAAATATTGTGTGTAGGGAATAGGATATTTTGTTAACGTAAGGAATAAATGGCGTGAGGAGAGAAGGAGAGTAGATAAACCCCTCCCCGCCAAATGTTGAATCCTGAGACTTGAGATTTAGTTACTTTCCAATCCATGCCATGGCACACACTCTAACACTACCACCCATCTCTTACTCTCTCGCTAAAACCCTAAACCCCATTTCCCCATTCCACAAATCTCTTCCCTTCTCCTCTTCAATCCTTTCTCGCCAAAAGCCCATTCGCCGCTCCCTATTCCGCTCCGTCCTGCGCTCTACCGCCGCCGAATTCTCCGACAGTGTCGACGACGAAGAAGAATCGGCGGAACTGGGCGAGCTCGATGTCATCGCCCTCGAACAAGAAGCAAAGGACGCTGCCCAAGCTTATTCAAGCTCTCTGTCTCAAGTTCTGACCATTGGTGAATATATATATTTTTAATTCGTTTTTGCTTCTCTTTGCAGCGCGCCTTCAATAACCATCTCTATGTTTTTTGAATTCAGAAGACGAGGAGAAAAATGATCACGAGGAAACAGCTCAATCCCGCAGTAGAAGTGCACGTAGAACAAAATCTGTTAGTATATAATTAAGTTTTTCTTGTTAAATTCACACACACACACGTATATATAAATGGCTTAATTAACTTTTTATTCCATTATTTGTTTATTTTATAATCAATCTATATTAACAATATATAAAACTAACCACCTCAAATTTCAAGGTCACATTGTTGCATTTTTAAAATTGAGAGACATGATTGACTTTTTTAATTAATAGAAGGATCAAATTGAATAAAATATAAAATAAAAAGGGTAATTAAGCCTATATATTACAACAATAATGAACTTGGCAAACTCTGGAACTCTACACAATGCCAATGAATTCAAACAATGAGTCTATTCTAGTTATTTGATTCTTATTTAATTTATCTCCAATCAATGGGGAGATTTGTCACTCGCGCTTGAATTTACTGCATTCTCGAGCTTCGGTGCGAGTCACAATAGCTATGAATATTTTTAAGCAGATATTTTTTCTTTATTGCTTGTAACTAGTTAGCATATTTCTTTCGAAAGTATTGAAATAAACAGGGACTTACGGAAACTCTTCTAATTTGAATGGCAGATCCCGGACAATCTTCTCCAAAGGGTCGCAATTGTTGGAAGGCCAAATGTTGGCAAGTCAGCATTGTTTAATCGTCTTGTTGGGGTATTGAAGATTTCTGTAAACTTTATTTTTTCTTTATGTTTTCGTGTTCTAGGGAAGTAACATTGGAAAATTTGGTGCATCTAAAACCTGAATGTTGAAATTGATTAGTTATAACAGTCACCTCTTTGATGCTTAAATTGTAGAGAAACAGGGCTATTGTGGTGGATGAACCTGGGGTTACCAGGGATCGTTTATATGGTCGATCGTATTGGGGAGAGCATGAATTCATGGTAGTGGACACAGGGGGGGTTATCACTGTTTCAAAGTCACAAGCTACTGTTATGGAAGAGCTGGCTATTACTACTACCATTGGTATGGATGGCATTCCACTTGCTGTTAGGGAAGCAGCTGTTGCCAGGATGCCCTCAATGATCGAGAGACAAGCAACTGCAGCTGTGGAAGAATCATCTGTTATTATTTTCCTGGTCGATGGTCAGGTATTTTGTATGCCATATCTTTTTATTTTCCTTCACCAAGGCTGTTTCTTTTTCCCTGATCGTTTCTTATGTAATATAATAGATATATAAAAAATGGGTCACAAGATATGTTAAAAGGTGATATTTCCTTTTATTAAGAATTGGATGGGCAATCCAGTCCTCCGAGGCTACAGTCATTAAGACATTTTTTTGGGTAATTCTTGAATCTAAATCTTAGCCGTATTTTACTGCTTTGGGTATTTATGGTGTCTTAGGCCCATACGTCAGGTTTGCAAAAGAGTGTGGCTTATATATCTGTTGGACAACTTCATTTAATGCCAACTAGTTTTAAGATGAAATCTGATATGGTAGCTGCCTATTCTGGTAGGCTCGCCTGGTTTGATAGGTATTTGTGGATGAGGGTGTTGGGAAAGTCCCATTAGTGGTTATTCCGTATTTGTACGGAGGTTATTTCTATCCGGTACTGTTTCTCTGTTGGATTTCTCTAATTCCATTATATAGAGGAATTTTATTATGATCAGTGATACATATTAGCACTGGTGTAGTTATTTCTTTTGTTATATAACTTGGTTCCTATAATGGTGCCATCTGGCTACAGCTGACAATTATACACCTTCAAAACGGGACAATCTAATTTTGTTGTTTTAATACCTATTTTAAAAGCATGATATATCAACTGATTCATAAAGCTGCTCAAAATCATGATCCGAAGACAGTAATGACACATGTTGAACAGGCAGGACTAACAGCAGCTGATGAGGAGATTGCTGATTGGCTGCGTAGAAACTACTCAGATAAACATGTAATTCTCGCAGTTAACAAGTGTGAATCTCCCCGCAAAAGAATTATCCAGACATCTGAATTTTGGTCCCTTGGGTAAGCTATTTCGGTGAGGTGCACTCCTTGAGTGGGTGGATAATGCATGCCTAAAGTGTGGCCAAAAACAGTGGAAAATGGTCATGACACTTAACCGGTTTATAAACAATGTTTATGATCTGATGTTTTCGTGGCATGAATATCTAGTCCAAGAACATCTATTGTATGCTTGGTTTTGGAAATTCACGGATATAATTTTGAATATGCCTCAACAAGCATTAATTATTTGTGTGCCAGTTCCAATCCAAGATACAATTGAGGCCATCAAAGGTGTTATTGATACTTTCGCATTGTCTTCAATTAAATTCAATGACCATTGAGGGGAATCAGGTTACTTACTTATATTAGTGGTTAATTTAACCAAAAGCAGTTAAATTTTCAATAAGTATCCAGTTCATGTGGTAGTAAGCCATTATTTTAATTATGATGTGCTGTAGTAGTGTTACAAAACCACCCTTGTTTATTTCAACTAACTTTATTTTTTACTATCTGCAGCTTCATATTTCCTCTTATTAGTTCACACGTGAGTAATTGTAGAGGAAATAACTATGGTCAGACACAAAATACATGTTCTTATGCAGTTTTATATTATTGATGCGATTAAGATATAGCAACAAGTACACATTTATAAAGAAACTTAATTTCTCTGAGATGAGCCTTTTAGCAGTCATAAAGATGTTCAGGATTACATCATATATTTTGAATATATTTAAATTAAAAGTATAAGAGATCAACAAAAATATCCTTGACAGCATCTAAATCACCTCTCCCTCTCAAAACGGACACCTGAAATTTTGAGCGGCTAAACATGCTGAGTGGAATTCTTACATAGTTGCATCATATTATTTACTGATCTTTCTAAGAGTTATGTTGTAATCAGCAAGTGTTGTTGTGTTGTGGTTACTACATCAGATTTGAACCACTTCCAATATCAGCAATCTCAGGGACTGGAACTGGAGAGCTTCTTGACCTTGTTTGTTCTGGCTTACAGAAAGTTGAGGTTTGTTTTCTATATAAGTTGCATTCTCTTCTGATAAATTTAGGTTTTATTTTCTACTTTTATGTCGCAAGCACGCTGAGTTGACTATACTTTGCATCATCAACCGATAACAAGTAATTAGATTCAGGTGGTATTATTGTTGATCACTATACAATTTAGGATCTTAGTTTTTATTCTTATTTCGAGACCCTTTGTTTTTTAATTCATACTTTTTTATGGCTGAACTATAGGAATCAAATATTCTTGAAGAAGAAGAAGAATATGTTCCGGCAATTTCCATTGTTGGTAGGCCAAATGTTGGCAAAAGTAGCATTTTGAATGCATTGGTTGGTGAGGACAGAACAATAGTTAGCCCCATCAGTGGCACTACTCGTGATGCTATTGATACTGAATTTACTGGACCAGATGGACAGGTGTGATTCTTTTGGTGACTGGTAAACACATGGTGTATGTAACACCACAAAAAAAAAATCAAGTCTTAATTCAAATGTTTTATTATTTTTTGTAAAAATTGTTGGAAATGTCATATCGATTGCAAATATGACTAAATTATTGTCTATAAAATGGATGTAAACCTCATATTATAAGTTGGTTTTATAAGATTAAATTATGTCTAAAACTCATTTTTTTGAGATGGTATGGTATGGTATGATCAAATTATAATATATAAATTGGTACAAATCTCATCTTACAACTCGGTTTTGTGAAGTTGAGTTAGACCTAAAATTTATACTTTCTCAGAAAAAATTCAAACGATTGGTTGGTTATAAGGCTTTCCCAACCCCAACTTTGTTTAAGGCTGTATATTTTTTGGACCATACCAGATTGTCATAGTGATTTGGTAATCTTTTATAATTTTGAGGAATCACAATAATTGTTTTCTTTCTGTAGAAGTTCCAACTTATCGATACTGCTGGAATCAGGAAAAGAGCAGCCATAGCTTCAGCAGGGAGTACAACAGAGGCTTTGTCAGTGAATCGAGCATTTCGTGCTATTCGTCGTTCTGATGTTGTTGCTCTTGTCATTGAGGCCATGGCTTGTATCACAGAACAGGTTCCTGATTAAATTGTTTGTTACATAAAAATTATATTGTCTTTCTTTTTGTTATAATAAAGTAGTGCTGCAGGTCTGGAGACACATGGGATAGTAGTTGTTTAATGTATACTTTTCCCCTCCTTGAACTATTTAAATGTCTTTTGAAGGACTACAAGATAGCTGAGAGGATAGAAAAAGAAGGAAAAGGTTGTGTGATAGTTGTAAACAAGTGGGATACAATACCAAATAAAAAGCAGCAGACTGCATTACACTATGAGGAAGATGTCAGGGAGAAGCTTCGCTCACTTGATTGGGCTCCAATTGTTTATTCTACTGCTATAGCTGGTCATAGTGTTGACAAGTATGTTTTATGTGGAAAATTATTGATTTATGCTGTATAGCATGCTAATTCCATGCTTTGAATTCCTCCAACTTTCCCTTTAAAACAAGTTTTTATTTCATAGGCACGTGCAATAAATATCAACTTGTATCCCCCATGGTGAATGAGGTCATGCTTCGTATATTTTGTTGAACTTATCTGTTGTAATGTAGGGGGTCATGGTTGATCTCAAGTAGTAGTCACACTATTGGCCGATGATGGCTTGCAATTTAGTATGCACTGTTGTTTCTTGATGTGTGGTAAAAAAGTCCTTGGTCGTTTTCTTGAGCTTAAACAGTGCACATAAGTGGACTTGAGAAGCTGGCTCTTTTCAAAATAATTTTTATTTGGATATGGATTAGCTTTGTTTTTTCTGGATGTAGAAAACTATTTGTCACAGATAAATTTTAATAGCGAATAACTTTTCTTGGATGTAGACACTAACACGGTCTCATATATTAAACTTATTACTTATTCAGGTTTGATAAGTTTCGTTGGAGTTGATAGCTGATCGCTTATTGTTGTTTTTCCGAATAGGATTATTGTTGCAGCCAGTGAAGTTGAAAAGGAAAGATCTAGAAGACTTGGCACTTCTATATTGAATCAAGTAGTTCTGGAAGCAGTAGCTTTTAAGCCTCCGCCTAGGACACGTGGTGGAAAAAGAGGGCGTGTTTACTATTGCACTCAGGTATTTGTATCATGTTAATAGTTGTTAATGTTTGTCTTTTAGTTTACTGGGAATGTTTGGATGAATTCTTCTTGAATTTTTATTGTTCATGATAGAGATGTTCCCATTGCATTTATTAGGATGTTGTACCTTGTTGACCGATTGGTCATGAGTTTGAATTTGGAAATAGCCTCTTTTGCATATGCCGGTAAGACTACGCACAATGGCCCCTTATTTGCACAGTGAGGAGCCTTCTAGGGCCGGGACATGTTAGTTTTTGTATTGTATTGGCAAATTTTTGTTACTAGAATGATTGAAATGAATAGTGCAGCAGTCATACTCAATAGCTCCTTTGGTTATACTTTTATGTACTCACAATATAAAATATATTTAATTACTTTGTAGTCTAACTGGATCTCCTCTTGCAGGCTGCCATAAGGCCACCTACATTTGTCTTCTTCGTCAATGATGCAAAACTTTTTCCTGAGACTTACAGGCGCTATATGGAGAGGCAGCTGCGTACGGACGCAGGTTTTTCTGGAACACCCATACGACTTCTATGGCGCAGCAGAAGGAAAATGGGCAAAGATGAAAGTCAGTATTCATTGTATCAAAATCAATATTGCTACTATGTCCCCCTCATTTTGCTTTCATTATTCGTTCTTTGCTTCTCCTATCTTGAAAAAATTTATAATGATGCTATAAACATGTATATATGGTTTGGTCACAGGCAAAGCTGTAACAAGGACCCAAGAGAATCTTACATCAAATGATCCAAAATTGGTATCAACTGCACCATAAGTTAGATATTTGATCAAGGAAGAACTGACTGTTCTGTTTGTGTTGGAAGTGAAGAGGTCATCTGGGGTTACTTGATTACTCAAATGGTCGTGCTTCCTTAAAATCCATGAAGGTTAGTAAAATCTCCACAAGGACGGGATGCGTGCAGGGAGTTTGGATGAGGATCTGTCATTTATACAGTGATCATTATCATTCTGTAATTCTTGTGTGAGCACTTTGTATTTATGGGGTCGTAGCACATTATCTGTCAACAACTGCATTGTACATTTATTTTTTGTAGTAGTTGTTGAAGCAAACGTAAGTTCTTGGATTTCTAAGTCTGTGACTCCTTTTATTCAAATATTTAAGCTGGACATTTTCCAGTAATCAGGTTCTCAGTTACTATCTGGAATGATTTTTGTTTTGTTTTTGCTAAGCAATTGCAGTTAATTTTTTTGTCGTTGTTACATGTAAATACGCTGATAGACAGCTGCAGTTACCTGCATGATAGGTTTAACACACTGTTCTCTTTGTTTTAAACTGTTTGTTGCTGTTTCAGAAAGAACGAATATTTTCTGTTGAATCTATCTCGCAGCTGTGTTGCAGCTGACTGCCTCCTAAACATCTACAGCACTTTAACAATACTAAAACACTTTAACTCGTCACATTACGGACGCAGTATTTATCCCGAATTTCATTAATTACAATTCAACTATAATCACAAGAAAAAAATCATGATTAATACAGCTTCTGTCATTTTATATATAAAAAAACAATTTTTTAAGTAATTTACATCCATTGAAAAGTTGATTAAGTTATTGGTAACATTATATTTTAATAATTTTTATTTTTAAATGACAAATTTAAAGAAGTTCAAAACTTGGATCAATTGACCGATTAAAGAGGGTTGGATTGAATTAATTCTAATAAAAAAATTATAAAAAATTTAACTCAATTTAATTTGAGATTTTTTTTTATTTAGTTGAGTAATGAATATCTCCAAACTTCTGTATAGTTATCAAACTCATCTTGATGATCTAATATATATATATATATATATATATATATATATATATATATAACTGTGAATGTATTAAATTATATAGTTATAATCTTTAATAATAATTATGTCTTCAATGATTTTATATAAACTATTTTGTATTTATTTAACTAATAAATTATAAATATATATGGTTTTATTATGTATGATAAATTTAAAAAAGAAACAATATAAAAAAGGAATTCGTATTTGTATATGGTAGAATTGCAATTTACTGATTTTTTTTAATTATGTTTAAACTATATATTATTATTATTATTACTTATAGTTGTTTAATTACAAAATTATTGATTACCATCTTTGATAATTTAAACATTAACATTTCTAATTTTTCAAATATTATTATTTTTCTCTCATTATAATATTCTTACATTTTTTCGTTCGAGATGTTGATTTCAATAAGTATCTTTTTTATTTTAGGATTAATGTGTTTTAGATAACTAATATATATCTTTTTTTTATATTAGTTTTATGTTGTTTTAGGTGATTTTATATTTTTCCTTTCTAGTTTATGATGAATATAATATATTTTTATCTATTTCTTTTCTTTGTTTTTTCAACATGGTCAGACGGGTTAAGTGTCTATCATGACTTTCTCTTCTTTTTCTCCAGTTCCTACTTTGAAATTTTGTCTTCCTTTAATTCTTTTTTTTTCTCACAGCTTTAATATTCTTATCTCTTTGCACACTTCAAAAAGGGAACGTTCTGTTGCCGTCTGATCACAAAGCCAGCTTCAATTCTTGGCACACCTTCAACCTCTTCAATCTTTCGATTTGTCTCCAAACACATTGAATTAAATCTCCATTTTGTGCACGATCAGGTGCAACAGGGAGGCAAGTCGTTGAGACTAAAGAAACTTTAAAGTACCAATCAATTTTGTTGTCGTTATGATTATTATTATATTTATTAATATTAATATAATTAATAATATAAATATCAGTAATATAAAAATTATTAATATTATTTATATATTTAATATCGTTATATTATTAATTTTATTAATAATATTCTTTATTATTCAAATTAAGAATATTATTCATTATTATAGTAATATTATTAATTTTTATTCATAATACTAATATTATTAATATTCATAACATTTATAAAAATATTAGTATTATTAAATATTATTAATATTATTAAATATTTATTAATATTATTAAATATTATTAAATATATATTATTAAATATTATACAAATTATAAATATTATACATATTATAAATATTATACATATTACAAATATTATACGTATTATAAATATTATAAATAGTATTAATATTATAATAATATTAATATTGTTTAGGAATATTAGTTATGATTTTATAATTATATATTATAATAATATTTTTAATATTACGTATATAATTATTGTGATTAATATTATTTATATTATTAAAACTTTTAAAACTATTAAGATTATTTATATCTTAATATTATTAATAAAAATATTTATATTAATAATTAATAATAATATTGAATTTATTTTAGATATAGATTTGTGGGTAAAATTAGTGGATAATGTAAAATTTACCTACAAATAAAGATTTATGAGTAATAATTTGTAGGTAAAATTGAATTTACCTACAGATGGAAATTCATGTGTAATATTCATAAACAATACTGAATTTACGTATCAGTGAATAATATCTGTAAGTAATACTGAATTTAACTACATATTTAAGTCAGTAGTTAAAAGTGCATCAATAAATTTGATTATTTTTTAGTAAATGTATAATCCTCTTATTTATATTTTTATAATATTTCAAGTAGTTGTCATATTATATTTCATAAATTTTGTGATAAACTTATGGTGGGACAATCCCACCATAATTACTTCATACGAGAGATGTTAGAGAACTGAAATATCTGATTTAATATCAATTACATTTTATGTTGTTTTAACCCTTTATATTCTTCCTTGTACACTCATATTGAATAAATACATTTTCAATTTTTTTTCCTTTCAATGTTTCTAAATAATATGAAGGACACTGAATTGTTTAACAAAAGATTGATCTGAAGAAATGTTTATATTCTCATCTTAACAGTTAAAAGGCTTGGATTATTTGATTAGATATTGAGTATAACATAATTGAATACAAATTGAGTCTCATTCTCAACCATTCCATCATCCAATGTTTGGTTTGATGAAAAAATATAAAAGGAAAGAAGAAAAATAAGTTGAAAAGAAAATAGATTCATAAAAAAATAATAAAATTGTTAGTATAAAATAAAATATGTGCTATCAATAACGTTGAACTTGTTTGAATGAAAATTTCCCTAAATACTTAAAAAAAGAAGAAAGCGAAAACAAAAAGTAAGTCACCTTTTTCGTTCGCTAGAATTAGTTTATGTGTAAGTTAAAAACGATATTTTCAAGAAATTAATATAAAAAAACTTACATAACTTAATTTATACTTAAAAAAACTTATTTTATATTTTTTTTTTCTTTTTTAGAAGTTGTTATAGAAAATTAACTTACATAGACTTTTTACAATATACTCTCTATTCAACATTGAAAATTAAAAAAAAAATGCACAACTTATTTTTGTTTAACACACCTATAACTTATCTAATATAATTTAACCAATAACCAAAAAATATGTTAAAAAAAGACATTAAAAAAAGTGTTGTCACTTTCCTTTCTAATAAATATTTCCTTATGAAGAGTCGTTGTAGCATGGGCAATATAAAATGGACTGTCTCTTAGGAATAACTATTCAAATAGTGTTGACGTTGATATCTCATCTGTGTTGACGTTGATCATACATAGTTGTAGTTTTAATTGCTATTATTTATTATGTCATTAAAATTTTAGTATATATATAGTCAATGTAAAACATTTTACACCAATTATTATCAAAGAATATTATTAGTACGACTTTCAAGAAAATCACAGCAAAATGTAACATTTATTTCACATGAAGATTTCTAGTTAGATATGAATAACTGAATTTATATATAAACTATATAATAATTTTAATTTATAATGAATAACTTCTACGTGATATAAAATTATTTTTAACTTATTTCTCACTGAAAAATTGAATTTCAAAATAATGATGAAGAGATGAGAATGATAAATTGGTAAAATAATACGTAGAGTTACTTTGCACCATTCTGGTGACATTGTCAAATATATATATACTCTAATAATGAGTGCAAGATGGACCATTCATCTGACCCACAAACTTTATTGCAATTTCTAAATCAAATAATTACTAATAACGGTTAAAATGCAACAGTTTTTTTTTTCGTTGAGGTATTGAACTTGAATGAGAAGTGTTACTAGCACATACACAAATTGAAACCGATATGAACACGAAAATACGTAAAATCTTTAAAATATAGAATATGAGAATACACATCTATATATTATATAATTTTAAATTATATAAATTGAAAATAAATATTTATATACAAAAGTATGTTTTAGATTCTTTTGAGAACAAGAAGATATTTTTCATGACTGGTTCAAAATAATTTGTTCTTTATTTTTATAATCATAATAAAATTTATACAATTTTAGAAAATTATTGTATTTATACCTTTTAAAATTGTGTTAGACTCGTGTTAGAATTTTAAAAAATCTAATAAATATTTTTTGAATTAAACACTTAACCGATAAGTCCTACGAGTGTCCTACTATTTTTTTAAATTGGATATTATCAAACATATATATATATATTATTTTTTTTCTACTTTACAAATTCTTCAACTCATTTCTATCAAAAATATTTTTTCAAATTCTTAATTTAAAGTGAAATAAATTAAATTCAAAGAAAATACACTTCTATTTAAGTTTTTCCAATCAAATTTGACATTTATTAGAGTCCAATTCCTATACGTATTTCCTAGATACATACTATATATAGATCCAGCCATGTTGTAGACTGTACGCACAATTATCAACCACACTTTTATACAAACTTTCACGAATTAATTTCTGAGAATGCATTTAAGGAAATTAGGTATGGGCTAGAATCAAGTAAATTTATTTCATTTAAAGAGGTCCACATGGAGACAATGAACCGAAAAAATTAGTAGATTGTATAGTATACATAATTAATTATTATTAATGTTATTTCATTTTAAATTTAGTGAAACTTAAATACACGTCACTTAAAAAATATTTTTTTTTATATGATATTCTCCTATGTATGACTAATTATTTTATTTTTTTAACTCATAAGATTTAAAAGATTGAGTTTGATTATAAATTAAAGGCAAATTCTCACTGCACCACTATACCCTTTCCTTGTATTTTTTATTTTTAAATTTCAACAATACCAATTTGAAGATAATGAAGAGTGTACTTTTTTTTTATTTCAAGTAAATAAATTTTGTGATGTTTTTATTTGAAGTTATAATTAAAAAAGTTATGAATTACAATTGAATTTATTTAAAAATTTAAAATTATGTTTTTATTAATATTTTTAAAAAAATTGAACTAATCTTTCATACTATCACTATACTATTAAAAAATCATTAATAAAAAACCAATTTTAAAAACAAAAAATAATTAGTTATTATATTTACTAAATTAAATACTATTTTAGAGATTAAAGAAATTTGGTTTCTAAATTAATATCAAATCAACTATAAGCTTTTTCTACCAAATTTAGAATCTAAATAATTGATAGTTAAAACCTTGGTAGCTAATTAGATACCAATTTAAAAATTATTTGTCAATAATAAAAATTAATTTAAAAATTAATAATTTTTTTAAATATTTAATTTAATAAATATAGCAACTAATTATTTTTAACTTTTAAAATTAATTTTGATTTAATAATTTTTTAGTAATAGATAATTAGTATAAGTAAAAGACACGAAGGTTATAGGAGAATTTGCTTCTCACCCAACTAATAATTTTTCTTAACAGGATTCATTCTACCAAGACACATGAACACACTCTCCATGAACATGATGAGAAGGAATAAGTGGATGAGAGTGATGCACCCTACAAGCTACCTTCATAGCTTTCATTAACTGCAGCATCACCATGTGCAATCCTCACCCCCACACCCTGCACCTCAATCTGTAGCATCAGCTTTTATTAATCATTCAACAAGCCCTTTCATTAACACTTTTCATCTTACCCCTTCTTTTTCCAACTATCCTAACCCATATACTTTTACATTTTTTTTAATTTTTTTTAAACTATGTTTCTCTCATTTTATAAAATGTATAAACAATTGTTTTATATTATGAGGTAAACTTTAAGTCTAACTCAACACTATAAAACTGGCTTATGAAGTGAGATTTGCACCGTTCTAATTTTTAGTCGATGTGTAATCTCCAACACACCCTCTTTATGTCGAGAATGACAACTCGTGCGTGAGATAACTTATTATGGGTGGTTCGATAATGATCCGATAGCGGGTGGACTGATAAGCCCAACAAACACTCGCTAGGATAAGTTCGAAATGACTCTGATACCATATTACGAAGTGAACTTTAAGCTTAACTCAATCCCATAAAACCGGTTCATGGGGTGAGGTTTACACCCACTTATATACAATGAAATGTCCCACTTATATACAATGAAATGTCCTAATAGTAGTTGTTCCAACACTTTATTTTATTATTTATTTATAAAGGGAGATTACTTTAAAAACAACCGTTTATCTATAATAAACATTGATCCACAGCTAATTCCATTATAGTTATCTGAATTTGACTCCTACCATTTATTGAGAATTTGTTGAAGTAAAACATTAAGAAGATGGATCAAAAGCCAATTATATACAATTAAACTTCACAATCACATTTAATCCAAAAGCTTTGAAAACTTTCCAGATTAAAAGAGTGAAATACACTGTATCCGGGAGAGGATATGAGGCAGGTGTGTACCAATTTTGGTATTTAATGTGCAGCAGGTAGCAGGGTGTTATTATCTTCTGATGTTGTGTGCAACCCTTTGATTGGTGAATGGCAAAACATGTGAATGGGAGAATGCATAGGGCCCTTACTCCTTCTTGAAACCCAAACTAGTTTCCAAATTAAGTGATTGAGTTGGTTGAGCAAATATAAATACTGGTTGCTGGGAGGTTAAGCAGCTACACCCCAAAGAACCATGGAGATGATGCCAAGCTTGGAGAGAGAGCTGAATGACATGAGGGAGTATTATGAGAGTGGAAAGACTAAGCAAGCGTCTTGGAGAGAGTCTCAGCTCAAAGGGTTGCGTCGGTTCCTCATGGAAAAACAAGAACATATCATGAATGCCCTTATGCAAGATCTAGGGAAACATCAACTTGAAGCTTTCAGAGACGAGGTATCTTTAATAGTTCTTCTTATATTATATTGCTATAATGAAAAGTATTTGTGGGAGTAATAAACTACTCTCACATATACATAATTTTCTTACTGATCATAAAATCCATTCTCGTCTCAGATAGGGACTTTGATCAAGACCTTAAATCTGGCATTGAAGTCTTTGAAAGCTTGGATGTCAGGCAAAAAGGTAAGATAGATTCCTTCCAAATAGTTGAAGATGACCCTATGAGCATATACTTATGAAGTAACTAGCCGCCAAATTCATTTTGATAGGCTCAATTGCCACAAATAGCATTGCTCACCAGTGCAGAAATTGTTTCCGAACCACTTGGTCTGGTTCTCATTGTTTCATCTTGGAACTTCCCATTTGGTGAGTTCAACTTCTAACCAATCCCTCAGAAACATTTATGAGCAAAATATAAAATTAAGTTCATGGGCTTGTGTAGCTAACTAATTTAGAGGTGTGCTTGTTCTGTTGATTTATGCAAACTTAGGACTATCCTTGGAGCCACTTATTGGAGCAGTAGCTGCGGGAAACGTAGCAATCTTAAAGCCTTCAGAGTTGTCTCCAGCTTCTTCTTCTCTACTTTCTACTCTCACCACTTATTTGGACAATAAAGCCATTAAGGTGATCCAAGGAGGGCCAGAAGAGACCCAACAACTACTGGAGCAAAGATGGGACAAAATCTTCTTCACAGGTGATATAAATGTGTCTTACCTAGGTGACTCCATTTTTTGGTCAAAATTAATCTTACTCAAAATATTTTCGAGTAACAGATATTATATCAGATATTGATTGAGTCATAGTATAATATTGCTTCGATTTTAAAATAATTTCAAAGTTATTAGAGTTTATCATAATAAAAGAGTTTGTTGGTAGTATCACTATAGTTTTGACAAGATGCATAAGTTTGTTGAAAATCTTATAGGACTAAAAGTAAATTCTTACAAATTAGGAATGATTTTAATCTTTTATATTTTATAATATGATACCAAAATCATCATTTTTAAAATACATGCAGTAAAACCAATTTTAACTAAGAACTCAAAAACAAATTTTACTATTTCTCTCTCTCTCTTAACAGAACAAAGTGTTCCTCTTCAATTGTTGTAAAAACTAATGGCAGGAAGTGCAAGTGTGGGGCGGATTGTTATGTCTGCTGCTGTGAAGCATTTGACTCCTGTGACTTTGGAGTTGGGTGGAAAATGCCCTGCAGTTGTTGACTCCCTTTCCTCTTCTTGGGATATAGAGGTCGCTGTGAAGAGAATTATTGTGGGAAAATTTGGGACTTGTGCTGGTCAAGCATGCATAGCTATTGATTATGTCCTAGTGGAAAAAAAGTATTGCTCAAAACTGGTACACACATCCCTTTAACTTTTTCATGTTCACACTCATCTTTGTTTCCTCATATATGATGTTTAGTTAGGGGTTTTGTGCTAGCTTATTCTTGTTTCTTTTAGGTGGAACTGATGAAGGTCTGGATCAAGAAAATGTTTGGAGAGAACCCTCAACATTCCAAAACTATTACCAAGATAGTTAACAAACACCACTTCTCTAGATTGAACAATCTTCTTACTGATAAAATGGTCAAAGAATCCGTGGTTTATGGTGGCTCAATGGACGAAGAAAACTTGTAATTGACTAACACTCCTACTTTTCTCCCCTAGATTCTTTCACAATAATTGTATGTCAGTTAAAGTTGTGTTAAGTAGGAGATATCTCTTACAAATCTATCTCTTACTTTACAAAACTATATTCATATGCATTTAATATTTTTGAAATATAAAAACTTTCAATGCTTATTATACTCTTACCCACTCTCCTGTAATTAGAATTGATCATTTAGTTTATTTGGATGTATTGCATTAATTGCAATACAGTACTCATTCCTCATGAAGATCAGAAAAGTGCATATTTACTTACACAAAAAAGTTATGTGTAAATTTATGCAGATTTATTGAGCCAACCATCTTGGTGGATCCCCCACTGGAAGCAGCAATTATGTCAGAGGAGATTTTTGGCCCATTGCTTCCAATTATTACTGTAACCATAAATTTTAATCTTTTTTTGATACTATTACCACATGCTTAAATCTAAATATATTTTCCAACCTTGGTCAGTGTCATTCTCTTTTGTTGTTTGGTTATCAATTTGCAGGTAGAGAAGATTGAGGACAGTATTAAATTCATAAGTAGCAGGCCTAAGCCTCTTGCCCTTTATGTATTCAGCAGAAACAAAACCCTAGAGAGAAGAATGGTGTCTGAAACATCTTCTGGCAGTTTGACTTTCAATGATGCAATAGTACAAGTACACCAACTACACTATCTACCATCATTCCATTGGTAGTCTTTTTGAGTGGTTTAATTAATCTTCTTCTTTTTGTTTGTTTGTGCAGTATGCAGCTGATACTCTCCCATTTGGAGGAGTGGGAGAAAGTGGATTTGGCATGTACCATGGAAAGTTCTCCTTTGACACATTTAGCCACCAGAAGGCAATAGTAAGAAGAAGTTTCCTCACTGATTTTTGGTTTAGATATCCTCCATGGACACTAAATAAGTTGCAACTACTTGAAGTCTCTTACAATTATGATTATCTGGGGTTGCTCCTTGTCATGCTGGGCTTGAAGAGATCATCAAAACGCTTATTTGCAAATCATATTTAGCTATATAGCATGTTACTTTGGTAGTATATAAGAAACAAAATAGATTCTTATTTGTTTCTTATAAAAAAAACTGGAAAAGTGTACTGTTTTCCTTTCCTTTTCTTAGAAAGTCCAATAAAAATTGTTCTATGAGCAATAAAAATCAGTACTTATGGATAACAAAATTTGCGTATTAAATTCTTATGCAGCTTCATTTGTCCCTTATCTTATCTGATATATAGTCACTGAATTCCAATTAGTTTAAGAAAAAAATTAAATACAATTTTTTTTTAAATATTTTCTATATTGTTCTTCAATTAGTATTAGATTAAAGTTTTATTTTAATGATTTATATACAATAAAGTAATGTGTTGTTGTTCACTTTGTTTTCAGGTTTTATTTTAACAATTTTTATTATTAAAGAATTTTTTTACACTACAAGAAAATCATTAAAATAGAAATTGATTTGTAAAAACCAAAATAATTAGTTGCAATAGTAACTAAATTTGAGACATTTTAGAAACTAAAAAGAAATTTGGTTTCTAAATTAATTTTTATTATTGTTAAATAGTTTTTACATTGGTATCTAATTAGCAACCAAAGTTTTTGTTATTAAATTTAGAAATTAAATAATTAGTAGTTAAAATCTTAGTTGCTAATTAGATACCAATTTAAAAACTATTTAATAATAATAGAAAATAATAAAAATTAATTTATAAATTAATTTTTTTTTAATTTTTAAAATGATTTTTATTGTAACTAATTATTTTGATGTATAAAATTTAGTTTTTATTTTATGATTTTATAGTGTTATATAGTAGGAAAAGTAACAATTTAATCTTCATATGATATATTTGTCGGTTAGATTTATCAAATATGGTGATGATATGATAATGCCATAAAAAGTAGAAAACATTCACTTCATAAGTCAATCATGCTGTGTGTTGGTGATCATGCTGAGAAGGTTTCTGCTTTCAATTGATTTGACAGAGACAATGTGACATTATACTTTCTTTTCAACAACAGAATGACCAAAAAGAAAAAGAAAAAAAAATCACCTTACGGTTTTAAACATTTGTTACTTTTAAATTCGAATTTATTTAAAGTATTCTCACTTACTACTCACCAACCGTATTAATTATAACACTCTAGAAAATGCAGTCTTTATGAACATTCAAAACTCGATGTTAGCAACCTCGAAAACTAGTGGTAGAGAATTGTGATTGCATAATGGTAGTTGAAAAATACACAATTGCTGGTGAAAATCACTGCTAGCAATGTGTTTTTTTTTTTTATATAAATCTCTTACACCTATACAATTGAATCTACTTGATGTGAGTGTCATTAAATGAACCGACTTCTTATTCTATCCAAAGATATCTCATTTTGATTTTCAGGGTTCTATTAAGAGAATTGTCCCTTTGTTCGTAATAGGACAAATATTTTATAAGTTATAATGAATTATTCTGTTTTTTTTTTAATTTTAATTAATATTATTTAATTGTTGAAGTTTGAATTTTTAACCAATTTTAAGTATCAGTTTATTTTTGTCTAAAATTTGGATACTTAGAATTTCTCTATTAATAAATAATATACATTATAATTGACTATTTAAATAAGTTATTCAAACTAATTACTGTACAAGTGATGAGATTAGTTATATTCAGATTTTGAAAGAGTTAAGTTTTAAAAGTTTGTTAAATTAATAATTAATAATTTATTTTAAAAAAAAGATAAAAATTATTTAAGAATGACATAATATTAAAACGTATTAATATAGTTAATTGAAGTATTTGACAAAAAAACTGGAATCGAGACTCATAATATTTTTGAAAGTAACTTGATCTTAGATATTTTTTTTATAATTTATCAATTGAAACGAAGTCTATGTTGTAGGTTATTAATCGAGACGTAACTTAACATAATTTAGAAATAATGTAATTAAGTGGTACTTCTTTATTAGTGCATGGTATGTGTTACTTAAAGACTTCGTGATGGAACCCTCGAAAGAGATGTTGTACTGATGTGTTCAAACCTTGTGATGTCGATCATAATGAGGATTAAAATCGTAATTAAAGTAGTAATGAGGTGTACAAACCCTGCGTGTATGTCCTGACCGTAATGAAGATTAAAATCTTGATTAAAATCGCAAGAAAATCAAATCTCACGTCCATATCCTATTTGTAACGAGGGTTAAAATATCAATTAGAGTCTGAGGTGTACAAACCTCACGTGCATGTCCTAAGTGTGATGAAGATTAAAATCTTGATCAAAGTTCTATTGAGGTGTACAAACCTCGTGTGTATGTCCCAACTATAATGAAAATTAAAATCTTAATTAGAGTATAATGAGTGTACAAATTCCATGTGCATATCCTGATTGTGATAAGGATTAAAATCTCGATCAAAGCTATAATAAGATATATGTTTAAACTTAAATTCGTATTGGGACTTATAAATCTCCTTTGTTCATTGTTGTGTTCTTTCAGTTTGAGGTAGTCATCACATATGGTCCATCTACATATTCTATCATGCAAACCACACACAACAATAAGACAGACAAATAATGTATTGAGCAATTTAAACCAGCTTCATACTATAGTAGGTGTAGGTCAACAAAACATTAAAAGATGGAGTTTATGGAAAGTGTGAATTTGTACTCCACCTTTCATGATCTGGTTACCTCTAATGCAAATCTCACCAGCTTTATTCCTATGGAGTGAAGCACCATAAGGGTCAACGATCTTGCCTCTTATGCAAATATCACAAGTTTTTTTCCTATAGAGTGAAACACGAGTTTAAGAGATACCATCTTCACCTCTACATTTCTTATGACGATCCCAGATGAACCTAATCTGACATGCCTTGCTCCATTCATAAAAGCTAAGCACATTGAAATAGCTGCTAGCACATTGAAACCATTGTCATTCCGTAATCCTGATCATCGAAATATGATGTTGGGAAGTTTGTCCCTCACAGAATCCTCAAGTTCCTATTCACAAACAACACCAAAATATTATAGTAAAAAATACCTCAATCTAATTAGAACTTTTAGTTATAAACCATAATGAATTGTTCTGTTATTTTCTGAATCTTAATTAATATTATTTAATTCTTAAAATTTGAATTTGAATTTTAAGTACCATAAACAAATATCATCTTATTTTTATCTAAGATTTTAAATAGTTTTATTAAATTTTTCTATGAATAAACCGTATAACCTATTCTCTAAATAAATTATATTTCTTTTTAATAGAAAATTAAGCTAAATTATATTCCTTTTTAATTGAACATTAAGTTAAGTACAAATACACCACCCAAACACATTATATTTTGATCAGCGAAGCTACTTTTGTCATACCTGCTTAAGAGGGGTGAGCTAGTAAATAGAAAATATAAGTATAAAGAAAATAAAATAGGAAGAGAAAAAATATGAAGAAAAGAAACGAGATAAAAGAAATATATAAAAGGACAAATGAGAAGTGGTGATTACAAAAAAAAACTTGAATAAGAACTGATAATAGTGTTTCAGAAAAATCAGAAATACGCTCTTTAAAAAAATATTTTTATTAGTAAGAAGTTATTGAAAAGTATCAAAATTTTAAAAAATATATTAAATATGCTGTGAAATTTACATTTTTTTTATAATTTTTAATAAATTTTAACTAATAAACAAATAAGTGTAATTGAGATACCAATTTCCTCGGACTTTACCGGACTATAAACCTAAGCGTACTGAATTTGTTGTTGCAGCAGCGGTTGGAAAATATAGAGAAAACAAGCATGCAGATTTAGGAGGCGCAGATTGAAGAAAAGAGGCTATAATACAATAAGTTCTGAAAAACAAGACACAATACCCTCAGTAGTAATCACTAATAAAACTCAAATCCTAAACTAAAATCGAAATGCTGATATTCAGTATTACCTCATAAATACTACCATCGATCTAATCAACATGCTATTCCACTCATTCAAACAAACAAACAAAATTTACGATCTGCAATACTTTGAAGCCTTCGTGCATAAAATTGACAGGAAATACAAACAGATCCTATGCTTGCTGTAAAGATTGCGAAGTTCTCTGCCAAAGGGACCGTCCTAAAATGGAACTTCCATGCGTCGAAAGATATGCAGCATTTAATCTGGCAAAGCCAACAAAGATCAGTCAGAAACACATAATGAGCCAATATACATTCTCTTTAAGGTGTTTATAACTTTTAAATTGAAAAGGTGGAGAGAAGAAGGGACAAGAAGTTTACTTGTCGACATCAGGCAATGACAGGGGATCATAAGACTCTTCCACAGGCATACATACTGACATGTCTTGACCACCTTCAACCTGAATAGTATGCAACCAATATGTATGAGTAACCCCAAAAACACACTCTTCCCTAAGAAGTATAAGTAAATTTACCTGTTGAGGGTATTGTGCAGCGTAACCAGCGTATGCACCATAAGCATACAAGGAGGGATCATGAGCAGCACCATAAGCATATGCCTCGTAACCCTGTCCATATCCATAATAAGCACTCCATTGATTTGGATCTATCTGAGCTCCCCAGCCATTAGGTACATCCTAAAATTGTTTCAACAATTTTTTTGTTAGAGCTAACGTAATTGCACATCTACAAACACTAAAAATGAATCTACATATAAGCTACTAATAAGCAGATCAGATAATCTTATATTTATTGTAACAAGATAATCCCAAAATCATTAATGCAGAAGTTTATAAATATTTCAGAGTGATGAAAGCTCATTAAGATTTGGGATCCAGTAAAAGAAGGAAAAAGCTACGCCATCATAGTAATACAGTTTCTTCATTATATTATTTAACTAATTTTTAGTCTCATTCTTTTCTATTGTCCAATTCTAGTTGGAACACCTAAACCAACTTTCAGTTTCTATTAAATTTTGTGCCAACATGTTTGACATGGAGCTGCTTTTATTTCAACTTCAATTAAGTTGAATTCAACTCAACTTAATTTCCTAACTGAAATTCAATCACACACTCAGTCTACTAACAGAGCATTCACATGTAACTGCTACAGTTATCATTAAATTATACAGTGTCATCTTGACTTCAACTAAAACCACCCAGCTTTGAGTCAATGTTTACGTTTCTCATTATTCTTCCTTGTCTGAACACATCATCACAATCTCCGTATCTTTTTCCTTGGGTGAATGAAAGTAGTTAGGGGGAGGGGAAGTAGCCCCAAACCCAGGTCGTGTATGCAATTGTGGTAACCTAAAGACCTCAAGCTGGACCATACCTTAACTCCTTGTTATTGACATTCTCCAAATCCTAACAGCTGAAGCGACCTTCATAGGCATCATAATATCATAATTGCCCAATTAGGTGAGGTCAACTACATGGATCACACCATACCCGTTGAGCTCAACTAAAGGGATAATTAACCCAAAACATTATAAACTAGTAAAGGCCATAAAAATCTATACTAGAACTGAGTATGGAAGATACATGCGTGTTACCAACATAGAAATTTCGGAAGACTTAATAAGTTGTATATATTACAAAAAAATTTCAAATTAAAACTAAAATGCATTATGTACGACAAATGTGCTACACAGGCCAGTGTCACCATGACATACCGAATAGCCATTACATAAAAAATATGAATAATTTCGAAATGCAAAATCACCTGTCTAGCTGTCAAGGTACTAGCCCAAGAAATTTGGATCACTTGTTGACCTATTATCTTTCCCTGCATCCTCTGAATCGCATCTTCAGAGGACTCTCTACAGACAAAAGCCAAGGAAGAGGTTAAAAAGCTAATTAATAACAAGATAAAGCAGAAGGAGAAGAAACTAAGATTGATGAAAGACCTCATAAGATGCAGAGTAACATGACATCAGGCCACATGAAACTTATTGCCTTGGAAAGGGGTAGCAACAGTCAAAATCATATCATTTACCCTTTGGGTTTCGAAATATTAGAGCAACCCCACAAAGATTCACATGTTAAAGTTTAAGGGTAAAAAACAAAACCTAGTTCCAAATTGAACATAACCATATCCTTTGCCCGCATATATTTTGACCGACACAATATCTCCAAATTGCATAAAGGTTTGCTTAAGCTCATCCTCTGTCACATTAAGATCCAAATTACCAATACAAATCTGCAATACAAACAGATATAAGTAATATAAGTAAGAGTACCATAAAATCACATAAAGTGCAATCCACCATTTTTGTTCCAGAAAGTGTGTAATGATATCTCGTCCGTCCATAAAATTAAAGAAATTTCAAAAGTCCTTAAAATTTCCAGTTGTCTCATCCAAATTCCTAAACTTGACAACTAATTGTTATTTTCTTCCTCAAACATATAATATTATCATTAAAGTTTCACATTTTTTAGAATTTTGGACTAATAATGAGACCTACGGATTGCATTTTCAAGGACATTTTAGAAGTTTCTATGACAGGACTATACGCTTTCATGGATTAAATGCGTGGTGTACTCATCACATAAATTATAGGTCAATGAGAATCCGACTTACAGTGGTATTATTCACATCATTTTCTGGCGCAACAGTATTAACAGGAGCAGTGTATGCAGGAAATTGATACATTGCTGCAAAGTAATCCACAATTAAGCGTTTTATTAAGTTATAATTATGAACGGAACGAAGGCTTGTATACTTGTACTGCAGTACTTACCTTTAGGTGGAGCATATTGGTTTTGAAAAGAAGCGTTCTTTTTAGGAGTAGCGGCGCTGATACGCATAGGGCGCGTGGAGCAATAAACACCGTTCATTTCAGTCATGGCACGGTTCCTCTGCGCCTCGTCGGTGAACTTAACGAAGCCATAGCCCTTGGAGCGGCCGGTGGCGGGGTCCGTAACGACTTTGGCCCCTTTGACGGAAGGATAATGGGTCCGGAAAGTCTCCTGGAGCAGGAAATCGGTAACGTCGGGGGCGAGATCGCCGACGAAGATGGAATGGTCGGGCCCAGAGTCTCCGAAGGAGGCCCAATTAAGCCGGAAGGTCTGTTCCGTACCGGGCATTTGAGTGCCGTTGTAGGTGCGGAGAAAGGCCTCCGCCGCCGCGTGAGAAACGAACTCCACGAAGCCGTAGCCCTCAGGCTGGCCCGTCATCTTGTTGCGAATGATTTTGATGGAAACCACTTCGCCGCTGTGGGCGAAGCACTGCGAGAGGTAGGACTCGTCCACCCAGTACTGCAAATCGCCAATCCACAGAGTTCGCACTTCCTCGATCGCCGTCGACGCCATCTTCCACCGCCGCGCTGCTGATTATGCTTCACCCACACTTTAGTTTTTTCCCGATGGTCAGAGATTGAGGCTGCTTTTAAATTCAAAACGGTGATATGGGCCTGGGCGGGCTTATGACGCAGGCCCATCTAAACCTGGACTGTAGAGTAGCCCATATTTGGGCATTGTCATTTCATAGGTTTTTTATTTCAGCACCCCATTATTATTAACTGCAACCCTATATTAAGATATAAGAGATCATTATGTAAAAATCTCATTCCGAAAGCTATTATATATCTTAAAAATTTTATCATTGAAAGATTGTTGCCTATCCATCGTGGAAGATCATTGTAAGATTGTTCCCAATCGCCAAATACCAAAGCAAGAGTTTTCTGTTTTCCCAACCAAGCTTTTCTATATATGATAGTATAGCCATGTAGATTTTTCATTTTTGCAATTAAGCTTTTAATTGGGGCGGAAGGGTTTGTTTTTACTCAAGTCAACACCATGGACGCAATATGGGTTGAGTCCAAATTAACATGGTCTGCTGAAAGATTTATTGACAAACAACTATATATGTTGTGCATCAATTTTCTTTATCTCCCAATTGCATGGGCGGTTGTTCCTCTCATATGTTTCGTAACGGTTATTTCATCAGGTTGATAGGGTTATGCGTCAATTTGGATTTCGACAAAGTATTCTAATTGACCCATTGAACCTTAATCAACTTCACAGAGATGATATCATGCCGCATGGATAAGTATGTGGAATGACCGTCATAATCGTCTAACTCAGGGAAATCAGTTTAACCGAAATGGCCATTTGCATGACAAGTCAACATACATGCAATGGTACATCAACCATACTATCTGTTACATCTCGCCTATACAGTCATCGTCCGATGACGATGTAAGTTCAATTACAAAATTAGTTATTAACACATAATAACTACACCAAAATTAACACATATGTCAAAAGAGTATGATATGCCATAGGAGACTACACAACCTCACTATCAACATCATGTCAGGTCTTCTTCTCAAGTTGAATCGTTTGAACAACAATCTTTTCATCCACTAGGTGTTCAACCGATCCAGTTGTTCGGATATAGGGATCAACATCACATCGTCATTCCATCAACCACCTTTCAACTACTTAACAATTCCATCTCAACAACAAATTTTTGTTGGTCCATCAAATCTCTTTGCAACCTCTACCATGACTCCCCATCTACCTACAATCCAATGTCATCGATGCAGTATTATCAACCAACAATGCCTTCACAGGTGTCCAGAAATCAGAGTGAGGACAATGAAGTCGAAGACACTAACGATGACATTTCAACTCTGCCCCCTCCTACCGTTCCATCCAAACAACATGGAACAACAGTCATAAGGACGACCACGAAAACAAGAATAACTTCTCGTAGATGATAACTTTTCCTACATTTATATTTTCTAATCATGTATAAATTGTACTTATTTATATTTAAACACTACCCCTTTTATTTATAATTGTATTAACTATAAAGGTTACTTTACGAACATAATTTATTTATTTTTAAACAAAAAAAATATTTTTAATTTTAACAATATTTAAAAAGTACTAAATATTTTACATTTATTACACAACCTATTTTCAATCCACCTTAATTTTAGGTAACTTTGTTTTTTTTAAACAAAATTTATTTTTAATTTTTTAATATTATTTATCTATAAAATACAATTTTTCACAATATTCTTATTCACTTCATATAATTTTAAACAATTTTTAAATTATTATTATATACATTTTTAATTTTTAAAAATGTTAATTATTTTAAAAAAATTCAACTGAACTTATCAAATGAAAAAACTTTAATTGAGATAAAATATAACTGAAGTTGTTTACTCAATGTCTAAATTTATTTAAACTGAAATTATTAATCCAATTGAAAAATTTAATTAAAAAAAATAAACAGATTAATGAATTTAATTTTTGACTCAGAAATGGTCTTAATTTGTCCATTTATGTAATACCCAAATTTGTCCATTCCGTTATCAGGGCTACTATGAATAAAGGTGCAACAATAGACCTTGGAAATCTTGGCTTAGATTCTATGCAGTAACCACATTCTGGTTTCTATTGTTTTTTTTACAGTGGTTTTAATTGTTTGTTTCATGGGTTGTACTGTGTTGTCTGATACACACGGACAATGTAATGCAACAAGACTTATTAGTCTTTTGAAGGATGAAGGTTGCATATGGCAGTTTAGATTGAATGTTTTGTAAGTTTCTTTTTAAAGCATTAAGGTAACCTTTGTGCTCCTTGTTTATTTAGTTCTTGATTTTAAAAAAATAATACAAAGAGGAAATTGAATCCATCAATGGAAAAAATGGTAATAATGTATATTAATAAAAAGAGAGTAATACACGATTCTCAATTAAAACCAATACAAATTCATGGGCTACACTACAGTCAGAATAAGACTCCCACTTCAGTGTCGACCCTATTATTAATTAATGAGTAATTACAAAACAACTGCAACAATGTTGAACGTGATTTATTGGAAAAAAAATGAAATTGCTTAAGCCAAAAACTTAATATACGGGAGGTGGCGGGGGTGAGTTATAGAGGTAGGGGTGGTATGGTGGAGGAGGAGAAGGTGATGGTGGAGGTGGAGACTTGTAGTAATATGGTGGAGGCGGTGAAGGAGACGGAGGAGGTGGTGACTTGTAGTAATATGGTGGAGGAGGCGACGGAGAAGGTGGAGGGGGAGACTTATATACGTATGGAGGAGGTGGTGAAGGTGAAGGTGGTGGTGGTGACTTATAATAATATGGTGGAGGAGGAGAAGGAGATGGTGGGGGCGGGGACTTGTAGTAGTATGGAGGAGGAGGTGAGGGAGATGGTGGGGGTGGAGACTTGTAGTAGTATGGAGGAGGAGGTGAAGGAGATGGTGGGGGTGGAGATTTATAGTAATATGGAGGAGGTGGTGAAGGTGATGGTGGGGGTGGAGACTTGTAGTAGTATGGAGGAGATGGTGAGGGAGATGGTGGGGGTGGAGACTTGTAGTAATATGGAGGAGGTGGTGAAGGTGATGGTGGAGGAGGGGACTTGTAGTAGTATGGAGGAGGTGGTGATGGAGATGGTGGGGGTGGAGACTTGTAGTAATATGGAGGAGGTGGTGAAGGTGATGGCGGAGGAGGGGACTTGTAGTAGTATGGAGGAGGTGGTGATGGGGATGGTGGGGGTGGAGATTTGTAGTAATATGGAGGAGGTGGTGAAGGTGATGGTGGAGGAGGGGACTTGTAGTAGTATGGAGGAGGTGGTGATGGAGATGGTGGGGGTGGAGACTTGTAGTAATATGGAGGAGGGGGTGAAGGTGATGGTGGAGGAGGGGACTTGTAATAGTATGGAGGAGGTGGTGATGGGGATGGTGGGGGTGGTGACTTATAAACATACGGTGGAGGAGGTGAAGGAGATGGCGGGGGTGGAGATTTATAAACGTATGGAGGTGGTGGTGATGGGGATGGTGGGGGTGGTGACTTGTAGACGTAGGGTGGGGGAGGAGAAGGAGATGGAGGAGGTGGAGACTTGTAGAGATATGGAGGAGGTGGTGATGGGGATGGTGGAGGAGGAGACTTGTAGACATAAGGAGGAGGTGGTGATGGAGAGGGAGGTGGTGGTGATTTGTAGTAATATGGAGGGAATTTACGGACATATGGAGGAGGAGGTGGTGGAGATTTGTAGTAATACGGAGGTGACCTTGGTTGTTGATATGGTGGTGTTGGGTGTGGATAGTAGGTTGAGGGTTGGGAATAGTAAGGCTTATCATAATCAGCAGCAAGAGTGATAGCCATAAGTGAAAATGCAAATGCAAGGATCAAACGAGGCCATTGCCTCGTTCCCATATCTTCTTTGAATGTGAAAACTTTGGTGTCTTCCTTTAGAACACTTATTATTTTCTTTCTTCACAAACCATGAACTGGAAGCCTTTATATAGTGTTTGCCTTCACTTATGGCTGGTAAGACATCTTTGTTTCATTACATGCTGGAATCAACTTCCAAAATATATATTTTAACATTTCAACTTGCTTTTGTGGGTTGCCATTAAACGATTTCGTATTTTCCTGAAGATGGAGGGAAGAAAGTCAAGAAGAGAGTAGGTGATGGCGTGGTTGAATGAGTTCTTGTTATATTTAAACAAGAAAAGTTATAATTCCATATAAAACAAAATACTTCAATTTCATAATATATGTTAATAATGTATATTCAAATATAAAAAAATAATGATTAAAATAATAGTATATTAAATTATAAAATGGGAGTAATTTTTATAATTTTTAAAGTATCGGCACTCTTTAAACAAATGTAGAGAAGCGCGTGACAGCAGAGAAAGCTGATTGTTTCGTTTGTCTTTTGATGAAGGACTGGGCATTACGATCGCATGGCTAGAGTGTGAAACGATGATAAAGTCAAATGCAATATAACTTGCTGCAATTCTCTAATATGTCTTCAGTTCTGTCTTCCTAATCATAATGTATTAAGAAGATTATAAAAACATGAGCTTATCTTTGTTATATTTGTTCCTCTTCAAATTATGCTTTTATCGTCTGTGAAAACTGCTTCAGGTTACAAGACATATTTTATTGTTATTGTCAAACTACTTGACAAATGTTAACTCAGACTTAAAAAAATTATTTTTTGACTCGGTACGTATAATTACTTTTTATGCCGGTTAACCTACTTTAGTTGTTTTAATCAACCTTATGCCTTTTTTTTCACAACCAGAAAAGTTTGTTCTAACAAATTCTTTGATCAATTCCACCCTGCAGTAAATGCATTTTGCGAGTAAATGCATTTTGCGAGTTTGAATTTAAAGCTGATATAAAAAAAGAAAGTGAAGGCGGAGAAATTTTGATCGATTTTAGGAACATATGTTGTAGTGCTATTTATTTATTTATTTTTGGGTTCAACGTTCAATATTATTATTTAATGTATTGTTTATTTTGTCTGTAAGAGCAACGCATTGTTTTATTTGATTTGATACATGAAGGCAATAAAAATACTTTGTTTAACACGTTGCTTGCTTCATGAATGCACGTCTCAAGTTAATTTGACAGCCAAATAATTCATTTTTGCTGTTTTCTCTCTCCAAATTAATTAAATTAATCCCTCTCCTAATCTTCTATCCCATTTGATTCGAATTACATGGTGCAAAGTTTCAGTCGTGAATGGAATAGAAAAAGAGAGTTGTACATCAAATGGAATAAAAAGAAGGTAAATGGTCTGACCTAAAGCAAAATATATATATATATATATATATATATATATATATATATAATGTTAAATGATCTTGAAATCACTGACAGTATTTTTGTTTAAAGAAAAATAATAGTTTAATAACTTTTATAGTTGTATATAATGATATGATGGATTTAAAAATAAATATATATAATAAAAGATAAATTTATAATTAAATAATATAAAAATATATTAAAATAATAATATTGAGAGTTGTAATGTGATTATATAGGGTTGTATGTTTAAAATATGTTTTTTCTCTCAACTTGTATTTATTTTGCTTTTGATTGATTGGAAAATGATGCATAGATTAGCTTGCCATAAGGCTAACAGTGGAAGTTGGAATGTGTTGTCTTTAGGTTTGACATGAAACTCTCATTTCTCACTGGCCAAAATAATAATTGTATGATCATATTGTTCACTTTAATTAGAAATATGCAGTTTGTATCTTACCTGAGTTTGCTACATATATGGTTCTATATTTGTCCAAAGCTAAACTAATTGGCTTGACACGTTGTTCTGTTCACTCTATACAGATCATTTTGAAGATTTTCTTAGATGTCGTGCTGAAAAACACTTCTGAATTATGAGTGAAGTCATCATGACGCATTCTGCTTGATTTACTTGCCCATGCGTTCCCACTTTTGTTGGCGTGCTTTGAGATTTTCCCAAGTGTTTAAATTGTAGTAATTTTTAGGTGAAATATGATTTTTTATCACTACAAAGAAAATATTAAATTTGAACCAGTTAAAAACAGATGTAAATAGACCAAAACAACTATGCTTTTTTCAGCAAACTCTGAGAACATTAAAAACATGGTAGTTACTAAATCCTTTTAGAATTTAGCTTATCTTGTAATAACCAAAAATGTGAAAGTTTGATCTTAGGTGAGAAGTAAGGAAAACATAGCAGTTTCACCTAATTGATCTTAAATCTGGTCTGAATACTTGTGATATGGGAATGATTGAGTAGAGTTTTTTTTTTTTTTATTGTGCAGCTTATTGCTTAGTTATTCTTTTTTAGTAGGGTTTTACGTTGTGTTTTTATATATGTACGTTAGTGTTTTTATAGTGTTCCTTTTTATTTAATTTACTTTTTATCCAAAAAAAAAATAGAAGTTGCTAAATTTAGTGTCAAAATACGAAATCAATGTACTTAGTTTCAATGTAGTTAACCCAAATTATAATTAAATATTATAATATTTTATTTATGTGTGACTTTACCCATACAAATTTAAAAAAAGTTTATGGGTGGTTGATTAGAAAAAAAAAGAAAAAGTTAAGAGTGAGTTTGACCCACATATAAGTCAATGCTAAAAAAAAAAGTTAGAGTTAGTCTAACCTGTGTATAAACAAATTAAGAAAAAATTAAAAATAAAATTGTAATATAGAACAAACTAGTGAGTATTTGTATCCATCAAATTCTAATTTCAAACTATCAAATTTCAATTTCAAATAATTCAATTTAAAATTTGAATTTCAAATAATCCAATTTAAAATTTGAATTTCAAACCCATTCAATTCCAATAGATTATAATAATTAAAATAAAACTAATATAAAATTCTAATAACCTTCAATAGGTAACATATAGCAGACAATTCCACTAACATACAGTAGAAAATTCCAGTAAGAGTCTTTTACACAAAATTTTCATGCTCTCGGTAAGTAACACTACAGAAAATACTCATATAAACTAACATATACAAAATTTTCATGTTCGACTAAGTAATATGCGAATGAGTGATGAATGTTATGCTCAAGATTAGGCTCCCAATAAAACCTTCAAGACTTTAATCCAAGTATCTGCATTTCAATCCTAAAATGAAATAAAATTTACAAAAATATAAAACAATAAAACAAAAATAAATAACTCTAATGAAGCATAACTTCACTTTTTTAAATAACTTTAGCTGCATCCCACATCTCCATTCCTCTATTCCAATCGCAACATTTTCATTCTTCTCCAACTGCAACTTTTAAGAGAATAGTTCCATCATTTTGGTGTGTGAGAAGATTGATGAGAAGATTCATTATATTCGATGCTCTCCAAATTTTTTATTTATTTATTTTATATTCCATTTTTTGATCTTGTTAGTTTTTTTTATAGGTTTTGTGACTTCCATAAAAATGAAACAAAGTTAACGAAAACACAACCACCACCAGTAAAAATATCACAAAACTTAACTCAACCATTAACGTTCATTATCAATCACCACAAGCAACTACTATTACTTGAAAATGAAGAAAAAGACACTCCATCATACTCAAAATTACATGATTGAAATAGAAAATATATAAAAATATAAGAGAAAGATATGAAGATGCATGAAAAATCTGTCTTAAAAAAATAACAATACTTATGTGTGGATTCAGTCCACAATACTCTTTCTGAATTATTTAAAAATATAATACGTTTTTATTTATTTTTTAATTTTTATGATCATTCTTTTAGAGTGTATTTGGCCTTTTTATTTTTTTTCTTTTAATTTGACTAATTCTATTTTTTTCCTAACTAAACACACAATTATCTCTGAATAGATAATATGTGTCTAGTTCTTTTTTTATCAAAAAAAATATAATGAATAAAAATGATACTTCAAAGAGTATCCCAATCCATGTAGATTAATACATTATGTAATCAAAGCTGTTTTCAAAGGAATTATAAGGTGTTGCGACATACTGTAGCTTAAACAACTTCTGGGTATTTTGTATATGTTGTTCACTTGCCCAATCCAATCATTTTTCCATATTTTTGTAATGGTGCTCCAATATATTCGTAAAAATGGACTATATTTTTTATTATTTTGAGTTAGTATATGGTGCTCATATATCTTTTCATTCACCCTCAATACTCTTAACTTATCGATTAGCCGTTATATACCAATAATTATTATAGTATGCAAAATAAGAGCTCAATACTTCACATTTGAAATATATATATATATATATATATATATATATATATATTAATTAGAGTTTACTTATAAGTATATATTAAATATGATGTGCACAATATAGAAGTTCAAAGCAAGATATTAATTTAAAGAAAAGTGGTTGCATAGATAATAATGTGATAACATTTCAAATTTTTTTGAAGGAAGATGAAAGATTTAATTTTAATAATGTGATGCATGGGTATTTCTATATATACCCTTACGCCTTATGTAATATATATATATATTTCCATATACATAATGAAATATAAGCCTTTTCTCTCTCTACTCTCCTGACCTAATATGGTATCAAGAGCTTTCTGTTTTTCTTTTTTGTCATGTCTTCCGCTACATCCACAGTTTCTTCTTCTTCTTCCTCTTCTTCTCCTTCCCCTCACTTCTTTACCACACCGATTTCGTTGAAACTGAAGACAATTTTTTGCTGTGGAAGCAGCAGGTCCTTGCCACCACTGATGGGTTACTCCTCTCTCACTTTCTTGATGGCTCTTGTGTCCCTTCCTCTGTTCTTCCTCCTGTCACTGAGGGCGCCACCCCGTGTGTCAATCCTGCCTATACCCGGTACAAACAACAAGATAGTTTGCTTGTCGCTTGGATGTTAGCTTCCATGACCACACCGTTCCTCACCAAGATGGTGGGTCTTCACTCCTCTGCTGAGATTTGGGATGTTCTTCACACCTTTTTCGCTGCCAACACACGTGCACAGATCAAGAAGTTCAGATTGCGTCTCAAGAACCCCAAGAATGAGCGCTCTGTTTCCACCTATCTCTTGGATATCAAGAAGACCGTTGATCTTCTTGCTGCCATAGGAGCCCCTGTTTCTGTTGAAGATCATGTTGAAACAATTCTAGATGGTCTTTCTGCTGACTTTGACCCTTTTGTTGCATCCATCATGTCCCGCAAAGAGGCGTACACTATTAATGAAATCGAAGCTCTCTTATTAGCTCAAGAAGAGCGTCTCGCTAAACATCTTCAGGTTGATCATCTCACTGTTCCGCCCACAGCTGATGTTGCTACGTGGACTCCTACGCGCTCCACCAATGGCAGGTTTCACCGTAAGCCTGGTGGCTCTCGTGGTGGTCGTGGCGTCATGCATACTCCTTCGAATCAAGGACGTTTTTCCAACTACAGCCCTCTCATACTGACTCTTGGGTCTCGCTTCGCCCTGTTTGTCAAATCTGCAAAAAGCATGGGCACTCTGCGGATGTGTGTTGGCAACGGTATTATCCGTCTTCGTCTAACAATATGACGGCCAATTATTCCTCTTTTTCTTCTCAGGATTGTGTTCCCAGTGACGCGTCCATACTTGGTGCGCCTTCCTCCATGGATGACCCTCTGTGGTATCCGGATAGTGGCGCTACTCACCACATCACCAACTCTTCTTCTGTTTATTCCGATAAACAACACTATGCAGGTTCTGAAATGGTTAAAATGGGTAATGGAAAAGGTTTGTGCATCTCCCATATTGGTTCTGCCTCTCTATAATAAGATTTAATAAAAAATTAATTTAGAATTTAAGGTAGTTAATTCCTAAAATGTTGGTAATTAATATTATATATTAATTTATAAATTATTTTTTAATTTTTTAATTTATAAAATAATGTTTAACTTAATTAATATAATGATTAATTATTTTTTATCTTTAAATTAATTATTATTTAATAATTTTGTTAATATATAAAATATAAATAATATAAACTTAGTGTTGATCCAACCAATATTACTATTATTAAATAGAAATAATTTCAAGTGTATTGCCTGCCACACTAGAATATTTTTTTTTTCTTTGAGTGTACTGATGCTTAGTAAGGTAAATAAAAGAAATTTTGTTTCAAGTAGAAAAAAGTTTCCATTGCAAATAAAATTCCAATTTTGCCACTTGCTTTGCGAATTCCAAATCAAAATTGAATTCAAATAAAATTTTAATTATAAACCCAAACACCTAAACAAGAAAGTGAGTCACACTTTGATAAGATTGAGTGTAAAAAGGCAAACCTAAAAATACAAGTGTGTAAGAAATGTGCAAATGGTTACAATTTTGATAACATAAGTAAATAGTGGAAAGAGAAACTTCATGTAAACATTACTAACTTTTAAGTCTAATTCAAACTAATAAAATTAGTTTGAGGTTTTCATCTACTTATATGTTATGAAATATCTACCTTTAGTTGATGTGTGATCTCCAACATACTTCTTTTACGTCGAAACCTTACAACTCGTGCATCAAACTATATATTTATGGGTGATTCGATAACGACTTGATAACGGGTGACTTGATAATCATAAAAAACTCTTGCTAGAATAGACTCTAAATGACCCTAATACTATGTTAAGAAGTGTAACTCAAACTTATAAAACCAACTTATAAAATGAGGTTTGCATATATACTGTGAAATGTCATTATCTTTATTCGATGTGAGATACAATAACAAATGAAAATAAGAAATGTTTTGAATATTGAGAACTACAAAATCAATACTAACATTTAAGTTTTATTTATTGTTTTGAACATCTTCCTCTTTAGTCTTTATTGCCAAAAGAATGATAGGATAAAATGAAGTAGAAGTGATGCATTCCTACATATATTATGGTGAGAAAGACCGACGAGAATGGTTTCTTATAACCAAAATTTGACCTAGTTATATAGGCTTTCTATTTAAGAACATTTGTTGTGGTATACTCTAATTCCTACAATCTTATAAAACAAATATGAACACACTTGAGTCAATTGTTTTATGGTTTATTCCATTCTAGTATCAAATACAAATCTCACTTTATTTAAAATAATATATATTACTGGCTTATTAAATATCGAATCCGTATTTCTCAGTATGTCAACAAATTGACTTGTTAACATAATGTCACTATCTCTTGACACTCCGATCATTCGACTGTCACTTCTGTATATCACTTTACCTTTCGTCATCTCGTTCATCTGGATAGATTAACTTTATTCACGATTGATCGACCTCTCAATCCAATAAGTCAAAACCTACGATGCAAGTTAATTATGGAAAAAACTTAATGACTCTCTAAGAACATAATTAAGGGGACATTGAACCTAGAATGAACCCCTCCCTAAAGGTAGGGATTCGTGACAAAAATTATAAATAGGAGAATGTTTCCAAAGTGAAAGATAATGAATGTTTGACCCTAAACATAAACAATCACATCTAATTAGTTATAACATACCACCACATATGACTTGCATCTTAAAGTATTTGTTATTTAAAATATATCATATAACTTAAACGAGTTAATTAAGATGAGTTTGACCACAAATATTTAAAAAATAAATAAATTTATTCATAAATTTAAATGAGCTAAGATATAAATTTAAAATATATGAATACTTTAAGAAAACTAATGAAATTCACTTAAACGAATTAAATATTATAAAAAAACATTTTATTAAAAGGGAGAGTTATGTGGTAGGTAGAAAACTAATGAAATGAAGAAACATGCATATTAGTTATAAGCAAAGTATTTTAAAGTCACATATATGAAATTACATAAACAACACGTAAAATAATACAAGTTCAACACAAAATTAAAAAACATTACAATCAACAAAATTTTCGATACCGCCATTCTACTTTTCCAAATCCAGATTTTCTTATGAAACAAAACCACCATTACGAATTAATTAAACTCAGGCAATATATTTGTCTGCTGCGGTTGCATAAGAAAAAATCTGGTCACAGTGGAACTCATCAAAAATTTTGAAATTAAAACAAATCTAGATGAAAGGAAAAAGGTGACAAACGTGTTATATTGGTTAAATTTAAAAATTTAATGTTGTTCTACTGGCATAGAGTAATTATAAACCAAGTCAAAAAAATATTTTTTTAAGCCACAATTTTCTACAGTATTATAACATCAAGTAATGTTAGTTAAGCTGTTGAAAAGGATGTCTTATAAGCTGAATCAGTTACAACGACGACTTAAGCATAAAAGAGGGCAATTGGGAAGAAACAAACCAAAGCTAATTATAAAGAAAAGACATCTCAAAGAATTCTGGCAAAGTTTTAAGTTTGACTTTATCAGATGTTTCACCCTTTATCACAGAGTGATTGTAATGCCAGTTCTCCGCAAAGCCAACGCGCTTCCATAATTTTTTGGTTATTTAAATCTAACCAAACTTCATTCATCACCAACTCTACTCTGTTCTTGACTTCGTTTCCACCCATATACTGCAATATATATATAAATTGTTTAATGGCAAACCACAACATCAAGTTGAAATGTTAAAATAATATAAATATATATTTTGAAAGTTGATGCCAGCATGTAATCAAAACAAAGATATCTTACCAGCCATAATAAGTGAAGGCAAAGACTATATAAAGGGTTACAATTCATGGTTTGTGAAGAAAGAAAATAGTAAGTGTTCTAAAGGAAGACACCAAAGTTTTCACATTCAAAGAAGATATGGGAACGAGGCAATGGCCTCGTTTGATCCTTGCATTTGCATTTTCACTTATGGCTATCACTCTTGCTGCTGATTATGATAAGCCTTACTATTCCCAACCCTCAACCTACTATCCACACCCAACACCACCATATCAACAACAAAGGTCACCACCATATTACTACAAATCTCCACCACCACCTCCTCCTTATGTCCGTAAATTCCCTCCATATTACTACAAATCACCACCACCTCCCTCTCCATCACCACCTCCTCCTTATGTCTACAAGTCTCCTCCTCCACCATCCCCATCACCACCTCCTCCATATCTCTACAAGTCTCCACCTCCTCCATCTCCTTCTCCTCCCCCACCTTATGTTTACAAGTCACCATCCCCTCCATCCCCATCACCACCACCTCCCTATGTTTACAAGTCCCCACCCCCTCCATCTCCTTCTCCACCCCCACCCTACGTCTACAAGTCACCACCCCCACCATCCCCATCACCACCACCTCCATACGTTTATAAATCTCCACCCCCACCATCTCCTTCACCTCCTCCACCCTATGTTTATAAGTCACCACCCCCACCATCCCCATCACCACCTCCTCCATACTACTACAAGTCCCCTCCTCCACCATCACCGTCACCACCTCCTCCATATTACTACAAGTCTCCACCCCCACCATCTCCATCACCACCTCCTCCATACTACTACAAGTCCCCTCCTCCACCATCACCTTCACCCCCTCCTCCATATTACTACAAGTCTCCACCCCCACCATCTCCCTCACCTCCTCCCCCTTATGTTTATAAGTCACCACCCCCACCATCCCCATCACCACCTCCCCCATACTACTACAAGTCCCCTCCTCCGCCATCACCTTCACCACCTCCTCCATATTACTACAACTCTCCACCCCCACCATCTCCCTCACCTCCTCCTCCATACTACTACAAGTCTCCACCTCCACCATCACCTTCACCCCCTCCTCCATATTACTACAACTCTCCACCCCCACCATCTCCATCACCACCTCCCCCGTATGTTTATAAGTCACCACCCCCACCGTCCCCATCACCACCTCCTCCATACTACTACAAGTCTCCACCCCCACCATCTCCCTCACCTCCTCCCCCTTATGTTTATAAGTCACCACCCCCACCATCCCCATCACCACCTCCTCCATACTACTACAAGTCCCCTCCCCCACCATCACCTTCACCACCTCCTCCATATTACTATAAATCTCCACCCCCACCATCTCCTTCACCTCCTCCTCCATACTACTACAAGTCTCCACCCCCACCATCACCTTCACCACCTCCTCCATATTACTACAAGTCTCCACCCCCACCATCTCCCTCACCTCCTCCACCATATTACTATAAGTCACCACCACCTCCATCCCCATCACCACCTCCTCCATACTATTACAAGTCCCCGCCCCCACCATCACCTTCACCACCTCCTCCATATTACTATAAATCTCCACCCCCACCATCTCCTTCACCTCCTCCTCCATACTACTACAAGTCTCCACCCCCGCCATCACCTTCACCACCTCCTCCATATTACTACAAGTCTCCACCCCCGCCATCTCCCTCACCTCCTCCACCATATTACTATAAGTCACCACCACCTCCATCCCCATCACCACCTCCTCCATATTACTACAAATCTCCACCCCCACCATCTCCCTCACCTCCTCCTCCATACTACTACAAGTCCCCGCCCCCACCATCTCCTTCTCCTCCTCCACCATATTATTATAAGTCACCACCACCACCTTCACCTTCACCACCTCCTCCATACGTATATAAGTCTCCCCCTCCACCTTCTCCGTCTCCTCCTCCACCATATTACTACAAGTCACCACCTCCTCCGTCTCCTTCACCGTCTCCAGCATATTACTACAAGTCTCCACCGCCTCCCGTATATTAAGATTTTGGCTTATGCAAGTTCAACATTGTTACAGTTGTTTTGTAATTACTCATTCATTAATAATAGGGTCTACACTGAAGTGAGAGTCTTATTCTGACTGTAGTGTAGCCCATGAATTTGTATTGGTTTTAATTGAGAAGTGTGTATTACTCTCTTTTTATTAATATACATTATTACCATATTTTTGGTTTTCACTGATGTTGGATCCCATTTTCTTTTTGCATTACGAAATTACGATCTTGATGAAATTCACTAATCATAAATTTTTATATAAATTTGATTTGTACTCGTAGGTATCCCTTATAAGCTGCCACGTACTTTTAGACCCTAGAAAGTTTGCCAGCAACGTTCTAAACCTCAAACCTTTTTCGGATAAGGTTATTGCTTCCTCGTTAGAAAAGATTGTTCAGTCCCTCTGCGGTGGAGTTGAGGTCTGTATTAGGTAATGGACAGAGAGAGAAAATATAAAATGTAACTCAATCTTATTATTAAAGGTGTAGGGTCTCCTTTATATACAAAAGTTAAAGAGAGGATATATCCCTATGGTTAACATCCCGTTAAACTCATGGTTGGATTAGGAATCATCATGACTAACATAGTTCCAGATACTGGTTTGGTGAGAGGGTCCGCGACTTGGAAGAGTAATGTTGCCCTTGCATATATGATCACGAACAAAGTGTAGGTCCAACTCAAAATGTTTCGTCTTTGAATGCATGACAGGATTGGCACTGAGAAGGACAACACCAAAAGATTATCAGAGTACAACTTCGGTGTGAGAAAGGGAATACGTAATTATGATAAAAGAGACTGAGTCCATATAACTTCAGTAAGAAGAGATGCAACAACACGATATTCAGCTTCTGTTGAGCTTCTAGAAACAGATTTTTGCTTGTGAGTAGACCATGATACGAGGTTCGAGCCAATATAGATGCAGTAGGCAGTTGTTGATTTCCTGTCATCAACATCAACTCCCCAATCTGCATCCGAGAAGCCAATGATGGAGGATAAAGACTGACGTTTCAGTAAAAGACCAAAATTGCTGGTTCCAGCTAGATAGCGTAAGATGCGTTTCACAGCTTGTCAGTGGTGTAGTTTAGGGTCATGCATAAAGTGACAAACACGGTTAATTGAATAGGATAACTCAGGTCGCGTTATAAGAATATATTGCAAAGCACCAACGACTGACCTATACATAGATGGATCTTGAAAAGGTTCAGAGGAGTCTTGTTGCAGAGATGAAGTCATAGGAGTAGGTTGGGACTTTGCATGAAACATATTTGTTCGACGAAGCAACTCTTTTATATATTGAGCCTGAGATAAATGCATATTACCATGTTGTGTAGTTGATACCTGAATCCCAAGAAAATGATGGAGAGGGCCTAAATCTTTAAGAGCAAAGAAAGAGCTAAGAGTTGAAATAAGATCAGTGACAGTAGTAGATAAAGAGCCAGTAATAATTATATCATCAACATAAACAAGCACAAACAAAGTGAAGGAAGTAGTGAATTTTGTGAAAACAGAGGAATCATTGACAGTAGATTGAAAACCAAGATGAATCAAAGTTTGACTAAGTTTAGAAAACCAGGACCTGGGAGCTTGTTTGAGACCATAAATGGCCTTCTGTAATCTGCAGACAAGAGTTGAATCACGAGATGCAAACCCAGGAGGCTGTTGCATGTAAACATGCTCAATCAAGTCACCATGAAGGAAGACGTTATTAATATCAATCTGACGCACATGCCATTGATGAGTGACAGCATGAGAGAGCACAATGCGAATGGTATTATGTTTCACCACTGGGCTAAAAGTCTCTGTGTAGTCCACCCCTTCAGTTTGATTGAATCCCTTTGCAACCAGTCGGGCCTTACAACGTTGAAAGGTACCATCTGCATGTAGCTTGGTTTTGAATATCCATTTACAGCCAACAAGAGAGGCTCCCGATGGAAGTGTGGTAAGAGTCCAAGTTTTGTTGGAGAGGAGAGCATGATATTCGTCATTCATTGCTTGAAACCACATAGGTGATGAAATGGCTTCCTTGACAAACGTAGGAGTAGTAGGTATAGAAACCATGGCATTATATGTCTTAGGTTTGAAAATACCTACCTTGGCACGAGTGACCATGGGATGGGAATTGATAGGTTGAATCTCAGAGCCAGTGTTGTGATGTATATCAGTGATGTTATCTAGAGGGACAATAACAGAAGAACTATGAATAGGCATATCAGTATTAGTATTAGAATGAATAACAGTAAGTGTGGGGGTTGTAGTCACAGGGGAAGGCATTGAAACAGATGAAATAGGAAAAGAATTTAATTGTTCATGATATGGAAACTCATTTTCATTAAAGTGCACATGTCTGGAAACAATTGTCTTACCAGAAGGAGTTAGACATATATATAACCTTTGTTGGTAACACTATACCCTAGAAACAAGCACTGTTGTGAATGAAAATCAAACTTATTCCTGTTATAAGGTCGTAATAAAGGAAAACAAGCACATCCAAAAACTTTGAAAATAACGTAATTAGGATTTTTGTTAAACAACATAGTATAAGGATTAGAGTTATGCAACACAGGAGTGGGAAGCACATTGATAATATGAGTTGAGGTAAGAAAGGCTTCAACCCAAAAACGCCTAGGCAATGAAGCAGTGGCCAAGAGAGTTAATCCCATGTCAACTATGTGCCTATGCTTACGCTCAACAACACCATTTTGTTCATGAGTGTGAGGACAGATGAGCCTGTGGTGTATACCATGCTGATCAAGAACCTGTTTAAGACAAAGAAATTCACGGGCATTTTCGCTTTGTAAAGAACGCAATTTAGAACATGTTTGATTTTCAGCAAGGGATTTAAATTTTTGAAAAGCAGCAGGAACCTGTGACTTAGCATGAAGAAAATATATCCATGTATACTTACTAAAAGCATCAACAAACGAAATGTAATAACGTGCACCATTGGAAGCTGGTATAGGAGATGGTCCCCACACATCAACAAACACAAGTTCTAAAGGTTTTGTGTAAACAGTAGTAGAAGAATGAAAAGGCAATTGCATATGTTTACCAAGCAGACAACTAGAACATAAACTAATATTATTGGAACATCTGATATCATTATTGTGAAAAATCTTTTTGAGAATATCCATATTACAATGACCAAGTCTTTGATGCCAAACATTAGCTGTTAGTGTATTGCGAGTAAAAGAAATATTGTGAATTGAGGATGAAGGAAGATGATTATGAAGCATTGGGAAACTGTATAAACCATCTTTAAGGGTTCCTTGAAGAAGAATATTTTTCGTAACCTGATCAACAACATAGCAACGGTTAGCGGTGAAAGTAAACAGGACATTGTTATCACGAGCAAAAGAAGACACACTAAGAAGATTTTTTGTAATTAAAGGAACATGTAAAAGATTTTTTAAAACTAAACTTTTATGAGTAGAAGGAGAAGAAAAAGATGTGGAACCAATATTGGCAATAGACAAACCTGATCCATTACCCATTTTGACAGTTTTAGTGCCATGGTAAGGCTGTTTTGAAGAATAGACACTGGAGTCCTTTGTGACGTGATGAGTGGCGCCGCTATCAGGGTACCAGAGAGGATCGTCCAGAGTGGATTGAACGCCCAACAGAGATGCCTCATTCGATGCATGATCAGAATCTGCAAAATGAGAGACATGGGCATGTGGAGGAGGTTGCGGGTGATAATCATACCAACGCCAGCAATGAAGAGCAGTGTGACCGGGTTTGTCACACACTTGACAAAAAATCTTGGAGTTATTCCAAGCACCACGATTGGAAGAGTGAGCCACACGAGCACCGCGACTAAAATTGTTGTTTCTGCCCGAGCCACGGGTACTACGGGAACTGGAAAAATTGTTCTTGTATTTTTCTTGAGATGGGTTTGCAGGATGCCAGGATGTGTATGCAACAGTGGCAGGAAGCGTTAACGGATCGACTTGATTGTGTCGCTCAAGCTGCTCTTCTTGAATAAGAAGAAGAGCTTCGATCTCAGCAACAGTATAGGGATCCCTTCGTGACAAAACAAAGGCAACAAAAGGATCATAATCAGATGAAAGACCATCCAAGATGGCTTCAATATGATCGTCGACGGATATGGCGCACCGACTGATGCAAGAGCATCCACAGTTCTTTTGATGCCGAGAACATACGTTGAGACAGATTTATCTTTCTTGAGTTGTTTGAGATTGAGTTTAAGTTTCTTGACCTGAGATCGAGTATGAGACAAGAAATACTGTTTAGGGTTCCTGCTGCTTTTCAAAAATTTAAATCCCTTGCTGAAAATCAAACATGTTCTAAATTGCGTTCTTTACAAAGCGAAAATGCCCGTGAATTTCTTTGTCTTAAACAGGTTCTTGATCAGCATGGTATACACCACAGGCTCATCTGTCCTCACACTCATGAACAAAATGGTGTTGTTGAGCGTAAGCATAGGCACATAGTTGACATGGGATTAACTCTCTTGGCCACTGCTTCATTGCCTAGGCGTTTTTGGGTTGAAGCCTTTCTTACCTCAACTCATATTATCAATGTGCTTCCCACTCCTGTGTTGCATAACTCTAATCCTTATACTATGTTGTTTAACAAAAATCCTAATTACGTTATTTTCAAAGTTTTTGGATGTGCTTGTTTTCCTTTATTACGACCTTATAACAGGAATAAGTTTGATTTTCATTCACAACAGTGCTTGTTTCTAGGGTATAGTGTTACCAACAAAGGTTATATATATGTCTAACTCCTTCTGGTAAGACAATTGTTTCCAGACATGTGCACTTTAATGAAAATGAGTTTCCATATCATGAACAATTAAATTCTTTTCCTATTTCATCTGTTTCAATGCCTTCCCCTGTGACTACAACCCCCACACTTACTGTTATTCATTCTAATACTAATACTGATATGCCTATTCATAGTTCTTCTGTTATTGTCCCTCTAGATAACATCACTGATATACATCACAACACTGGCTCTGAGATTCAACCTATCAATTCCCATCCCATGGTCACTCGTGCCAAGGTAGGTATTTTCAAACCTAAGACATATAATGCCATGGTTTCTATACCTACTACTCCTACGTTTGTCAAGGAAGCCATTTCATCACCTATGTGGTTTCAAGCAATGAATGACGAATATCATGCTCTCCTCTCCAACAAAACTTGGACTCTTACCACACTTCCATCGGGAGCCTCTCTTGTTGGCTGTAAATGGATATTCAAAACCAAGCTACATGCAGATGGTACCTTTCAACGTTGTAAGGCCCGACTGGTTGCAAAGGGATTCAATCAAACTGAAGGGGTGGACTACACAGAGACTTTTAGCCCAGTGGTGAAACATAATACCATTCGCATTGTGCTCTCTCATGCTGTCACTCATCAATGGCATGTGCGTCAGATTGATATTAATAACGTCTTCCTTCATGGTGACTTGATTGAGCATGTTTACATGCAACAGCCTCCTGGGTTTGCATCTCGTGATTCAACTCTTGTCTGCAGATTACAGAAGGCCATTTATGGTCTCAAACAAGCTCCCAGGTCCTGGTTTTCTAAACTTAGTCAAACTTTGATTCATCTTGGTTTTCAATCTACTGTCAATGATTCCTCTGTTTTCACAAAATTCACTACTTCCTTCACTTTGTTTGTGCTTGTTTATGTTGATGATATAATTATTACTGGCTCTTTATCTACTACTGTCACTGATCTTATTTCAACTCTTAGCTCTTTCTTTGCTCTTAAAGATTTAGGCCCTCTCCATCATTTTCTTGGGATTCAGGTATCAACTACACAACATGGTAATATGCATTTATCTCAGGCTCAATATATAAAAGAGTTGCTTCGTCGAACAAATATGTTTCATGCAAAGTCCCAACCTACTCCTATGACTTCATCTCTGCAACAAGACTCCTCTGAACCTTTTCAAGATCCATCTATGTATAGGTCAGTCGTTGGTGCTTTGCAATATATTCTTATAACGCGACCTGAGTTATCCTATTCAATTAACCGTGTTTGTCACTTTATGCATGACCCTAAACTACACCACTGACAAGCTGTGAAACGCATCTTACGCTATCTAGCTGGAACCAGCAATTTTGGTCTTTTACTGAAACGTCAGTCTTTATCCTCCATCATTGGCTTCTCGGATGCAGATTGGGGAGTTGATGTTGATGACAGGAAATCAACAACTGCCTACTGCATCTATATTGGCTCGAACCTCGTATCATGGTCTACTCACAAGCAAAAATCTGTTTCTAGAAGCTCAACAGAAGCTGAATATCGTGTTGTTGCATCTCTTCTTACTGAAGTTATATGGACTCAGTCTCTTTTATCATAATTACGTATTCCCTTTCTCACACCGAAGTTGTACTCTGATAATCTTTTGGTGTTGTCCTTCTCAGTGCCAATCCTGTCATGCATTCAAAGACGAAACATTTTGAGTTGGACCTACACTTTGTTCGTGATCATATATGCAAGGGCAACATTACTCTTCCAAGTCGCGGACCCTCTCACCAAACCAGTATCTGGAACTATGTTAGTCATGATGATTCCTAATCCAACCATGAGTTTAACGGGATGTTAACCATAGGGATATATCCTCTCTTTAACTTTTGTATATAAAGGAGACCCTACACCTTTAATAATAAGATTGAGTTACATTTTATATTTTCTCTCTCTGTCCATTACCTAATACAGACCTCAACTCCACCGCAGAGGGACTGAACAATCTTTTCTAACGAGGAAGCAATAACCTTATCCGAAAAAGGTTTGAGGTTTAGAACGTTGCTGGCAAACTTTCTAGGGTCTAAAAGTACGTGGCAGCTTATAAGGGATACCTACGAGTACAAATCAAATTTATATAAAAATTTATGATTAGTGAATTTCATCAAGATCGTAATTTCGTAATGCAAAAAGAAAATGGGATCCAACATCAGTGAAAACCAAAAATATGGTAATAATGTATATTAATAAAAAGAGAGTAATACACACTTCTCAATTAAAACCAATACAAATTCATGGGCTACACTACAGTCAGAATAAGACTCTCACTTCAGTGTAGACCCTATTATTAATGAATGAGTAATTACAAAACAACTGTAACAATGTTGAACTTGCATAAGCCAAAATCTTAATATACGGGAGGCGGTGGAGACTTGTAGTAATATGCTGGAGACGGTGAAGGAGACGGAGGAGGTGGTGACTTGTAGTAATATGGTGGAGGAGGAGACGGAGAAGGTGGAGGGGGAGACTTATATACGTATGGAGGAGGTGGTGAAGGTGAAGGTGGTGGTGGTGACTTATAATAATATGGTGGAGGAGGAGAAGGAGATGGTGGGGGCGGGGACTTGTAGTAGTATGGAGGAGGAGGTGAGGGAGATGGTGGGGGTGGAGATTTGTAGTAATATGGAGGAGGTGGTGATGGGGATGGAGGTGGTGGTGACTTATAGTAATATGGTGGAGGAGGTGAGGGAGATGGCGGGGGTGGAGACTTGTAGTAATATGGAGGAGGTGGTGAAGGTGATGGCGGGGGTGGAGACTTGTAGTAGTATGGAGGAGGAGGTGAAGGAGATGGTGGGGGTGGAGATTTATAGTAATATGGAGGAGGTGGTGAAGGTGATGGTGGGGGCGGGGACTTGTAATAGTATGGAGGAGGTGGTGATGGGGATGGAGGTGGTGGTGACTTATAGTAATATGGTGGAGGAGGTGAGGGAGATGGTGGGGGTGGAGACTTGTAGTAATATGGAGGAGGTGGTGAAGGTGATGGTGGGGGTGGAGACTTGTAGTAGTATGGAGGAGGAGGTGAAGGAGATGGTGGGGGTGGAGATTTATAGTAATATGGAGGAGGTGGTGAAGGTGATGGTGGGGGAGGGGACTTGTAGTAGTATGGAGGAGGTGGTGATGGGGATGGTGGGGGTGGTGACTTATAAACATAAGGGGGAGGAGGTGAGGGAGATGGTGGGGGTGGAGACTTGTAGTAGTATGGAGGAGGTGGTGATGGGGACGGTGGGGGTGGTGACTTATAAACATACGGGGGAGGTGGTGATGGAGATGGTGGGGGTGGAGAGTTGTAGTAATATGGAGGAGGGGGTGAAGGTGATGGTGGAGGTGGAGACTTGTAGTAGTATGGAGGAGGAGGTGAGGGAGATGGTGGGGGTGGAGAGTTGTAGTAATATGGAGGAGGTGGTGAAGGTGATGGCGGAGGAGGGGACTTGTAGTAGTATGGGGGAGGTGGTGATGGGGATGGTGGGGGTGGTGACTTATAAACATAAGGGGGAGGAGGTGAGGGAGATGGTGGGGGTGGAGACTTGTAGTAATATGGAGGAGGGGGTGAAGGTGATGGTGGAGGAGGGGACTTGTAGTAGTATGGAGGAGGTGGTGATGGAGATGGTGGGGGTGGAGACTTGTAGTAATATGGAGGAGGTGGTGACGGTGATGGTGGAGGAGGGGACTTGTAGTAGTATGGAGGAGGTGGTGATGGGGATGGTGGGGGTGGTGACTTATAAACATAGGGTGGAGGAGGTGAAGGAGATGGTGGGGGTGGAGATTTATAAACGTATGGAGGTGGTGGTGATGGGGATGGTGGGGGTGGTGACTTGTAGACGTAGGGTGGGGGTGGAGAAGGAGATGGAGGGGGTGGGGACTTGTAAACATAGGGAGGTGGTGGTGATGGGGATGGAGGGGATGGTGACTTGTAAACATAAGGTGGGGGAGGAGAAGGAGATGGAGGAGGTGGAGACTTGTAGAGATATGGAGGAGGTGGTGATGGGGATGGTGGAGGAGGAGACTTGTAGACATAAGGAGGAGGTGGTGATGGAGAGGGAGGTGGTGGTGATTTGTAGTAATATGGAGGGAATTTACGGACATAAGGAGGAGGTGGTGGTGGAGATTTGTAGTAATATGGTGGTGACCTTTGTTGTTGATATGGTGGTGTTGGGTGTGGATAGTAGGTTGAGGGTTGGGAATAGTAAGGCTTATCATAATCAGCAGCAAGAGTGATAGCCATAAGTGAAAATGCAAATGCAAGGATCAAACGAGGCCATTGCCTCGTTCCCATATCTTCTTTGAATGTGAAAACTTTGGTGTCTTCCTTTAGAACACTTACTATTTTCTTTCTTCACAAACCATGAATTGTAACCCTTTATATAGTCTTTGCCTTCACTTATTATGGCTGGTAAGATATCTTTGTTTTGATTACATGCTGGCATCAACTTTCAAAATATATATTTATATTATTTTAACATTTCAACTTGATGTTGTGGTTTGCCATTAAACGATTTCGTATTTTCCTCAAGATGGTGGGAACAAAGTCAAGAAGAGATTAGAGTTGGTGATGGGATGGCTGAAATGTGTTTTTGATTGATTTAAACAAATAATTGTAGAAGCGCGTCTTAGGTGACAAATCTGATTATTTCGTTTACCGTTTTGGTGAATTGTATAATATATAAGAAACATCTGATAAAGTCAAATGCAAAACTTGCCGGAATTATTTAAGATGTCTTTCTTTATAATTCCTTTGGTTCTTTCTTCCTATAATCACTATATTTTATGCTTATATCTTCGGTGAAAACTGATTCATCTTATAAGACATCCTTCTCAACGCGCTAACAAAGATTCTTCACGAATAAAATACTGTAGAAAATGATCATCGTGGCTTAAAAATGAATATTTGACTTGGTATATAATTGCTTTCTATTCCACTCGGACGATATTAACTGTTCAAAATAATAGTATGGCTTTCTTTTTTTCACCAGTAGAAGTTTATTTTAACTTCTTACTCAGTTTCACTCAGTGACTAGATTTTTTTATGCAACTACAGCAGAGAGCAGTAAATGGATTCGTGAGTTTAATTTTAAAGCTCGTACACTATTTTTGGTAATAAAAATTCTTGGTTTGGGAAAGTAGATCGACGGTGGAAATATTTGTTGTAATGTTATTTTCGTGTTGAACTGTTGTGTTATTATTTAACGGATAGTTTATTCGATTTGACATATTATGACTGAATAATTCATTAGCTAAACTGCATTGATGTTTTTTTCATTCAATTACTGTCTCTACCTACCAGATAACTCTCCCTTTTGATATTCTCTTAATTTCTAAGAAACTTGTGCAGTTTATTTAATCTATACCCTCTTATTAATCTTTAACCTATTTAATTCGAGAATCTCGCATTATTGCAGTGCAAAAAATTTATTATTATAGGTGTGGATGTTAACTACAATTGTTTCTGCATAGAAGTGTGGTTAGAAACGTATAATATCGAATTATTATTTTCCATGTGAAGCTAAGAGGCATTATTGAAGAACAAAATCACGTTAGGGTGTCTGTATAAGGGTGTTTCATACATATATTTTGTTGATAAAAAGAAAAAACTTCAAATGTGTTTAACTGCAGATTTCTATTTGATCCATTTATTGCATTATAAGAGGAAAGTCATCATAGCCAAAGAACCTTTTTGGAGAGTTATTCTATATTTTTATACTTATAGGGCAAGCTTCTTGCTGTAAAACTTACAAAAGTATATGCATATAAATGGAAGAATCAGTATGCAACAGAAAAGAGAAAGAGGCATAATTCAATCAGACTTTATATAATTTGTAAAATAGCTATACAGGTTGAGAATGTCAAAAGATATCTTGAAATATTTTTTCCGAGACAAACAAGGAAAACTATAGAAAAAGAAATTCTCTAATATTCTCTCTATACGACTAAAAAGTCATTTCATAATACTCATTTTTTTTCATTACCTGAACATACCCCAAAAAATGAGTCTATACATATACAATTTGCTTCCTACCTGCAGTGCATGTTGGAATGTCTTTGTGTTTACACAAGGTCTTTTTTCTCATTCTCCAAAATAGACATGTAGGGCATGATCTGTAGTATTAGACTACAGATCATTCTAAATTTAAAATAATATTTGTTTACTCTCTCCATTGACAAGCTCATTTAAAAGACATTATTTTACAGTGAGAAAATGCTGTGGTGTGTTTATACTCCAAATTTATTTAGGGAGGGGAGATTTGGATGTGATGAGTAATAAGTCACGAGTAAACTCTTATAAAAGATTTTAGGTCATCTTTAATACAAACAGTTAAAGAAATGGAATTTTGAGATTTTCTTCTTATATACGATTTCTTTTGTTCATTTCACTCACATGCGACTCTCAATTTTATACTTGAATTTCTCAGAGTCTCTCTCTTAGTATAAGTCCTTCACACATTGCAAACTTCATCTCTCTCAAAAGTGTTTTATCTATGAGTAGGAGAGATATAAAAAAAAAAATAGGTTCTCTATAATATGCGAATTGTAGGATGAAACTCTAGAGCACTTGTGATTGTTTGGACATGAATGAGACTTGTTGGAATTGAGAGAGTTTATTAATCCTCATCTTTTATATAAAAGATACGGTTCGAACATCTTTTTAAATGTTTTATTTTATTAATTTTATTTTCTTTTATAAAAAAATTTAGAAAAGAATTTGATAATTTTAATTCTAAGTAAATTCCATTATCAAATCAATGTACTTCATTAATATTTAATAGATTAGTTTTTTAAAAAATAAAAAATAAATATATTTTTCAATATTACTATATTCTTATTCTAAATATAATTTTTTTGAAAGGAAAGTGAAGAAAGGAGTAAGAAAAAGTTAAAAGAAGTCACTGCTTAAGTGTCTCGCTAAAGCATCATAGGTCACCTGGTTAGAACTGATTTTTCAAGTGACCAATCAAAGTTTGAACCACAAATGTCAAGTGTGAACGAGAGCTAATTACTTGGCCAAATGGACTCAAGCGAGGAGCTAAAATCAGTTCAAAATATAATAAAATCTTGATTGTTTCTTCTTGCAACTCCATACCTTCTTCTCTCACCTCCATAAAATTTTGAATTTCCAAAAATGCCCTTCTATAATATTCCGGATTACATAATTAGAAAGTCATTTTTCAAATTTGTAATTAAGTTCCGGATTACATAATTCAAAATTATTTTTTCATATGCATGATTACTTTCCACATTACATAATCTTCTGAAAGTCTTATTTAGCTTCCAGATTATGTAATTCAGAAGTCTTTTTTTAAATAAGTTTTCGGATTACATATTCCGAAAAACTACTCTATGGAGTAACATAAGAAAAATAAAAATATATTTTCATGTTGTGTATGGAGGTGGTAGAAGAAGATATGAAAGTGTCGGAAAAAACAGTCTAAAATCTTCTCGCTTATGTCATGAGGTACCTTCATACATGAAAGTTTCCAAAAATAAAAGATCATCAATTTGAACCAAGAACAGAAAAAAGAACAGATAAAAACAGGGCACCTTCCATCCTAAAAGTGTATGTGGATACTGCATATACAATTTTGGAAGTAACGTCCACTGCCCGTTTGAAGTTTTCCAACACAGGTTGCCTAGGTTCGTGTATGTGGTATATGACTCACTTTTCATTTTCTTCATAATCTGCATAAAACTTGCAACTCATCACTCAACATTCTTGACTTGCTTTCCAATTGAATAAGCTTTGCCTTGCTCCTTATCATCTCCATCTTGTACCAAATCCTTTTTCCAGCTGTCATACTCTGCTTTTCTCAACGCCACTGCTATTCCAGTTAGCTCTCTCAAACCTATTTACCATTCGAGACTAATGAAGACTTGCCCTTACTGTTAGATAGACAGACTATATACACATACTTCCAATAAGCTATTTGGTTGTCATATTGATATCACTGTGATGTGAGACTGAATCCAGTTAGAATTAAATGCATTATTTCTTCTAGATTATAAATGAGTATAAATTATTGTTATCTTGCATTTATATTGGTAATTTAATATTTTCTGAATGCTTGAAAAGTGGATGAAATATATGAAGATATGTAAGTGTGGCGTAGGTATTGAAGGAATAAATTAGCAGTAAATGATGAGAAGGAGCTAAGACATGAGGAAATGTGCTAAATTGGGTGATTAGACAAATCCACTTTTATAGAAGGCACTATATGAGGGGTGCAATTTGCTTGAGATATAAAAAAGAAGTTCGATGCATTAATCTTTTAATAGTAGGACACTGTAAGTAAGCATAAGAGGGGTACTTGGGTGGCAATAATAGGAATAATGTATGTTATTAGCACGGTAGTTGGTTGATGGTATTGGGTGGATTTTGACTCATAATAGATTGGTAGAACTTTGAGACTAAGTATAAAGTTTCGGACATTCTTAGAATGTCTTATTTTATTTTATTTTGATAAAATAAAATAAAGGATATACTTTTGTAAACATATAAGAATGCTTCTTATAAAGGATATCATTTTCCTATGTACAAACCAGGAATTGTATTTTGTGTTGGAAAGGCAAAAGAATACGAGCTTTTAAGAGCCAAAATTTTAAACATTCTTATCTAATATATATAAATTTATTATATTCTTTTGGTGATAAAAAATATATTCTCATTGTTTGTAGTTGTGTGATAAAATTATACTTCTTGATATAATTTTGTAGAGTGTGTGTCTTTTTCATTTTCAAGTGGTGGTAGTTGCTTGTCGTGGTTGATTGTGATGACTGGTGGTGAAAGTTGGTGGTTGATGTAAGTTTTTTTTACTGGTAGTGATTGTGTTTTTTTTTTTCATTTTTTTTTGGAAGCCACATAACCCATAAAAAAATCAGGAAGATGAAAAAATGAATTACAAAACTCAAAAAAGAAAAATCTTCACATTAGGGAGCGTCAAATACAACGAATTTATATAGGTTTTCCATCTAATCCATGTTATTTTAGTACTCTCTTTCCCCAATCCAATAAGAATTTTCTTTAAATTTTTGTGATTGCTTGACAAACAGATACAAGGAGCCTTATAGAAGGACAAATAATAAATAGGTAGTGCACTGAACACCGATTTTACCATAGAGCCAAAGTTAGGTGTTTACCTTTTCATTTAGACAATTTTGTTTTGATTTTATTTTAGTCAAAGAGAGACTCCCACAACTCACTCTTTCTAGTATTAGCACCTATATGAATAACCCTAAATACTTGAAAGAGATAAGGATTTATATTTATTTACAATTAGATTATTCAATAATTGTATTTTCCATTTGAATCAATTTGTATAGGTACTCTATATGATCCCCCATTCTCTCAAAATTAACCATTAGTCTTAAAAAATATATCAACTTAATTAATTTAAATAAAAAATGAATTTATTATATATAATAGTCTCAATTTTAATACTAATTTTATCTATATTAAATCAATTAAATGGATATAAATTTAACGTAATCTAAATTTAAATTTAAACTAGATTAAAAATCTAAATCAGTTTATCCAATTTAATAGATCTAAACTTCTAATGTAATCTATTTATTCGATTTGGATTTAAATTCATATAAAAAAAAAAAATAGAGCCGGATGTATTACGTTCGAGTCTGGTTTTAAAATTCAGCCAAGGAAACGTTATGGGTTTGGTTCATCCTATATTACCCAAATGAGCTCTTAGAACATGAGGTTTAAAATATTAATAATACCTTAAACAGGTTTAATTTAGAATAGTAAATAGAAATAAAATCAATATAAAGTAAGAGAACACAATAAAATAAAAATTATAAAAAAATAGTAAATGAATAGTGTACTAGTAGGCTAAAACCGAGAGGTTTAGGCCGAGAACAACATTGAATAAACAAGGGAAAAAGGTTGAAACCGAGAGGTTTAAACCGAAACCTGAAAGGATAATAAAAATCATAATAAAGCCCAATTTAAATAAGGAACTTGCACAAGGGGGTGTAAAAGTAATAAAGAGGTGTGAGAAGAAAGTCCAAAAATACTGTTGAAGGCCCATCAACGAAACCCTATAAATAGGAGGTCAACACAAGAAAAAGGTAAGAGTGATTTTATCTGATGAACATTAAACCTTTTCTGACTTTGGCATCGGAGCGACTTGCAGGTACCCCCCACCTGTTGTGAGGAGAAGCCGAGAGGAGAAGCCGAGAGCACCAGCCGAGAGCAGCAGCCGAGAGCACCACCCGAGAGGAGAAGCCGAGAGCACCATCAAGGAGAGAAGTACCCGGCCCAAGACAATATTCAGCCCAAGATTGAAGGATTAGTCTTGATTAACCCGTTTCAAGTGTTCTTGGTCCTTGTTGTAAGAACATTTTGGCGCCCACCGTGGGGCCCAGGGTCAGTTGAGAAGGGTTAAAGACAAGATGAGTCAAGGAGGAGAACAAGGTGGAGATCGGGAAGACAATGTTAACATGCCAATGGCAATGTTGGTCCAATTACAAAAAGAATTCGAGATGTTAAAAAAGAATAATGAAGAAGAATTGAGTATGTTAAGAGCCGAAAACGCACACATGAGGAGAAAGTTACAAGAGGAAACGGTTTTGAATTCATCTTTCGAAACTGTCCAACCAGGGATACAAGTGAACGAGAGGATGTATAATGAAAACTCTCAAACCAGAAGAAGATGGCTTGAAAACTCTGGGGTTTGTGCAGGAACATCTTCCAGAAAACATCTGTTTTATGATGTTATAGTCGATACTCCGTTGCCTGACAATTGGAAGAACTTAACCATTGACAAATATGATGGAAGTACGGATCCTGATGAGCATATTGCAATATATACTACTCAAATCAGCTTGTATACATGGAATGATGCTGTTATGTGCAGAGTATTTCCTACAACTCTGAAAGGGGCAGCATTGAGCTGGTTTACACGCCTCCCACCTTTGAGTATAGATTGTTTTGATACGTTGATAGAAAAGTTCGGTGCTTAATTTGCGACTAGTCGCCCTCATCATTTAACGTCAATCGCCTTAGTGAACATAAGACAAGAGAAAGGAGAGTCTTTAAGAATGTTCATGGAACGTTTTGGAAAGGTTGCTTTGGGAATCCGAAATCTTAGTCCAGAGGTCACCATGCATCATATGATAACGGCATTAAAACCGGGACCATTTGCCGATAGTCTTTGCAAGAAACCTGCGATCAATCTGGATGAACTAAGGCAACGGGCATCAAAATTTATGCAAATGGAAGAATTAAGGGAGTTTCGAAACCAAGTAAGGGTTGATGGAGGTGAGAAGAGGGTGACAGAAAGAGAACATCCGCCTGTTGCAAGAAGAGCCCGAGAAGAATTCAGAGCTCGAAAGTTCCAGCAATACACACCTCTAAATACGAACAGAGCAAGAATTTTACAGGAAGCCATGGCAACCGAAATAATACCATCACCAAGAAAAGCGAGAACACCAGAAAGGGCAGACCGCACCAAACATTGTGAATATCATAAAAATCATGGTCATCATACAGAAGAATGTATTGGGTTGAAAGATAAAATAGAAGAGTTGATTCATGCCGGACAGTTAAAACGTTTTGTTCAAAGGGGAAATCCAAGAGTGTGGTTAAGTCCAGAGAGAGATACGAGGGGGCGAGAGCTGGGTGAAAGAAGGTTTGAAAGGTTGGAAAGGAGAGAAAAACAAGTGGAAAAAAGAGACGAAAGAAGGGTTGGAAGGCTAGACGAAAGAAGAGATAGAATCTATCAAAACACTCAATCAGTAAGACGAAGCAGAGAGCGAAGTTTGGGAAGACCGGTTAGGGGGTTTATAAATACGATCTCAGGAGGTTTTTCTGGGAAGGAATCCTCATCTGCACGAAAGCAACATTGGAGAAATATCAGGTCTGTTAATCATGTTTTCAAAAGAAGAACTTTACCACCAATGTTTTTCACAGACGAAGACTTCCAAGAAATTGATCCAGATCATGATGATCCTATGGTAATCACGGTTGAAATAGCCGAATATGCTGTCATGAAGACCCTGGTTGATCAAGGAAGTTCGGTCGATATCTTGTTTTGGGATACGTTCAAAAGGTTACATTTGAGAGAAGAAGACATAGTGCCTTTTCGAGAACAAATCATTGGCTTTTCAGGCGAAAGAGTTAACACAAAGGGATATGTTGATTTGATGACAACATTTGGAAGAGGTAGCAAAGTTAGAAAAATTAAAATCCGATATCTGGTAGTGGACGCATCCACATCATACAATGTGTTGCTAGGACGATCTTCCTTAAATAAGTTAGGAGCAATCGTGTCAACACCACATTTGGCCATGAAATTCCCAACAGAAAAAGGAGAAATAGCTACAGTGTATGTCAATCAAAGAGATGCTCGCGAATGTTATGCAGCAGGTTTAAAAATGAATTTGAAGATGGATAAAGAGGCTGAAAAAATAGTAGCCATGGTGGACTTGGATCCCAGATTGAATGAGGAAAGACTGGAACCAAAAGAAGAAACGACAGCAGTACTGTTAGGCCAGGACGACAGACAATGCACTTATGTCAGTGGAAGTATGCCTGATGAATTGCTTAGCAAACTTATCACACTGTTGCGTAGTAATAAGGATTTATTTGCCTGGCGGCCGTCTGATATCCCTGGAATTGATCCAGAGGTAATGTGTCACAAATTATCTGTTTGCCGGGAAGCAAAGCCAGTATCTCAAAAGCGAAGAAAGTTAGGAGAAGAACGACGACAGGCAGCAATTGAAGAAACTCAAAAGTTAATACAAGCTGGTTTTATCCGAGAAGCTAAGTATACCACGTGGTTGTCTAATGTGGTACTCGTCAAAAAACCAAGTGGACAATGGAGAATGTGTACAGATTACACCGATTTGAACAAAGCTTGTCCGAAAGACACATATCCATTGCCTAACATAGACCGACTAGTTGATGGGGCATCTGGCCAAGAGATGATGAGTTTCCTTGATGCTTATTCGGGGTATAATCAAATACAGATGTATGCACCTGATATCCCGAAAACAGCTTTCACCACTGATGTTGCAAATTGTTGTTATAAAGTCATGCCTTTCGGCTTGAAGAATGCTGGGGCAACATACCAAAGATTGATGGATAAAGTGTTTAAAGAACAGATTGGAAAGAACCTAGAAGTGTATGTTGATGACATGGTTGTTAAATCAAATGAGATACAGAAACACCTGGAAGACCTTGAAGAAGTGTTTGCTCAAATAAGGAAATACAATATTCGACTTAATCCAGAAAAATGCGTTTTCGGCGTCAGAGGAGGAAAATTTTTGGGATTTATGTTGACAAACAGAGGAATTGAAGCTAATCCTGACAAATGTGAGGCAATCATGCAGATGGGAAGACCAAAAATCTAAAAGAAGTACAAAGGCTAGTAGGGAAGTTGAATTCACTATCAAGATTTCTGCCAATATTGGCTGAGAAAACTAAACCGATTATAAACTTGTTGAAAAAATCTGAAAATTTTGTGTGGAGTGAACAATGTGAGCAAGCTTTATCTCAAATAAAGAGCATGGTGGCTGAACCTCCAGTTTTAGTAAAACCTATACCCAATCAACCCATCATAGTCTACTTAGCTACTTCAAATGCAGCAATAGGAGCCGCTTTAATCCAAGAAAATCCAGAGCAGAAACCGATATATTTTGTGAGTAGAACCCTACAAAATGCCGAAACCAGATATCCCAAAGTTGAGAGAGTTGCCCTAACATTAGTGTATGCTGCAAGACGCCTTCGACCATACTTTCAGAATCATCAGATTTTATCATTCAGATGCCAACATCAGCACAACAGGACCAGTGGACTTTGTATGTAGATGGCGCGTCAAGCAAAAGAGGAAGCGGAGCAGGAATAGTACTTGAAGGACCCGATAACTTCCAAGTCGAAATGGCGCTCAAATTCGAGTTCAAAACATCCAACAATCAGGCCGAATATGAAGCTCTTGTTGCAGGATTGTTATTAGCCAGAGACATGGGAGTGGAAAATGTCCTTTGCAAAACGGATTCACAGTTGTCGGTGGGACAAGTGCACGGGGAGTATCAGGTAAAAGACCCTTTGTTAATGAAATATTATCATAAAGTCTTAAATATTATGCAATGTTTTAACAAGGCCGAGATGAAATACATTCCAAGAGAATTAAATATGAAAGCAGATTCATTGTCTAAGTTAGCAAGCCAACAAAGACAAGTGCAACACAATTCCATCATACAACAAACCCTCAGTCATCTGACAGTTAGTCTCGACGAATGCTTCAATATTGTAACAACCAAAGATGACTAGATAAACGCATACATCGAAATCATAAAGACCCAGGAGCAAGGTGTTCAGCCGGATGTCAAAATAGCAAAGAAAGTCGCCAATTTCATTTTAATTGGTGATGAGCTATATAAAAGGGGATACTCTGTGCCCTTGTTAAAATGTTTGACCAAAGAACAAGCAGAGTATGTGGTCAAAGAACTTCATGAAGGAATTTGTGGACTGCATTGTGGAGCTCGAACAATGGCAACAAAGGTTTGTCAAGCTGGTTATTATTGGCCAACAATCCGAGAGGACTGTGAAGTTTATGTCAAAACATGTAGAAAATGCCAAGAGTTTGGGAGCTTAAATCATACCCCAGCGCAGGAGTTGCAAGAAATCATATCTCCATGGCCATTTGCAAAATGGGGAATTGATATACTTGGCCCATTCCCACTTGGACGAGGCCAAACAAAATTCATGATAGTAGCTGTAGACTACTTTACAAAATGGATAGAAGCAGAAGCATTGACAAAGATAACGACACAGCAAGTCCAAACGTTTATATGGAAAAATATAATATGTCGATTCGGCATCCCACATACTATTGTAAGTGACAATGGCCGACAATTCATTGACAAAAAACTTATGGAATTTTATGCAGATTTGGGAATCAAGCCCACAACCACTTAGGTCGAACATCCACAAACGAATGGACAAGCTGAAGCCGCAAACAAGGTTATTCTTGGACAATTAAAAAAGAGGTTGGGGACTGCTAAAGGATTATGGGCAGAGAAATTACCGGAGATTTTATGGGCGTATCGTTGCACACCGCAAACATCAACTGGAGAAACGCCGTTCAATCTCACTTACGGAACAGACGCAATGTTACCAGTAGAAGTTAATGAACCCACATTAAGAAGACAAATGGAAGACTGGAATATCAACAATGAGTGTTTGAGAACCGATCTTGATCTTATTGAAGAACTTAGAGAAAAAGCAAAAATAAAAGAGACTGCAGTCAAACGAAGAGCAATGAAGAGATTTAATGCAAAAGTCAGATTTAGGGCTTTTAAAGAAGGGGATCTGGTGTGGAGAATGCGAACTGATGCTCGAAAGGATCCACGACATGGAAAATTGGCATCCAATTGGGAAGGACCTTTTAGAGTGCTAGAAAACTTACAAAATGGAGCTTATAGGTTAGAAACTTTGGAAGAGAAAATGATACCGAGAACCTGGAATGCAAGTCATCTAAAATTTTATTTTAGTTAGAATGGATGTAAATTACTTATCATATAATGAAGAGGAATTCTCAAGAAACAATCCGTTTTGTTATCTTCCATTATGTACATATACATTTTTCGTCTCTCGGCCTTGGATGCTTTCACTTCAGGTGAAATCCCACCCGAGAATAAAACTACATAAACTCTCGGCTTTGGATGCTTTCACTTCAGGTGAAATCCCACCCGAGAATAGATTTACATAGTTTTCTTGGGTTTGGATGCTTTCATTCCAGGTGAAATCCCACCCGAGAATCGATTTACATAATTTTTTCGGGCTTGGATGCTTTCATTACAGGTGAAATCCCTCCCGAACAAACATAAATATAATTCTCATTCTTGAAAATCTTCAAATCACATGAAAACCGAAAGATCAGAGCTAAAACACAATTCCAAAAATCGAAAGTCACTTGTACAACTTACATTACTAAACCGACAGTTGCATATTCCAGTCAATAATATATCAATTATGAATCAACCTTAATAAATTAAAGGTTTTTTATTAATAATTTTATACTTCACAATTTTGACTAAATAAAAAAAAAAAAAAAACCGAAAGGTCCAAGTCATAACAGTCAATATCTTCATGCTCCAACAAAATGTCATCTTTAAATTAATAATCATTAAAACCGAGAGGTAAACTCAAATAATTCTAGCATTTCTAACGCTTTCAACAAAAGAACCCAAAAACTAGCAAGCCTCAACGATTATAACAGAATTATCAGAACATAACAAAAGATAAAATTACGATGATAACCACAAAAGCTTAAACATTTATATTAACAAAAGTTCCCAAAAAAAGGAATTACATCACGAATGCAAATATCCAACAAGCTTAGCATTCCAAAACAATTATACTTCTTCACAAGTAACCGAGAAGTATCCGACAAACTAAACCTTAAAACCCTATACCTAATTTTCAATATTAATATCTTCAGCATCATTATCTGGAATCTCATTAGCAGGAACTAGCTCACCATTATAAAAGTCCTTCTTAACATCAAAATTACCTTCATCAATAGGAATTTTATAAAAGTATTTTGCTTGTTGAAGAGCCTTCTCAAAGCCAAGTTTGTGTTGTTCAAATATAAAACTTTCGGCTTCAAAAACATTGGTCTTTAGCTGATTAATCTTCTCATCCATAAGTTTGATGGTGTTCTTGTCAGATTCATTAGCAGAAGATAGCGCCGATACCTTCTCGGTCAAAAGTTGATTCTCCTTGCACAATTGAGCATTCTCCGTTATAAATTTCAGGTTTTCATTCTTCAAATCAGAAATTTCTTTTCCAAAACCTTCATTTTCGATTTCTTGTTGTTCTTTCTGTCTCGTCACCTTCTCTAATTCCAATGATAAAGAGTTCATCCTATCCTTATACTCAGCAACATCATTCTTCAGCTTCTCAAATTCGGACAACGACACGCAGTTTCCATTCTTCTCTTTCATCATTTTTCCAATCAAAAGATTTCTACTTGATAATTCAATAACAGAATCCGCTAATGAAGCAGCATCCATATTCTTCAGCATATTGTAAGTTGATTCACTAAAAGATGTTTGAACGAATTTTGCATATTTATTCGTAGCACTAAAAATCGTCTCGGGAAGAGGTTCACATGAAACATTTCCACTATGGCGATGGCGCCGAGAAGATGAGTGTGACTTCTTGCTGCTCCTATCTCGTTTCTTTGATTTCTACGAAGGACCAGCAACATCAACATTGCTTGTCGGTTCCACCACGTCAACATTAGCAACTGGCTCCACGTTTTCTACCTCCACAACAGGATTTACCACATTTTCGCGTCGGGGAGTAACATCACCCACTTTGTTAAGCAGTTTCGAAAAGTAAGATCGAGCTTTCGGATTAGTACTTGCCATCAGAGCTGGAAATCAATAAAAAATTTAGCAAAGTTAAAAAACTTATCCTAAAAAGCAAGAAAATGCGGAATAACCACATACCAGTAAGATCTTCTCGGGGATGTGATGAAGTATACAACTGAAGCAAAGCACGAGTGGGAACTTGATACGAGAAACGACTAAAAACTTCAATAACGTGACGATCGGCCACACCCATCGAATGAAAGGATATTGAGTTAAACTTCACAGGATCTTTCGTCCAATACAGAGGAAATTTTGGAGAATTTCCATTAAAGAAATATTCTCTTCCTAGTGGCTCTATTAGAATTTTGAAAAAACTTCCTTTAAAATCCTTATACGACGACGTAAAAGGCTTAAGAAAACACACATTGGACTTGCTAATAAGGGATAGCCACCCTGGCCGTTTACCAGGCCGAGAGCTATAATAGTATAGAAATGCAGAAGGACTAGGAGAAAGTGACAATAATTTACACAAAATACTGAATGCTTGCATCGCAGCCCAACCATTAGGATGAAGCTGAGTAGGAGCAACATTAAGAAAATTAAGAACGCCCATTTGAAAATTGTTCAAAGGCAATCGAATATGAAGATCTCTGAAAAAGCAAGCATAAAAATAAAAAAATTCATAGCTATCATCCTCTCGGCCATGACACACATTATCAACATCACCAACACGCCGAAATGAAATGATATCATTTTCAATATCAGAATAATAAATTTGAGAACGGGAAAGAAAACTCCGAAGTTCGTTAGCAGAACGATACTTCGAGAAATACTCTCGGACTTTAGGATTGACCCATTGATAACCAGGACGAAGGTTTTTCTGGGGTACGACAAATCCAAATTCTTGTGGAACATCAACAGCAGGAGCCCCACTTGAATCATTCATACAAGATGGAGTAGCAGAAGAAGATTTTGACTCAGGAGGAACTTCTTCTCGAACCACTCGGCCAGTTGATTCACCACCCGCGCTTGAAAATTCATCAGTAGTAGAAGAACTTGAAAGAGACATTACCTTCGCAAGAATTGAACGAAGATTGACAATATGCTTCCTTCTAAACAGCAGCAAAGCTCACACAATTATAAAAAACCCAATGGCAAACCTATTTATAGCCCAGGCAAAACCCTAGAATTTCAAACGATATAAACAATGTGGCACCATTCAAACATATGTCATCTAACGGTCAAAATAGCAAGTTCCTGTCAAGTCATGAAAAACTCAGCAAAATAAAGCGCAGAAATCAAAGCGTTCCATATCAAATCAAATCAAACGTCAAAAATTATTATATTATATTAAGACACAAATATTTCTTTAAAAACTTGAAATAAAAATATTTTTGTCTCGGGGGCTAGTGTACTGGTAGGCTAAAACCGAGAGGTTTAGGCCGAGAACAACATTGAATAAACAAGGGAAAAAGGTTGAAACCGAGAGGTTTAAACCGAAACCTGAAAGGATAATAAAAATCATAATAAAGCCCAATTTAAATAAGGAACTTGCACAAGGGGGTGTAAAAGTAATAAAGAGGTGTGAGAAGAAAGTCCAAAAATACTGTTGAAGGCCCATCAACGAAACCCTATAAATAGGAGGTCAACACAAGAAAAAGGTAAGAGTGATTTTATCTGATGAACATTAAACCTTTTCTGACTTTGGCATCGGAGCGACTTGCAGGTACCCCCCACCTGTTGTGAGGAGAAGCCGAGAGGAGAAGCCGAGAGCAGCAGCCGAGAGCACCACCCGAGAGGAGAAGCCGAGAGCACCATCAAGGAGAGAAGTACCCGGCCCAAGACAGTATTCAGCCCAAGATTGAAGGATTAGTCTTGATTAACCCGTTTCAAGTGTTCTTGGTCCTTGTTGTAAGAACAAATAGTTTATATGCATGCATACTTTTTACATTCTAAATTACCTACTTATTTAATCATGTTTGATTATGGAAATGTGAGGTTGAGAGGTGCATGATGATTACAAGACTTGCTATAGAAGAAGATAGAGAGGCACCGAATGTTCAATTTGGATGGTAAATAGTTGTTTAGTTGTGAAAAAGTGGTAGCAATGTAGGTTAGTTTAAAATAAAACTATAAAACAGCCTCAATATGCTCTCAATAATGGTGCAAAATTGGGGTGAGAGGAACTGTAGGTAAAGATGGAGAAGTTATCTTATTGCATATTATTATAGAAACGATCTTGTTTTTCTCTTTTAGCTGTGTAGAATGAAGGAATGTTAAAGAGCATGTTGCATGTTTACTGAGAAGTGTTGTTATTGTTGAGCAAATGATCAGAGATGGGTCACCTAATTTTACATATAAAAGGAGTAAGCACACCTATCTGGATTTTTGAGCCGTTGAATTTTGCTTATTATGTTTGTTAGATCTAGTTTGTAAGCATGTATCTGGCTGGGATGACTTTCATAACAGTAAAATTAATATGTCTAATATGTTATGTAGCAAAGACACTGACACGGATACTGATATAACACGGACACGAAGATACATAAAATCTCTAAAATGTAGGACACGGGGATACGAATCTATATATTATATAATTATGAATTATATAAATTGACAATATAGATTTATGTGCACAAGTATGTTCCAGATTATTTTTTGGAACAGAAAGATGTTTTTCATGACTGGTTCACGAGGATTTGTTTCTTATTTTTATAATCATAATAACAACTTATATAATAAAATTTGAATTTTTAGAAAATTAATGTATTTTTCTTTTTTAAAATTGTGTTAGAATTATACTAGAATTGTCAGAAATCTAACAAATACTTTTTAAATTGGACACTTCACGGATACATGTCCTACAGATGTCATACGAGTGTTTGTGTTCGATACTCGTATCGGACACCGACACGCCATTTAAAAGGTGTGTCTGAACTTCATAGATAATATGTTTTGCATTTCTACTTAAATTAGTTAGGATCATATAAATATTTTTGTCATTTTTGTATAAAGGTTAGGACACGTGTTTCTTTTAATTTTATTTATTATTCGGTGAAAAAAAAAAGTTTGATTTGAGTAGTATATAATTTATGTTTGGATGGTAAATAAATGCGGAAAAGATCAAATCAGGAACTCATTTTCTCTCTTCAACTAGTTGTCACTCCAGATATTCAGAAGTTGATTTTAGAAATAAGTTTATATATCAGAGTCGTATATCTTGTTCAATTGTTGTATTATAGAAGTTAAAAATAGAAGGACAAATAATCTTTTATTGAAATAGGGATACATGTAACGATATGAATTTTTTTTGAAAAATGATAAACTGGTGCAGACCATGTATGGCTCTTGCTATAGCGCAGACCATATATTATTAACAAAGCTTGGCCAACAAACTGCGACAATGTTGAATCTTATTTAATTGCTTCAAATAGCTTAAACCCCTAACTTAATACTCGAGTGACAGGGGTGAGGTATAGACGAAATAATATGTTGGTGGAGGTGAAGACTCGCAGTAATGTACATGGAAGAGGTGGTGAAGGTGATAGAGAAGGAGTTGGATTACAGACGTAACGGTGTAGGAGGCGAGAGAGACGGTGGAAATTTTTACTTATATGGAGGAGATGATGGTGGCTTGTATCCATATGGAGGAGGTGAATAGTTGTTGTATGGAGGTTTATAAACATATGGTGGTGGCTTGTATTCGTACGGAGGAGGGGAATAGTTGTTGTATGGAGGTTTGTAAACATATGGTGGTGGCTTGTATTCGTACGGAGGAGGGGAATAGTTGTTGTATGGAGGTTTGTAAACATATGGTGGTGGCTTGTACTCGTACGGAGGAGGTGAATAGTTGTTGTATGGAGGTTTATAAACATATGGTGGTGGCTTGTATTCATATGGAGGAGGGGAGTAGTTGTTGTATGGAGGTTTGTAGTTATATGGTGGTGGCTTGTATTCATATGGAGGAGGTTTGTAGTTATATGGTGGTGGCTTGTATTCATATGGAGGAGGTTTGTAGTTATATGGTGGTGGCTTGTATTCATATGGAGGAGGTTTGTAGTAATATGGAGGAGACTTATAAATGTATGGTGGTGGTGGAGGTGATTTGTAGACATAAGGAGGTGGTGGAGGTGATTTGTAGAGATAAGGAGGTGGTGGAGGTGATTTGTAGACATAAGGAGGTGGTGGAGGCGATTTGTAGACATAAGGAGGTGGTGGAGGCGATTTGTAGACATAAGGAGGTGGTGGGGGTGATTTGTAGACATAAGGAGGTGGTGGAGGTGATTTGTAGACATATTTGGGTTCATAAGGAGGTGATTTGTAAGGAGGGTATTTTGGTTCATAATATGGAGGGTATTTGGGTTCATAAGGAGGTGGAGATTTGTATTCATATGGAGGGTATTTGGGTTGATAAGGAGGTGGAGATTTGTACTCATATGGAGGGTATTTGGGTTGATAAGGAGGTGGTTTGTAATAGTAGGGAGGTGATGTTTGATATGGATTAGAGTATGGTTGGCCTCCATAGTAAGGATGGTTATCAGCAGCAGCAATGCTAGAAATTATGCAGAACAGCAGAGCATAGATGAGTGGAGGCAAGTGCCTCGCCTCACCTGAGCTTTCCATACTTACTTCCTTGGTCTGTGCCTTGCAAGAAGATACACTTATGAATTTCTGCTTTAGTTGGTTGGTAGGCAAGTAAGTATTGTAATCCCTTATATACTAGTCATACCAGCTTCCATCATAACTCGGATCATTTCTTAATTATTATCCTTTTTTATTTCAACTTGAACTCAACAAAGTCAATAAACTAAAGGAAGTTGGTGATGTCATATCTGAACAAGTACTCCCAAGATTTGATCAAACATTGGAATAGGCTGCCAAAACTGTGTCAAACAGATTATGAAGTGAAACCTGCCCAATTAATTATATAATATATATCTTAATATAACTACTTTCTATGATCAATGTGAAACTTTTGCAACTTTCTATACCACTTGATATTATATTATCCATCAAAATAATGCAACAGAACAACTAAGTATCATTAGCTTTAATGGATATTTCCAACCAAGACTGATCTTATTTAAAGCCATTATAGTAAATGGAGTCAGGACTAAAAGCTCAAGCATGGTTATTGTAACAAAAAATTGCCGAGTCTAGAAATTTAGATTGACTGAGTAAATTTCTGTAATGTTATATTACTTATTTACTTGTTTAATTAGTTTACTTGTAACATAAATCCTATTTTGTTAATGATCCATTAGGATTAAGGCAACTAGTTCATTACTTAAAATAACATATTGCTTGCTTGACTTGTGTTAATCTGATTAGCCTTTCTAACTACCAGATCTCTATCACTCTCATTCTCCTTATTGTTTTTCTCAGTTTAAGTAAATTAGCTATATTAGTCAAAACTCTTGTGATTAATTCCTATTACATTCTGTCAACCAGATTGCAAATTCTGCAGTTAGAACCTCTTGTGATCAGTTTATTTGATCAATTCATTTATAATTAGTCATATGCAGTAATTATCATATGTTATTGATATTAGGTGGCCGATGTTAAAATTGTTACTTCATAATAGGGCAAGGCAAAGCATTTTCTTATATTATCAAAGTCGTGTGATTTTGGATATCAATGCTGTATGCACCATTGCAGACGAACGAACATAATGGTTGACAAAGTCCTTTAGTTAGACTTTCAACCATTAATTTGCCGACAACTAAAGGAATTTCATTGATCTCATATTAGTATTTAAAGATACATAATTGTCGAAAACAAATTACTGTTAAATATGAGATCATTGAAGAACTAGGGATTTTATGAGAAGTTATTTTATCACTACTGCTTCTGTGGAAGAAACAGTATTGAGCCATTATGTTTGAACACGAAAATGATTTACAATTCCTAAACAAATTTTAAAAAGAAAAATGAACATGGTCTTGCTGAAATCGTTAAACGGTAGATCTATTTTATGGATATTAAATTGCATGTAAAAACTAACTATTTAGGGTAGCCATACTCGTAAATAGTCACTTATTTTTTAAGTGTAGGAAGTTTGGCATGTTTGGTGTCCATGCTTTCAGTGAATTTGAGTGGTCTCGGTTGGTCATAGTTTGGCAAAACCACATTTTGTCTTTTAGACTACATAAGGAATCAGCTTATGTGAATAGAATATGGGGCAGTGTGTAAAGTGTACTAGTTGAAGAGATTTGTAAACAAAGAAATAAGGTTATTTAAAAATGGAAGAGTAGACTAGAAATAGATTTTCACCACAATTAAAGGTTTGGTTATAAGGTTAGCATACTTCAGTTTCTCATAGTGGTGTATAAAACCTAAGGTGTGTCTTAAATCACTTGTAAAGAAAATATTATAGTAGGGGGGTTTATATAGTTGTGGGATGGAGGAGAGAAGGCGTGTAGGGTGAAATAGCTTCTGGAAAAGGAATGGAAAGGGTGCATTATGTCTTTGGTAAACTGATGCAAAGTTGTATACATGAAAGGTGAGGTGCTGGGTGGTGAATGGAGGTATAGTCATGGAAATGTGCAGGGAGGTAATCTTATCCTATAATTTTATATGCAGCAATGTGTCCAAGAACTTGGGAGCTTCTCTGTGCAGGTACCGAATCTGAGTATGAGAGCTTAGTAGGCAACAGAACAATGTATAATGGTGTTGCCTGCATAAGGCTGTTGTTGTGTTTTCCTTTGTATTGGGTATGTTTTTCTGCATGATGGAGTTTTGTAACTTACCTCTTCAGGGGTATGTAGTGTTGTTAGGGGTTTATTGTTCTGTTGTTGGTTAAACAAAGCTGATGTATCTTGGGTGGGGTGGGGATGGGCTTATGCAGAATACTGTTGGCTCGTGTGTAATGTAGCTTGTAATGTTTAAATGTTAAGGGTACATAATGTATGGTGACGGGTTTGGTTCTTCCAAGGTACAGCAGAGGTTTCTCTGCTAGAGGTTTTTTGCAGTTAGGGTGTAGTATTTTTTAAGTGTTTTAATGTATTTTTCACCATAGTTTGTACTCCTTTTGTATACGGTTTGTTGGATATCCCTTAAATGATCATTTTAATTTTATTCATGGATGAAAAAAAATAAAAATACTCGTAGCTAGGGAATTTTCGATATTGCAAGGCTGTGTCTTTAGCAGAACTTTTGGAGCAAACAGTGGTATAATGATAAGGGGAACTTGTGCAAGAATGGGAAACACCAGTTACCAGAAGAAAAGAGGAATGTAACGACGGAGGTTTGTCCATAACATAGAAGTTCAAGTTAAGTTTTAGGGTTGAGTGTATAAACAATTAATAATGCTACTATTTTAAGGTTTTTTCTTAATAACAATAAATAAATAAAATAAAATGAGACACTTCAAGGGTGTGTCCCAACCTTTATATAGAAAATGGTTATGATGAACTAAAAATAACTACGAGTCAACTAAAAATAACTAAAAAATCTCAATAACATTTACTAGTCAACTTCCCTCACCCAAAAACAAGTCCCAATGAAGCCTATTCAACAAGAGAGTACACTTTCTTCAAACATGTAAACCCTAAACCCTACTAACTTATCTAAGAGTCACAATCTCTTTTCATAGCCTCATTAATTGTAAAGACAATAACATGCACAAAATAATATAAGAATCTTAGACATATAATTAAAAAAATTCTACAAAACGTCAATTCTTAATATTTCATACAACACAGAGGATCCAAACACCAATCTAAATAAGAGAAATCTGTCAATCTTTCCTTAGCCATAACCTAAGACTAGGAATTCATTTGAGGTAAAGTAAAAACCTCCAAAAAACTACTCTCCCATTCTTAAAGATACATTTGTTCTTATGATTCTATATTTCACTTATACAAATGCTACTCAAATCTCTCCTAGCATCTAATCTAATGACTACTACCTTAAGGGTAATACATGTATATTAAAAATATAAAACAATTTATAAAATTCATGTTATTTGAATCATGTATTAATTTTTTTCTCTCAAATATTCTTGGTTAAATATTTTAAATAAATTAAAAAAGTTTATGGTTTTCATCTCATTTCAAAATATAAGAATATATATATATATATATATATATATATATATATATATATCATCACATTACTGATTTTTGTATCGTAATGGTTCCGCGGTACCTCTCCAATAACGAATTTAAACTTGTTTTTCGAAACTAATGCACGCTCCATCACTCTACTCCAAGAGATAAAATCGAGATGTGGCGTGACTATGATCATGGTTAGGTTTTCTTGTGGATGTAGGTAGTAAGCAATAGATGGATTTTGTTGATCATTCTTGAATTCATTATTGGAATCTTGTTGTCCAACCATGAGATAAAACACAAGAAAAGCAAAAGAAGGAAAGAAAAGATTCAAAGTAACCGACAATCATGGCAACGGAGTATAACAGACTTGACCCGATCTGATACCATCTTGAGTTTCTGCATTTCTTGGAGTGTCCCAACAAACAAGACAAATACATAGTACACTCGTGATAAGAGAGAAGAATTTTGTTATTATTTTCCTTGTATGCATATACATTGTCATGCACAATTGATATACAAAGTTATTACATACAACTGAGCTTATTAGGCCTGAGAAAGGTAAATAAATAAAGCCCAAAAGATTTAACGTTCAAAAGATATAAAAACGAAGTTTGATGCATTAATCTTTTAATCGTAGGATAGTGTAAGTAAGCATAAGGGGGGACTTTTGTAAACATATAAGAATGTTTCTTATATGTATAAGGTAGAGGAAGTGTAATCATAAAGGAATAGGGAAGGTATTTGTGCTGCTTTGGTAGGTATGTAGTGTTGAAAAGAGGAAATTATTTGTGTAAAGGGAGTGAAGGCCAAAACATAGGCGCAGATAAGGAATTTGTTTTTGCAGGGGGAAATCCATGACAGCATAATGTGTATTTGCTGAATTCAATATACCAATGGCAGAAATCCATGACAACACAATGTGTTTTTGCTGGATTCAATATACAAGTGGCACTTCTTGGTGAATGCCATACACAACTATGATGGGGTGGATAAAGTTCAAACTCACAAGCACTTGGATGAGTCAACTTTTACTAGGCATTAAGTTGTAAGAACAGAGTTAAGGCTCTCCATATGCTTGGGAGGATTAATGTTGTCTAGAAAGTTGTACAACAACTCCTACATTCAGTGTTAGCAGTTAGTTACTTCCAGATGTTTTATGGCAGCTGGAATTTTGTTTTATTTGTAGCATGTATTCATTTATATGTTAATCCAATCATTGCTTTTGATGGTTGGGAAAGGTATGTTTTGTGGGAGATGTAAAGGAAAGCTTTAGATTGGATGATAATATGCTTTGTATACAAAGGATTTTATCGTTATGTGTGCCATTTTTGTGTATGCAACATGTACTTGTGCTGGTTTAATCTGTTGGGGAAGGTGTCTTGTAGATGCAGGCGAAATGGCAGCAAATATGCAGGCATGGAAGGTTGTGTAAAGCTAAGCAGAAATTCGATGGGCCAAAGGAAGAACAAGTACAAATTCCTTAGCAGAGGAGAAGAGCAACAGAGTTTTTAAATGTAGCAGAGCAACAAAAGTGGTTGCTCTCTGGTATGCAGCATTCTGCTGGTAGTTGGGTGCAGATGCTTAGACCACATAGGTGTGTGTTTTGTTCAAGCTGCAGCAGGCCAATAGACCATGGTTGAGCAATTTTGTGTGTGTGCATGATAATGTTTAGGAAAACTTTATTTTGACACTTAAACAGTAAATCACACATTTAACACACGTTTAATGTGTATGGACATTGTTTATGTTCATTTAATTTATTAGTTATTTATAAATAAATAAATAAAAAACAATAAAAATAATATAAATAGAAGTATTAGACTAATCTAAAATAGAAATAAAAACAATATAAGTAAGGTAATACAATAAAATAAAAATTATAAAAAAATTGCAAAAGAATAGTTTATTTACATGCATGTTTTTTACCTTCTAAATTACTTATTTAATCATGTTTGATTTGAGTAGTATATAATTTATGTTTGGATGGTAAATAAATGCAAAAAATGTCAACTTAGAAACTCATTACGTATCTCCAAGTACTTGTCACTCGAGATAATGTTGTGAAGCTAAGATTTTAAAAAGTTTATATATTAGAATTATGAATTGTTCGAGATTACAACTCTTAAACTATAAACTTTAAATATTGAAAAAGTTTAAAATATTATAAATCGGTGTATTTTAAAAGTAACGTCTTTCTATATATTAATTTCATATTTTTCTGTTTCTTTTCATTTTCACTTTCTAACTGGTCAAACTTGAAAAAATAATTTATGTGTGTAAACATAGCCTTTGACACAGTAGACACGGCGGCGGCAACACTCTAACATAATTTATTTCTGTTTAAAATATAACCAATTGGATACCAAGATACACACGTATTGCAAGGCAGAAAAACTCTAATGAAGTATGAATGACATAATAAAATATTTAAATTGAGTATCAATGTTTGCTTGTTCTTTTTCACTTAGATTAATAAAATATTTAAAAAATGTCTGCTGGTTTTTTTACTTAGATTTTTTGTTTTTTCTTCTCCTTATCTATCACATGAGGGAGAAGTATTTGTTTCTAAAGTTGTTTGGCTACTTAGTCTTTTATACTTCATCTTCTTTTTTAAAAACTTTTTGTATCTGACTTTTTATGTTGGAAAAGGACATATTGTGCTATGTGAATTTAACCTTCTTTCTCAACAATATTCATTTTCTTATTAAAAAATGTTTATATATCCTTTTATATTTTCTATATATTTTTCTTACTTAATTTCACCAAAAAAAAATATAATATAAGAAACTATTTTTACATTAAAAGAAGTACTCTGTTTTTGTTTTTGTTGCGTTTACTGTTATTACAAATGTTTTTTGGATGATTCGTAATCGATGGAATACTTGTCTTAATTACTGTGCAAAAATTAGGTTTAGGATTACTCATATTTTTCGTGAAGCGAATGCGTCTGCAGATAAGTTGGTTAATTTAGGATTTATTCATAAAGAATCTTTTTATTAGTAAGATAGACTTCCATCTAGTTTGTTCTTATAATTTTGTTATGAATAGGTATAGTCTACCTATGTATCGTTTTTGTTAACATATGAATTTTGGTCTAGTCTCCCCATATTTTTGTATTTTTTTTTTTAATAATATTTTGTTATGTGATGACAAATGATTGTTGTTACTTAATGTGTCAGCCTAGTTGAGATCTCAAGTTACATAATGATGCCTAACATAAAAAAAAATTATTTAAAAAAAAGGTTATTTTCTTCATAAAATATTTCAAAAAGAAAATAAAAGTTATACTATTTTAGAAATTATTTTATTTTTAAAATATTATTTTATTTTGTATGGAAATAAACCTGGTGTGAAATGTTCTTTTTAATACTGTATAATATTTTAATTTCACTTTTTCTCAAATTGAAATATAAATATTTTTTAGTAATATTTGTATATATGCGCACTTGAAACAGATTAACATCTATTTTTATATTATATAGTTTAAGAGTTGAGAGAGAGTATTTGATTAGAATTTTAAAGATGGATTTTGAAACCATTTTTTACATAAAAAATAGTATATTATTTAATCAACAATTCTCAATAATACTATTTGATATTATCAAGAGTTTTTAATAATAACAACAAATTTCGATATTATTTAATTAAAATATATTACAACTTATAAAAATAATATTGATATTAAAAGTTTATAAATTTGATGAATTAATTTTTAACATCAATTTTATGTCACTTTTTAGTAAGATATAAAATACTTAATGAAATATTTGTCTTTTTAGAGGCAATATAGACATTCATATATAGTTCATAACTCTTTTTTCATGAATAAGTAATGTTGTTCTGTTGAATTTTGTTGTTGGTTAAACTTAAGAAAAAAAACAAGATACTAATATTACACGAAAATATGAAACTACAATCTATATATAAACTCTTAATAGATTAAAAAAAATTGCTCTGGTTTTCTTTATTCAACCATCATTTCTACTATCTTTCTATTAGCTCTTATAATTTTAAATATTTTCTAAAAGTTTACAGTCTTCTTTCTAATAAATAGTGCATAAAATATTTTCACTTATTTTAAAACAATATATTTAATAAGTCATAACATGTTGAAATCTATAAAACTATGTAATCTTTCTAAATCTCAATCCAATACTCAATGGAAAAAATTCAAATACACCTAATCAATAAAAAAATCCAATCACTCCTTTAAATTTATAGCTATTTTCAATTGTTAATTTATAGCCACAGCAAAGTGGATTCGTTTTATGCTTACATAGAATCTTGAGTTATAAGTGGTGTATTACTTAGTTTATTTTGTATTCATGATTGTTTAAATTAGAAGCGACTTATGTATAAGGTTAGGATACCCTAAAATATTTTTTTTTATTATATTAACTCATTGCTAATAAAAAAAATCATTCATCCACAATACAAATATACACCCAACATCTAATAAATTAATATTTTAATTGTTTTATTTTTTTAATTACACACTTTAAAAAAATCTAAAATGTCATTCAAGTGGATGGTACATGAGATAGGTGTACATACGGCAATATTTCAAAGGGCATACGTGTTTGTATTTCGCATAATATGCATAAAGAGAAGAGAAAGAGCAATTTCACTTCTTTTGGTTACACAGATTTTGATAAAACCAAGTTATACAGAGAAGGAAATGGAAACACCAACCAATGACAAAATATGAAACTATTGGAATTCGATAACAGAAATTAAAACAAACCTAATTATAAAATTACACTGATCATTGATACGTATATAACAGTGAAACATGGGTACATCCATAACATGCATGGCTCTTGCTATAGCGCAGACCATGTGTTATTAACGAAGGTTGGCCAACAAACTGCGACAATGTTGAATCTTATTTAATTGAAAACTTCAAATATCTTAAAACCCTTACTTAATAATACTCGAGTGACAGGGGTGAGGTATACACGAAATAATATGGTTGTAGAGGTGAAGACTCGCAGTAATGCATGGAAGAGGTGGCGGAGGTGAAGACTTGCAGTAACGGTGTAGGAGGCGAGAGAGATGGAGGAGATTTCTACTTATATGGAGGAGATAGTGGTGGCTTGTATCCATATGAAGGAGGTTTATAGCCATATGATGGTGGCTTGTATTCGTAGGGAGGAGGGGAATAGCTGTTGTATGGAGGTTTATAACCATATGATGGTGGCTTGTACTCGTACGGAGGAGGTGAATAGCTGTTGTATGGAGGTTTATAACCATATGATGGTGGCTTGTATTCATATGGAGGAGGTTTGTAGTTATATGGTGGTGGCTTGTATTCATATGGAGGAGGCTTGTATTCATATGGTGGTGGCTTGTATTCATATGGAGGAGGTTTGTAGTTATATGGTGGTGGCTTGTATTCATATGGAGGAGGTTTGTAGTTATATGATGGTGGCTTGTATTCATATGGAGGAGGTTTGTAGTTATATGGTGGTGGCTTGTATTCATATGGTGGTGGCTTGTATTCATATGGAGGGTATTTGGGTTGATAAGGATTGTAGTATGGTTGGCCTCCATAGTAAGGATAGTTGTCAGCAGCAGCGATGGTAGAAACTATGCAAAACAACAGAGCATAGATAAGTGGAGGCAAGTGCCTCTTCTCACCTGAGTTTTCCATGCTTATGAATTTGAGCTTTACTTGATTGGAAGGCAAGTAAGGATGGTAAACCCTTATATACTAGTCATGGCAACTTCCATCATAACTTGGATCATTTCTTAATTATTATGGCTTCATTGTTTTACAATATAATAAACCAGATTTTTGTAGCTTGATGCACCCTACCATTTCTTTTCATTCTTTTTTATTTCAACTTGAACTCAACAAAGTCAATAAGCTTAAGGAAGTTGGTGATGTCATGTCTGAACAAGTACTCCCAAGATTTGATCAAACATTGGACTAGGTTAATGGGCAAAAAGTCTTTGTGTGAAACAGATTATGAAGTGAGATTGCTAAACCTGCCCAGATTAATTATATAATCTATTTCTTTTCCTTACAATATAATTACTTTCTATGTTGAATGAGAAACATTTGCAACTTTCTCTACCACTTGATATGACATTATCCATCAAAATAATGCAACACTAGTGAAACAACTAATAATAGTATGTTCACACTATCACTAAAAATATATTAAATAAAATTAGTGGTATTAAAATTTGTTTTGTATTATTAATAAAATATTATAAAATAATTTCTAAATTGATATCTAAATTAGTTATTAAAATTTTAGATACTAATATTTTAGATTTTAAATTAGTTTTTAAAAAACTAATAGACACTAATTTAGAACATAAAACTTAAGTAGTTAATAGCTAAAATCTTGGTAGCTAAAGGTTATATTTTATAAATTTTTATTAATAATAAAAATTATTTTGAATATCAATAATTCTTTAATTTATAAAATAGTTTATAATTTAATAATATAGTTGTTCCTACAAGATCTAAACCCCGCAGAACACTTCCTCTTGTGATGTTCTTCTCGTCTTTCCGACCTTTCGGTTAGTCTTCTTTTAGCTAGGTCTTCGGCCTGGACACGATGGGGGAGTACCTGCGAAGACACTCCGACGATCAAGTCAGACCGAGAGCTAAGTACCAGAAGAGTGGGGAGTGAATAGTTACCTTGGGTGTTGTGCTTCTTCTGCTATTTATACTGCTCTAGATGGACTATGGCTGTTATGGGCCTGCTTTAGGGTCCAAGCGAAGGTCCAATTGTGCTTTAACCGTGCTTATCACTTAAGTTGGCTTGTTTATCCCTAATTATGTATTTAGCTTTGTGTCTTGTCGTCTAGTCAGCTTAGTCGTCTAGTCGGCCTTTTGACTATCAAGTAGTACAATAGTGACTAATTATTCTGGTATCTAAAACTAGTGTTATTTTTTAAGTGTAGTGTAAGACGAAACATTTGTAATGAAGGAAAATGAAAGAGATTTTAAATAAATGTGCTGTCATGGACTTAACAACTTTTTTGTATTTTGTGAGATAATTTCTCAAAGAATTTATTCAAGTTGTAAGGATCCATAAAATTTGCAATGTTGCTGGGATTTATTTTTACTCTGTTCTTATTGTGTTTTTCGCTAGATTGTACTGGATGAAGTAACTCTACTACTTATTTCATTTTTTAATTGTTGATAATAAAACAACTAATTATAGCAATATTATTATTATTATGTATAGGGTGAGTATAATCACTGGTTATAAATAAATAAATAAAATAACGGGTTACAACTCTGCAGTTATATGGGGACACTTAAAATGTAAAGTATTTTTTTTCTATTTAAGGTTATATGATCAAAAACATTATAGCAAAGTATGAGCTTTAATGGATATTCCCAACCAAGTGATCTTATTTTAAAGCCATTAGAGTAAATGGTGGACTGAAAGCTCAGGCAGGGTTATTGTAATACAAAATTGCCGAGTCTAGAAATTTAGATTGACTGAGTAAATTTATGTAAAGTTATATTACTTATTAACTTGTTTAATTAGTTTACTTGTAACATATATAATGATCCATTAAGACTAAGGCAACTAGTTCATCACTTAAAATAACCTATTGCTTGCTTAACTTGTGTTTCTTTCCTTATCTGATTAGCCTTTCTAACTACCACATCTCTATCACTCTCATTCTCTTATTGTTTATCTCAGTTTTAGTAAATTATCTATATTAGTCAAAACTCTTGTGATTAATTCCTAGTACATTATGCAGCTTCTTCTTTTTCTTCTGTCAACCAGATTGCAAATTCTGCAGTTAGAACCTCTTGTGATCAGTTTATTTCATCAATTCATTTATAATTCGTCATATATTAGGTGACCGATGTTAAAATTGTTATTTCATGCGAGGTAAAGCATATTATATATATATATATATATATATATATATATATATATATATATCGAAATCTTTCTCAATTACTTTAGTATTAAATACATAAGGGTGATTTTGCAACAACAATACAAATTATTGATTAATTTAACTATTTTTTTAAAGGGTGTGAATTGGTTGAAAACTATGTAGCATAGATACTAACACGGACATGATACGACACAAACACGGATACAAATGTAGGATACATGGGCATGGATCTATATATTATATAATTATGAATTATATAAATTGACAATAAAGATTTATGTGCAAAAGTATGTTCTAGATTATTTTTTGGAGCAGAAAGATGTTTTTCATTACTGGTTCACAATGATTTGTTTCTTATTTTTATAATCATAATAACAATTTATACAATAAAGTTTGAATTTTGATAAAATTAATGTATTTTTCCTTTATAAAATTGTGTTAAAATCATACTAGAATTGTCAAAAATCTAATAAATATTTTTTGAATTGGACACTTCACAAATACTCGTATCGGACACCGACACACCATTCAAGAGGAGTGTCCGAGTTTCATAGGTTGAAAATATTTTAAAACATATTAAAGTGTATTTAAATTTATATATCTTAATCCTTGATTTTAGTTTCTTGCCAATAGGTATAAAATAAGGACATAATTTACAGAAAATTAAATTTTTTTTAAACATCAATTATCAAATAAAAAGAAAAGTATACCATCATTAGTATGAGTTTTCAGAGTTACTCATTATGTCATTTATTATTCAGTACTTTAATTAAAAAAAGTGACAATTAGTTGAACCGTTTTTAAGATGCGTGCTAAAATTTGTAATCCATTTTTAAATTACCAAATTTGTTTTTGACTAAATTGGTTTCAAACCAATAAAGACAAGACTAATTTTTTTCAGTTTTTAAACTAGATTTTAACTGAAATATTTTTTAATGTATAATTACATTTTGAGTTTATTAAGGTTGGCACAAGTATTTGTATCATACAGTTTGCAAACGAGTTGGTGAGTGATTCGCAAGGGTACAAACTTATGGGTTGGATAAATTTTATTTTGAATTATAATGAATTTACTAAAAAATTACTGTTTATTTTTAACTATTAAAAATGTAATTAGAAATTTGATCTACTTTTATTCATTTAATAAAACGTTTAATTTAGTTCATTTAGTAAAAAAAATTATGAATGATATTCATCTATAAAATAACATTAAAAAATAATTCATCTATAAAATAATATTAAGAAAATAAATTTAAGTCGAGTTGAAGCATCCCTTTCTGGCCATGCAATGAGCTCCGATGTAACTCTAATAGGCATCACCAAGGCAAATTCTTATTGCACCCTCTTGGTTTCCACCTGCACATGGGGTGATGAAAAGACCATTTTATCCTTAATTAAAATAAATAAATAATCTTATTTTCATACGTCTTTCGTCTTTATTTGGCACCTCCTCTCCTCTTTCGAGTTTTTTTTTTTATTAGTTATGAACCTCATTATGGTTTATTGGTTTCAACTTACGCTTTTAACTCTTGAAAATCTCAAATATTTTATGATAATAGATCCATAATTTTTCAGAGTAATAATTTATTATTGATAAAAAAGAAATATTTAGTTTTAGAGTGTGATGAAGTTAAACATATTTTTCACAAGTCAGCACGAATATAGTCAAGGTTCTCTTTGTTTTCTATTATCCTGCATTAAATCGCATTTTGCAAGTTTTACCTTAAATACAGTTGTACTGTCCAAGACATGCTAGCAATTAGGCCGACCGAACAGGCCAAAAACGTAGCAGAATGGGCTCATACCCATTTCGGCCCACATCTTGAAATGATGTGGGAAACAAGCAATCTCGCCACAACATAATCAAGACGTTTTTTACGCACAAAATTTCAACATCATATAAATGGCCCGCTTAATATCCCTGATTATATCGCATAAATGCTATAATTACTTGCACAATATTTCAGATTATATGATAGAATAATACTTCAATTTGTGTACATGATATTCATATTTTGAAGTACCCTCAACTCGCATCTTTACACTATATTCATTACATACACGGTATTTTGTGCTCTTATTGACTTGAGCGTCAGAGTATTTTCTACAAGTGAGGCTCCCTCATCCTTTGGATGTTGAATCACCATCGTCTGAAGGGAGACTGACTAAAGATCATCCAGAATCTGACCAACCTCAAGCCAGCAATAACAATAGTGTTTACAAAATTTCAATTGTTCAATTTTTTCCTATTAAACAAGTTTTGTTTCTTCAACTCAACTAAGAATTTTTCACTTAAATCATTAACATTCTATGTCATATTTGAGTCTTGACAAGAAGTTCTTCTATGCATCATATGTTGAGCCATATACTACAACACCTTCATAGGTATACATGTCATTCTTCCTAACATGGATCCCCTTGCTACCTTCAACACTCCTAGTTTACTATTAAGACAATTTGTTTAATGGCAAGTGTACTAATCGCATATCTAGGAAGTAGTAAGTAATTATTGTTCTCCTAAATGACTTGACAATACACAACAATAACTACAATTGATAACTAATTTAGACAAAAAAATATATTTTTCATAAATTGTGTTAATATTTAAAATTACTAAAATCGTGCAAATACAAGTAATTTCTTAGTAGAATGAGCTTAAGTTTATGAGTCAACTCTTTGAGCATTTAATACACAAAATTTCATTCAAATTTAAACTCCATTCCTAGATACACTTGAAGAACCAAGGAGGAGAATGAAAGTCTTCAAGAAAGCTCTAGCAACCCACAAGTCTCCAAAATCAAGTCTCCCACTCGAACCAACAAAGAATTCTCTTATGTCAAAGAGTTAGGAAAAATAATCAAAGTGTCATGTCAGCAAAAGTGACGTCGAACACTAAATATTCCACATTAGGCACATGCAGGAAAAATTAAGAAATGTATATCCAAGAAGTGAAGCTAAATGCGAGTCATGTAATGCTCAACACATAGTACCACTGGGAGGTGTTGTCCGACCTATGGCACTTGTCTCTAGTGACAAGGGTTCCCATTTTCCTTCATAGTATTGGGCTTGATTCAAATGACACCCAAAATAAGTTATCTTTTATAAATATTTAAGTCGAGTTCTATAAATAAGTTATCTTGTTTTAGTAAAATTCTTGTTTGACTTGACATAAGTGTTTTATGTTCAATTGTTAGAAAAAAATAATAAGAATTAGAGGTATTAAATGAGAGTGATCAATACTCAATTACTTACAAAAAAAAGTATCAAAAGGAGGACTAAGTTAAAAGCTAAAATTATAAATAATTTTGTTAATGTGAGAATGACTAATAATAATGGTGAAAACTAACATTGTCACTTACCTTCAACACAAATTTCTTGTTTTCAAGCTCATTAAAAGATATAAGGTTATGTTTCAAGTTACGCACAAACCTAACTTTTTCCAACAATTTCTCGGTCCCATCATATAAATAAAACTTAATGGTTCAAACTCCTGTTATTTATAGAACTTGTTATTACCAAGAAAAAATGAACATCCTTCAAGTTCTGGAAACTCCTAGATTCATATACGGTTAGGTGTCATGTGGAATGAGCATTTAACAATCATTAGTATTGCTCAACACCATAAAGACTTATGATGATTCATAACCATTTTATACTAGATTTGCTTCACCAGATGTTAGATTGTCTATCAAATCTAGACAATTTATCCAAATTGTTAATCTTCTTATGTCTCCTTAGATAGAACTTTCTAGTTTGAATCTCCTTCTTGCAATGGAAACATCTAATAGACGATGCACTCCACCATTAAGTGACCTAAACTTTGATCTCCTTCTACCTCCTTTGATATCACTAATATATGTTCTTCCTCTTACTACAATTCAAGGTCATCTCCAAAACTAAATGCCTTAACATCAAACATTTCATTTAACTCCTTCAGACTCAGAGTTGTCTAAACCTCCTCAAGAGAGAGTCTCTCTTACATACAACAAGGTTTCCTTGAAATGATCATATATCTTAGTCAATGAACATAGGAATAACAACGTCTAAATCATCAATTTAAATGTTAATATTCTTCAAATCAAGAATTAAATTATTGAATTCATCACATTGTTAGGTAATTGTCTTTTCACTACTCATCTTGTATGACTACAAAGACTTTGTCATATATCGGCCTTCAAGTTTCATCCATAGTCTCTTTGTGGTCTTCTTCTATGATACTGGTCTCAACACCTTGTCACTAAAGCTAAGAACAATCATGTTGTGAACCTTTGTTAACAACTTTTTTCTTATCCTTTTTTGCCATTACAACATCAAGTTTAGATTCACCTTCTAGAGCTTTAAGGAGGTCTTGCTAAACCAAAAGCACGCATCTTCAACCACCACAATCCAAAATCATTCAAATTAGTGAATTTCTCATCCTCATACTTTGTGAATGTCATGATGATTGAATATCACTTTCATCACACCAAAAGCTTTTACTATGTTAACAATAATCCAATAACAGAGAATTGACAAATATAATCGATAGAAGTTAAACAAAAAAGAGAAGTCACTTTGCATAAATATTACAACTCAGTTTCTCTCTGACTAAACTCTTGCTCAACCTTCATAATTTCCTGTTTTTACAATTAAACACAAAACCCTTAGTTGATCTCAATTGTCATAAGTTACTATCTATACAACATAACTGACTTCCATGAAATGCACCTTAACTATTGAAGAAACATATGAACAACATTCCTCGTTCTTGAAAAACTAGAAAACTAAAAACTATTTCAAATAATATTAATCTCAGTAAAAACTAGACATTCTAAATGATCTAGAAACATCAATAAAATTTTAATGAACAAATTTTCACAACATTTATTCCATTCTCATTGAATTCATTCCAAAGATGTAGTTTCTTCAAACATTAAGTTACATAATTTAATTTTAGTACATCAAAGTCAAAATTATTCTGTTTTTTTTTTATTTCTTCCCCTATCGAGTGTTTCATTAATTTTTGTATACAAACAAAATTAATTTTCTGGTAACAAATATTTGCCATAATGTTAAAAGGTCAAGAGTTGCTGCTTGAATGGATATTCATTACTGGCTAGGTTGTGTAATCTTAAGTTAAAGTTTGTCTGAGCAGACAGCACTGATTATTTCCGTCACATTTGTAGTATGGCACCACTTAAAAACATCAGGATTAAATGACTAATCGTGCCAGAATACCATTTGTCTACGAGATAATTTTTTCTTCTGATCCAAATAAATGGTGGACTATCATACAGCAATCTAATTCATAACTATTATAATTGTCAGGTGCCGCAAAGTCCAATGACCAGACGGACTTGGTAATTCTCTAAAGAAGCTTTCATAAAAACAGTGAATGCCTTTCCAACAACACTGTATCAACAGCACCAGGTAATAATTAGGTGAAATCATAGCACACTGTATTAAACATTATGAAAACATACCGTAATCCAACCTCTTCAGTACAACCATGATAATTGATACATGTTCATTCATATTTTTTTATAAAATTTTGGGATTCTCGCTGTAATAATTTTACTAAAACCCAGGGCTTAGTTACCTCACTAAGAAAAGGGAAAAACAAATAAAAATGCATTTCTATGAAAGACCTCTCCACATTAAAGGAAAAACAGAAACATAAGCAGGTCACTTATCCGCTGCCAGATTATTTGTGCTTTGACTTGTCGGCAAACACTTCTGTGTAACATATTGGGCATGCCTGAAAAAATAAGCCCAAAAGGAAAAGTAAAAGGATATCAGCAGGTGAAAATTAGCACTAAAAGCACTTAATGAGTTCATTATAAATTGGTAAACATCTTACCTTATTGATGCTAAGCCACCTGTTACCACAACTAGCATGATAAAGATGTTTACATGGCAAGGTGATACGCTTGTCCCCTCTTTTATATTCCATCTGGCAAATCACACATCTAAACAAGAATATCGAGTCAGATCAATTAGCTAGAAGAACGCATATTATAACTTTAAAACACACAATAGACATGATACACGTAGGTTTTAAGTCAAGTCCCGTCTGGACGTGTTTCCATTTCCAAATTATATTGCCGGATGATAGATTGCTATACGATAGTCCACCATTTATTCACTTTATTTTACACAGACTTCGTTCTCATTTACATATCATGCCAGACAAAATTCTTTGATAAGCTTAGTAGCAACAATCTAAAATTCCTGAAGATCAAAATGGACCAAGAAATACAAATGTTTGATGATAATTACTCAATCAAGAACAAGTGGAGTTCAAGAATAATAAGCAGAAACAAGGATTTTGAAAGCTAACTTGACAAAAAATTATATAATAAATCATAGTAGAAGAAAAACGACAATTGCATTAAAACAGTGTCCATAAACCAAATATTACCTCTCACCCCGTGACTTCTTCCTCAAGAAGAACCCACATTTGAACTTCGACACTGGGAGTGAGGAGATCTGTTCATGGGTGAGACCGCGGCTCTGAGTTCCAACAGCTTCACCTAATTCAAGTAGTTCCTGCAATAAATGATATACAAAATGATGTTGAAAATAATAAACTCAAATATAAGGAGTGTATTACTTCCACCATTTTTCTAATTGCTATCTATACAGATGTTCACATACTATAATGATCTGAGACAATTTTCTATCATAAATGTTACCTTGTTTAGCTTTTAATTAACTTGAGAATTTTATGAAATGATTTGACCAACCAGTACTTTCCAAGAGTAACAATCAATCTCCATGTAAAATAATGTGTACCGTGAAGCATAAAATAACCGAAGACATAAAACAAATGAGTAACCAAGGTACGATTCCTTAGTCAAATAATTACAATATTGACTTTGTATATATCTTGAAGATTGACTCCAAAGTAATCAAATATATAGTAGCTGTACTTAGGAAACACTATATAATGCCTAGAAATAGAAGGAATCTGGGACTTTCAATCCAACCTCATAGGTCATGTTGTCGGGATCAATATTGTCTTGCCAAATGACCTGCAAAATTTCACAAAATGCCTAGTCAGATAACCATTTATTGTGCTTCAAATTGATGAATGGCTAAAGGTAACTGTATAAACTTCTTAGATGTTCGTATTAAACCATTTCAGGCACCAGGAATTTTGACGGAAAATACCTGATAATCGCTTGAATTACTATGATGTCTTCGAGGACCTGAACAAAATGAGACAATTGGTTAAATTGTGAGCAAAGATTTTATATGCAGGATGAAAGGACACAACTATCAAATGACAGATCTGCAAAAGGGGATTTGCATGGATATAAATCAAGAGGCAATTAACAGAATCTGCTGCCTTATCTTTGGAGTTAGGCTTTAAAAAAGTCCTACCATATTATTGAAGGGCAAGACCTACCATGTCTGGATGGCTAACAGCACAGGACTGCTCATTTAACTGATTTGTTTCTGTCTTTAAGAAGTTGAGCAAAGCATTGATAAAGGACCAGAGACAGATCCAAGGAGGCGAGTCTCAATTGTTTATTTAAAATTTGTATGTTGTGTAACTAATGTTTATCAGACTTTTGTCTCTAATACTCAGTGTCACACTTTTATCACATCAAATTTTAGACTCGTTATAGTGTTACTTCTACATGTGTCCAGGTACCCCCTTAGATGTTCTATACATGTGTCCCCATAGAGGACCCAAGTTCATATTTTCCTTGCAACAATAGTTAAAAGTTTCAGCATTTTCCTTCTAAGCAAAAAAGACAGGATGAAGATTAATAAAGAGTAGTAGAGGAAATGTGAAAATTAAATTAGTAGTCTACAATTGACAGATATCCACAGTCTAGTTCTGGAAAAAATCAGCTAAATTATGGTTAATCCTAAGGATCGTATAAAGTGCTTATGATTATGGCATTGAGATGACTGAATTAATTACTGTACTTTAACAATCAGTGAAGTTTCTTAAACATTATGATGCTCACAAAAAGAATCAAGGTATTATGATGCTCACAAAAAGAATCAAGATGTAGCAGTATGAAGTGAGCAGCAATGCACTTTTAGGAACTTACATATATGCCCAAAAACTGCCGTTCATCACCAAGTTATTTACAAAATATTTTCAGAAGAAAATCACAAACGTACATTCAATAGAATTGTCTCGTGTGTCAGTGTTTCCGCCTTCAACCCATTCTGTGCTTACTGCTGCTGTCTGTTCATTCATTGTCAATGAGTTCTCTGAAGGTCTCCTATACTCATCCACCAGTGGTTCGTGATGATTTACCTCATAACCATGACTGTAACGATAGTACGATGAATTATCAGGTTCAGATAGTCCAAACTTGTAAAAGCTTGAATTTGAAGGGTATGAACTCTCCTGCATATGTGACGGAATGTTATAACTTTATGGAATGTTATGAATTTCTCAACATTGATATTTAAAGAACAACAAAGTTTCGGATAAAATAGTGAAAAACAGCTGCAGAAGCAGATCTACGTTAACAAAACTAAGAACAACTTCCATCAAAATGAGGCTTACATAGAATACTTAAACAGGATATAAATGACAATTTTTGCTGGCACCTGAGCATGTGATGCACCAGAAAAAATGAAGTTGACATGTTCATAGGTAAGACCTTCAAAATATTCGATAAAGCTTCCTGCTGTATTATAGGGATAGCTAATGCTATTGTAATGGACATCCATGTGTGGGTTCCAACTCATTTTGAATCCTTTCTGCCAGACAAGTAATCTGCAGTCTGCAAAGTGAATTAAGAGAAAATTAAGTTACAACAATCAGTGCAAAGACAATGAAGCACAAGAACGCAACAAAAAAAAAAAAGCTTCAGCACTAACTTCAATGTATATATACAAATCTATTCCTCAATCTTAACAGATTCACCAAGGCAGATTTGTCAACAAAAGTTGAAATAATGAACACAAGACCATCCGCCTCATATGATTCAGCTACTCCTAAAATGCAAACCTGCAAAAAAGCAAATCACACAGATGTTGTGAGGGCAATTCCAGTAATTCCACCAATTATGTTTTTTTAGTAATTGCTTAAATCCATTCAGTCAAAAAGAAAGAGTAATCCAGAATGCCTAATCTAGAATTTTATATCAGGAATAAAGAATTTTCAGAAATAACAAATGCAGTCAAAAAATGAGTAAAAATTTGAAAAGGCATTAATACCAAAGTTTACAAAAAAAAATTAGCCAGTAATCAGCCATAACAATAATGTAATTATACCCAACTGAGATTCACTGTTTCTTATGAGATGATCAGAATAATGCAGCCTAAGATCAAATAAAAAGTAAAAAAACAAAGTATGCCAGAGATCTCGGGAAGAAAAGAAGATTCAATGACGAGGATAAGAAGCAAGAGAGAGAGGGAGAGGAAATTTGTCCTCGCATCTGAACCTATGATTTAGCCTTAGCCAATAAAAATTCAAACATCGCAATGAGGGTGTATTCCTAAACAAACTAGCAATCCTTTAGTTCTATTTATTTTAATTTGGTTAGAATCCAAACAAGGCACAAAAACCCAAAGGAGTAGAACAGTTGGTTAGAGAGAAGCAGAATCACATGAAGTGCGCAATCGAGACAGAAGAATCTCGCAGCTTCGGAGATCGCAAGCCCAGAGGGAAATGTACGGACGAAAACAACAAAAACTAGGAGTAGAAAGATGAGAGATGAAAATCGATTTAAAAAAATGGTATGAGAAGAAGGAACAGAGAGAGAGAGAAGGATTGGATTCGAAAGGTGAAATTGAAGGAAGAGACTGACCTAGAGCTTCTTCGCTTTTTGCGAGATGAGTGATAATGGCGAAATGGCTTCTTCACTCTTCATTTTGTAACTCACTCCTCTCTCTCTCTGTCTCTCTCTCTCTCTCTGCCTTTTAGGCACTGCTCTGGAGCTGGTTTCACCTACACGCAAACTCCGTTAGATAGACCATGATCAGCTGCATCGCACCTTTTCACCAAACGTTACGCATTTTTTATTTTTATTTTCATTTTATTTTTCCTATCCCTGATAACTGGACAAAACGATTAGGTAGGTAGATGAAGCAAAACAGTATTTTTCACAACTGACACTCTCATATATTTTAGGTATTATTGAAGTTTTAAGGCTTTCTTTAGTGGAATTATATATGAAAAAAACATTACATTTAAGTGAATTGTAAAAAAGATTAAATAAAATGTAATAATATAATTTTTATCTTTTGATATAAAACAAATAAAAGACGTCTTTGATATTTCGTTTTCAATTATCCTAATAAAGAAGTACAGCATCGAGTGGGGGCTTTTTTATTACTCTATCACATTCTATTTTATATAAAAATTTCTCGAAAATCAAATAATATTGTTTTTATTTCTCTTAGTGTAATTTAACGTGTTCTAAACGTGATTAGCATATATAATTAGTTATTTGTTTTATGAAATAAAGTAAATTAAGTGGAATTAGTGTAATTCTTGCTTGGTGAATAAGAGAAGCATCAAAGAGAAATGGATAGAAAGAGGTTTTTGTTTTGATTATTTTAATATTAAAGAGGAGAGTACGAAATCCTTGAGGTTGTTTGATAGGGACAACCTTAGTTGTTGGCCAATGTTTAGAAATTGAATCATGTGAAACATAAAAATGGTTGAAGAGAGGTGGCCAAACAAAACTCATCCGATTAAGTTGGTATCAGTTATGGTTAGTTAGCAATCAACTATATTTCTTTACCATGTTAAAAATAAATAAAAAACTATATCACCTTTTCTTAATGAAGTACCATTTCAAACATAAAAAAAAATATTTAGAAATATTTTTTAGGTATTAACAGTGACCATTAACATAAATTAATGTGAATATAACAATTTTAACATTGAATTTAACAATTATAATTTTAGTCAAATAATGTTAAGACAGTTATTTATGTAAATTTTCTTTCGACCATTATTATTATTACCAAGCCTTTAAAAGAACGTGTTTAAATTTTTACAGGACGAAAATAGGAAAAAATTATTTAGAGATATATTTAATATTTAAGATATTTTATATAGACGTGAAATATAATTTTTATTATTTTAAAAAAAGTATTAAATGATGTAGTATTTCAAATTATGAAGATCGAACACTCCTCTTAAATGGTGTGTCGGTGTCTGATAGATACTTGTATCGGACACCGACACTCGTATGACCTGTAAGACACGTATCCGTGAAGTGTCTAATTCAAAAAGTATTTGTTAGATTTATGACAATTTTAGTACGATTTTACACAATTTTAAAAATGAAAAATATATTAATTTTCTAAAAATTCAAATTTTATTATATAAATTATTATTATTATTATAAAAATAATAAACAAATCCTTGTGAACCAGTAATGAAAAACATCTTTCTGTTCCAAAAAATAATATGGGAACTTGTGCACATAAATCTTTATTGTCAATTTATATAATTCATAATTATAATATATATATATATATATATATATTCGTATCCCTGTGTCATACATTTTAAAAAATTTACGTATTTCTGTGTCGGTATCCGTGTCGTATCCGTGTTTGTGTCAATTTCTGTGCTACATAGATTTCAAAACACAATTTATCAACATCAATCATTTTTGCAAAATTACTTTCTAAAATATTTAAAAACCTATCAATCTAAAATAAATTATATAGGCCTTTTTTTCATTTTTCACAAAATACATAACTTTAACAAGAGCAATTATCTTTCACTGTTTTGGAAAATGAAAGAAAAAAAAGGGAAAAACTAGGAAACATAAAGAATGGAAGCTCAGAGGGAGTTAGCACGTGTTATGATACAGTTTTTCTTTTCCAGGAAGATGAAGATGATCATTCTTTTCAAACGTTGTTCTAGATTTAGTTTGTTGAAGACTAAAATAGAAGTGATAGTAATTTAGTTATTATTTTTAAAATAGTAATTGATTTATGATTAGTTGTATCAAATCAAGGAGTAGTTTTTGTATTATCATCATATTATTTTTATTATTTTTCAACTTCTAATTATTTAAAAAGTTAAAACAAACACATAAAAACTATTATTATTTTAAAAAAATGGATGAATATTGAAAAAAAAAAACTTAAACATGGGGTCCTTAACTAAGATATTATGATAAATTAAGTGCATAAGACACCTTCAGCTGCTAACTATGTTTGGATTATCATTCTAAGTATTCAAAAATATGATTAAAACAAAATTTGCAAAAAAGTACTTACTAGTGATATACTTCAGGATTTAGGTTTTTCTCAACCAAAATTCTTCATGGGTATTATTATGTTATATATTAAGAATCCAAAACCACTTTGCTTCTCGTATATTAATTTATTAGAATTTCTATATTCTTTAAACCCACTAGATTCCTATTGATAGAGAATTTCGATATAAATAATTAACTATCCCGTTTAAAACAACTTAATCCATAATCTTGAATCATAAAAAAATATATAAAGTTTATCAAATAAAACCAACAATAATTTGAAATTTTATAATTTATCGGAAAATATTATATTTGGCTATAAATGTATGTAACAAAATATTAATTACTCGTGTAGATTATGATATTTTATACTGCATTTTATGTTTGACAAAAAATAGCTTAAAATTTATATGGTAGCTCCAAAGATTACTAAAAGTTGGAAATTGATAACTTGAATTTTTTTAACTAATTTATTGAATTATAAATTGATAGCATGAAAATTTTTAAACTCGTTTATAAAGTTATACGTATTTAATAAATGTTTCTGATAAATGTGAAATAAAATATAAATGGCTACGTTTAAATAGTATTTTTATATTAAATTTAGATTCATTTCTCTTTATTTGTAATTTAATTTAATTATTTAAATTAATTAATGAAATATATTTTGAAATATTTAAACTTATTCATTTTAATTAATTTAAAATGTTCTAATTTTTTTAGTTTCAAAAAAACATATTTTTATATTGTATATTCTATTATTGATTTTACGCAATATCTTTAAACACTTTCAATCAAATTTAAAATAAAAGTAACTCACTTAAATAAATATCATATTTTCAATATTAAAACATCTTAAAATATAATCAAAAGTACTTTTTTTCAAAAGATAAAAAAACTTTAATAAATATTATTAGGGAAAAGGAAAATAAATATTAAAAATAAAAGCTAGAAACTAACGTTATAATAACTGTGTATACCTAGTGTTGGGCTTGGTTGGTCTATTTTCTGTTGTGTTGTTAGGAATGTAAGTGTAACATCCCGTAATTTACATATAACTATTACAATAAAAGTTCTATCAGTTTTTATATAAACTTGGAGTTTTTCAAAACATTCCTAATACCTGATTAGGATTTATAGAAATACAAATATTTACATATCCATATCTCAAAATAAAACTCTGAAACCTTTAAGGCTCTCATGCACCTGTATGTTCATCTGCTCGTGTACATAGTACCGTCATCGCAGTTCAAACACAATACGAAAAGTAAGGGTAAGCTAGTGCAAAGAAAATCCATAACATAATTCATGGAAATATAACCAATTTAGACTAATAATTTATAAACATTTCTTTAAATGATTTCATGTAAAATTTCAATACCAATTTCATCATTCATATAGACCACACATGGATCTATTTTCAATCATAATCATTGGATTTCATTTCAATCCCACTTCGTCTTCTAAAAGACTCATTAAGTATGCCCTACCAGAGACTAACACCTGATCCAAAGATTACCAGCGAATCCAATAGAAAGGATCAGGGTAAGTTCAAACATCTAATACCGAGTGTCTACAGTGGGACCCAGTATGTATGAACTCCCTCTCAGCTTCTCACCACCTAATATTCTTAGTCTACATGACTTAGATCATTAGTGAAGCCAGAGGATCTCCGTTAAACATAGGCTTTTCATACTTAACGTACCATCAAACAACAACTCACACATTATCTCAAATGTATGACATCAATTTCATACAATTTACATCATTCGTATATAATACATATCATTCAATCACATAACATTTAAAAATTCATATCATTCCAGAAATTTTTCAACGTCAAAAACAATATTTAACTCTCAAACTATCAAAATATAATATTTATAAAGTTTAAATAATATATAAACAAACACACAATATATAAACAAATAATACCCCTGCAAGAGAAATTCAATATTGGGACCACGTCCCTTCCGCATTCAGATATTCTATCTTAGGATGCTATTAAAAATGAACTTTAGCTTCTCTTACCTTAATTGCTTGCTTTTCAAGCAACTTCTAGAATTTTATTACCCACAGTCTGGATAAGCTTCAAGATTTACGGGCCTAATGCAAGTTATCTAAACAAAACAAAAATTCAGTATATAGTAGAATAAGTTGAGAGGATTAAACTTCTCAACTGACCCCACCAAGATTGGTGACTAAATCTTAAGGAAAAATAGAGAACAAAGAAACTTTAGAACAAAAATGAACTTACTCTGTTTGAAAATCTGATCAGGTAGAAATGTTTCTTAACTCCTCATCTACACCGTGGTATGATCAGATTCTAAAATAGATGAGGTATGGAGTAAGAAATTGAGAGAGAAGGGAGAGGAGAGAAGTTGGTAGGGAGAGAAAGTGATTTGGAAGAAAGAAGAAGAAAATGATTGTGTGGAGTGGGAGGAAACGCTCTTTCTCTTTCTCTTTTTTTTTTACGACTCTTACACTAGGAGTGTTCTTGTAGTTTTTATGAGTTTTTAATCTTGTTTTTGTATGCGGGTTTGAACACCCTAAAGTGATCCTTTTTAATTCAATTAATTATTTGTTGATAAAAAAAAATTACTTAAAATAATATTATAAATTATAGAATTTTTTATAAAATTAGACAAAAGGTTTTAATTAATAAAAAATTAAAAACAATTGAATTGCCCTGTGAAACACAACCCGACTAGAAAAACAAGTATAATAATAATATGAACTGAAAGAAAGTTAAAAAGATATATAGTAAGATTTAAAAACGAGACATGCTTAAATAAGCTTAAACCTGAATTAAAATATAAAAAATATTTGTATATTAATTATTAGAATTAATAATTGTGAAAGTGATAAAATGGAGAAAGAGTGTGACGCATGTGAGGGAATCACGCAGAACATAATTGAGAAGCGAATGATACAAAAACCCGGCGTGCAGGAGAAGTGAGGAAAGAAAAAGGTATCATTATAATTTAAGCGCTTCACACCCCTTTTTCTCTGCAACACAATACTCATTACTAAACTCTAAACATTCACATTACTTCTTCCTAATGGACTTTTTTTTTTAATGCTTCTCTATCTTATATTTGTTAGCTCTACAACTAAAAACAATTTCACTAATTATTGTAATTATTGAGATTAGTGAAATTATTTTACTTTTTGTCTTCTAAGTAAGTCTAATATACACTATAATTGCACTCTTGTGAATCCAATATTTTGTGAAAGAGCCAAACATAAGATAAATATCATAGTTATATAAAAATGAATGATAAAACTCTCAAATTACATTAGTTAACTGATTTGCTAACTAAACCTATGTTAGCACTCATTAACTTAGATGAGAATTGTAAACATTTTCCTTTTCATCGTTTAGAATGAGTATTGTTGTTAGTCAATCACAATTATCATTTCAATATTTACCTAAAAAGGATATTTACAGTTACTTTTAGATAATAATAAAAACTCATAAATTTAGTCTGTTGTTTCCTTTTATTCTCATTTAGAAAAAGACAACAAAACACCTAAAAGGAGGGGAAAATACTGATATATACAGGTATTATAGGGCTCTTTGTTAAATGCGAGACGTTGTTTATATGCAGCTATTATTTTATATAAAGAAAAATAATGAATGTGGTGTTTCATTTAAGTAATGGTACCACATGTTAATTTTGAACTCATATGTGCTAGTTTAAGTGAGGTAGTCATGAGATGTGATGAGGTTTAGTTTTTTTTTCTTTTATTTATTGATGAATAATATTTAAATTTCCAATCTAAAAATTATTAAAAAGTTATATAAAATAAATAATAATAATAATAACTTGATGCAGAACCTAAAATTTGGGTTTCTTGAAATACCATTTGTATAATTTGAATCCTCCAGTATTATGCTAATAATATGTGTTAAAGTGACGTATCAATCACCATATCTGTGTCACTTATCATCATTACCATGCCGTATTAATAAAATTTATTAAAAGATTGATAACAGACAAACTAGACTAAAATACAAATAATAATAATAATAATAATATAAAAGACAAAAATTACATAATCATAGGTACCAAAAGTGAAAATCTTATTTATAATACAATATAAATATATATATATTTAATTATATGTAAATACTTTAGTATGTATACATATAAAAATACAAATTTTATGTAAATTTATATAACACAGATTATTTTTAAGTGGACTAAAAAGACACCCTTCTATTTATTTGCACGCAATCAGTATAATAATTTTATTTTAAAAGAAAATTATAAATTATAAATAAACTAAAATAAGATAAATTAGAGTATATACTTACTTGTGTGAAGTTAATTTATTGCTTTAATCAACTAAAGTTAGAAGAAACATTATTAGACTTCTGACAGGTATATTAGGGCTAATTCAATAATAGTGATAAGGAGGAATGGTGTATTAGGATGAGAATATATTATAAAATTTAGTTATTTTAGAACTTTTATACAAATCTCATACATTTATATAATAAGTTTCACAATTCAGTAATTTTGCATTAACAAAAAAAAAAGTGTAACCAAAAGATAAGTAAATATATTTTCTAATAAATATGTAAGATAATTCTTTAGATCATTTCAATTCCAAGGTTATAATGAGACTATTTAATTTATCTTCTCTGGGTCTCATTTTATCATATATCATTTTTTGTGCGCTCCAATTCTAGAGTGTTGTAAGTTTTTTACTCTAATAATAATTTTCTTTAAACATTTTTGGAGAATAGTTTATTTTAAATCAAAAAATTATTTTTTATTCACATGACCTCAAGTCTTGAGTAAGAAGATCATGAATTTAAATTTTATATAATGTTTACATACTCCAATCAAATAGTCTGATTCAAGTCTAAAATTAATAAAACTAAATATGAAATATGACCATTCAGAAGTCCTAGTCCTTCACATTCTAAAATTTTATCGATAATTTGAATCTTACTGGATGATTAACATCTTCACAATCAAATTAAAAATTTTAAACTAAACTTGTTAGAGATCAAAAATTCTAAAATTTTATTGGACGATAATTTGAATTTTATTGGATGATTAACATCTTCACAATCAAATTAAAAAATTTAAACTAAATTGGTTAAAGATAAAAAACATTTAATAATATATATGAATGCAAATATCATCTTATAATTGATTTTATAAATTTAAGTTAGATTTGTTGATTTTATAAATTTAAGTTAAACTTCAGTTTTTATTATTGATATGGTATAAGACTATTTAAAATTTATCCTAACATTTTTTTTTAAACTTATTAAATCATCGAACACTGAACACTCTATGCAACACTTATCAACATTTACAAATATAGTTTATTCTTTTGAATCTTAAACAACACTTATAATTTTGAAATGTAGCTTATTCCTCTACACCACATTTCTAATATTTGTAAACAAATTATTAATGCATTAAGTCATTAATTTATTTTAAACATTATTATTGTAACTTAAAAATTTAGTAAGCCATATAAATTATTATAAGACTATTTATTGATTTTTTACGAAATAAATACATAAATCTATTAAAGACAATTAAATCAATATTAATAAATTGTTGTAATTGAAGTTAACAACATATATGAAACTTGTAACATTAGAAATATAATTAAATGTGCAATGTATGTATATTTGAAAACGTAATTGTACAACTCAAAATATTAAAAACTATAGTTTAATGCTGCCTAGTAAACTTTAAAAATTAAAAGAAATTACAACTAATATCTAACAAAAATATGTAATCTATTTCTATATTTTGTGAATTCTCTTCTCCAAATGATCTTCAACTCCATCATGCAAAAAGATAGAGACAAAAAATATCAAGTCTCCACGTTGCCCGAGCAATGGCTCGAGTCCGCTCGGATCGACATCGGCTTGGGACCGCTCAAATCGACATCCGCTCGCTCAACATCGAACAGGGCCCGCTCAGATCGACATCAGCTCGGGACCGCTCGGATCGACATTGGCTCGAGACCGCTCGGCTCTATATGAGCCTTAGCCCGCTCAGCTCAAAATCGGCCTTGGCCCGAGCGACTCAACATTGGCCTGGGACCAGACGAATCGATATCGATCTGAGCCTGCTCGGCTCGACATCACCCCGGTCATGCTCCGCTCGACATCAACATGGGCCCACTCCTCTCAATATCAACCTTGACCCGCTCCGCTCGATACTGGCCCGGGCCTGGACGTATCGACATCGACCTAGGCCCGCTCGATTCCATATCAGACCCGAAAGACTCAGCTCGACATGGGCATGGACTGACTCGAGTAGACATTGGCCTGGGCCAACTCGGCTCGATAATAGCCCCAGCCGACTCGAGTCAACTCAATATCAACCACTCAGCTCGAACTGGACCAAACTCGACTAAACTTGGACGCAGACCACTCAACATCCTGAGCTCAAACGACTCAACATCGGTCCGGGACCGCTCGACTCGACATCGGCCCGGGCCCGGACGGCTCGACATTGGCCTGAGTCCGCTTGGATCGATATTGGCCTGGGACTGCTCGAATCAACATCGGACAGGGCCCGCTCAAATCGACATCAGCTCGAGACTGCTTGGATCAACATTGTCCCGGGCCCGCTCGGCTCGACATCATCCCAGGCTTGCTCGGCTCGACAACAGCCTAGACCCGCTTGGCTCGACATCGACCCGAGCCCGCTCGGCTCTTTATTAGCTTTAGCCCGCTCAGTTCGAAATCAGCCTTGGCCCGAACGACTCAACATTGGCTTGGGCCCGGACGAATCGACATCAACCTGGGCCCGCTCCTCTCAATATCAACCTTGGCCCGCTCCGCTCAATATTGGCCCGAGCCTGGACGGCTTGACATCGACCTGGGCGTGCTCGACTCCATATCAGACCCGAAAGACTCAGCTCGGCATGGGCATGGACCGGCTTGAGTAGACATCGACCTGGCCCAACTCGGCTCGATATCCACCCCAACCGACTCGAGTCAACTCAATATTCAGCTCGAACTGGACCTAACCCGACTCAACTTGGACGCAGACCAACTCGACTCAACATCGGCTTGGGCCCGGACCACTCAACATCCTGAGCTCAAACGACTCAACATCGGCCCGGGACCACTCGGTCTGTGACCGTTGAGCTCGACATCAGCCCGGTCCCGGGCGACTCAACATTGGCACGGGCCTGGACGACTCGACATTGGCCTAGGACCGCTCGAATCGACATCAGCCTAGGACCGCTCAACATCAGATAGGGCACGCTCAGATCGACATCGGCTCAGGACCGCCCGAATCGACATTGGCCCAAGATCGCTCGGATTGACATTGGCCCAGACCCGCTTGGCTCGACATTGACCCGATCCCGCTTGGCTCTATATCAGCCTTAGACCCACTTAGCTCGAAATTGGCCTTGGCCCGAACGACTCAACATCGACCTAGGCCCAGACGAATCGACATCGATCCGAGCTTACTCTGCTCAACATCGGCCCAAGCCTGCTCAGCTTGACATCACCCCGGGCATGCTCGGCTCGACATCAACCTAGACTCGCTCCTCTCAATATCAACCTTGGCCCACTCCGCTCGATATTAGCTCGGGCCTGGACGGCTCGACATCGACCTGAGCCTGCTCGACTACATATCGGACCCGAAAGACTCAACTCGACATGGGCATGGACCGACTCGAGTAGACATTGGCCTGGGCCAACTCGGCTCAATATTAGCCCCAACCGACTCAAGTCAACTCAATATCAGCCACTCAGCTCGAATTGGCCCAGGGTTTACTTGGCTCGACTTTGGCGTGAAACAACTTGGTCGACTTTGGCCCATACCAACTCGATTCGACTTGGGCCGGATGACTAGGCTTGACATGGGCTTGGGCCGACTTTGCTCAACCTGAGCCCGGATTGTCTTGGCTCAACTTGGATCGAGCCAAGTCAAAATCCAACCCAAAATGCAATTTGGATAATCCAAAAGTATATCGAATCTATATCTAATCCATATCCAATTAAATGGATTGGATTTAAAATCCAAAAATATGGATTTGGATTTGAGATAAATTCATTTAAATGGATTAAAACTAATATGGATTTGGATAATTATGGATTGGATTTTGTAATTTGGATTTCAATATTTCTTAAAGTATCCTATTGTATAGCCAACGTACCTAGTGTCTGAGTTTTCAATTGTAGAAACATATGTTGCACCATATGCATCCTCTAACTTACTTTTCAATGGCCTAGACGTAAATGACCCAGGTCCAGAAAGGGGGTTATCAGAGCCAAAACTTCTAAAGCTCAGATTCATGCATTCTGATGTATGGAGTTGTAGATGATTTGGAATTTGTACAAAAGGATAGTCATCATCTTGTTTTTTCCCATGATCATCTCTCTGTATATTTAACTGCTCTATGCTTGCTGGCACTGATGAAACATTATCCTCAGCTGAAAGAAGAAACCAATTATTAAGACACATGTATGTGTTTTAAGTAAAATTATGAACAGTATGCAAAGAACCCTAATTTCCATTGCCATTATCACCAAAAAGATGACTGCGAGAATGGTAGAAATTTATTTCCATGTAAACCATAAAAAACAGATGTACCTCCTATGTTATCTTCTGATGTACTTTTAGCAGATATAGAAGCATATTCTTTATTGTCTGCATTCTCAATAGAAACGTTCTTCAACTTCATATTCTCCTAATAGACACACTGCAGCACCACCAGAGACACAATACACAACTCAACAAAAAAACAGAATAGCAAATGACACACAAATGAAAAAAAGTGAGTTGAGACCTTAATCTAAGGACAAAACTTACGTACAGTTCCATTAGAGGGTTTCTTGCAGTTCTACAATCAGAATTGAAGCTTCACTTAAAAAATCTATGTTGACCTTTAAACCAAACTTTTATAATGATAATTACCAAAGTGAAACTCTAATTGATACATCCATCAAATACAAATTGATTTTGAAACTGTAAATTAATTTGGAAAGTCTAATTGATACATGCATCAGATACAAATTGATTTTGAAACTGTAAATTGATTTCGAAACTCTAATTGATATATCCATCAGATACAAATTAATAAAATTAAACATTTATAATTCACAATGGGTAAAACTTAAAGTAAATAAGATCACATTTACCGAAAAAGCATCCATAAGAAACAATTGATTTTGAAACTGTACAAGCTTGAGAAATGAAATTTGGATGCAGAGAACATATTATCAAAACAAAACCAGATTCTGAGTATCAGGGAATAGTTGAAAAACATGTTAAACTTAGTGCAGAAAAGAAAGGGTATGTGTAAAGTGCATCTTGATTATTCCAGCATGTTGAATGGAACAACGCATTCAACAAAACACCTAAACACATCTGAAAATCACCTTTCGATCGTCACCCGTTAAAACCTAAAATTGTTTTCTATCCCATTTTCATTGTGAAAACCCTCAAAATAAGTGTTGGGAGATACCTGAATTTGATGTTCCGCACTCCTTCACCTCCAATCTCGCTAAAACTTTGTTTGCCACAGCTTTCAGCTTCCGACAATGAGACGGTGATGGTAAAATTTAAGGTTGCGAATGGAGTGCTGGAAGGAATCGATTGCAAACCAGGGTGGAGTGTGACCGGGATGGAATGTTAGAGAGTGCGTTCTTGAATTTCGTCGTTTGGGAATCAGGATTCTTGCGCTCTTGATTTTCCTTGTTTCGGTTTTGGGGTTCTCGGGTTCTTGATTTTCTTGGTTTGGGAATCGGGTTTTTGAATTTCCTGGTTTGGGAATTTGAGGGAAAAAAGCTAGTTCCCAAAGCAGCAGGAAATTCAAAAAATTCATTCTAATCCCAAACAATGGGATACTGCAATGACCCCAATACGCTTATAGTTGTTTAATGGGCCGAGCCTTGAAGTCCATAAAATACCCTTGGGCCCTCCCTTGTAATAGTGGATGAAAATAATTTCAAGTATCACCACCATAGTTTATATTCCTCCTTTTAAAATAGTAATATATATTTTTCTAAGATTATTTTATAATTTAAAACTTGATTTGTTAGATTTTAAATATATAAAAAATTTCAGGGTGAAAAAGTAGGTGCTGTAGAAATACCTATATGTCATTTGAGATAGTTGTGCAATTTTAGAAAATATTAAGATATAATGCTATATGTTTTTAATGTTTGATTAGGATTAAAATTGAATTTTCACCAGTAACAGTAACGTGTCATGTCAATCACTGATGTTGTCTTTTGTTGAACAAGTTATCCAAATAAAATTCTAACCCAAACTACAACAACATCTAAAAGTGACTCTTCCCACATAATTTTCTTGTTTATGCATAAAATTCAAACTCAATTGCTTAGTTAAAGGAGTCAAATAACCTATTAAGAGAAGCTAAATATCTTTCACTTGAATAAATTATTTCTTTGAGATTACTATATAATGATACGAAATAAATTCAATCTACCTATAAGTATAGAAAAATGAAAGAAAAAACATTATTGGCCCTCTAATTAATTTTTAATATAGTGATACTAATTTGAAAAATATACAGTAGTAACTTGTTTGAGTGTTGTGAACAAGGAGACAGACATAGTAGATCCAACATTTGCATGCAAGAGTATTGGAGACACAAACAAAACCTGTGTGCTTTGAGGAGCCAAGTCGACCATAGCAAACAAGCCAAAGCACATGCTGCTTCAAATCCATTCATGTTTTTTTTTAAGACATAAAATCACAATTCTAATATGTGAAACAAGATTCCGTGTTCAGTTCAAATTATACAAATGAAGTATAATATTTAGGGTTTAACAGTGGGATTAAGTTAGACATAAATATAATTAGTAAAACAAACAAATTTCTTCCAAAATACTAATTATCAACACTTCTTTCAAATTAGTATGACAAACAAATTTCCTAGAAAATATAATTACCAACACTTTTTTCATTTGGTTAATATGGTTATATCACACACATGGTTCCATTCTCAAACTTATTTAATTATTAACGACAACACAATAACTTTTTATTGCAATTGTCCTTGATAAATTTAAAACCATGACTATTTTCAAGTAGTGTAACAAGAAGACAGTGTGGAAGGAGACTGTGTGGTCACATGGTAGCCAACAATACTTGGACTTCAACTTCTAATTCGAAAATGACAATATAATGTCAGCAAATATAATTATATTTTAAGATTATAAAGTAGAAAATAGTTTTGTATAACTTTATTGGTCTTGCTTTAGCAACATTGAATTAATTTGTTCACATCTTGAGCCCTTCACCTAACTCTTTCATTGTGACTATTTTGCTTGTTAAAATCTAAAACTATCTTCTGCAAATCTCTACCCTCCCTCCACTACCTTCTGTGCACTCAGATGTCTATAATTAATATCCCAACCCTTTCTATAGCTGATCATATACCTTTTTCTTTTCACCCCTCATCATGACAAATTCCTACAGATCCAATGACCTTAACTTTTGGTTGGACCTCAATTCACCATGTCTTCTCTCTTCTCCTTCTGCATCAACTCCTCCCATCAATCCGTCATTCTATTTTCCTTCCAATTATCATACCTACACCACTGTCATATCTTCTACTCAGTTCCAATCCTCTCCTCCTCAAACAGAAGCCCTTCCTTTCCTTCATCTCAGACATCAAGAAGAAGAAGCACAATATCTTCAATCTTCATTCAGTGCCATGGAAGTGGACAAGAAAAAGGAAGACCTAAGTACATCCAAGTGCTTGGATGAAGAGGATGCTGTCACAGTGGCTTTACACTTAGGGCTTCCAAGCACTAGTGCATCTGCTGATTCAGCTTCAAGCCTATACTCAGCAGAGGTTTCAGACAAAGAAGAAAAAATCAGTGATGCTTCGGGGCTACTGTCAGATAGAATTAACAAAGGACAATATTGGATCCCTACTTCTGCTCAGATTCTGATTGGTCCAACACAGTTCGCGTGCCCTCTTTGTTTCAAGACGTTCAACAGATACAACAACATGCAGGTTTGTCACCTTTGGTCATTTTGATGATCAATTCCCTCGATAGAGGAGAATAATAAAATAATCAAGACAGTATAATTAAGGATGAATAGAATTATAGAAAGAAAGAGAATATATTTCCTTTTCCCAGCTTTTTCCTGTCTTTCATACTCTCCTATACCCCTACTTTCACAGATCTCGTTTTCAGAAAGTTGTCCCAAAAGAATGAATTCTTCTTAAATTCTATGTATAGTATGACTTCAAGTTTTCACCTCAAATATTTGTCAAAGGAGGAAAATTTATCCCAGAGTGTGTGCATTATAATTTAGGGTTTTCCAGCTAACTTATTACATTTCTTTTCCTTTTATTTGAGCTCCAAACTACTTGATCTATCACCCTTTCTCTGTTAAGAAGATAAAAATGAGATCTCTCACTTCTTCTGGGAAGATAAGTATCCAAATATATGGTTCATGATATCCCTTTTTGCACTACCAAGTTTTTTTTCTCTCTCTCTCTCTAGCATAAGTGTTTTTTTTACGAATATATAAATTATGGGAGTACTTGTTACCCAACCCTTTTACAATCAAAATAGTTTATCAAGTGTAATTAGTTTGTACCATAAAAAACACACCGACAAGGGAGACATAAATTGAAACGACATCAATTGAGTATCACAAAAATGAATATAAATATAATTAACAGTACAAATATTCTCTTGCTGGGCTCCCGAACTTTTTCTTTAACAGGATGCCCTACACTGGCACCTATTTCTTTAATCACAGAGAGCGTGGTTGATGAACAAGTCTTAGAACTTGTTCAAAAGAAGCAGCTCCTAGTTAGCATGTTTGGGTGTTAAGATTTGTAAAGAGAGAAGAGAGTACAAAATTTTCTTTTTCGATAAATATTTCCAAATTTAATGTTTTCTAAATAAAATAAAATAAATTATAGAAATGAACGTTATAAACTTAGCATGTCATTTATTTATTTTATATAATTGTACAAACCTCCTTTCTCACTGAAAGACCTGGCCGACATATGGTAAAGTAATTCAAATTCAAATTCTAAATTTGTACTCAACTACACGAAACAAATTAAAGACCTAGTTTCAAGTTTTTTTTTCTCAATTGGTCAAAACTGGTATTTTATAGTTTATTTCTGTATGCATGAGTGTGTGTGAATAGTTTCTTTGGTCATAACATATTCTTCATTTCCTTTCAATCTAATTACCATTTACATGATAATAATATTGGTGCAAAAATATTCAGATGCATATGTGGGGGCATGGATCTCAATATAGAAAGGGACCAGAATCTCTAAGGGGAACACAACCAACAGCTATGCTAAGGCTCCCTTGCTATTGCTGTGCTCCAGGATGCAAGAACAACATCGACCATCCGAGAGCAAAACCACTCAAAGACTTTAGAACCCTTCAAACACATTACAAGAGAAAGCATGGGACAAAGCCTTTCGTGTGCAGAAAATGTTGCAAAACATTTGCTGTGAGGGGTGATTGGAGAACTCATGAGAAGAACTGTGGGAAACGCTGGTATTGCTCTTGTGGGTCTGATTTCAAGCACAAAAGATCTCTTAAAGATCATATCAAGGCATTTGGATATGAACACACGGCTCATGGAAATGACTGCATGAACCTTGACCAAGATGATGATCAAGCAGGCTCTGAAATCGAACAAGAAAATTAATGCAACTTTTCCAGTTCGCAGTTTATATGATGTCAATCTATGTAACTATTATTGACGGCTTCTCATAACTCATCACCTTTATTAATTCTCTCATTGCCTCTTGGTATTTCATATCAGATGGTAACAAATGCTCCTGTGGTGTCATTTTTTTTTTGTTTTGGCTTAAATTTCTATCTCTCTGTTAACATAAACGAGAAGTAATTTGTATTACATGATTCAATATCCATCGTCTGCCACCAGGATTGTACGTCATTGATTTACCTTATACCAGACAGAATGTTCATTTAAGACAGGCGTACGAGGAGATTTTTCCAAGTTCCAACATATATGTTCTAATCTAGTCGTTAAATAACCTTAATTATAATTGTAACTTTCAAACTCATCTTCGTGAGAGATAGATAAATGTACACTCAAAAATGGGATAGAAGATAAAAAAAACGACAAATATGAAAAACACATAACACAATAAAAAAGATGATGGAAGAAAAAGTAAGTACATTTATATATTTTCAAAAAAGTTAAGAGAAAACCTCTTCTAAATGATACCTGAAGAGGGAACGAGAGGTAGCATATAAAAATGTAAAACATAACTACTCAGATTAAACATAAAAATATAAGTACAAAAGAGATATAAGGTGTTAGTGAAGTGTTTTATAATGAAATGCCTAGTTACATTCCATTTATTTTTATTTTCTAAACATTGAGGAAAACATTGTTTTTCCCATTAGGGATGGTTGGTATTTTCATTAAATTAATATAAAAAAGGTAAAAAGGAAATGTATAAAAGAAATAAACATCTTTTGTAACAGCACACTAATAACTACCATATCATAAGGCAGTTCATAGATACATTAAGGCACATGTATGATGGGTAGGTACGAAGTTCCAGCAACAAAAGATTAGTGTGAAGTGACAGATATATATTGATGAATTTTATATAATTTATATACCCTTTCCCTTCCACTCGTACAAATTGCTGAGAGACTCCAATCATACTTACAGAACTTCTTATATATATCCACGTTATAAGCTTCATAGTTTTATACCTAAGGGCATGCAACGCTACACGAACAGCTACCTTTTACCCAGTAACATTTTATCTCATGTAACAATATATAAGGTGTTTGATTTATCCAAATAGAAACTCAAAAGAGCTGAAATTAGTGAGATGATAGGGTAATAATATATGTTGGAAGTGAAAATTTAGGTTGGGGAAAGCTTTAGAACCTGTCACGGTTCAGCTTTATGACTCGCATGATGCTGCTATCCCACTTTTGTTGTGTCCTTCATGATGGACAGATCAAATACTATGTTTAGACTGACCCTAATGATTTCTACCAAGGGTTTTTTAATCACGCAGAAGCATTAAAAAAGTGCATTAATGCAATGATAAGATTCGTAGCAGAAGGCACCAAATTCGTATCTAAAATGAAGGTTGGGGAATGCGGTGTAGCTGAAGTCCACAGAGAAAGACAACCAGAGGTGCTTGAGATGTCATTTCAAAGTACCTTACACATGCAGAGTTTGAATCATGGCGTAACTTCACTCTCTTCAGTCCATTCCCCTCAGCCAACAAAATCGGGACTCCACGTTCACTGTCCCCACTTCTTCTGCTTTATCTGTTTATTTATATATATTTTTTGTTTCGGGTAAAGTCTCTTTGAACCTTTCCCCCTGGACTTGAACGTGTTAAATAATGGCAGTGTATGACTGTTAACAGGGTTTCTTTCTAGATGGCCACTATACTTGTAGATTTAACGTAACAGTAAAACAGGTGATGAAAACGATGGCTAATTATGTGATTCTTTGCTTGGTATCAATGGAATCCAGTGTAACGTCAATCTGTCACAACATCCCCAACCTGTCAACAAGAGATGTGATGGAACATTGTAGACTTTAATAACAGGTTTCTTCTTTTTTTCTTTTCTCTTTTCTTCCAACTTTTGTATCAATTTGGATGGATATGCGCATGAATCCACACTCCTCATACCTAATGCTCATAATCACGCGTCTGCGCTTTCACATTTCGATTTCCCTCACTTTTTTTTGCCTATCGGAAATTAGAGACAGACTCAAGAAGTTTAGAAAAAAACTATTTCTTACTTATACATGGTGAAATTATCAACTCAAACCGATTTAGAATATGACACAAAGAGGATCATTAATTGCAAAAACAATACTTACTGAATGAAGTTTGATGCCTAAGATTGTCATTATGGTTGAAGAAGCCTAAACATCTAAATTAGGACAAACTTAAATATTTTTTTTACTAAGAATAAAATATTTACTATATTAAAATTAATAATAAGAATGATTTTGTAATGTTTTCCACGCTTTTAATACGCTGAATTTATTTATCTTTCCATTTAGAACTTTCTATAAAATATTAAAAATAGTATAAAAGAATATAACATTGTTTCTTAATCATTAAAAAACACTTATTAATACAAATATAGCAACGCCTATGGAGCATTAGTTCGCAACACGTGCAAATAAAATATATTTCATATGGGGATATAAGTTGTATTTCTTATTTTTTATGTCTTTGCTGTAAATGAGAATTACTCTCAACATGTAACTTGTAGTGGATTGATATACAATTAATGCTTGAGATTATTTGATAACTCATCTTATATTTAATATTTAGATATTAATGGAAAAATACTATCTCATTAAAAATAATAATTAAATAATAGAAATTATTTTTAAAAATAAATAATAATTATTATTATTATATTAATAAAATATATACTATTATAAAAAAATCTAAAAAAATAGATAATAATTAGTTAATTAGATATCAATTTAAAAACGAGTTTATAAATTTTATTGATAATAAAAATTATCTTATTTTCAAGATATAGTTTAGTTAGTATAGTAATTAATTATTTTTTGTTTTTAAAGTTAATTTTTATTCAATAATTTTTTTAGTATTAAATCAAATCCAAATCAACATATCTAATTATTCTAAGTGATATAAATAGATTTAGGACTATTAGTTGGTTAATTTCATGTTCTTAATACAAAAAATATAATTTGAATATTAATATATTGATTATTAAATTATAGGCTTTAGAAGTTTCATTATTAAGGGATTAATTTGGAGGTAATAGAAATGATCTGTAGCAAATCTAAGGTTTGTATGGGAACAAGATATAGGTAAAATTCAATCCCATTTGTTATCACTGTTATTTCAATCCTACTTTACAAAAAATTAAATCCTACTTTACATTATCTTAATATTTTATTCTGTACTTGTTATTTGAGGCAAATTGAATATTAACAACTGCAACTACTTAATGTTTATAAAGGTTAGTTAAAGGTAAGAGAAATTACATAATATATAGTAATACGTGGAAATTATAACTAAATTTAACTATTAAAATTATTACCAAAATCATGACACTTATTCATATTTAATATATTTATTTTTCTCAAAATGCTAAAAGAATATTATTATTGTCTTTTTATTTTAAATATAGTTTTGTTACACAATGATAAATAAATAAAAATAGAAAAAAGTGTAAAGAAGTGTTGTTTGAGCATTCCCACTTCACTCAAGTAACACATTACAATTGACTCACAAGGAAAAGTTTGCTCAAGATCAAATAAAGCTTTAACGATAAATGACAATTATGAAATAGACAAATGATCACTTTTTAAGTGAAGAGTCAAAAATCAGTTCAAATTATAGTATAAGACGCATGCTTTTAATTTTTCTTATTTTCAATTGATTTTTGAATCTTATTCTATGCATTAAGAGATGCATATAACACAAAGATCTAGAACTAAATTTTCTATGGTATATATAAGACTAGGGAAGGATTATGTAATGTTGTTGAGCAAGGGATTATGAAAAATTAAACTGTGTAGATGTGGTTGTTCTGTTCTGATGGTGGAGTACACAACTCATACCAATATTTTCCTTTTGTTATTTATTATTTGTGGTTTTGTTTTTTGTTTCACTTTCATAGAGCAAAAATTAAGTAGACTATTTGCTTATCTTTGTTAAGGAGAATAAAGGAAGGAAGTCTAGATAGACTGTCTTTTTTGTATAAGGGCATGAGTACCTCTTAAGTATTCATTATTTATATATTTTATTTATTCTTTGTTGACAAAAAAAAAAAAACTTTCTTTACCCAAGTTATAGTTAAGACATGAAGAAAGTTATAGAGTTAAGCAAAAAGATCACTTGAATGATCAATCAACTCAAGTGACATACACATTCTTAATGGAGAAAAAATCGTTAAAGTGACGTGTTGAACTTAACACTAAATTAAAATATATGATTAAAATCAAAACTTTATATTATTTTTAATAATGAAAATCATTGATTCATTTGACAAGACCAAATTAATTTATAAGATCTAAGTTATTTATTATAAATCTTCTATATACTTATAAAATCTTCTACGCTTTAATTGTGGTAGGCAAATTTCATGGAAAAAAACAACATCCTTGAGAAGTTTCCACATAATAACATTTTTACTCATCTCTAAACAAAAGAGAAAATTTTGAGAATTTCCTTTACATCGTGTTGCTGAAACAGGCTAATGATGAAGCCAATATTCTAATAGCGTTATTCCCCATTAATAAGGTCAACTACCAAAGCTCTATGCAGGTGAAGCAATTTGGATACAAGGGTTGGTATTACCAAGAAGCCAAGGAGTAGGTCACACATTCTCTATCTCCATCTTTTCATTTCCTCCTTCTTCTATTTTAAGATATTGTAATCATTAAAAAACATATTATTATTATTGGTGCAGAAAAGAAAAAAAGTTAAAAGATTACGGTTATTTTCACTTTAAAATGATGATTTTTAATCATAATTATATACCCATAGTTTTATCTTCAACACACAAAAACACAACACACAAAGACAACAACTATTTAGTGACATTCTTAAATGTAGATTTACAAGGGCGGTAAATAGCTGTATTTTTATTTAAACAAAAATTAAAACTCTAAACCCTAAATCTTAAATCTAAACATTAAAAAAAATAAAAAATTTAAAACACCATCAACCTTGTGCGTGAATGCAACAATGGGCAGCAGCGACGGAGCAAATACGACACAGTAAAAACCTAAACATCAGGCAATGAAGCCGTAGTGACCTTCATCAATGCAAGAAAACAAATAAATAAGATAAACAAAAAATATATATAAACCAATAATGAAGAAGAAAGAGAGCTCGAAACGAACTTACAAAGACACGAAAAAGATAATAAAAGCTCACAGATGACTAGAGAAAGCGTAAGTGACGCACTTCAGTATTAGAGTAAAAAATGTTTTTAGAATACAACTATTAGGAAAAGCCACATTCTTAAACAAAACTCTTTTATTTAAGAATGCAACTATTAGGTAAAGCGGTGTTCTTAAATAAAGCATTTTATTTAAGAATGTGACTATTTATAATAGTCACATTCTTAAATTAAAGCGCTTTATTTAAGAATGTAACTATTACACATAACCGCATTCTTAAATGAAGTAAATTTCAAAAATATCATCACATTTTGAATGATAGTGTCTAACCGTAAAAATGCATTAAATAAAATATGTTTTTTATATTTTGTCCTAATTTATACTAGCTGAGAGTGTATATATATAAAAGTTAATATTGTAAAACAAATATAACTTAAAAGAAACTTTAAATCAAAATAATATAAGAAATATAAAGAGTAATGAATTATTAAAAATAATTGTATCTTATTAATAAATACATTGGTGAAAGAAGGAAAACATATATAAAAAAGTTATTAAAAAGAGAAAATATTTACTATATAAAAAATACAAATAATTGAGATAATATATCCTTAGGAAACTTAAATGGCTCAATGACGTAGCCTGCTGCTACTGGTGTTTGGATTAAACTTAAACAGATTGATCTTATATGAATTAAATTCGAAAAACAAGTTGCTATATAAGTAGATTTATTTATTTAAGTGTTCAGTTTCAAAACTGGTGTACCTTTCTGATTTTTTAAAGTGATGCATTGGTAAAATGTGTAATTGATAATAATTATATTAATACAAAGAAATTATACTTATTTTTCTAAATTTTAAATTAAATATCATTCACATTTCCTTTAATTTTAAAATAAATATTTATTTTATATTTTTTAAGTGATGATTTGGTTAAATGTGTAATTGCATCTTTGATAATAATCATATTAACAAGGAAAAATTAGACTTATTTTTTTTCTAAATTTATGTTAAATAACATCCACATTTAATTTAATTTTAAAATAATATTATATTTTATGCTTTTAGTACAAATATATTTATATTTTTAAATAAATTTAAATAAACGTTTTTATATTTTTAATAAATGAAACTTATCTTTTGAGAGTTGATTTTCTTGTGTTATCTAAAATATCATATTAACTAGAAGTTAAATAAAAGTTTATAAAAACTAAAATCAAATTTTTTTAAATATAAAGTTAAAAATCATAAAGAAAAAAGTATTATTTTATCAAAAATATAAAAGAGAAGTGTTATTTATTAAAAATAGAAAGCGAATGTTTATTTAATAATTATAAAGAATATAAATGGAAATTAAAAGAATAACTAATTATCTATACCTCTATATATAAAGGGATTTCCCATTATAATCGCATTTTTGTGTACACAATTTTTTTCCGATTCTACCCTTATTTAATATATCTCATTTTATTAATACAATGGAGTATTTTGTCATTTCATATGAATTATTTAAAAAATAAAATTATTTTTAAATTTTTTAAATTAATATTAATGTACAATTTTTATATGACTCTCTCACTCTTCCCTTAGTTTCTTATTTTAAGACAACAAAAAGAGCATATTCTCATACATTTCCACATCAAATCTCACATATAAAATAAAATAACTTTCACTTCTAATCCCTCTCTGCACTTTATTTTTTGTTTTTCAATTTCGACTCATGCAAAATTATTTTTATATGTATATTACATTTCTATCATCGCAAAAATGAAGTAAAAGAGGAAAATGTAGTATAATATCATTAGAGGTAAATGTAACTTCTATGGTTAATTATGCTTTTAATTGTCCAACAAAACTACTAATAAAAAATATCACTGCTTTCCTTATTCTTAGGTTTTTTCTTTTAATATCAATAAAACCTGCTTTGGATTGTAACATGTTTGTCAAACTCCCCTTAGAGTTATAAATGTTGGTCACTGTAAGTAATGTATTTGCCATTTTTATTTTAATCTAGTACCTAATTTCGGGTTTGGATGAAGGAATAGAGATTTTTTTTTCTGCATGACATGAAATAGGAAAGATTTTTCTTTTTTTTTTCCTCTTTCAAACAAACTTGTTGGAAACACCTTATGCATACTACATAGGAATATCTCTCTTAATAAGAATTCGAACTTTGGTGCATAACGTTGTGGATTTTTCTATCATAATCGTTGCAGCTAAATTGAAATGTAGTCAAGAGACAGATTCATGTGAAAGTAGAGGATGCAAAGTGACTTTTTTTCCAACGAAATTGCGTGGTGTGTTGTACAAGTCCAAGAACTAGTAGTAAATAAAGAACACAAATCATGAAATTTAAGATAACAGAAGAACATTAATTGCAAGTTGCTTTTGTTTGTACTTATGTATACAGGGGAACCATGATTGCAGATGAATGGATCTTATCTGCTTCATGTTCAACTGCTATCTTCCTGCTGTACATTAATGTTATTGGAAATTTTCGAGTTTCACCTCTGAAGACATCTTGCAGATGACAGCAGCAAGAAGACAGTGCATAATGGTACTTTGAAATGCATCTCATTCAGAAAAGAAAGAGACTGTTCCCAGCTACATGTCCTCTGGTAAGCTCCTACGTAGAAAATACAAGCTGCACAGCCAGCAATACTATATGCTATCAACTCTTTTTTACATAAAATGTGATAAAATGGTGTGGTACTATAACACTATTATGCAGAACGCTTATAATATGTTAGAACTGTAGATTAGAACCAAAAATACTCTACCTAGTTGTAACTGTTTAACTAGTTCTTTAATGTTGGAGAATCTTCCTAAGTAGGTTGTCCACTAAATCAGAAAAGAGGTGTTGTGAAATTGAAACTCAGATAAAGGTAAGAATTGTTACCAGGTTTTTAACCATCTATGTCAGTCCACACTTACTTTTGTCACCTTAGTGTGCATTAAAAAAGCTACCAAAGTAATAACAAAAACTAAAGAAATTTTTGTACTTTAACGTATACACAGTGAAAACACCAGTTTATAATTTTTCAAAATTTCTTTATCTTTTCACATTAGTCCACATTGCAAGAGTTGTACTATGAAACAATTTACTAAACTAAATGTAGAATGGTTTTGAGATGTTTTTTAAGTACCTTGCAGACATGAAAGCCATCCCACAAAAAACGGCCTTAACAGATTGTTTTTGTCCTGCATACTCAAAAGCCAGTGGTAGCATTTCGTGAAGGGTTAGAAACGCCATAACTCCACCAACTGTCAATCAAAATGAACCATCAGAAAATATACATAACAAAGTGCCCACAATCAAATTGTGACTTTTACAATTTGTATTTGTGCTGACCTGATCCAAGGATACCTTCAAGAATCTCAGGATTTAGACTGGTAGGGAATAAACAGGCTACAGAAAAGGAAGAAAAATCATCTCAATAAGTTCACACATATCCATAACTCGAGAGTGTTAAAAATATATCTATGTGCATGAAAACTACTAAACAACTCTGGAATTGAGAGAGAAAGGGATCCAATTTGCAAGGTTGTATTATCATGGGAAAGCAGATCATTTACCTACAATTATAACACCCAGGGGCTCAGCAAAGCCGGAAAGTGATGCCAATTTGAATGCCTCCCATTTACTACGACACATTCACAATTGAAAAAGGAAAGTTATAACTCAAATTTCCAGTTATTGGTGAAATATAAACATAGCAAACAACATCCTCATAGATCTTATGATCAATAAATTGTTCCAGATGTAATTGTGTAACAAAAGAAAGAATAACATTATGTTAACTTCGCCATATACGCTTCATCCATATGGAACGTCTTAAGCCTCTGTTCTTACAAATCAACAAAAACTGTTACGCTAGAGTATAAAGAATCCACGAAGGTTCTTACCTTTCTGTCGCAAAATAGACAGGAAGTGCAACAGCAACACCCTGTAAAGCACACGACTGTTATAATTGTTTATGTGAAACGCAAATGATACTACAAAAACAAACTATAACATTGAGAGAAAAGGCAAAATAAACTATAATATTGACAAAAGTTCATACCTCTGGGATGTTGTGCAGTGCAATGGCCAGGGCAAGGTTAAGACCAACACGAACTCCCTATTAAAAGAAGTGTGACTCAATCATCAAAATCGAAGTGAAATTAACAAACATATCAGATACTAGTGTACAAGTAAAACTTCACCAATTAACCATGAAAGCCCTGGATTCATATGCATGTCATTGTCGATATCGATATTAATGAATTCCCAACAAAAATTTCAGACATTTTTACCACCTAAATTTTTTTACAGAAGGGTTACCTTCATGGATCCAAGGTACACTGCCATTCCTTCTGGAAAATTATGCAGACTTATACCTGTGTGATAAAATCAAAATGAAAAGTTAGAAATCAAATTTTCTCTACTCTCTATTGGAAAGTGATCATGCAATTAACTATACCTATGGCTGTGATAACACCACTGAGTAAAACTTGACGGCGACGCCTTTTCATAATGTCTTTGTTTCCTTCATTCCCAACTTTCTGTTTTCAAGAGTGTTACACATTATTAGTGTTTTTTTTATCTGTAGAAAATAACTAAGCATCTGCAATGCCATTTTGAAAATGCAGAAAAATAGAGAAAGCAGTGATTAGGCGGGTAAAAGTTCATTCAAACCTTCCTACTCTTCTCATTTGAAATGGGAGGAACAGGTGTTGGCTCTGGTATGAATTTGGCAACAACAGCAAAGAATATGACACCAGCAAAGAACTAGAGAAAAAGAGGTCAAAATTTATGGTGAGAACAAGTTTGAAGGAACATGGTAGATTAATTGAATTGTGATAAAGAGAAGAGCACATCATACCCAAAGGTTGCCCTTAAGGAAGCCAAGTGAGTTCAAGGCATTATGAGTGAGATCAAAGAATGATATACTCAGCATCAAACCAGCAGCAAAACCCTTCATGGAATGAAAAGCTTTTAGTTATGTGCTTAAGCATGCAAATCAAGGAATTGAGTTATAGACTTGATGATGCATTTTATAAATGACAACTTCGAATTTGGTGTTATTTTTCAATCACAATCGAAGTTTCACCTCAGAAATCAGATATTTAGTGCCTATGTTGTCGAGAAGAAATGACAATTTCAACTAAAAAAATAGCACAATATATCTAAATAACTTCATCTATGTTTTATCCTTCAAAGCACATAGAATCTCAAAACAGATAAAACAGAGTCTTCGAGTTGGAACGACAAAAATCACCTGTAACAGTCCAAGCACCTTCAAACTTGGAGCTTTACTAAGGATTACGAAAAGGGCACCTGTTCCATTTCAGAAACGTTAGTCCAGCTTGCTCCATATATAAGAATTTACAATAATAATGAATGTAATTTTGGGCATTTTACGTAAGTGTTTAAACACATAGTGTAACCAACCTAATTTTGTCAACACTGAATCTACAATGCCTAAGTTACAAATATTTTTTCTATATATGAAACATAGATAATGAAACCTAACAAGACAGATGTATATTATCTAAAATATAAGATATGGATATTATATATCAATATCCTATATATGTGTTCTAAGTTTCCTAAATGAAGAGCCATTAAAAATCAGGTGTATAAATGAATGCTTTTATAAATTAAAAACATGATTACATTTTTTGTAAAGATGTATCTGCTATAATATTTAGTATTTTTTTAAATATTTGCTGGAAAAGTCTTAGAAAAATGAAAAGTTCTAGCAATGATAGATTTATATCACATTTCCACACAAATGGTTTCTTTAATAGCAAACACATGTTAATAAGCAATATTTAACTAACACTGAGTGTGTAAAAACGAATACATATAACTTATCTTTTCTATTACATCACCTATCATGTTTCTAATTTGTTTTCTTAATCTTTTCTTTTCTTTTAGAGAAAGATGTGGTTTTGGAATACTTTGGATTAAACATGATAAACTCCTCGTACTTTGCTATATGATGAATTTGAATCACAGATTTTAGAAGAAAACAGGTTAATCTAAATAATTATTTCTAAAGGTCCATGCTTCAAAATGAAAGAAAGAGTAAATGAAACTAAAATTATGAATGGAAGTTGAGAGAAGAGGCAGCACCGATGGAAGTGCTGAAACCACCCACAGATGAGAGTGCAACACCCAGCAGCACTTGAGAATCCATGACCATAATAATAAGGAAGATTGATTGATGGTGAAATCGCAGAAAATATATTTGAAATGGAGGGAGAGAGACCAATATTTATACAATCATGGTAGTTGTTATTATATTATTTTTATTTGGATGAAAGGTGTTGGTGGAGGGAAAGCCCATAAAGTTTGAGTACTCCAATAGTGGAAGAAACTATAACTCAAAATAATTAAGAAAGAGATGAATTGCGTCATTGGTCCAAGAAAAGCACTTTTTCTCTCTCTTCAAAGTATCCAAGCCCTTTCTTCATCCTACATTACACCTCCCACATATCACCTAGCTTGGGTATTGTGTATGTTACTTATTCACAAAAGTTCCATAATAATAAACAAAACTCCTTTCTATTATTGGGATTTCGGTTTTTCTCTCCAATCGGTTCACTTTTTCTTTGACTTTATATGAGACTTAGATGACTGACAAACTTATTTAACTGGGCTTGATCAATTAGATCTTTTGCCTTTTCATTTTGGTCTCTTTTTCATTCTGCTCTCTCCTCATGGGTGAGTATGTACCTGCATGGCACTCCAATGACAAAGTTAAAATCAGTTTTGTATAATTATCAGATAAATTCACTTATCTTACCTCTTGGGTTAAACATTTATTTATAAGACTATCTTATTGAGCTTAGAAGCTGCTTGGGTCTTTTCTTTTTGCACTTAACATTTTTTAAACACACTTATATATTTGGGTCTGTTTTATAAGCTTTGCTAGAGTAACTAATTTAAATTTTATTTTTTTTTAATTTAACTTTTCGGCCTGATCTTTCGGTTGACCTTTCGACACAATCTTTTGCCTATATAATACAAAATAAATTGTAATTTTAATTTAATTTGCTTTCATAACTAAATATTAAAAATATTATAAATTAGAGTGATGAATCTAATAAGCTAGTTTAAAGTGAAAATTGGTTTATTTTTACCTTGTTAATCTCAACATCGAACCTTAAGAATATGATTCAATATGTTTTAATAGTGTAAGTATTCAAATTTTAAATAATGAACTTAATATAAAGATGTATATATAAGACGAAAATTAAGATGAGTAATAACGTATGTGAAAATATATAGGACTGATAAAATAAATAATCCAACATAACAAGTTAAGTAAAAACAGTGTCAACCAATATTAGAAATGAACCTAAAAAAGATAAATTAGTTCTATCCTATATCTCGAGCCATTGGAATTAATCAAACTTAAAATAAAATTATAAATATAAAACAATTAAGGCTCAATTCCCTATCTAGCACCATTTACATCTTTATTTCCCTATCCAGCACCCTTTTGTTTTTATTTCCCTATTTAGCACCCTTTTGTTTTTATTTCCCTATCTAGCACTTTTTTATTTTTTCTTTCCCTATCTAGCACTCTTTTATTTTTTATTTCCCTATCTAGCACCATTTTAAAAATAAATTATTATTTTTTTATAATTTTAATTTTGAATGCATTAAAAAATAAATATTTTTAATGTTTAAAATAATTAGAAATATAATTAATGAATAAATAAATGATTTTTTACAAAATAAAAATAAAAAAGTAATAAATTAAAAATGTTTAGTTTAATTTTTTTTTTAAATGAAGAAAATAAAAAATTAAACTCTACAACAACATAAAAGTTGAATCTATAAACATAAATTAGTATTTATTTTTATTATTATTGATTATGTAATCATGTTAATTTCAAGTAAAAAATACAGGACATATTTATAAAAAAAACCAAAGTCAATTAGTATTAATTAATAGTGGACACATAAATAATATTGAAGTGTTTACCTAAATGCAAAAATCTAAAAAAAACTAATACAAACGTTACACTTAATGCTTAAAAATGAGAAGAAAAAAATGCAAAAATAAATAAGTCTAGAAAATAAAAACAACAACAATAAAATGAAAACAAAAACCATAAATAAATAAATAAAGATTGACAGAAAAAATAATAATAACTAAAAACATAAAAGGTATAAAATAAAGGAAAAACAAAATAAGATAAAGATAAAAGATACTAAATAAGTATATGTTGATCATAAAAAGGAAAATAAATGAGAAATGATCATTCATTTAATATGTTCTTCAATGGTACATTAAATAGTTTGTGCGAAATGAAACATAATTAATGACGAAAAGTAGACGGTCTAGTAATGTTGGGACACGTTCTTTTTGTGTATCTTGATGTTTGACAATATTATTATTTTTTCTGCCATTCTTTATTTATTTCTATTTATGTTTTTATTCATTAATTATATTTCTAATTATTTTAAATACTAAAAATATATTTTTTTAATGCATTCAAAATTAAAATTATAAAAAAAAATTACTGGATTGTGCAATTCTCGTCATTAATTATGTTTCATTTTTTGCACAAACTATTTAATGTACCACTGAAGAAAATATCAAATGAATGATCATCTTTTATTTATTTTTCTTTTTATGATCAACATATACTTATTTAATATCGCCTTATATCTCTTATTTTTATCTTGTTTGAATTTTTTTATATCTTTTATCTTTATCTTATTTTGTTTTGCCTTTATTTTATATCTTTTATGTTTTTAGTTGTTATTTTTTTTTCTGTCATTCTTTATTTATATCTATTTTTTGTTTTTATTTTATTGTTGTTGTTTTTATTTTCTATACTTATTTAGTTTTGCATTTTTTTTGGTCTCATTTTTAAGCATTAAGTGTAGCATTTGCATTAGCTTTTTTTTAGAATTTTGCATTTAGGGTAGACACTTCAATATTATTTATGTGTTCACTATTAATTAATACTAATTGACTTTGGTTTTTTTATAATTATGTCCTGTATTTTTTTACTTGAAATTAACATGATTATATCATCAATAATAATAAAAATAAATGCTAATTTATGTTTATAGATTCAACTTTTATGTTGTTGTATAGTTTAATTTTTTATTTTCTTTATTTTAAAAAAAAATAATTTTAAACTAAACATTTTTAATTTATTACTTTTTTATTTTTATTTTGTAAAAACTCATTTATTTATTCATTAATTATATTTCTAATTATTTTAAACATTAAAAATATTTATTTTTTAATGCATTCAAAATTAAAATTATAAAAAAAAATATTATTTATTTATTTATTTTTAAAATGGTGCTAGATAGGGAAATAAAAAATAAAAGAGTGCTAGATAGAGAAATAAAAACAAAAGGGTGCTAGGGAAATAAAGATGTAAATGGTGCTAGATAGGAAATTGAGCCAACAATTAAATATATATTTTTTGAATTAAAATCACAAATGAAATTAATTTCAAGTTTTAGATACAATGATGTTTAATATATAATTTGTAATATATATATATATATATATATATATAATATATTTTGTTCTTATCGAAATTTTGCATTGATCTGAATTATTAAATCTGAGTTGTTAGTGGTATGGGTTTTGTTATTTGGAGGATTGTAAAAACTTCTTTTATCAGCATACATTGTAACAACCTAATTTTATTGGTTGTGAAAGTTTAAGTAAATTTTTGGCAGATAAATAAATCAAAGACAATATATAGTCATATAATTACATATAAAAAAAATATGAAAGGTCTAATATTTATGAAATATTTATCGCTTTGATGTTATCACAAAAGTCATTAAAATGTAGAATCAAAATGTTAACTCAACGTATCATGAGAAGAAGCCACCAAAAGTTTGATGAGAAGTACTAGTACCAAAATAATAAAGTAAGAATCTCACTAAAAAAAAAGTAAAAAAGAGGTGATAGAAAGAGGAAAACCAAGGGAGAGTTTGAAAAACACAATGAAAAGAAAGAGTAATACTTCTATTCGTAGACGTTCTAAAAGTGAGTTTACAATAATGAATTTAATTTTATTTTATTAATATGATAATTATTTACTGTAATTATTTTTTAGGTGACTCTCCTTTTCTTTCTACAGTTGAGTTTTCAAATATTTACTCTTATTAAATTATATTCTATTTAAAATTATTTTATTTATAAAGGATACAGGTTGGTGTGTTTCTCTCCAGATATTTCAATACTTAGAAAAATTGAAGGAGAAGCACAAATTAATTATTAAAATACCATAAACTAAATTTTAATGATAAAAATGTATGGTTGACATAAATTTAGGTTTTAGAGTAGTTATTTGGGATGAAGTACCCAATATTAACAAATATGTTTTGGAGGCATTAGATAGACAATTAAAGAAGATTCTAGATTATAATGTGCTTCATTTGAGGGAAAAAGTGATGATACTAAGAGAAATTTTTTATCATGTTGTTCAAAAAAGGTATAAAGACATAAATGATCTTTGTATGTATTGTTAAGTCTCTTTTATGGAGTAACACAAAAGTATTGTATTCAAAACAAAACATGTCGTCATTATAATATCACAGTTTTGCATAATATGTCATGGGTCTTGGATATGAGATTGAACCTACAAATCTTGATGTAAAAATATCCCATGACCAATATCATGGGAAAAAAATTGTTCAGTACTAAAATTTATATAACAAACATCACCCCAATTAGAATTTCATAAATGTGATGCATCTTATGTAGTTCACATAGTGAGTCATATTGACTCCAAAATATGAAGATGTTCAAAAATTTAATAACATGATTATCGATATTTTTTTTATATAAACAACATAATTTGTTGTAATTTGATGAGTTTGAAGGAGACATTGTGGGTTCTACATAAACATGTTGGATGTTGAAATCTTGACAGGTCATCATATTGAAAAAAAAAAAAATTCTTACTTGCAATAAACATAAAACAGTATTAGAAAGTATCGATCTCCCTTGTGTGCTTCTTTGGAAACAACCTCTCATGAAACTAAGTCTTGCAATTACAATAAATAAATTCCCAAAGTTAATGTTGTTAATAAATATTTTTTGTCAAAAATATTGTTTATAAAAAAAAATTGTTATCTCAAAATGAGGTATTTTGGTATCATACTTTTTATTTACTTGTGAGATATAAACATTATACATTATATTACAAAACAATTAGTAAATTTCACCATACTTATTTATTATATTAAAAGTAAAGTTTATTTATTATATTAAAAGGAAAGTAAAATGCAGTTTAATGAATATAATATATAGAAAGAAAACATCTAAACATTTGTTTTGTAATTGTCAATATATGCATATTTTTGTTTATTTGTTTAATTATTTTTTAGTCTTTATAAATAAATTATTTTTCTCAAATTTTAAAAAGTTTAATGTCCTTACAAAATTCTTATAAAAAGTTAAATTTGATCCAACTTTTTTAAAAGATCAATATGGTCCCAATTTTACTAAAACTACTCTATGTCCTTGTCCCAATTTTTAAAATATTTTAATATGATAGCAACACATATAATTTAATTTAATGTGCATTTACATGTTGAGGTAATATGTTTTAATAAGGGAAATCTAACCGATGAAATTATATTGAATTGTTTAAAAAAAATTGAAATCATATTAATTTTTTTTTTGTTATTTTATAATTTTTAATAATTAACCTTCTTTTTATATAAGAAACTGAATTTGTAAAACAGTTAAATGATAATAAATCACGCAGTGGTTAAACCAGTTGACAATATATATCCATATATGTACTTTCTAAATTTGTTAATTATTTAATTTTATATAATACATATATTATATTCCATATCAAACTATAATCATTATAATAACAAATTTTATGTAACAAAAATATCTATATTTATAAGATTCTTATTATTTATTTAATTTTTTTTATTATAAACTATGTACTACATAAAAGCTCAAATAATTGGTCTTTCACCTAAAGAGATATTTATTGTTACAAAATCATCAAAATGTAAATTAGTACTCTTTTTAAGATATATAAAAAAATATTTGTTATAAATTGTAATAATATTTTATAAAATTATTTCATATATTAATTAAAAAAATTGTAAGTATTATAAATTTATAATAAAAAAAATCAAAATTTTAAAAGTATCTATAAAATTACGAAAGTGATTTATTAAAATAATAAGGTTTAATTACCTTTTTCGTCCCTATATTTATAGCCAATAGTCAATTTGGTACAATGGTTTTTAAAAAATTCAATTTGGTTCCTAAGTTTTTTAAGATGTATTCAAAATGGTCATTTCGGTTAAATATTATGAACAATTAAGAACTTTGATTTGGACAACACACAAGAAAATTCAGAGCAAGCAGAGGTCAATCTTATATGTAATACATTAGAACATAGAGCACAAGCAGATTTTCTTCACTAATGAATCCATAAGAGCTACCACAGTTTGGTCTTATAATAATTGTTTTTCAAAATACATAGGTTTAGAAACTCTAAATCAGAAATTCGAAATTCCCAATTTGAATAACCTAAACCCTAATCCAGTATTCACCAAAGTAATGTAAGCACAATCCACGTAACTTACACGTGTTTGCCACATAAGTACCACTTAACGCCGGTAATATTTAACAGAAAAACCATTTTGAATACATTTTAAAAAACTTAGAAACCAAATTGAATTTTTTAAAAACCACTGTACCAAATCGACTATTGGTTATAAATATAGAGACGAAAAAGATAATTAAACCAAATAATAATTAAATTAAGTTGGGTGAGTGAGGGACTATTTCCGCTGGTATTATTCTATTTGGTGTTTATTTTCCTCTTTCTTTTCTTTTCTTTTCATGTTCAATAGCACGAGAAACTTCTCGGCTACATCGCATTGTTCAGGTTCAGTTTCAGGTTCAGCCATGGCGGCTTGGTCTAATTCAAAATCCTAAACCCAACAAACATTTTTCTACTCTCTTTCACTTTATCAATGCAAATGGCTTCGTCACTCGCCCTCCGATTCAGATCCCATTTCCTTCGCACTGCCTCACTCCTCCCCTCTTCCCTCCGCCGCCCTCCATTCCAACCCTCGCCGCCCCTCCTATCCGCCCACCGCCTCCTCTCCACGGCGCGCCGCGTGGCGCCACGCCCGCGGAAGTCCGTCGACATCGGCGCGCGCGCCCGGCAACTCCAAACGCGGCGCCTCTGGACCTACGCTCTGACTTTCAGCGGCCTCGCAGGGTTTGTGGTGATCGTGCTCAACAACTTCCAAGACCAATTGGTGTTCTACATCACTCCCACCGACGCGCTTGAAAAGTACGCGACCAATCCCACCAAGGCGCGGTTCCGGTTGGGAGGTTTGGTCCTCGAAGGCAGCGTGGTTTACCCAGCGTCGAAGCCGGAGGTGGAGTTCATCATCACCGATCTCATCACTGACATCGTGGTCCGGTACGAGGGGTCCTTGCCGGATTTGTTCAGGGAAGGGCATTCCGTGGTGGTGGAAGGGATCGTGAAACCGTTCACGGAGGAGATCAAGAAGGAGGTGTCGACGAATAAAGTGTCAGAGAAAGCGAGGAGATTAGAGTGTTATTTTTGTGCTGCGGAGGTTCTGGCTAAGCACGATGAGAAGTACATGCCGAAAGAAGTTGCCGCTGCTATTGAGAAGAATAAGAAGATTATTGAAGAAGCTGCCGCTGCCAGCGTAGCGGCGGAGGCACCCAAGACAACTTAGTTGGATATTCACGGTATTGATCAATTTTTTTTAAAATTACAGATAGTGTTGTCATTTTTTAGGGATGTGGATGGATTATTTAACTACAGGATGAGAATTTTTATAGAGTAATAATTAGGATGGAATACGGATAAAGCAGAGGAATTTTGATTGTTTATTACATGAGGCAATTGTTTCCTGTTGTTGTAATGCATTATTGTGCGATTTGTTTCTTAATAAATGTATAACCCAATGATAATGTAGCTCTTTTTAAACTTTGATCTGAAAATGGTCTAAGTTACTGATGGTTGTATAATTTGGGTAACATGTTTGGTCCGGAATGGGGTTTAAAGTTGTGCCCTTGGATTGATATGGTTTAACACTGGTAATGGATTTGTGCTTTCTAGCCCCTCCTGTTAGAGAGTTGTCTCAGAAGTGCATCTGATTCTGCTAAACTTAAGTTTGTGCAGTGTTTTAGATCATGATGTGAATGGTTGGCAATGGTGTTTAAAATGCAAAATTTCAGAGCATCTACTTACATAAGCCAAGATTGTGGGGATCTTGAACTTAATGTGGTGATTTTAACCTTTTGCAATTTAGAAATTTGAATTCCTTTTGGGGCTCAAGTGCTTAACCTTAGTAAATATGTGTTCTGACATAGTTTGTTTATGGACAGAGGCCTGACTTCAGTTTTGCAGGTCTTAGCATGTAAGAGCTTTTACTTTGTAGGATCCAGGTTGTTTCTGGAGTATATATAGTGTAGAGTAGTACAAGGCATCCTAGTTGGGTAAATAACCTTAAGCTGGAAAAGAGATAAGAGGGAGGGTGTGCAATGTTAAAAGATGTAACCGTGGTTAAGTATTCAATTTTCAAAACATCCATTGATATGTACTGCCTTGTTATTTTAATTTTTCCATCTTGTCCTCTGAATGTCTACAATGATAAAAAGAGAATCAGGGCCCCAAAAGAATAGGTCATGAATGAACGTTGGCAACTGGGAAACCTCATAGCAACGCATTTGGCTTTGAATATTTCTGCAATGGACCATATGCAGTGTATGTATCTAAGAAGCATTGATATTTCACTGATATTTTTCCTATAGCTTTGGATGCTTCTATCGTTTATCTTTCAATCATTTCTAAACTTCCATACAAATACAAAATGGGATGCCTCAACGATTAGATAAATAATGGCACTAACTGTATCTATACTGAGTAATGCTAACTTGCAAACACTGACATCTGTATTTTAATTTAGCATGAGTTTTTTTTGTTAGTAGTATATCAATTTTCATGTAATGTAGAGGTGACTTGTTATGGTGTCTAGTCGTGTCCAGTATCTTTGCTTCCTCGATGTGTTATAGTCTAATGGAGCCACCATCGTACTACAGTCCCTGTTACACCCTTATATTCTCCACTACTTAGGCCTACATCAGTGATCAGTTCATTTCACTCTGCTTCGCAAAATGTGACGAGCAGTCTTTCTTTTCTCCCCTTCCTCTGCTAACAAAAAGTCGGATGGAGGTAAAGTAAAAAGAAACAAAAACGAAGGTTATCTGTGTCCAGTCTTCATTTTTTTCTCCAATTTAGAGGATCATTAGCTTGTGATACCTGTAGAATTAAAGTTTCCAGCTCTCGTGGTAAGTGCCTGCCAGACACTCCAACAAAAGATGAAGATGGATCCTTTGGATGGCAATTTGCATTTCTTTGAATTTGACTTCAATTCCTTTATATATATATTAGGCATTGTGGATCAGTTGAGACGGTCTAGTTTATACCACATGCAGCTCGCTACTCTGCAAGCCTGCATAACTTTTTTAGCTTGTTTTTAGATGTAGCAGTCGCTGTAAAATGCAAGTTGGATGGAATATAAGATTTTTTTTGTTGAAAAAGGTATAATGGAGTTTAAGTTATAGTATGGACAATTTAGGGAACAATAAAAGTCACTTCCTTGCACAAATAATTAAACCCCCAAAAAATGTTCTTCTGAAATTGGCAAAAGCACCAAAATGGTGCAATTTTTTCCTAACATTACCAAAATGACCAGAAATTCTTTTTATTATGAAAATGTACAAGTTGTGTGGTAGAGACACAATTTAAAAAAATAAAAAAATAAATAAAAATAAATAAATATATATATATATATATATATATATATATATATATATATATATATATATATATATAAAGAAGTCGTGTATACATAATATGATTTTTGTGGAATTTATTTTAAGATATGTATGAAATTTACAATTGAGCACGATTTAAACTAAAAGTTTGTTTTTTGTTTTAGAAAAATAGAATAAAATATTAAAAAATTATATTTTATAAATTTTTGTGGGAAAAAGTTTCAAATTATCATAAGCTTGACAAATGATTTTTTTATGGTTTTGGTATTTTTGAGACAATTTTGTATAATTCAAGCTTGCGTTTTAAGTTAAGGGTTTAGGTTTACATTTTGTGTTTTATAGTTTAAGGTTTAGGTAGAGCTTTTACTTAAGTTTAGAGATAGTGTTTAGTTTTGACGTTTTCAGTCAGAGATTATATTTTACTGTATATGGTTTAAGATTTTACCACCATTCTAGGGTTTTAACTAAATATTTTCTTAATTTTATAAAATTTATCAAATTTTAACAATTCAATTAATTATTTTATATAGAAAAAGAAAACAGAACAATTCAATATAGTTAAAGTCCTGTATGAGTATGACACTTTCAGTCGTACATTCATATTAAGACTTCAACTGTACTAAATTTAGGATGTTAATCGTTAAACAACCGAGTCACAAGACAACCATATAAATGTGTCGTGTGATGAAAAATGACTCAGATAGGAATCAAATTGGCCGAACCATTTCAACTCTACGTTTACAACATACAAGCATGCATATCTTCAATGATAAGAAACTACTCAAAACTAATAACATTCTATAACCATGCCAAGAAAGTTATGGTAGCCAAAATCACCACAACCGTTTGCATCAACTTGGTTGTTCTACCAATATAAGCACTGTTTGCATGATTATTATTTTCAGAGTGCTGGTTGTCGGAGGGTGTTTCTCTCGCAGGTGGAGGTGGAGAAATGGGAGGAACATCACAAGTGCCAAACGTAGCGTTTGCCTGCATGTCATTGATACACAGTTAAATACTAGGTTAGTTGAGATCTCTACCTTTAGGGTTTAGGGTTAAGGTTTCCAATAAACATTACTAGACTTTAATACTTTAATCTCTCTACAAACGCAGTACTAAGTAGTATAACTACACGAGTTGAAAGAAAGTCGAAACCAAACCTTGCAATAGGCAATGTTGTCACACCCACAAGTGAGATGGCCGTTTGCTTCATCAACTGCTTCTGGTGCTCCTCCACCATCACTCCTCTTTAAAACATTATTATTATAATCAATAGATTACGAAGGGTTTTTTAGGCTAAGTGGAGAGTAATTAATGATTAGACTTATGAGTTATTTGATAAAATGTTAGACAAGGAAGTACCTGGTAGTAATCAACAGCAATGAAATTTGGCCAACGATTGCCGGATGCATCATGACAAGTCTTCATCATGCCAAGTAGTGGAGCCGAATTGTCAGCACAGGCTTGAGATCGATTAGGAGCAGAATGAAAATAGTTTACCAACACTAACGATCTAGATTTTGTGTTCATTGCAGGTGATTCTGCACGGCTTGGACAAGAACCTGCTTTCATCCCATCATCTCCATCTGTAATTCCCACGCATAACCATGATTAATTAATACTTCTGAGTTAAAGTAGAGAAGTAAAACATGTTTCCAACGAAAATGCAGAGGCATGTAGGGAACTAACATTGATTTTCTACAACGTATTTCCACTGATAAGCAATGCCCTCCGAAGCTTCCTTGGCTGATTTGGAGGTGAAGACCACTAGGCGCTGATTCTTCTGAACCATGTCATCCACAGTTGGCCAATCTTCACCACTCTTGGGCATGCGAGACACTGGGAACATGTACTTGTTCAGCCCCGAAGATTTGAACACATTGGTTAGGCCCTGTGAGGATTTGACGTAGTCCTCAATGAAGATGGTGATGATTTCAGATGGATTTGAATCTAGAAATGACCGCATGTCTTTAAGCACGTTTACGGCAGGTTGCTGCACATTCATATAAACATTTCAATGTTTTCGGCCAAACTTCTATGTCCCACATCATAAATATTATAAATTAAACAAAGCAGGGTCACTTTCCACGCACTTACAAATGCGGTGAGGTTGTAACATGTGCCTTGGGCGGAGTGACATAACCAAACGTCGTTTAGGAAATCATACATATCTAACATAAATCCTCTAACGCCGTTCTGTCGTGGATCCGATAAAAAAAATCAAGAAGCAAAGATATTGTTAATCAAATTATAAAGTATTAATAATCATATGGTAAAACATCAACATTAAACTATTCTAATAATTTATACACATGTATATGTTCTACCACATTTTTATAATGTTAAAGGAACAAAATTAGAGTTGGATTTTACGAATTTCAGATTCACATGTTGTTTTCTTTAATTCATCAAGATCTTTATAATTTAAATGGTCGAATAATTCAAAATGGATTATATTACGTTGTTAATGTGATTAATTCATTCATCACATCAGCAACTAAACTTAAAAGGTACTACTTGTTTGATAAAAAATTGCCTACCCCTCCAAGACTTTTTTTTCTCTCTTTTTCTTTTAAGAAAAAGTCAAAAAGACAAGACAGCTATTGTATGATTGAGTTATTATGCATGTGGCAAGTTACAAAATTATTTCTACACGATTTAATAAAACAATGATCAAGATGTTCGATGTTTAAATTATAATTTATACAACACAACTTCATAATTTGTAGAATACAAGCTGATAACTTCATCCAAGAACTACTAGCGCGTTTAGATTCTCTGCTATACCAATTAAAAAAAAATGCTTATTCACATGTGAAACAAACGCAAACAAAGACAAAAGCAAAAAAGTGATGGAACCCGCCCAATGCATGTCGATATATCTACTAATTGAATAGTTCTTGCAAAAGGCATCAATTCCTTTCAAACCAAATTTTGTTCGTTTAGAAAAAAAAATGTTAATATAACTTTTAGAAATAAGCCTCTTAAAATAATTTAAAACATTTTTTATGAATTGCTTTTTCCAAGAAAAGTGTTAACAATATAATTTGTGTCAACTTTTTGGTGTGTTTTTAATAGAGAAATTAAATATATTTCTTCATTACGATCCTCCAAAATATCTTTAAATAAAATCTTTAAAATATTTAAAATTAATTATACATTTTACTTCTCCATAATAGTATTGTTATTATTATTTTCTGAGCTTTACCACTTAGATTTTTTTTTATGTATCTTCATTTTTAATTTTTTAAACTTTTATAAACCCGTTAAATTTCCAGCATATTAATGATGTATCCCAAAAGAATTAAAAAAAAAAACTAAAACAACGTAATTTTGGCATCAATTTTTACAAAACAAATTTGTTAATGTATGGGTAAAATATGAATAAGAAAACATAAATAATAAAATCCCAAAAGTGATGATAGTCTATTGATAAAATGTAAAATTGAGATAATTATTCATAATTTTTCAATAAATATTTATAGTAACTGAGAAATGGCAATGCAGATTGGTTAAATTAATAAAAATTAAAATTTTAAATAAATTTTTGAATATTTTTTTTATTTAAATATATTAGATAAATGATTTTACGGTATTATTCTCACCATAATAAAAAATAAGATGTGAGTGAAAATTTTAGAATATAAAATAACTGTAGAAAAAAAAAAGGAAAAAAAAATATGAAGGTGCAAAAACAAATTAAGATTTTTTAATTATACAAGTTATACAACTCAGCTCATTTCATCCTATTCTTAACCCAAGTGGATAATAGATTATGCGGGATAAACATAACCAGAACCAGATCAATGGGTTCGAATACACAACCCACCCGCATTTTTTTCTCGGGTCGCGGGCCTAAACTTATGTATAAGCAATTACCCTTTGAGAATTGCGAAACACAAAAAAGATACTCATTGAAAATTGCGAGCATAATCCTTTTCTTGGTTGTCCTACGCCATATTCCAAATTTACTAATTAAACAATAAATTAATACCTGTTAAGTAGAATCTAAGTTTCACTCAATCGCTATTCTCTGCTTTGTTTAATCCATGGCTGACATTACTATTCCCTATTCCATTTCCAGATTATTATGACTAAAATAAATGGAAAGAGAATCTTACTTTGAGTTGTTCAACAACAGTGTCATCTTGGTTCATCGGAGCTAAAATGATGGACCCGGTGGCCGATCTAGCTCCGGCCAGGGCATAAGAATTATGAGTTGTGAGCCATGAATACCGGTTAAACGGTAATCCATTCACCTGAACAGAATCCAAAATCCAAAATCCAAAACCATAAAAACATGATTCGAACTCTGAAAGAGAATAACTGGGAGAAGGATCTAACCTTAGAACTGGGGCTCAAAGGTTGTATCCGCGAACATCTCGGTCGGGTATTTCCGTTCGCGGGACATGTCTGACAGCTGAGTCCCGTCTCGCATTTGTTGTCCGACCCGCAAGTTTCTCCGATCTGCTACCTCGGACTCAGTCACAACAACATAAAAAATAAATCTAGTATAATTGTTTTAGGAATTCAGCATTTATTAGAAAACGACCTTGGAGCCGGACGAACAGGTGAACAGACAGAAAGCGATTAGCACAAGCTGCGGTCGTAAATCACGGATGCGAATGCTGTTGTGTAGCCTCTGCAGAAAATGAACCGTCATATGGTTTTTCGATACACCCAGGGAAGGATTAATGTGGGAAATTGAAAGGATTCAGAAAAAAAAAATGTAGCAATAATGTGAATATTTAATGTGATTATAAATGTAACACAGCGAACTAGGCATAGAACTTTTTGTTACCTTCATTCTGGTCTTGGCGTTTGAAAAAGTTTTTCAGCAGAGAAACTTCTTTTTGCAGAGAAGAGGAAAGTTCTTACATCAATTAAAGGACAGAGAATTGGGTAGAGAAGGTGAGGGCGGAAAACTAAAGAACTGATTAGGTATACTACACTCTATTTCACTATTCTATTATCATTTTTTTTTTATTTTACTGCTTTTTCTTCTGTTTTAAACACTGATAAAAGAATTTTCTTTTCTAAAATTAGGTAAAAAAAACAAGTAAAAAATAAAATAAAATATATTAACAAAATCTGTTAATTTTTAGTTTTTTTTTTCTTTCAATTTTATTCATCAAACAATTATAATTTATTTTGACGTTGCCTTCTCTGACCCAATCTGTAGTAGTTAATAATAATCAATGAGTGAGAGATAAATAATTGAATGAGTAAAACTTTATAAGATAGCTGGTTCAAACATTTTTAATTTATAATATTAAAGTTCAAATATAAAATATTTACAATAAAACTGCTTCAACCTCTCTCCCTTCTATTATACAATTGCTGACTTGTTACATACTCAATAAAAAAAGAAAGATTATTAACAATATTGGTGACATCTTCTATTTTGACGTGATTAAAAAATTATTTTTATTTCAGTCGCATGGTATTTGAATTAGAGAATATAATATAATTAAAATACATTGACAAAAATTTATTGTTTTATCTTCAAGTTATAAATTATTGTGCATTTATGTATGGTACGTTTATTTAATTTTATAATAATTGTTGAACAAATCATACTTAAAAATAAAATTTACTTGACCAATTATGTAAAATTTATACCGCAACCGTAAAAAAAATCAATAACTTCAATTTTAATGATACATTTGCCTGAGATATTAAATATTTTATATTAGTAGGAAGAAGTTAAATCTAATGTAAAAAGATTAAAGTTGTTGTGGGATAGACTTTAAATTTTAAATGATAGTATCCAAGTGTATCTAAATATACATTAATCTTACAAAATTAATTTGTTAAGTGAAGTTTGCAGTCACGTAATTTTATATTATTTCTAGTTAATACGATATTTCCAATATTTTATAAAAATGTATTATAATTAAAATTTATAATAAATAATATATTTATATAATATACACAAGATAACTCTATATAACAAATTGTTTTATATTCATAATATTTTTAAATTAAAATATAAGGTAATTTTTAATTATGTATCATTACTTCAAATAAATGTTGAATTATTTTTTTTCACTTTTTAAATGATTATAGTCTCTCAATTTTATAAAGTTAATAAAACGACATCCCTTGTAAACTCTCTTTTACTTAAAAACGTTAAATTATATCCTTCACTTACAATATTCAACAGTTAATCAATTTAATTATTTTAAACTTTGATCTGAAAATATCAAATTTAATTTAAAATAAAAATATATTAGATTTTAATTTTTATACTATAATGTTACATCGTGTTAAGTTCTTTAAATATTACCAAAATCCTACTAAATTTTCCTTTTTAAAAATAATTTCACGTGTTAAACTGGCCACAAATTCCATAATCTATAAACAAGATCTAACTTAAAATAAAAGGAATTAATATATAGATTAATTTTACTTTATTTAAAATAAACAAATTTATTTGGTTAGGTGAAAATTAACAGGATAGAATTAAAAAAATGAAAAGTGAACGAAGCTTATACAATTATTGTTTTACTAGTTGTACGCACGAGTGAGTCGTGCACATTAAATAACTTAAACAAATAGTAAACATGATTACACGTAAAACAAATAGATATAACTTTCGTTGAATAAGTTAAATACATTTTGTATAGCACTCTCTTGATATTAGGAAACCACTAGGTACAACCCAGAGACCATTAAGCATGTCTCTCGCAATCGGTTACTTGGCCCGCACAGCCAAGGTCCAAGTCAACCTACTAAAGGAATTTCTGAAAGGGGGAAAATGTACGTTTTTCATAATATCAGAGAATTCTCATTGAGCACCATCGCTAACTTAAGCGTCGAAGTGTAATCGCAAGTACTCCACGAACCGGCCGAAACACACAAAGAAGAAGAAAAACTTGAAGAATAGGACAGCTAAGAACAGAGTAATCATTATGTATAGACGTTGCGCAGTCCATAATATTCATACATACATTACTAATTATTTTATAAAACAATATAAATACACTTTATTTTGAGATAGTAAATACCATTAATTAACAGTCAATGATTTGAAAATATCAACGTCAAACATCAAATGCACTCGTTAAGAAAAACCTGATGGATAAGGATTGTGGTTGATGAATAAAATGCATTAAAATTGCGTGGAACATTCCATGAACAAAAAAACAATTGCGTGGAACATAGAAGTTGTTTACATACACAGTTCAAGAACTAAATCACGACACGCATGTATTTTTTTTTATTTTACTATATATATAATATTAGATATTAGATTAGGTGTATAACAATCTGAATTACTACGTAAATAAACAAAAAAATTCAAAAGTGAAACAGCATTCCCTGGAACATTCAGCAAAAGTGAAAGGACACAACGTGTCAATATCAAAACGTTTGTTTATCGACAGATAGAGATATATTACTACTAAATTGGAAGGGATGTCTCTGTATTTGCCACTTCATTTTCTTAATTTAAACGAAAGGTTATGAACTTGTATAATTTCAAACTTTTCTCTCACTTTAATCAACATTCAAAGCTCTGAATTAGCCATGGAATTTCATCATCAAGGTTGGCAATGGAGAATATTTTAACACTCCTAACTGAAGCAAGAATAGTTCAAAGCGTGTTTATCTCATAATGCCACGTTAATGAAGATAACTTTAAGAAAAATGAGAGAATAGTTCAAAACATGCTATGAACTTACAAAAATTCAACATCTTAATAACTTTACAAGAGTAGGTGGTTTCCCCCAATAACCTCTTGTGGCAAACAGCTTGTAATTATTAGAGAATATTTTTATCTTTTATGCAATGTATATTTGTCAATTAGCAAATGTCCTGCGAATTTGTCTTCTCGGCTTAACTACCGTGTATGAAGGCAACTTTTGATAATTAGACCAATGAATTTTCAAATTCTTCAGAAAAAAGGGTTCACAATTTCCACAAAGATAAACTCTCACGTTTCAGAAGGAAAATTCTGAAACGTTTTCACATTTTCTTCTTCAAATAAACAGTGGTATGTTTCATTATAACTATTTTTTTTAATATAATTTTTTTTATTAATATTTTATTTTGATTATTTGATATATTGTAAGTTAAACAGTTAACAAAACAATTTTATAGTTTTTAGTTTAAGAAATTTATTTTATTTATTATCATTTAACGGTTGCTAGATGTAGACCACTTTATTTAGAGAGTGAAGGAATTGGTAATTTCAATAGTTAACAAGTAGTTTTTTTGTTTTTAAATTTTATTTATTTATTGTCACTTAACGGTTGCTAGATGTGGATGAGAGAGTGGAGAAATTGGTATAATATTCTTTTAGACTCATTTTTTTTTTTCAATTTTTATTATACAATTCTTACTACTTTTTAATTTTCAAATTAGTCACGAAACAGATTGATTTTGATTTTTGACTCGTTTGTTTTATAAAGTATGTTTTTGTTTTAAACTTATTTTCTTCTCTATTTTTAAAATTAAATATATTTGTAAATTTATCATATATAACTACTATGTTGGTTATGTTTCCTTCACAATCAGGTGCACTTAGATAATTTATGTATTTTTTTTTATGTATATTCATATTTATTAAAATGTACTAAAAAAATTATATTTTTAATATAAGTATGCAAATAATAACATTATTTATTCAAATTTTAATATTAAACATATATATATATATATATGATAAAAATAACAATTGCGGATACACAGGCGCGAAAGCACATGTGTTCTCGCTATTATATAAATAAAAAAGATTTGGACATTACGTGGTTCTTAAGTTACTTGTTATATGCTTGACATGTTCAAGGTTTTTTGTATTATGTACCTCTCCATCTTTTAAACCTGCCCCTCATGGGATGGTAAAATAGCAAAAATATTTTGCTTCAATTTATAAAATAATATTACTTTTCTTTTTTCCTCCACTTCATCTGCTTCTTCTCCTCCACACCCCATTTATTGTTCTCCTCCACACCCCATTTATTGTGTGTTGCTTTGTGTTTGTGTGAAAGATCTTATAATAATATTATTAACCTATTATGAATCGTTTATGACTTTGTTGTCCCTCTATTATCCTATCGTATCACTTAAAGAGGTTCATTTTTTTTTTATATTTTGCTTTGTTATCAATGTTGGTAGTGTACTTTGGAATGGTTGATTTGAGACGTTTTCAGATTGTATAATTCAAAATGTATTTGAAGGTTTTTAGACATTCTAGATTGTGTATTGAAAAATGTATATATATATATATATATTTTTTTTTAAAAAGTACTCCTAATGGAATCATTTGACATTTGGTAGAAATATAACTAGGACTAGAGGTGAAACATCTCAAATCGAAGCTAGACAAAGATTAATGATCCATAAAAAAGATCAGGAACAAACTGCCACTAAAATTGATGCAAATATGTTGTCATCATCTACACGAGTACGTCATGAGCAATAAGGATTTTTTAGAGAACCTTCTAATATGTCCTTACTTGTGAGTTAAGCTGACCATATGGCTTTAGGACTGTGGGAGGTTCAGGATCGAGGGAAATTGAAATTGGTCTCCCACAAATGTAAGTTAAGTAAATTTTGGATTCCTCACCTCCAATTGAGATTGTGGTGCTTAATATTGAGTTGTTGTCATTGTGTAAGGGTTTAGGGTTTAGGGTTTAGGGTTTAGGGTTTAGGGTTTAGCTATAAGACTATTAATAAGGGTTGCATTTCAACCTTTATGGAAAAGTTGCATCATGACACCAACACTTTTCACCTCTCTGTTGGTGAGATGATCATCATGTCGGATGGCATGTATATGTTGTTGCTTATCCCTATAGTGGAACAATTTTATTCAAATATGATGTTGGATTTGACATCAACATTAACATGTTGGTTTAGCTACTTGGGGTGAGTTTGATAATGTCACGACAGAGTTGAGGTAGTGTCTCAGCACACGTCAAACTGAGTTAGTTACGTAAGGTGTACCAGGAGTGCATCATCCATCATAAACTAGAGTCTACATCTCAGGCTTATTTTCCATGGGAATGAGGGATATGAATTCCACATATCAGGAGGTTCTCCCTCAAGTGTCACATTATGTGACCATACACCATATATATGCACAGTTGGAAATATGTGTGTCAATCAAATGGTTTTACCCATGTTAGGGTGATTTGGACTCCTTATGATGACCATTATCCTAATAGGTTATTTGAGATAATATTCATGTTCTCAAGATACATTTAGCTCAAGATGTGCTCACGTTACCATTTTCCAAAGTGTGTTATATGATAGTTCGTGTACAAGCAGACGATTTGTCTACCTACCCCACAATTTGAAGGTGTAGTGACTATTATTCATGACTAATGGTTCTACTTTGTCGACCACCTTATTATCGATGTGACATTGACTTCACATCCCTCAACATGTGTAGTTAGATACATGCACTATTTTAGATCAGTGTCACACCTGCACATGCTTTATAGGATAGACAAAAATCAACTGTTTGTATTGCCACATTATCAGTTGCATAGTTCAGATGATGACGAAACAGGACCGATGTCACGACATGACCATGCTTGTTCATTGAGTAATTGATCTTGTTTTGTATTTTATTTTATTTTACCATGATTATTTATTTTCATATTTTAGATGTCTAATGTCATCTCAATAAATGCAGGGTATATTAAGGAGGATCACTGCATCATGCAACGCATGATTGATTGTGGACATGTGTAAAAAGGTACTTCATCATAGAACAAAATCCAAAATGCATTTAGTTAGCTTGCAGGTCATATAAGAAGGAGTGGTTTACACCGCATTCATGTGTTGTATGCTGAAGGTGACATAAACCTAATTCTTAAATAATTATTTTTGGATAATTAGGTTTTACATTTTAAATTAAAAAAAATATATTATACGATAACTTTGATGTGAATATTGTTACTATTAAATAATACTAATTTTTGTATGAAAAAATAAAAAATTTGTATTAAGCGCCTTAAAACAATAAAATAAAAATTGAAAATTTCAAGAAATGTATTTTTTTATGATGCGAAATAAAAATTATATTTAGAATATATAATCCAATTTGTTGTACATTCTAAAATACAAATTTCAAAAAAGGGTACAATTGAAATTTTATTTACATTGAAGTAGGTTTAAAAGATGAGATGCAAATGCAACCACTCATGGTAAAATTATAGATGGGCCAAAATTATGTTGTACGAGACTAATTTGAGGCCTAAACTTCCTACACCTGATTATTTTTTAGCTGGATCCAACCAACTTTTGAATTTTTAAAATTGTCTTTCATTCAGTAATTGAAAAATTGAAACTAAAAATATATTTTGAAAAAATTAATCGAAATAGATTTTTGTGTTCTAGAAATAAAGTTATAGAATATATTTGGAAAACCAAAATCCCATTTCAAAAAAGCTAAATACAAAATATTCATTTTTAAACAAGAATTATGAAAAAAAATTCGAAAAATCACAGAAAAAGATTCTGAAATTCAGAAAAGTATTTCAAAAAATTAAAATCTAGAAATACTTTTGAAAAAAACAAATCGAAAATGTATTTTGATCCTAGCTTTATCATTTCACATTAGACATCGGTAGAAATTAAAAAATATCAGGTGCCCATAAACAATTTTCCTAATTTGATTAAGTTTTTTCCTCCATCATAACACCTTATAACTAATATGAAACTATGTTGTAAAATATATAATATTAGATATTTTTAGATTATATAATTTAATTTTTTTTTTAATATATTTTAAATTATATAATCAAAATTACTTTATTTTATATTAGGTAATTTTATTTTGAATCACATAATTTATAGTATTGTTCTATATTATTTAATTTAGATTGTATAATTTTATTTTAAATATTATTTTAAATTATGTATTTTAAAATATTGTTCCAAATCATATAACTTAGAACTATATTTTAAATTAAGAAATTATATTATATTATGAAGTATATAATTTAAACATTCTGAATTACCTAACATCATTTTTTTTTTTGATATATTATGATAAGTACACATTAATTAATTTTTATATTTTGATATTGGACAAGAAAAATGAATAAAGAAGAAATAATCTATTTGATTTCACCGTACATAAATTAATATAATTAATAGAATCTATATCATCATATACAAATAAATAAAGGGGATTCCTTCCTTAACTGCTCTCAAATTTTTTCTTATTTTATCCTTAAATTAATATTTGGTTTTATTTCATTATTTTGGTTATTGCGTCATTTTCTACTTTTAAAAAATATTTGAAATAGATTATCAATTTTGAATGGAAAGATATGATTTATTTTAAAATTATGAGAGAGAAACAAATATTAGGAAACGTGAGTAGTAGCCAAAGTAGTGATAATAATTTTAAAATGTAACATCTTCTTTTTAACTTATTTCATAAATATTTTAACTCCTCACTTTTGAGTTAACCTCCACAATTCCCTTTTAACTGTGAACTCCTTATTTTAAATCCTTTAATAGTGCTCCCCTTTAACTCCTTATTTTAAGTCACTAACACCCAACCTTCTCAAAATAAATTATTACTTGTACTTTTGGATAATAAGAAGACGAAAGAAAGAGAAGTGTTCTTCTATATGTTCCTTCTTTTTGTTAGTATGTTTCCTCCTAACGGAGAGTGACGAAGACGAAGAATGGTTCTGATGACCTTATTGGAAAGAAGGCTTAACATATGCAATTCAGATGTACCATCACTGAGTCAAACACCTAATTGAAAGGGAGACGGGCGCAACTCCGTGACTCGATCATTGGTGCACGCTACTCCTCTCCAATCGGTGCACGCTAGTGTCGCTTACTAATGTCATAACAACTTCCCTTTCTATTTATTTACATCTTTGTCTCCTCTTCCCTTTTTATCTTTTTTTTCCGGTTCGTTCTTATATAACAATGTTCTTCTATAATAATTTATTATTTACGTCTCTCTCTTCTTTTCCTTTTCTATCTTTTTTTTTCTTTTTGTTGGTTCTTCTATAATAATTTATTATTTAGTCTCTCTCTCCTCTTCCCTTTTTATCTTTTTTTGTTCATTCTTTTTAAAAAATACCATTATCTTTGAGTTGATTTGAGTTCTAATGAATCATTCATTTTTTAAATTGTTTTTGTTCAATATTTCTATAATATAAAAATGTGTATATTTAATTGTTGTGTAATAACGGTCAATAGATTTTATTTTTTTTTAAAACAAAAAGAATTTAACAAAATAAAATAAAATATTTAGATACAAGTTTATTATTTGTTTTTTAATTTTTTTTTATTCGGTGTTAGTTTGGGATTTTATAGAAAAAGGATGTTGATTATTAAGGTAGTGTTAAAAAGGGTGTTGATTATTAATATTTTAAAATAAATAATTAATATTATTTTGAAAAATTAATATATTTTGATGTCATAAATAAAAAAAATATTTTATTTGTTCTCACTTAATAGAGAGATTGGTACGTTAATTATTTTTTTTATCACCTAACTGGTAGGAGAGTGGAGTGTTGAGATTCTGAAATTGTGTATGGCTAATTTTCTTCATATTTAATCTCTTTTATTTATCTTATTTTAAATATATTTAATTAAAAATAAATATAAATATAAGTAATAAAAAATCAATACAAATAATAATATATTATTTAATTTGATTAAATTTTATATTTAATTATATAAAAATAAAAACATAAAAAATGTGGATACACTCGAGAGCGCTGTGTCCGCTAGTGATATATAATTTGAATTATGTTAATTTAATATAATAAATTGTAGAAATTATTAGAACAGATAAATGAAAAATAAAATGAGAATAGAGAGAGATATAAGAAAGATGAGGAGAGAGATAAAAAATTTAGGAGAAATTGATAATAAATAATATAATACATTTCTTTAAAGTAACTTTTTTTTTCATTAACAGAGATATTAATTGGAATCAAAACATAAAATTTCTATGAACTCTAATGATTAAAATATTAAGACTTTTAAATGGTTAAATTATGGAAACTGCAATGTTTATTATTATCTTAATTAACATAATTATGTATTTTTGAATTAAAAATTGTATATTTAAAAGAAAATATAAAAAAAACTTTTGATGTGGGCAGAATTTTCTTCCTCCTTCGGCTCTTTCCCCTTTCTTCCCTGACACGAATAAAAGAAAGGTTTCGTTTCGTTTCTCGTTCCGCTTTCTTCTTTTTCCATCCTCATTTCATTATGATCATTCCGTTTATTGTGCACCAAGTTTTTCTCTCTTTCAATTCAATTCAATTGACTTGTTCTAACGCGCTTCTTGATTTTGCAGCTTTCTGTGGTTGTACAACAGAGAAGCCGTTCGCTTAAGGTTTTGACGACGCCGCTTTGCGATTACGACTCTAGTTTGAGAGACTTTATTAGTTTTATGTGAAATGAATTTATAGTCTTTTTTAATAATTTCGTCCTGTGTCCTGTATTTTTGTTTACAAGTTATAATCTCACTGTTTAATTTCAAAAGTTTGATTATAAATTATTGCTGTGATAGTGTTGATCTCATTATTTTCTTTTCGAAGAATAATGCTACTTATATATATGCCTTATCTAATCTATGTTTTTCAAGAAAATCGATGTAGTAATTGTAAATATCAAATTTAAAGAGTTTGATGCTGCAGTTAAAGACCTTTCCGGCTGTGTTGCAAATGGACAGGGATAATAAGTCTGCCTACAAATATTTGGTGGGTCTCGAATCTTAACATTTTAATCCTTATTGATTTTTATGAACCCGTTGTGTTGGTTTTCTCATTTTTCATATGAAAATATATCTTTACTCTTTAGCTGATCAAAATTGTCTTTTAAAGGGTTTACATTAGCTTCAACTTGTGAGTATAAGAAAGCTGAGGAAGCACCTGTGGAATCACTTCAAATTGATAGAAATTTCCTTGAAGCATGGGCACACGACTCGGGTATCTATCAACTTTATTATACTTACTGATAGATTTGAAACATGTGGTTGTTAACTTAGCTGGAAGCTTTATTATGAAAATCCTTATCAGCTGTGTGCATATTACTTTATGGTTTGAATACTGTTTTCATAACTACTTTCATCCGTACCATTTCTGTCTGTCTGTATACTAAGTCGTTCAACTTTCATTTAAGTTTCGATTTCATATCAGTTAAGTAACTTGGTTTTAGTAACTCTGATCTAACTCTGCGAAGTAGCTTACATCTTTGATGCCTTTTTATTTCAAACTATAGGTTTATAGCTGTTCTTTTTATGACTTTGGTTGCTAGCCCTGTTCTGAATGTGTGATGTTGGTAGTTAATTAGGATTTATCAGTCTTTGGTTTATAGTTAATTGTCTATTAAGTATGGAACACAGATTTTGGCCTTTTGTTTTCTGTTATAAGCCAAGCTTCTATTTTAAATAATTTTGACTGCTAGATTTATTCTGAACATGAGGCTTTTGGAAGTTCTGTAAAGATCTACGGTATGCCAACAAAAGCTCAAGAATGTCTAAATCAGATGCTTCAAATTGATGGAAGGTAATTTTGTTAATGAAATATTCAAATGGTATCACTTGTCATTACAATTATTTTAGCTGGTAACTGGTTTATAAAGCTTGAAGTACTTTATGCCTGTTTGCTCTTTATCTGTGGTAGATTACTTGTGTTTTGATGTTAGGTTTGCCAGAGCGTATCATTTGCGTGGCCTTTCATTCTATGCAATGGGACAACATAGGTATCTAGACAACCATAAGTGTGCATGTGTTACATTAAAAAGTTTTCAATTTATTTAACTTTTTTACCATCAGTCTATATAATGTTCCCTTCCAATTCGAGCTGGAGGCTACATATTTATAAGTGATGGTCCAAGTTAAGCCCAACAAACTATAGCTATGAATGATAAGTTACCTTCAATAAACAAATTAAGAGTAATAAGTGGATTTTAAGTCTAACTCAATATTACAAATTTGGCTCATAAAGTGCACTTATGTCTTATGAAATATTCTTATATCCAGTTGTTATGGGATCTCTGACATCCTTTTATCTATAAATTTGTTATTTGTAATAATTTATAATTTATTTACTCTTAGTTTTGTAACTTAGAATTTTGTTGTTGTTTTGATCATATTTTTATTCCTTTTAGGATTTTTCTAACTTTTTGTGATATTTTTTTTTGTATCATGGGCTCAAACAAATGAATTAAATTAAGGAAATTGACAATAACTAGGAAATTTTTGAAGGTGCAATATTTTTTAATAAGTTTGTTACTTGAAATAATTTATAACTTATTTACTCATAATTCTGTAACTAGCAATTTGTATTGTTTTTTCTAATAATTTTGTTACTTTGAAGAATATCCAATTTATTTAGCTTCTTGAGTATTGTTTTTGTATCATGAAGCAAATGAACTAAATCAAGAGAAATTGAAACAGTTAGAAAATATTTGAAGGTACATATCTTTTCTATTTCTGTTTATCTATAAATTTGTTAGTTAACATAATTTATCTTTTATTTACTCGTAATTTTGTAAATTGCAGAATTTGAATTCTTTTTTTATAATTGTACTCTGAAAATTTAAAATGTGTTAAACCTTTTTAGATTTGTTTATTGAAGATTAGAGAGATGAGAACCTCTAAACAAATAAAAAAAAGGATGGTAAGTTCTTTCGGAACATGATTGGAAGGTAGGAGATATCCTTATTTCTTATTTCATCCGTTATTTCGATTGCAAGATTAATGTTCATTGGCCAGATTTGTGTTCTGAAAGCACACATGTTCAGCTGGAGTGATTTCCTTTAAAAACTTATAACAATTTGCAACCAGAAGCTTGAGTTTGAGTATAGAATTTCTAATTTTATAATCTTAACTTAGTTTAGGCTCTGAATATTAGTATGCAAGTTCTGGTTAACCAGACGTGGGAACAAATGCAGCAATAGTAGCTATAACAGTCCCATTATCGGTAAGCTTCCCCATTCCTTTTCTGTTTGCAGCACTAAATTTCTGAAATGTTTTTTTTGGTCTTTTGGATTAGAGATCGCAGGACAATACTTGTGTTGTTTAGATCTACTAATTATCACTATGACATGTTTTACCATCATAATTATCCGCTGATAAATGCTAGTTAATGTAACATCTGAAAATATGGGTCAGATGTAATTTTTTTGGGACTAGCCCAACAAGTTGTTGTTTAAATAGTCAGTGAGCATTATGCAGTTAAACTAAGTTAGCAAATTGTCCATTTGTTTAAAATTTCATGTCTCTTTACAGAGACAAGAAATCGTTTCTGGCCATTGAAGTCATTCTCAATGCTCTGATGTGTATTTCCTATCTTAGTTAACATAACTTTGACCCTTTTCTTTTTCTCTTCTAAAGATTTATTTGGTTCGTTACACATTATCACTTTGAAAGAACACCATCTAAGTCCGGAAGATAAGGAATACATGACGATAGAAAATCAAAACTCAAATGCTCTATAGTTGTCTCAATTTCTTAGTAGATAAGCTCGAGTAATAAATCACACCCTAACCGGTCATTAGGGAAGAAGAATAAGATAATACAACAATAGCAATGCCATCAACAAAAACACTCACATGCAGAATGAGGATAAATGTGAACAGAATCTGGGGAAAAAAAATAAATTGAATACAGCGGATATGCTTCAGTCCTTGCAGTATGAAGAATTAGTGGCATAGAAGGGCAATGAGAGATAGAAGCAGTGAGTAGCAAACAAATGCTCCAGAGTAAGTCACCAAAAATCCAGCTCCAGCGTCCATGGTTGGTGCTGGCGCTGGTGCTTGAGGAAACTCACTGGTTTGTGCCCTCACCCCAGCAGCAAACACAAGCCCCACCAAGAAAGACATGAAGAAGAACATTGTTCTGCTCTTGCTAATGCATGCCATTTTTCTCAGACACAAAAAAATAATACTAACTTTGTAGATAGCTTGAGCTAGAGGGGTGGCGGTAGGGGTAGGTAAAATTGCTTTGGTATCTTGTGGTGTTAGAGAGAAACAAGATCACAAATTTATAGGCTCCATTTGATAAAAGAATTAATATTTAAAGTCAGTGAATGATTAGGTTAATTTGAGTTTATGGCAACGTCTATGTGCTTTGAATCATTTGTGGTTGGTGTAGGTCCCGCGCACACACTAGACAGATCATGTTGTGGTCCCTTCATGCTGCAGCCTTCAAACGGCTATGCCATGCTTTTATGTTTGGTGAAAAATCAAACGGCTATCAGGACAAGTGTCGCCAACATCCAGCGGTGTGCCACTGCCCCCTTTTGTTCTCTTTCCCAATTTCAAATTATGATTAAGGCTGAACAAAAATGATTGTTGGAATCTGCGAAAGAAAAATTAAATAAAATATAAGCAAAAAGACAGATATAATACGATAAACAATTACAATAAAATCAATACAATTAATAGAATATTAGTGTGTAAATATTATTACTCTTAAAAGGTTCTGCATGTCCAGGTAGGGCAAGGCTTTAAAGTTAGCAAGCTGACAGATCTTATCACTGTTTCATTGTATACGAATAATTGCACAATATAAAACTTAGGTTTTCCTTTTAATTTGACTCTTTACTTTCAAACAAAGGAGAAAGAATAAAGACTAAAGACAAATGAACAGACATTTTGCAAATTCTGATATGTTTCGGTGAAAATTTAAGTGGAACATAGAATTACATTTTTTTAATATATTATTTTAGGCATATTATTGATTTTTTTTAATCCTTATTTTTCATTTTTAATAAATTTTTTAGTACTAAAAAGGAGTGTGTCCAAAAGATATATTAGAGAATATTTTTCTAACAAAATTTCAGAAAATGCGTAAAATATGTAAGAAAAAATAATGTTCATAAATACCTCAAATGCATGGAAATTTTAATTTTCATAATAGTTTTATCTAATTGGTGTAAATTTATTCCATGTAAAGATATATTTGTACTCTCCTGTAAACGAAATGATGATCATTGGAAGAAGCTGGGAAAAAAATTTATCTTTCCTTGGATGAGATTTTTCATTTTTAAATAAGATCTCGACATATCAAAGAAATAATTACTTTTAGTTTAATTGATGATGTAAATGTTATTTTATTTATAGTTCATTTAAAACAATATTTTTGTTACTGATAAGTATAACTTGATGTTGTTTGTTTTATAGTTATAAAAAGTTGATATCCATACTTTTCAATAAAAAAAATATAATAACGAAAAAAACATGGTTCAAGTTAATTAATGAAATAAATCGCAACCATATTCAATTATTTAAAATTGATTTCATTAAAAATTTAAAACATATTCTATTCAACATAAAATCAAATGATTAGGCTCTGATTGGCCCAGTGAATATTCTAAAACAGCTGGAAAAATGCTGGAAATGAATGTGCACCTCTCAAGCCAGTCATTCCATTAAGTCATGTTTGGTTTAATCCTCTAAACTCTTTCTATATAACCCATGGAACATCGTTTCCCTTATATTGAGGCCACAAATTTCATCCTCTACCAAAGTCAAGTTCTGGTGTCTATATCAACTACTTTCTGAGTATTTATGGAAATGATGAATACCTCAAGCACAACGATCAAATTGTTGAAACTTCATTCTTGTCTTTCTTCGCCTATTATATGCAGAGTTGCAGCAAATTGCTAAATCAATTAAGCCAGATATTCCCATTGAACATTATTGCATATGTTCCTTTCACTGTGGCTCCAGCTAATTACGCAAACATTCAGAAGGCAAGTTACATTTTGTTCTTTCTGCGACATGTATTTTGTTCATATACATGTTGAAATCTCTTATCAACTAGACATAGGGCTAAAATGACTTATATGGGTTAAATGACTTATATGTTTATGACAAAGTCATATGACACAAATATAATTTTGTCAGAAACATAATTTCACTCTAAAGTGATATTTAGTGGAAGTCATAGATAACACGACTTCTTTAAAAATAAGTCATTTTATATACGTACGACGTGTCGATATTGATAATTTTTGTATAAAATGTTCATTTTAGTAAAATTGAAGAAAAATTATACCAATTAATAAATCTCTCTTAAATTTAAAATATAAATGAAGATAAATCTTATTTTATAATTTTTTAAGTTAAGTTAAATTTTAATTTTAAAAGGTATCAAATTCTATATTAATTATGTTTGTTAATTAATTATATCATCTAATAAATATTTATTTTCAAATTTAAGATACTGATTTTTCAAATGAGTTGTATTAGAGAAAACATAAATCCTGTTTTTATGAATATAATTAAGTGAAAGGAAAAAAATCATATTATATATATATATATATATATATATATATATATATATTATGTTCCTTTAACCTTTATCTTGCGTATAAAAATTGTTAAAACTCGCAATTAAAATAAACAGTCACTTTCTGTTGAAGCTGGTTGATGGTATTACATTCGTGAAAAAAATTACTTTTATACCCAAAAAAAAATAAAACCCATTTATTTGAAAACTTATTATAATAATATAATATAATAATATTTTAAATTAAATATAATTAAAATATTTATTTATTAGATGGTTAAGTCGATATTTTTTTTAATGTATGCAATATTCGTCTTTGTAAAAACTAATGTAATAAAAAAGTACCCCGAAAAATCAGATGAAGAAAAAAGCCTATTTTTCTTTTCTTTTACTCTTCTAATTTATCAACTTTCTTTACGATTACGTTGTTTTATTGACATGCTTTTACACCTTCAACAATTAATTCCATTCATACATATTCTCTCCAACGTTAGTTGAATCTAAGTGTTCTATTTAGTAGTTTAAGAAGCCATTAAAGACAACAACGTAGCAAAAGATCTTCCTGAGCATAATGCTTATCAATAAATTAAGGTCTTATAGTGTTTGCTACCACTTAATTGTTGGGTAGGTTGAAGGATCAAATTCCACAGAAATAAATGTTATGGTTTTATGACTAAATAGTGTGTTTGAATAGGAAATTTCAATTAGAAAATTTATTTTTATAGAATATTTGAAATGTTTTATGTAAAATATATTTTTTGATAAAAAAATGTTAAAAGAAATTAAAATAATATCTCTTATAATAATTTCAAGAATATATCCTATGGAAACATAATTTAAATATAAACTATTTAATTTAATTCAAATAATATAAATTTAAACAAATTTTGTCTCTATTGAGAAGTGAGTTTTTACTCAACTCATTCTCAGAAAAAATATTTGTAAAGTGATTTTTTTCTTTATTTATATGCTATAATTTTTTTTAATTGATGTGAACTTTCCAACACAACTTCCTCAATGTATGAATATTTTATAAGTAGATTTGTAGATGGTCTAATAACAACAACGACATATATTTATTTGGTCAAAAAAGTCCTCTAGTCTAATATAATAAATTATACTATATTAATATATAAATAAGTTTAATTTTAAATTATTCTTAAAAATATATAAAATTTACATTATTCACTTGTATATTATAAATTGATATTATCTGAAATATCAAACTGTTTGTTTTAAATATAAATAGGAAAGCAAACAACATATAAATACATTGTATGAAAAAGTTAAAAAAAACAGTTCACATTTTTTTCAGAAAAATCACATTAACCTCTCTAATTTTGAAGAGTCTAAGAGATAAAATAAGCTTATTGAAAATATCTTACTGATATGAATTTAAATAACTATTATTATTTTTTTATCATGAAAGTATTTTGTTACATATCCATTGCCACGATTCTATTTGTGGGGAAGATATTTTTACTAGCCATCACCTTTTCTCAATCTATGGCCACCTATATAATAAACTTACTGTTATTCCATTTAAATTTATGGATGAGAAAAACCATTTCGTAGACAAAGTTTTTTTTAATATTTATGTTAATATTTCATGCATCCTAATTAAAACTGAGAGTAAATTAAACAAGTTTCTTAGAATTATAACATTCAATTTAAATATAGCACATTTTAAAAAAAGAAATGATAAAATTCCCTAAAATTAATTTCTTATATAGTGTAATAATTAGAATATGTAAGTGATGATAAACAAACGCAAGGTGAAAACGTGATTCTAGGCTAATTTACGGATATCGTACTTCCAAAAACTAATTTAATTTTGTCAAATTCTAAACTTTTAATTATATTATTTTTATTTTAATAAAAATTCTTAAACCTCATTTCATATAAAAATAATTTTTTTTTCTAATTATTATTTGATATACGACTTCAACTTATTGATTTTTTTTTTTTTGGTAAAATTATGATACGGAATATTTTTTGAGTTTAAATTTATTATATTTTATTTAATGAAGCAAGATTTGTTTTATTTTAATTTTTATGATTTTTTTTGTGAAGTCATTAGTATGGTCCGGCTTCACTTTGGGATTTTTTTTATAATTTTTTTATAAACATAAATAAATTATTTAAAATTAATTATTACGTTAATCAATTTTCTTTGACGTGTTAATTATTTTTATTTATTTTATATAATTTATTATTTTTATTTTCACGGAATATGTTAAGTTCAACTTTTAATTTGAAATTAAAGTTAAAATATTTATTTTAAAATTTTCAGAAAAATATTTAACTTCAAAAATTACGTTAAATAAAAACAAATTATAAAATATAATTAAAACTTGGAAAATTTGACAATGAAAATCATGCTTGAAAGCACGTTTTCTACATTTCAAAATAGTGCTTTCAGATAATTCTTATAAAAATTTGAAAATTTATCCATTACAATAAATTACATACAAAATTGCACAAAAAGAGTAAATCAGCTCGTGATTATAGTGGTTAATATGTTTATGAACAAACAAATATAAAAAAAATAAAGATGGTAATAATTTTAAATGTTAAATCTATATTTTTTATTGGTTAACATTGTAATCAATATAGAAAAGAAGTTATGTATTGATTGTATAAGAAATTGAAAACATAATAGTAATCATCTAAACATGTTAATAGATTATAACTAAATATATTTAGATTATTTAAAGAGTAGAAAAAAAAAATTAATCTTATGAAATCTTTGTCGCTAGTTCACTTGTTTAATATTATACAAAGGCACATTGCTTCCTTATTATGTTGTATAATTATCAGAAATGATTCTTGCACTATAAACAACTATAAACATGCATATGCTAACAAAAATTTGAATGTTGTACTTTTACTATTTAGTTATAATATCAATGTTCTATGACTCCTCTCTTTTGTGTAAATTTTTTTCTCTTTTCTATTGATTGATAACTCTTTTCTTCTATCTTTTAAAAATCAAATCGTCATAATAATATAAAAAAGTTAATCTTTTAAACTAATTTTTTTTATTTATTTTAATTTAAAAAATACGGGTTATTTATCTTGTCCACCCCCACCCCTTATTTGGTTCGTCAATATGGTGGGTTAGGCGAGATAGGGCAAAACAAGTTGAAATGAAAACACCAATGCAACTAATGAGTCAAGACCAACTTTATCACCCTTACCTTTCTTGCAAATATAGAAAGTTTGATTATTTTTATCATTCTTACATATTTGGATATCGATTTTCACTTATCATATTTGAAAACATTACATTTTACATTGATTTAAGTGCTCTTGAATGTCCAAAATAAACAATGTAAAATATCTAGATTAATAATAGTGAGGCACTTGGAAGTCAAATTTCAACCCCTTGATATCCTCTAAATGATGAGATATACTAAATGATACAAACATTTGTTGCATGAGTTAACCATTCATACATTGATTACCACGGAACATGAAAATAACATGCTATTTACAATATCATTTACAATATTACTTACACAATTTTCTTAAGAGAGAAGAATATTGTCAAATAAACAACTAGAAAAAAAGGATAAAAAACCAATAAAATTTAGAGGAAAAAGACAAACAAAAATAGAATGAAAATCAAAGAAAATATATTGGAGTAAAATAGAAAATGACCTCCATAGAAGTTTCAAAAGAACTACAACGTAGTAGAAGAGTTAAACGGAAAATAATATATGAAGAACTTAAATATTCTTGATTAAATTTTTTCTAGAATATTCTAAAAGGTTACTCTCAAAATATTCCTTAAATATTTTAAATAATTTTATTAAAAAAAATATTCATTCTATAAGTTTTTAGCATGTTCAAGAGCAATATAATTCAATGTCACCTACTAATTCTATCTAATTTGGAATTTAAATAAGTTAAATGTCACACAAATAACTTGTTGATTACTCTTCACTATTACTACTTTGTCATGAAGTTGTAACTTCTTTAACTCCTTTATGTCATTAATTTTTCGAAAACACATTTCTATAATTCTATAAATATATGTATATCACCTTGTATAAGACACTATTGAGATATATGAAAATGGTTGATTTTGAGTAAAATTAAGTGTTGAGAGTTTGATAATGCAAGCTTAAGTTCTTATCTTGAAATATTTTTTTTAAGTAGTGAAAAACAATATATTTATTCTTTGGGTCTTCAAAGGTGAGATGTTCTTTCTCACTTCTTTCCTTGTCCATTTTACTTTTCTTTTCACCTCTTGTTCCTTGTTTGAGAGTGACAATATGCTTTGATAAGTGTACCAAATTGTCAAATAGTAAATGGACAAAATTCCAACTACTAAATCAATAGAGATTTGCAATAAAATTATTTAATTATAAGGAAATAAATTATAAATTTTAGGATTTGGAAATATAAATTAAGAAAATAATTTAAAAAACGTGAATAAATTTATTAATAAAGATAAGAGTAATTAAGATATAAAAGACATTGGAAGTTGATTCCACTAACCTTTCCCATTTAATTCATCACAGTGCTCATCTAACAATTTTAATTACTCAGTAAATTCAACAATTCATGAATTTAATTTAACCCTAATCCCTTAGTGAATAAATTCTAAATTTCTTAAGGAAGATTTCAATTCATTCGTGAAATCTGTTAAACAATCAACATTAAGATTAATGACTTAAAAATATAGGACTTACCCTCTTTCATAAGGATAAGTATTAATGATATTTTCACCAATATTTTAATTAGAATAAGGTTTTCCACCCACAATTAAAGTTATTAAATCATGATTCGATGGATCATATCAAACAAAGATTAAGAGCAAGGTAAAAATAATAAATTCAATTAATCAATCTTATTGGAAATGAGAGGAAGAATTACACGAGTCAGACATCTACATCAATATCTAACAATAAGATGTTTAATCACTTATGAATTAACACTTACACCAAACACTAAAATACTAATTAAGAGTGATGATTTAATTATGTGTTGTAACTCCTAGGTGTGTTTTATGTGATATCTAACCTAAGTTTATAACATTTTAAGTTGATTTTTTTCTTCTTCTTTGCAACCCACTTTAAAAGTGTTTCTAGGTCAAATATAACATTAAAATTGCATATGCATCCTAATGATCCTGACTTATTGTCTCATGTAACGTGTCTCTCGCTCAAGCACTCCAAGGTTTGATCAAGCAAGCTTCCTTCTCTCAGGCTAGCTTGGACAAGTAGTCCTTGCTCAAGCTAGTTGAAGTTTCGCAGGAGTGAGTGTATTGTATGACATGAGCTTTCTGACTTGTTTTGCTCAAGTAACTCCTTTTCTTGCTTGACTCAAAATTCTTCTCCTTAAAGCTAAAATAAAATAAAACTAAAGGAAAAAGAGTCAAATCGTAATAAAATGAATTAAAACAAAATTAGACCAAAAACTAATAAAAGTATCCTAAAAAAATAATAAAATACCTAAAATAATTTTCAAATTTAAGATAAAGACACACACATATGACACTTATTAGAGAGTTTGGTTGAAACCATCACGAAACTTTTCCATGAACATTCTTGAATTGTATGGTTAAAAAACTTCAAAGAATTGATAAATCATTCAAAATCTAATAAGTTGGACTAATATTACTCAAGTGGTGAATTATCACTAAAACAATTAGTAGTCATTACATACACTGCTTAATTTCGTTCAAACACCATCATGGACACTCAAGTTATGACTTATGACTTAAGTAAAATAAATGTTGAGATAATCTTCTCACCTTTGAGACATTGAATGCTCTAGCGGAGAAGTATTTACTTAAGCATTAAGGTGAAGATGTGCATGGTGTGGTGCATAGTGTTTCAAGAACTTGTTGGATTATACAACAAGCATCATCGCTCAAGTGACAATATGGCGACTCAAGGGTATAGGTGAAGATGTGGAAGATATTTTTTTGAAACTTGTTAAATTTATTACAACTCTTCTCGCTGAAGTAGTAATATTACACTTGAGCAATTTAAAAGGTGGACACTCACTTAAGTGACGTAGGGGCACTCAAGCAAGAAAAATGCCTCATCAATTATCTCTTATAGAGTTGGTGTTGCTCAAGCCATGAAAAATTATTCAAGCAAGAATGTATTTCTTTATTTGAGGAAACAAGGTTTTTTTAGAAGAAATGAGTTTGCTTAAGTGATATGAATTTAATGATATTGTGTTTAATGAAAGAGTTGCATGTGTGATTTGATATGTGTATGATATGCACTTATATGATAAACTTGTTGATGTATATTCTATGGGATATCTATATGATATTATGACCTAGTATGATTGTGTATGTTAATACTTAGTTTGATATTTGACCCTTTTATGAATGTATGAAGAGGGATACTTAGTATTATATTGTGTGGTATTAAACATGAAACTCATTACAAAAAGGATATATCTTAGTTTTAATTATGGCCTAGTTCACATATGAAATCATATGGTGAACAAGTGCATCAAGTTATTACAAAGCACGTACAATGAACCACCATGACATACAAAGTTGAGGATACATCTTTCAATATGTTTCTAATGCGTTAAAGGCCAATATCTACTAGGAAATTGATGAGCATAGTTTTACTCACACTTAATAACTTTAATCATAGATTTTTTAGATTGTAATCATGAATAAATCTATTGTTTTAATGAGGATTCATCTAATTGGGTTTATTTTTGTCTTAACTATTATATGCTAATATTATATTTTTAATCGTAGTAGACGATTTGACTATACAATTTAGTGGTTACATGGAGTAGACGGTCCAACGACCATATGCCAAGACTCCATTGAAGAAAACACCTTAGAAACATAAAGTGTAATGTAGACGAAGGTATAGAAAGACTCTTATGCGAATAATGTAGACTAGACAATCTGATAAAAGCGTCTAATAGACAGTCTAAAGGAAGCGTCTGATACACGATTCGAAGGAAACATCTACCATTGCGTGGGTATGATAAAGTGAAAGTCCAAGTTGTTTCTCTGAATTGAAACGGGAAACAAAATCCAAGTTAAAGAACTAAAGAATAAAATCTACAATACCTCAGCAACATAATGGAAAAACAAACCGTCTATAAAAATATGAAGAAACAAAATGACGATAAAACTGGAAACAAAATCTAAATTTTTTGGAAAGTTGGGAATTAAGAAACTGTGAACAAAATTTGAGACAAAATATATATTTCGAGATCCTTGAATTCGGTTAACTGAATCACTATTGGATTCGTTGGGAGACGACTTGGGGTCATCTGACCACAATTACACTATCATCTCTCTAGTGTTATACAAGTCTACACTAGAATCATATTAATTTGACAGCAGAACGACAGCTATCAAATTTGGCGCAGTTGCCGGGGAATCCAATTTGATTTTGGTTATCAGGTTTTTCTTTTTATCTGCATAATTTTTTTTTATTTTCCTAATTTTATTTTTTGCATATTTAACATGTGTTTTCTTCCTATTAGTTTTTATTTATTTAGTAAAGCAAAAAAAAAAAACGAAAAAAAAATCTAATATTTAAGATATCTCTTATCTTTAGAGGATAAACATATCATGAGTAGATGCTTGAAGACGGGTGAGATAATAATATGTCAATAACCACTTGCTTGTTCTGTTGATAAGATTTTATTGATTTTTATTAACACTTGTTTGATTAAGTTCAACATCTGTGTGAGAATTGAAAGGGTGAAAATATTTAGATAATCAATGATGAATTTACTGTTGAATGAACTTGAGAGTGAACCTATTTTCTTTTCTGTTATGTAATCGTCTAAGTTAATTTTTTGCATAACAATCTCTATCCCCCTATTGTATGTACTGTTATTTCTAACTCTTCTTTCTTGCAAATAACTTTTGAACACTAGTTAAATGAATTTACTATTGAATTCGTTGGGAGATAACTTGAGGTCATATAACCTTATCTATATTATCATCTCTTTGATGTTAGACGGTTTAACACTATGTTAAACAATTTTCACTGAAATCATTTTAATTTACCTGCTAAACAAAAATCATCAGAGATGCTTAATAAGAGTTTTCTTAAAAGGTGTTAAGTTTGACAAATTTCTTTGAAGTTGTTGAGATGAATTTATGAGTGAAGTATGATGTGAATGATATAAATATATTTGATGATATCAAATATCATATTATTTATGTTATTTTAAAATTGTTAACTCATCTTTATGTATATTGTGAGATTGTTATGATCACACTTGACATGAGAGCAAATGATATTATAAATGATGTAGAAAAATCAAATAAATTAGGATTTTTTTTCTTCTAATTATTTATATTCTGATATTGATACTATATAATTTAATATGACATGACATTAGTTTCCACTATTAATATTATGTTGCAATATAAAAATTAATCTAAAATTATATAAAGTTAAATGAATTCAACATTAACCTGTTGTATGAAATGAAGTTGGCTAAGTTTTATAGATGGGGAATTTAAGTCGGTTGTAAATATAATGTGATTGTAAAGTTTACATAATAAGTTGAATGGGGACAAACAAATATGTTTCCATTATATTATTGGTCAACAAAAAAATGAATAACATAAGAGATCCGAATAAAGTGTTTCCTCCTATTCGATGTATGTATGATAAGAAAAAACCAATGAGCAAGTGGCTTCCTTTGTTTTCAAAGCCTATTTTGAAGAATAAAATAAAATAAAACGATACATGTAACTTTTTGTTCTTGAAAATGACGTCCTCCTACCTCATTGATATTTCCGTTTGTGGCCAATCAAAAAACTTCCTACAAACTTATGTGCTTTCTTAACATTCAAAATAGCATTTATACCCATTTATTAGTGCTTAAGTTTTTCAATGTGAAGGCTTAGGAGGGATTACAATTTACAATTTTAATTTTTTTTATCAGCAATCAAAAATTAATAAATAGAACCACTTCGGGAGTAGTCCAATCCTGATACAAATCATGAAATTAAAGCACATCTCCTTTATCACTCCACTCCATCAAAGGGAGGAAATCCAACACCTAACAAAAGAGGCCAAAGCACTAAAAGAAATCAACGCACTAAATCAAGACCAGCAGGTTCACACTTCACACAAACAAAACAAGGATAACCAAAACAAAAAACCTTACCCAACTTCATCAACAACCAACACACCACCCCTCCAAAGCAGTGAGAATTTTAGAAGTTATCCAAAACAAAACTTTCAACTGGATCAAAGTGAAAATTTCATAATGATACATCATATCGTCTTTGAAGATAACTTTATTCCTATGATATCAAATCTGTCCAATCAGAGAGATCCATGAATAAAAACTCTTTCTTCATGAATTTCTTTTATGAAATAATGTGAATGTGCACACTTACGCTATGCATAATGTGCCACATTTCCACCATACATACAAAAAAAATACATCATCATCATTATCTTATTAACAAACACGAGAAAAAAAAAGGATTTCTGGATAAGTTGTTCAAATTTAGTTTAATTTAGCATATGATTTTATTTCACATTTTGTTTTTAATCTGGTCTTCAGAAGATAAATAAATTAATGTAATTATCAAGATAAACATAATCATAATCTAATAAAGTAAATCCAAACCTAATGAAATTGATACGTTCAAAAATCAAACGAATAAGTAAACATCAAGTTAAATATTCATAATAAGTTTTAAAACCAATTGCCCAAATGAATGATTTAAAAAAAACACAACTGCGTGAAAAAGATAAGACAAAAACAACTTGTATAAACGTTGATTGTGGACTAAAAAAGATGTGGACCTTTATAATGAAAAAAATATTAATATTCAACAGACATAAAAAATGTGCAATATAAATTAAAGGTTAGGAATTTTATTTTTTAAAATTGATGAGAAAATCTTTCTTCAAAATATATTGATAAAATTTAAAACACATAAATAATCGGGACATTATCGAAAAATAAATATTTAGAATCGACTAAAAGATGATACTAGTAAAAATTGATGCTAATTAACTAGTAATATTGGATTTGTATTGAACATGTGTACGATTTCATAATCGTTAATGTTAATTCATTAGCGATTGATTATAAGTAATATTGATTAAGTCAACCCTAATTTATTATTAATTTTTAAATTGATTTTTTTTAAAGTAATTTATTGATTTTTTATTTATTTTAAAATTTACTTAATTTAGTGTTGATTGATCCAATTAAATAAAATATATTTTCATATTAATTTAAGTTACATTGGTTTGACCAACATTAATGACAATAATTTTAAGAATAACGTTTATTGGTAAACACTTCCATCTTCAACAAAATAAATTATAAACAAACAAACGAAGAAGATGAGTGTTTATGAAGAAGATGAATGTGGATGAATGAGATGAATGTGAGTGAAGGAGATGAATATGGATGAATGAGATAAATGTGGATAAAGGAGATGAACGTGAATTAAAAAAATAATGTGGAGAGATTTATGAGTGTAAATGAATGAAATAAGTGTAAATATATTTATATAGAAAGTGAGAGAAAAAGATTGAGTGAAAATATTTATCATCTTTAAATCTAGATCTTTAGATTAAAAATAATCTACGATTCCAATTCATTGTCATGAAGGCACATAGATTCATAATATAAATTAAAATAAACTAAAAACAAATAAAATTAGTATCATTAGATCAACACCCTTATTTATTTTAGTTAGTGCCAACTTAAATTAACACTAGTATAGTTCGATACTAACATAAATAATAGTTACTTATTAAAAAACAAGTTAAAAATAGGTAGGGTCGCCAGAGAGTTGACTCAACTTTTGTAGTGTCAAAAATTTAACATATTCTAACCAACGTTTAATCTGACACTAACACAAATATTTATTACTATTATATATATATATATATTTAAAAAAATAATATTTTGCGTCGCATTATAGTCAACTTAACTAACTCTATTAATGTCCAAGGGACTCTATTAATTTCAACTAAATCGATATTAATCTAAATTTAACAAATATTTATTTAGTAAAAAAATTAAAAATATTTTCATGATTTTTAATTTTTTTTTTTAAATTACTCCTTTTGCATCGCGTTCGAGTCAATTTAGGCTACTTTAATACCATCTCAATTAGACTAACATTAATATTTGGAAACTAATTTGATATTTTCTTGTGGTGGAATACAAATAAATTTTATCTTTAATCTATAATACATTACTAGAAAATTATTAAATAAACACAAATTTTAGAGACAAAATTTGGTAGTTAAAATCTTAATAGCAAATTAGATATCATTTTAAAAATTATTATCAATAATAGAAACTAATTTAAATAACAATAATATTTTTTTCTCTAAAATAGTATATAATTTTCTCAATATAACAACTAATTATTTTTGTCTCTAAATTAATTTTTATTTAATAATTTTTTAGTAATGATATTATATAATAAAATATATTAATTTAGTATATTTATTTACATTTTCAGTGAATATTAATATTATAAATGCTAATTTTCAGCTCTCAAATAAGATCCACAAAATTACCATACTTTTAGTTTTTTTCTCTCTCTCATTTTTTAGAAACTAATTACATACTCTATTTTATTTATGTATGATGGTGAGTTATCTTAAAACTCAATGCACCATATTATATTAACAAACATTCAAACTCAATTTGTGTATAGTTCAAAAGAAGATACATAGTACACTAGTGATGTGTTTCTGTTAGTTTTAATAAAAAAAAAGTAATGCTATATTTTTTACAATTTTAAATCCTACTATTATTTTACTAAAAATAATAAATTATTTTAGTGGGGACTAAATAGTTTCATATCGAGTATTCAAATTTATATTTTAGACTCTGTATATATCTTCTAGAGAATAACACTTTGCATTGAAAAAAATATATTTATATAATTCAATTTTTAGTGAAAATAATTTCAATATTAAATGATATCATGGTTTTAATTTGCAAGAAATAATCTTCAATATATAATTTTAGTTTATATTTATGATAACTAATTTATACTACAATACAATATATTTTTAGTTATTATAATTTCTTTTTCAAAAACATTAAAACCTAAGTTAAAACTAAAACATTAAAAATAATAGGCAGAAAAAAAGAAGATATTAAAAAAAATATTTAAGGATATTTTCGTTAAAGAAAATCAACTTAAGATATTTCTATAAAATACTTTCCTTAAAAATTTCAATTAGAAAGGTATTGTACAAAGTACTTGATCTGTTAAAGAGATATTACTGGAAAAAAAATCAGAAGACATTCATCCCAGTCTATTTATGAGTTCAATAATAAAGAAAATATTAAATATATTTAATATCTTTTTGTTTTGGTATTATAAAAATAAATATTCATTGAAAATATTATTATTTTCATAGTTGCAGAGTTGATTAATTAAGGTAATAGTAGTGTATGTCTCCCCCTATTGGAGCGTGGCGTGGCTGTGAGCGTGCTCCCTGAAACACAAGGAGAGGTTAAAATAAAACATAAAATAAAAAAAAATGAAATAAAAATTGGGAAGCTGGCAAAAATGTTAATAGTAAATGAGAAAGGGACAAAATAGGGAATGTCAGAGTAACACGCGCAGCCAATAGTAACTTCCCACGTCGCCTCAATTCTCAGTAAACGGAGTTCGTTGGTACACACAGAGAGAGAAGCAACAAAAGCCCCTTTTAAAAACCAAACACTGACACACACAAACGACGCATATCTCTCTCTCTATCTCTTTCTCTCTCTCTCTCTCTCTCCCTCTCTCTCTCTCCCTTTCTCTTCCTCTCACTCTCTCTCCCTTTCTCTTCCTCTCTCTCTCTCTCTCTTCCTCTCTCTCTCTCTCTCTTTCTCTCCCTCTCTCTCTCTTCCTCCTTCGGCTTTGATTTCTCTCTCCTCATTCACGATCCCAATTCCACTAGGGTTAGGGTTCCATTACCCTTATCTCCTTCTCAAGACTAGTTTTCTTCTTTAAACCGCTGTTCTATTCGATTATTAACCATTCTTTTTCGTTGTTTTTTTTTTTCATTCGGTGAATCCAGGATTCATTTCCGATGCGATTCTGAGCTTGTTAGATCCACGACAAGGTTTCGTTTCCCAGATTCTTTTGTAAAAAATTATTCCTCTGGCCATCAGGTTAGATTAACGTTTATATATTTCTCTTGCAAATTTCACTTCTTCGAGGTGTCGTGTCCATTAGTTCTTGACGATTTCGTTTCTTTTTAATTGTTTTTTTTTTTTTTCATCGTGTGAAAGAATTTGAGTTATAGTTCGGTGGTGGAAATAGTTAGTTGTATTTTGCAGATATGTACAGCGAATGTTCTTTTTCCTCACATCCCATGGCGATGTTTTTGTTGAATTTTCATTCAATTTTTAGAAATTTCAGTGATGAGTGTCAATAGTATGATGTTTGAATTCTGCCTGTATCATATGATTCGTGTGTTAAACTGTTCCGGCTTTGGCTTTTGTTCCTAATTATAGAGGTTTGAATGCTTATGTTTTTTTTTTTTTTTTTGTATTTCTCTGTTTTATGTTTATGAAGTTCTGGTTTAGATGATGTGAGGTTCAATGTTTTCAATATTTTCTTAATTCTTATTTGGTGTTTCGATTTCTTGTTGTGATGGTTAGTTATGAGGTAAAATGTTTTCATGTTGGTCAATAGAATTCGTTTTTTATTTTGGTATCTGTGTGTGTATATACATATATAAATGTGATCACTTTAATTGTGTATTAATTTCTGGGAAGATTGTGGTGTGATGCATCGACTAAGCATGTATAGGACACTAGTTGAACTGATGAATCATCTATGCATGTTTAAAAAAATCTATCTAATAATGCTGAAAACAGGGCTAGCTGCTAAAACGGATCTCTCTACTTCTCACTGCTATGGCATTATAACATGGGCATCGTCAACTATCTTAATCTTTTAACGTGTGAAATGAATTTATGTTGTGAATATATCTGATAGTACGGCTTGATATCTTTTACATTTTATATGGTTTATTTTAATTGAAATGGATATGCATGTTATGTCAATGTGTAATCTCTAATTGGTTAAAATTGAATCAGTGCTGTAACTTTTTCTTTGAGGGCTAGGGATAGGGTGGTTGGGTTATTATAAATTGCTCTTTTTATATGTTTAGGAAGGCATTTTGTGCAAGATTTTGAAAGTTCATTGTCAAATAATGTTTGATAACATTGCTGGCGGGTTTGTGATTTATTTTCAGTTTGTGCTTGAGAAGTTGACAAGGTCATGGGTCTTCACATGATTTTTTGCCATTTTTTATATTGAAACTATGGGATTTGTCTATTTATGCAACCTGGCATATTCATGCTTAAAGAGGAACAATGCAACATCTCTCTGTTATTTCTTGTTTAAGTACATGGATATGCTCAAAAGCTTGTTTCGTCAATATTTTGCATTGGGAAAAGGGTGCTATTTAGCATTACATAAGTTGGATCATAGTTGCGTTATGTGTTTTCTCTGATGTGGTTTTTTTGTTTATAACGAAATTTATGATGACTTAATCTTAGGTGTTCTGTGTTTTGAATATCTATGGTGCAGGAAAGTTGGAAAAGATGGACCATGACAAGACTGGGTGCCAAGCTCCTCCCGAAGGTCCTATACTGTGCATCAACAACTGTGGTTTTTTTGGAAGTGCAGCTACCATGAATATGTGTTCTAAATGCCACAAAGACATGTTACTTAAACAGGAGCAGGCAAAGCTTGCAGCATCGTCCATTGGGAATATTATGAATGGGTCATCTAGCAGCACTGAAAATGAACCTGTTGTTGCTGCTGCTGCTAATGTTGAAATCCCAGTTATTTCAGTAGAGCCAAAAACTTTCTCTGTGCAACCTTTATTTGGTTCAGTTTCAGAGGGGAGTGAGGAGGCAAAGCCGAAGGATGGTCCAAAACGTTGCCTCAGCTGCAATAAGCGAGTTGGTCTGACAGGGTTTAATTGTCGATGTGGCAATCTTTTTTGTGCTGTACATCGCTATTCAGACAAGCATAATTGCCCGTTTGATTACCGCACTGCTGCTCGGGATGCCATAGCTAAAGCAAACCCAGTTGTCAAGGCTGAGAAGCTTGATAAGATCTAAGATTTGAAGTCTAAGTTTCATACCTGAGATGAAGTTATGCACAATTTCATCATGAGATGACCCCGAGTTTCCTTCACATTTTATTGGTGTTCTTATTATATTGTTATATGTGGTATGTGACTTGGAGTTATAGGACATCTCTGCAATTTGAAGGACTCTTTCATGTGATTGGCGAAAATATATATGTCGGCCGCAGTGTTTAAGTTTTTAAAATTTGCTGGTTTGATGAAAGTTGGTGTTGTTAGCTTTGTAATGCTTCTATCCTGTATCAGAATGGTATGTGCAATTTGAAGATGGTATGAAGAGCATTCGTACACATGTGATAGATTGTAATTGTGGTGGGCTTTCTATGAATTTATTTTCGATAAAACTTTGGGCCCCTTTTCATGTGTAAGAATTTTCATAATTTGTTCTACTTGATCACTTATAGTAAGTAAGTACCAAATAAAAGAAAAAATAAATGATCAAGTTGGGTTAATATATGCGAATTTGGCACCGACTGAATCCGAACTCGGAAAGATTAACATTGGGAGTGAAGGAAACCTTGAACTAACTTTGAGTTTTGAATATTTTGTCAAAATGTTTAACAAATTTATCTAGATTAAGAGAAAAATAAAATTGTTCAATCCCACTCAAAGGGTATTCTAACATGCAGTGGTTCCATTAGCTGTCTCTGAGCTTGTAAATTTGTCCTCTATGTTTCCATCCAGACCAACTGATGGTGCAGCTAAATCGTATCATATCCATCTTTCTAAAAAAATATATTGTTAAAAACAAAAGGGGAACTTTGCCCAAATTCGGGAGAGAAATATTGGCAAGATTGGGACCAGTAACTTCGCCTATATCAAAATCCCGTTACCAAAGTTCACGCTGATAAGGGAGAAATTCTCTATCAACCTCCATACTTTCTCTATATTAATTATAAAAAGTAAATTTTAATCTTTTTTTAAATGGGTGCAGACCTCTTATGAGCCCGGTTTTATGGAGTTGAGTTAGGCTTAAAGTCCACTTCGTAATAATTTCATTATTTCGACATTCTCATATACAAAGATAATATTTTTTTTGAATTTTATCTTTTATTTTTCAACTTTTGCTATTTTTTTTTCTAAAAGAATAAAAAAATAAATTAATAAAAATACAACCATCATCCATAAAAATACTACCACAAAATTTCAAACACCAACATTCAAGATCAGCCAACACAAACAATCATCACAATTTAAAAATAAAGAAAAATACACTACATTACACTCTCCATACTTAAAATGGATTTGTTAGAACTTAAAAAAATAAGGAAGTGACGGAATAAAAGGTACGGAGTTGCAGGTACAATTTATCCAAATATTATTATAGTTTAATAATTCTTGAAATTATATATAATCCTTATAAATAAGTTTAGAAATAAATATATATAATAAATAAATGATATAAAAAATATTAAAAATAATAATATTAGAAATTATAATATTGTTATATAAAAATTTGAAATTATCAATATATCCCTATTATCAATTCTTTGTCAAACTATCATTTTCCAAATTATATAGATGAATAGGAGGAGTCTTTTCCAAGTTGCATCAAGACAAAATGGACATTTTACAGCTCATTGAACGACATCAACAAATTTTTGCCTTCATGAAACTCGGTTCAGTTTCACAGTCAATGTATCAAAACATGGCTAGTTAAATGTATCTGTGCAATGTGGGTAAACTTTGCTTTCACAGAGCGCACCACACTCATATACTATACATTTCCCAAGGCCACAACCTAACCAATAATTCAGGGAATTTTGTGTCTTGGTCCGGGGCACTAAGTTGTTTGAAGTAACAAAACCAAGAAAAAGATTTTAGAAGACTTAAGATGAAAATAATTTGAGAATTTTTTCAAAAAAAAATGATAGCACTCAAAATCTTATCATATGCTTAATAGAAGTTCTTAAGGAATAATTTATTTTTATAAGTAATCTAAAATGATTTTATAATGAAATATTATTTGAATATGAATTTTTTCAAAAGTTGAAATTATAAAAATAATTTAATTACTTAAAGTTGTAATATTTTTTATTTCATTTCAAAAAATAATTTAAAATGTTTATTGGTATTTATCAACCAGTATTATTAAGTATTTTTTTCATTATTAATAATATTTTAAAGTTAATATCAAACATCTCTTTTGTTTACGATATTTTTAATTAATGTTGATTGGAATTATTTTATGATTGATTTTGTTAACATAGATAAAGATTATTTATCAATGGAGTTTAATATCGGTTTTTTCATATAACATTTTAGAGCTATTATACAAGCCATAATTTTTTTTATTGATATTAATAATGTATTTTTTATTCATGCGAGTAAAGATTTTTCAATTGATATCGATAAGATTTATTTTTTCAATCATTATTTTTTAAATTATTTTTACATTAATACAGACCAAAATTTCAATCTATACCATTAGTATTATCTTCCGTTCAAATTCATGTAAGATTTTCTAATATTGGTTTGTAAAATTTTCAACCAATCTTATTTTTTAAGTAATGGTAGTTTTAAGGATTTTTTAGATGACGCTGATAAAAAAATTCAACTAAAAAATAACTCCCACCAATGTAAAAGAAAAGAACTTTATGTAAATAGAAATACTTGTAATAACATTAACTAAATCAATTAAGAAAAACTCTTATTAATATTTTCTAAACAAAATCAATTTTCATTGAAAGAAAATCTCAACCAATCGTCAATTACAAAAATCGCATTGATTAATATTTTTTAAATTATTATATATTATTTATTTTAATTATATTTTATATGTGGTGATCGTTAAAATATTTAATAAAAAAATTAACAATTTTTTATTATCTTGTTCCTTAAATAATTTATAATATATATATATATATATTTGTGATCATAAGAATATTTAGTTTTATTTATAACTTTATTGTTAAACATAGCAATATACTATTTAAAGGTATAAGAGATATATGTCCTTTGCCGCCACTATTTGGTATAACATATAATTTATTTATTTTTATCAGCAAGTATAACATATAATATAATATTTAGATATAAGATTCATCAATTACCATTAGGACTTTAAATAATGTTTCTGCTTTAAAATATGTTTACTTTACATTTTTTTCATCAAAATAAGTTGTTTAATTCTTTTTCTAACACATACATATATTTATATATAATGCATTTGATACATACCATCATCGTTCTTTATATAAAATTCTCTCGACACTTTAAATGATTTCAAAAGTCGACCAAGTAAATGTTTTAAGATTTTTTTTCATCTTTATCAACTTAATAAACTAATAATAATTAAATAGATTAACTATAATTTACTGAAAGTAGTGTTGTATAATAACTTTATTAAAACGGGCGGTACATATAAAAAATAAAGTATATACTATGTTTAGTTATTTAGGAAAAGTATTGTAGTACCTTTATTAACTTTAAATCTGCAAAACCAAAACCTTTACAGCCTTGTACTGCAGTAAGATCATAACTTGCTGCATTGCTTAACTATTTTATATAATAACACACAACTTACTTTCCAAATAAATTCCTCGCTGCTTTTCAGATTGAGTCTCCTCGCTAATCTATCTTTTAGTACTTTGAAAGTCGGAGGTAAAACATTAATACTCTAAAATTTGTTCGCATAAAGATATGTATTCTTCTCCTACATCATTTTTTAATAACCTATCACTACAAGACAATCATAAAATAAAAACTAATTTTATAGATAAAAAATAATCAGTTACTATAATGACTAAATTAAAAATTATTTTAAAAACTAAAAATTTTATTAAATTTAACTTAATTTCTATTATTATTAAATGATTTCTAAATTAATATTTAATTAACAACCAAAGTTTTTACTGCCAAATTTAAAAACTAAATAATTGACAGTTACTATAACAACTAAAACCCAAAACTCACCTAAAACTTAAATCTCGTGGTATATTATATGTCCCATTTTCTACGAGTAAAATAAAACATCCATTTTTTCTTATTATTATGCATAAAAGATAATAGTAAACTGAAACTTAGATACGCTATTATTCCAACATTTCAAACTACTATTTTTTAACATGATAACAGTCATATTTATCTAATTAAAAAAAATAAACATAACTTGTTTTTCATCTTAATTTTTTCTGATCCTTTTCTATACCCGATAATGAAAAATAATCATCATACAATAAAATTATTAAATAGAAAATAATTTAAAAAACAAAAAAATTACTTGTTATATATACTAAATTAGATACTATTTAATTTTAAAGACTAAAAATTTATTAATTTTTAAATTAATTTTTATTATTGATAAATAATTTCTAAATTTATATTTAATTAGTTATCAAATTTATAATCTAAATAATTGATAGTTAAACCTTAGTAGCTAATTAGATATCAATTTAAAAACTATTTATCAATAATAAAAACTAATTGATATATCTAATTAATATTGCATTTAGAAACTATCAATGGTTAGTTTGTAAAAGGGTTAACCATAAAGTATTCCCATTTTTTTAATTTTATTTTTTGCTAAAAAAAATAAAATAATAAAAATTAATTTAGAAATTAATAATTATTTTTAATCTATAAAATAAGATTTAATTTAGTCAAAATAATAACTAATTATTTTAGTTTCTAAAATTAGTTTGTAATTTAGTAAATATAATGTTATTATAATTATAAGAAAACTGTTGACGTTTTGTCTCAACAGTTATTAAATAATTAATGTTCTACTCTACCAATAGATATAAAGTCTACATATATTAGTCAAAGTAGTATAATATTAACTGAGTATTTATTATGCTTAAATATCAATATTTTTATAATAAAACGATTAACTAACTCTAATAATCATGGCAGACAAGGATTAATTAAGCAAATTGAGAAACATTTTGGTGTGAAAAGGCAGTAGAAAGGGTAGCACCAATGCTAAGCAAATAGAAGATTAGTCAGTGCTTGAGTAATTTACCTTAATCAAGCAAAAGTTTCATAAATATTAAACATAATAAGAGACATAAATAATAGATATATATGGTCTTTGCTCACTTCCTTAGTGGTCAAATGTCTCAGAAAATCAGCACCTATTTTTGTTTTCCAATTGCGAGAATAATAAAAACCCAAATTAAAAAAAAATTAAAAAAGCATAACAAAATTGTATGGCGACTCGTACGTTGTCTTGTCCCATACAACACTTAGAACTAGCTTCCCTTCCCTCACTCATTCCACATTGTGAACACCCCACCATTTGACGTCTGCATGGATTCCGCCGCCGCCGCCGACCAACCACCGTAACCTCCGGCCGGCATGTCATAGTCAACTTTCACCAATCCAAGTTCCTCCGCCGTGCCCACCGCATTACCCGACGATGCATTCGAAGCCATACCAAACCCACTCCCTAAAAACCCACCAACATTACTATTATTGTTGTTATTATTCTCCAACACAGATGAAGATGAAGAAGAGGACCCCATGTTCACCATTCCCTGAAGCATTGGAGGGTTCTGAAGGTAACCGCCGTAGAACTGAGGATTATTCTGCAGGTAAGAAGAAACACCACTCTGCTGGTGCAACTGAAGCTGCGTTTGGATGTAACCCGGGTGTAAAGGGTCTTGGTGAGAGAAGTGAGAACTTATGTCATGGTTTTGCAAGGTTAGCAGAGGTTGAGGTTGCTCGAACTGGTGGTGCTGCATTAGAGGGTAAGCGTGTAGCCTAGAAGAGCTTGAGGTTCCATATTGGAAGGTGGAGGAGCCTAGTGCAATCATCTCTTCACGTTTTCTAGAGGATTCTAGAGCTTGAGCTTCTTTCAGACGTTTTGCAGCGCCTCCTCCTATGGGGAGAGTGTTGCTTTCCAGAATGGCTTTCACATCGTAACGGCTCATGTCAAAGTTTGTCACAGCATTCAGACCTCTGAACTTTATCGCTGCTATGTCGTAAGCTTCTGCAGCCTCTTCCTCAGTACCTGCAACGACAAGTTATGTATATATTCGCATATACAATTATTTTTCTTTCATGAATCTAATAAGATATCCCAGTTCAAGAATCAAACACTATAATAGTTCGAGCATATGGGGTAAAGTTTTTTTCCTAATAAATTTCACGTAGGTTAATTTGAATTTCTGCTTAGTGTAACTTTCTTTGTATGGATTTATATGGGTGACTTACTGAAAGTTCCCAAGTAAAGATCTTTGTTTCCTGCAACTCTCCCAATCCTTGCTTGCCATCTTCCGTGTTGGTGATGCCTAATCAAAGAATAATAATATTCTGCTAAGAAAAGAGTAGAAAGAAAAGGATCGAATGCATGGGATGAGAAGAAGAAGAAGAAAGCATTGTTCCTCCATTTGACACCTTGTAACTCCGCGATACATTGATGCACCCCTGGAGAAACCACTACTTTTCCTGCAAATCACCACCACAACATGTCAAATAATAAGCACTTGAAAGAGTTATAAGGATATTATGAAAGTGTGTTATAAAGTTTTCAACCTATTTCGATCACTATCAGGTAGAAAGTCATCAAACCAAGCCATTGTATATTTCTATTACTGTCATAATCAAGTTCATAATTTAATTGCGTTCTCAATTTATCAAAAAGAAAGTGACTCTAATTAAACTATACTAGTGTGTTTATGCAAATGGAATCTAAATAATTGCACACACTGTAACAAAATGGTCTAGATTTAAAAATTGATTTCACTTGTCGCCGTTATTGCACTACTGTAGACTTGTTTTGCACATGTTTTATGCATGTTGTCTTTGAATTAGTCACCTTCTAATAGCGGCAACAAATTCTTGTCTGGTCATGTGTTTCATTTCATCCAATTCCTTCTCGTAGTTGCTAATCTGTAAGAAATTAAGTAAAATCAACAAGATTTCCTTTGAACCAGAGTCTGAGAATCATTGAGAAAGTACCATTAACTTACTGGAAAGTTGGTAGTGGTGGATGTTCCCCAGTACTTCAGTGCAGCTAAATCATAAGCCCTAGCTGCTTTCTCTTCTTTATCATATCCACCTGCCATTAAATATAGCAAAAGCAAAACAATACATTTAGTAGTTTGATTTTCTACATCCAGGAACTTAAATAAATGAAAAGGGGTTGGAAAATAGACTGAAATGGAATCACTTACCCAAATAAACTGAAGGAAAGTTGATGAGAAGTATGAACAAAAGCAAAACATCAAGAGAAATGAGTTAATAGAACTCTCAATTACTAATATCACCTAAAAAACTTCAAAAATAAAACTAAATTGATTTGAACTTTAATCACCTTGGCGTCCTTTTCTTGATTGTCCTTCCCTTCTACAGCTATTATCCCAAAGGTGAGCTTCATACCTTCCAGTCCATCTATGTCTGTTAATATATTCATTTAATTAGCACAATAAAATAAAAACTGTAAACAAAAAAATAAATTGATTTAGTGAAGAACAGAATGACTATCCAACCGCGTTACTCCACGATATATGGATGTTCTCTGCCCGAAAGTATCCAAAGTTCTTCTAGGTGCAGCTTCAACAGTGTTTGTACTGTTTTCACCACTGGTCTCACATGTAGAATCCTTACCACTTCCCATGGATAATGTCAACGATTGCAAATTACTATTAGCATTTTCTTGATACTCATTGCTAGGTGTGTCAACCACAGGGTTTTGCAAAGGCACGAGACTGTTGTTTGTGAAGAGATAATCTGAATCATTGGACTGAATTTCGTTTAAAGCAGCAAGCTCTGACTGATTTTCAGACTTGCTCACTCCAAGAAAATCAGCCACTTTTGGAACTTCGTTGCTGCTATGAGTGTTAATCATATTCCAATCTGTCGAATTAATTAAATAGCGGAAAAGAAAGATTAGCAAGCCAAATAATATAGAATGAGAGAAAGGAGAAGAGAGAGAAGGTTACCATGATTTTGGAAAGGGTTTTCCATGCTCTCGTTCACCAGCCCAAGGGAAAATTGATGGTATTGAGTTGCTTGAAGATCATGGGATGGTAAGGAAGAATGAGTAGGAGAAAGAGGGAAGGAAAGCCAGTTGTTGTTCATTGAGCCCTTATTTGCTTGCTTTACCTTTCAACAAATCAAAAACACCTGTATCTAACACATTAAATAAGGAGAAAGATATATTTGGAAAAGGGAAACCAAAGATAGATGTGGGAAAAATAAGAGAGAGCAAAGAAACATATATAGGTTTACCAAGGGTTCTAGCAAGGGGTTTAAATCAATGAACGCTTTGTATCTCTCCCAGCCCTTCAACTTCCAAGCTTAAGACAATGGAAGAGGAGAAAGGGCTAAGAAAGGAACATTTTAACAATATTTAAAGCTCTTCCCTTCTTCCCCGTTCTCTGTCCTACCAGGTATTACTAAACTAGTTTAAAACTAATAGTTAAAATCACCCTTAGCTAAGGTCGATTTTGTAGACTCTGACTCTTTTCCACCAGTTTCCAACACTAGCAAACAAAGTTAAAATCTGGCTACAATGATTATTAAATAATTAATATCTATGCAATAAGATATTATCAGGGACACGAGTGTGTTATTAAACTATTATCCTTCAAATCCTTCAGTCTTTGACCAGGGACAATACCACCATTCTAACTGCAAAAATACTCCTCTCTCTCCCTCTCTCCACCCACTTGGTTTATTGGAACTCTCGTCCTCGTTCTGTGAAAACAATGACTCCCAAAAGCCCAGCATTCCCACACACTACAAATCATCTCTCGGTCTCAAAATCAACGACTCTACGTAAAGTTAGACTACCGACCTCTCTCTCTCCTTCTGTATACAAGCCACATAAATGCATATACAATGAAGGAAACTAAAATAAAGATCTGAAATCGGATATTTAAACATCAGGTAGAAGATCAAGTCCATTGTAGAGAAACTCTCGAATTTGGTATATAAATTAAGAAAGAAAAACCAATCTATGGATTCCCGAGTCGTGCATGTGTTAAAGATGCATGAGTACGGTCATGCAATATTATATGGTGAAAATCCGACATATTAAAAATTAAAAGTACTGAATGAAAGAGTAAGAATTACTTTTTGTTCAAAATGAGACCAAGCTGTATTGCATATTAATATTATTTAATTAACGTGATTCAATTGAGCAGCAATTAAGAAATATAATTTGAAGGGTTTTGTTTGTTCCCCCAAGTAAAAATCTGTTGACCACCTACTCGATTTCCTCACCCGTCAAAAGGCCACTAGCTTCAAATTAGTTTAAATTAAGTTAAACATATGCTACCATGTATCTGCAGGGTCGTTTTCTTCATAACACCAGAAGCTAGTATTCTGCTTAGGTTAAGTTTCATCCAAAAAGGTCCATTTCTAGTATATAGACAAATTAAAAAGATCTTTGCACAGTGGCTTAACTTGCCAGCCCTAATGCATCTTCACGTATCCGAATGAAATGATTACTGAACATGCCACATATTTCATATTTTATGGAATGTCTAAGTTATCACTCAATAACAATTATACTATATTCAGCTAGTAGAGATAGGGAATAATATATGTTACTAGCTAGGCAAAGCTTGGATCTCGTAATATACCGCAATTACAGCACAACACACGCATATATTTGGTAGCTTAAGCACAACGTTAAAATGTTCAGTACAATTATACACACACAAACCTTTTATATCGCTGATATCATGTAAATGTGGCATGTGTTATGAAGTTAAAAATAAAAGGTACATCTCGTGAGAGGGCTATGAGCAATTCTTGTGTGGACAATAGGTGTAGCAAATCAAAAGTTCTGGATATAATATTAAAACAACTTCAGCATATTATATATTTTTTTCACATAAACTTTCTTCTTATTAAGTTAAACCATGACTATCACATTTGTTTGATGCATGGAGACAGAAGATTAAAAGCGCAGCTATATTTATAGAAAAGAACGACTCCATAATTGAATATACAATTTTCAGAGTATAAACACTAATAGTCAGTGCAAGAGCGAGGGAATCCATGCATGTTATCTATTCATAAAACTTAATTTTAATTTCTACCAAATAAATTAGAAACCTTGGACCAGACAAGCTCAGATATAATTCACTAGCTAGTCATGAGATGAATTCGAAGAATCTAAACTGAAAAATAGGATTACTATATATATCATATTGATTAATGTAACAGCGATGTTACCAAAAATAACAGTGAGAAGCACTGGCAGTGAAGAATAAACAATTCCAAATACCTGCCAATGTTGATGATGCACTGCTCCCGCCAAATTCTTGTAGATAAATAATTGGCGATTTTGACCGAAGTGAACACAATAAGGGAGCAAAACCCCACGTCTCTCGCTGCTGTTCCAATTTTTATACCTCAACAACTAAAACTAGAAACAGTTTTTGCAAGCGGTGAAAAACACTGAAAACTCTGCTGTTCATACACCTAAATTAAGCATATATATATCCTTAATACTTAAAGATGCAAGGAGATGGAAAACACAGGTGTGAAGCAGATATAAAAAAGAAAGAAAAAAGGGAATAAATAGGAATGAAAATGGAACTGAGAAGAAAAGGAAGTGCATGCATTGATGAGGAATCTGTTCTCTCGCAGTGTGAACAGTTTTAATAGATTTTAATTTCTTGTCTTGAAAAATGTGGAAGAGGAAGGGAATAAATAGAGTTTAGCGAATGGAAGGAAGGAAGGGGGTGCATGGTGGCGTGGTGCTGATTCGCCACCGGTCATACGCAGTCAACCCAAAATTAATCAGGTTGTCACGCCGTTTCAGGTTCTTGGGCCAAATTCAGAGTCAGGGGAATGTGACTGACACGTGTCCATTGTCCCTTCCTGCTTAGGGTTCTCTTTGTCTTCGGGCTTTCACTTTCAAACTTTGCAGCCAAACCAGCCAATTATCCGGTTTGCATGCCTGCACTAAAAAACATGAATAGCTAAAGAACTTTGACCACGTTCTCACCACCCTAACCCAAAACTCTCCCTTCTTTATTATCATCACCACATTACCTCTCTATCCTTCTTATCCCTTCAACTTCATACATTCTTACCTACCTACATACATATCTATTTGCAAACCTAAAGATGAGTAAACAATGTATCTATTTGCAATCCAAAAGAGATCTTAAAACCATTCTTTCAATGATTTTAATTAGTTTGATAGTGTAACTTATGCTAAGAATATATAGAACTAAACTCTTTAAAGATTAAAATTGTATTTCTATGTAATTAGCCATAGTGCATTTCAGATTAAACTACCAATTTTATTATCAACAATTAATAAATAAACAATTTGTAACATTTAATGTTCAACCCTTATAAAAAAAAGTTAATTACTTATGCTACCTTTCAAAACAAATGTATACATTAAAACCCATCCACATTAAACTACCAATTTGGTTTCTATTAATCTCTCTTAAATAGTTTTAAAAAATAAGTAAGTCTTCCTGTTTTATTTTTTGTTTTTTTATCAACAAAGAATTAAATGAATTAAAAAAAATACTTCAGAAGTATCCCAACCTATTTACAAGTATCAAAAAATCTTTACCAACTATATTGTTAGCGCTACAAGAAAATTATGAAATAAAAACCAATTTTAAAAATAAAAAATAATTAATTACTATAATAACTAAATTAGAGACCATTTTAGAAACTAAAAAAATTTTAGATTTCTAAATTAGTTTTTATTATTGTTAAATAGTTTCTAAATTGGTATCTAATTAGCTATCAAGGTTTGGTAGTTAAAATTTTTGTAGCTAATTAGATACCTATTTAGAAATTATTTAACAATAATAGAAACTAATTTAGAAATCAAAAGATTAATTTTTTTTTTCTAAAATTGATTTTTATTTTATATTTTTGTTGTAAGCTTCAAACATATAAACCATAACAAAATACAGAACATTACAATCCCATGAAATTAATCCCCGGCCACCAGCTCATAAAAAGCTACACAATTGGTCTCAAGATGGCCTTTGCTGATAATTTTTTTAAAAAAAAAACAAGTATTTCTTTAAATTTTGAATAAATATTAATTTAGTTCTTGAAATGTATATGGATTGAGTGACATGGTGTGTTTTATATTATATCTTAATTTCTTGCAAAAAAAATTATATATTTTTGAACAGCTGCTTAAAACAATTTTCAATATTTATGTGGGTGTTTGGCATGATTTGAAATACTTTGAAAAGAGTAGTTATATAGTGTTTGACAAGTATTTAAGTGAGATAGATCTGAAGGAGGAGTTGAGGGTAATTGCAGAAAGGGTTGAAGGGCATTTAAGGAGAAAGGAGGTCACGAGGATCCAGAGAAAATTTTGAGAATTTCCAAGAGATGGGAGGAAATGCCGGGAAAGTGCTCGTGTCGCCTCGAAATGAAACACTGGAAAAGGTTGGTTGATGTGTTATGTTTGGTGTGAGTCTCTCTTCTCATAAATTTGAACCACTCAACCCAGCCTTAGCTTTTTAGCTAGGTTTAGGTTTGTTTCTAAAGCACAGGACTCATCCAGATACCATGACCAATCAGACAAAGAACACACATACTGTTAAATACTAAAATCAAATTCCCTGCATATAAGCAAGCACAGCCTGTGCATGTATGTGTGTTCCTGGGATTCTGAAAACTGAGAAGTTAAAGCTCATTTATAGGAACTTGGCTTTTCCAAAATAAGGGAATTTTTTCAGTGCTGACTCATTAAACATGTAGAGAAACAAATACACTCAATTCTTCCATGTATTAAATCATCCACATAATAATAACATCTATTCTGAATCATACCATGTACTACTATTTCATTCCCAAAGCACAAAAGCTTCTTTCATATTTCAAAATATTTTATTCTTCATTATTTTTTTCATCAATATTTTAACTACTAACTACATTAGATTTTATGAAATTAATATTTAATTAAATTAGTTACAAATTTTGAATATACTTTATAAATTATTATTAAAAAAATAATTGCTTTAGATATCAATATTTTTTAATCTATAAAATACTATCAAACTTAATTAATTATTTTTTATAAATTATTTAATATTTAATATTTTTTAGTGATTGATCAATTTTTTTTTATTGTGCATAATTTTCAGATAACATTGTAATGAAACATTTTCTACTTTAATTTGTAATTAATTTTTAATTTGAATTTATAAAAAATTAAAAAGTAACCCAACAAATATTAAATAGTGCAGTAATTATTTCTCTATATAAAATTAAAATAGATAATTATCTATTAAAAAATTAATGATAATAAAAAAACATATTCAAATATAAGAGATAATAATGGAAAAAATTAAGTAACCTACAGGCTAGCTAAAATATTTTATTAATTAGAATAAAATATTTAAATGAACTATTTTGATGTACCTTACTAAACATTTGTATGTTGATCAAACTAACTTATAAATTAGTAAAATAAATTATTAAATACTTAAAAATATTGAATATTGAAAACTATATATATATATATATATATATATAAGATAAGTGATGAGAAATTTTATCTTCAAATAATGGGGTTTTTAGCAACTATAAAAGAGTCCAACTCATGTAAAAAATAAATATATTTTTTGAATAAGTCATAAGGTTGAACATGTGAGATGCTAAAATGGTGTAATTCAACCTTAAATTTATACAAATGGAAATATTTAAAAAAAGTTATGTGTATTATGTTAGAAAGCATAACTTCAAAATAAAAAAATCATGTTTTTTTTGTTACGAATTTGGTTTGTAATTTTTTTTATATTTTTCTTGCTAAACTTGTGCCTGATAACACTTTTTTTTTGTTTTCTAAATTTTGTTTTGATGAAACATCTTTTTTGAATATTTTTTGTTTTTAGTTGTGTTTTATGACTTTTTTTTTTAAATAGTTGTAATTAGAAATATATTATTATTATTAAATTTTATCAAATCATGTTTAGGAGTAAGTTTTAGTTTCTAGTTTTTTTTTTTTGGAATTGTGCACTTTTTGTGTGTTTTTTATTTTTAAATTGTAAGCTTTAAAATATTTTTTTATGTTTTTTTGTAATTTTTTGGGCTGGGTGTGTTTTTTAGTGTTATTTATTTGAAATTTTAAAAAAACTATAACTTTATATTAAAGTAATTTCTTTAAGAAAAAATAATCAACTAAATAAAATTCAAAAAACATATTCAACAAAAAAAATCACAAATACACATAAAAAATATTTTTAAAACTCCCGTTAAACAATTAAGAAAAAACATAAAATGTGCACAATTCCAAAAATAATTTTAAAATAATAATAAAATAAAACTAAAACTAAAGAAAATGATTTTTTTTTAAAATGATTCTAATTGTGATTCCTTAAAAATATGTGTCGCAAAACACGATTTAAAAAACCAAAAAAAAATCTAAAAAGAAAAGGATGTTTCAAAATAAGATTCAAAAGAATAAAAAAATACTATGAAATACTAATTTAAAAAAATAAAAAAAATACAGATCAAAATAGTAACATAAAGCACAACGTCAAGATAAATTACTTATGTTTAAAGTACAAAAATACTCTTTAAGATAAATTAATTGCATTCAAAATTAATTTGAATAAAATATAAATAGATTTAAAAATTCAAAAGATATATTTTGTAATGTATGTTTTGTATTAATCTACAATCAAGAATACATATATGTACTATGGAATATAATTTTAAAAGGTTAAAACTGGATTTTGAAATTATAGGAGGTGTAGTTGAAATTTATGTGGGTGCAGATTGCAGAAGCAACCAGTTTGATATCTTGAATCATTGCAAAATCCAGGCCCAAAATGCTTAGTGGCGCAGCAGCGACTGTTTGCAATTTGATTTTGCGTGATACAAGAGCTCAATTTTTCAATAACTAATGAAGAATAAACTCTTGATTAAATTGATAATGTTATGATTATTATGGAATGGTAATACTATTAGTTATTTAAAATATACTAAAATAGTTTAATAAAAATGTAAATGTGAGTGTGTTTTCTTCAGTGTTCAACAAATCTCCACAAGAAAAATTTAAATAAAACAGAAAAAGAAGTAAACTGACTACAGTAATGATCCGCAATATTTTTATTAAGTTTAAATATTTTTAGCTATTTTGTTTTTAGTTTTTATAGAAAATATTGGTTTTTCACTTCTAAATATTTGCAGATACCTTTTTTTTTTAACCTGTCATCAAGTTATGCTTATGCAAATACATCAATTTTGTTTTGTATGTTATAGTTGCTAAATATAACAGTTTTTAGTTTTAATTTTCTGCAAATATAGTAGTTTTTTTAGTCCATGCCATTACATCCTTAAATATAACAGTTTTGTTTTGTTTTTTATTTGGTGGAAACTAAAATAAATAACAGGAAATATTTCAGAATAAAAGAGTCTTCTCTAAAATTTATTTGATTTGTTTTAGGAAATTGAAGAAGCATAAAATTATAAAATTAAGTCTGAATTATGCTGTGGGAAACCAAATCTCATCCACCACATTGGAAAGACCCGCATCTTAAACCTTATCAAAACCAAATCTCCGGCAAGATTCTGACATCGATCATAAACCTCGGTTTCTTCGCGGACTTTTAATGAAATGTACTTTTACATTTCTCGGAGTAACATTTTGAATCTTCATTAGAGACACTTCGTTACATTTCTTTTTCACTTCAATAATCCCATTATGTAAGCAATTTTAAGGTTTTGAAAAACCAATCTGGTGAATCTTGGTACTGAACTGAAAGAGAACTTTGAAAAATGCTTGCAATATTAGTCTCCCCTTAGTCATTATTTAACTTGAATTTTTATATAATCATTTATTATATCAAATCATGTTTCTGTGTTCATAGTGAAGAACTGCTGAACAATAACAGCAGATCCTCCACAATGATTCTCCATGTTGTTATAATGGATGAAGGAAAGATCATGTTATAATGGGTAGAACATGTATTAAGCAATCAATAGACAGCAGTGGATTCGCGTGCTGACATGCATGGGATACTGAGATCTCTCAGATGATTACAAAGTATTAATAACCAATAACTAAGCTTATAGATGAGTTCCAAGATATCAGATTCTTATAACCCTGGATCTTCAAAAATAGGCTTGTCCCTAGCATGTCACACTGACCACACTATCACAAACCATAAGACATTCATTCCACCTTTCCAATCTGTCCTTGTCTCCCTTAATAAATCCATGAAACTGCTGAATCTCACACTCCATATTTTGACCCACACACCTCCACTAATTTCCATTTCCTTCACTTTTCCACCATCATTTATCATTATAATCTACTCCCTCTATTATCACTACCAATATCAAAACTTTGTCTCCCATTTCATGTCTCTAATGTAATACATTATTGTTAAAAAAGTTTGAACATTGGTTAGTAAAATCTAATGAAATTAGTTTTCATATCTTAGATCAGTAAAAAATAAATACAAAATTGTGTCCTAAATTAAATATATGTGTGTGTATACATATATATATATATATATATAATTATTTTAGAATAATAACATTGATTCAAATTTGAGAAATAAAAAATAAACAAATATTATAAAAATAAAATATTAAAACTATTTTTAATAAAAAAATGAGAGATCTAATAAAAGTATATTTTATCCTTATATTTACTTTTCCCACCCATCCCCTGAAAAAAAATGGATCTCCATTATATTTTTGTGTTTACCCGTGATTCTAAGTAAAGAGAAAAATCTTCTAGTAAAAACGTTGTTGAGGCATGTTCAGATAAATGATTTAGTGAAGAAAAGAAAATCTACAGGCAATCATGTACTTTTGACTCCAATAACATTGACCTCACTGGATATAGTGACTTTTAAGTAGGAGCGTAGTAGGTGTTTCATCTTAATAGATTCGAGATAAAAGATAAAAATCATCTTATTTTTTAATTATTATATGGAATATTTATTATTAGTTTTATGAATGTTCTCTGTTGAAAAATCTAATTTTCAAAACAGTTTTTCTTTCTAGTTACATTGCTTTGCTCGCACAGAAAACTTAATTTTAGTTAAAGAATTTAAACTCCTTTTTACTCCGCAACATGTGGATAATTTTCCAATTTGATTATAAAAAAAGTTGCAGAGTTTAGTTTGAAAAAAAGGTACAAAATTCAAACTAATGTAATATGATCTAATTTTGCAGTTCAGGTTACAAATATAAAATGGTTTGGATATTGTGCACAATCATATTAATCTGAGAATTTTCAAATTCATTTGATCATGAAAAGTTATTTTTATATAGTACAAAATATCCCATTATAAATAACACGATTCATACAAAATCGTCATGAAACAAAATATGATAATATTTTTTTTAATTAAAACAGTTGATGATTTGTTTAAAATAAATTTTTGAGAAACCAGTAAATGCTTTATTCTAATCTTATCCCACTACGCTTCCACTCTATATTTGTCCTTATAGCTAGCTTAAACATATATATACTATTTTTTAAAATTATCTTATTGTCGGATCAACAACTTCTCATGATAATGTACTATAACTCCTAGATTTTTCATAATTAGCAAAAACCAAAATATAAATAATATATATATATATAAATAATATATATATATAAATAATATATATATATATTACATGTATATGATATAGATGTAGCTGGCCTCATTATGCCCCCTGCAGTTTATCTCCTCAACCACTATGTAATGATACTATGCTGATAAAAAAATGATACTGTACAGAAGAATATATAAAAGAAAGATGAAGACATGAAATGCAAAATGAAAACTTGAACAATTTGCGGCTGTGCTATATGACAATGTAAAAAGAGAACATTGCTTTTGTATCTTCTCCATGATGAAATGCAGGTGAGGCTTCCAAGTGGATGCAACCATATATCATCCATGAAAATGCATATCATCAACATGATTCTAAAATAACTCAGTTCTGCACCCTTTTCTTTTTCTGACAAATGATAGAGAATTAGACCCACTAAATGGTCCTGCTACAGAATTTATCCAAAGATCATAATTGGTTGTGATGAAAACCCAGGGACTACCTTTATGAAAGAAAGAAAAAGTATAAAAACTTAAATGCAGTTAAGCTTCAATGATAACAATCGTGTGCAGGCCTTACAAAAATATCAGAATAACACAAGTAATAATTATATAATTAATATATGATGATGCTAACTCACCATAGTATATATTATTCATTTATAGAAATTTCTTGTAATCTTCTTCTCTTTCTTTTCTTCATTGCAGAAAAGTATGGTAGAGATTTATTGTATAAATTAGTTTCTATAAGTCACCATATCAGGCTACACTGCTAATGTAATCCTCACTTCACCTTAATGAGTTCTGCTTTCTATCTGCTTGGACAGGGTGCAGTAAGAAATCAAATTTTCCTTCTTAATATCTTATTAAATATATAATATATGATCATCACTAAATTAAGACCATTGAATGTGGATGACTGACTACACATGCATGAATGTTTGTCCCATATATTTCGGATAGACGTGTATGAATTGGTGCGTACGCAGATCAAAAGCATAAGCATTAGCTCAATTATTTATTTCAAAAATTCTGAGTTGAGATGAGCTTAGCTAGTTCCATCAGTAGAAAAGTAGGTGAAACTAATAAACATTATGTTGTTCAATACATACAAATCCACAATTAATGAATAGTTTTTTTTTTATGGGCAATGAACAATTAATGAATATAGTAATATGATATTTTTCATTCTTCCACCTAAGTAGCTAGACCCAACATAATTTTTAAGTATTAAACATGTTTTCTATCCTTTATTTTCAAAAGTGAAAATAATTTTCCTTGTTAGTCCAAACTTTAAATTTTCTAGATATTTGTAATAAAAAAATTATTAAAATAAATATTTATCAGTTTTTTTAAGGTGACAAATAAATTTCTAGTGTAGACTAAGATATTAAAATATTTCATGATGACTCATCGGTAACGTGAATGTGGTGATTTTTTTATCGGCAATAAACAATATATACATAAGAATCACTTTAGGGGTAATCAAACCCGTATACAAAAAAAACCGATACATCCTTACATCACACACCTTCCTACCAACAATTCAAAACTAGTTCCACAAAAAACCACAATCACACAACAACTACAGCGAAACAAGACAATCCAGAAAAACAAGACACCAATCAAAATAAGAAAACTTGTTTGAAACGTAAATTTTTTTTATAAAGATTCATTTAAATAATTTTCTTAATACAAAATATATAAAATCTAAGGTTTGAATTATAAATAAAGATAAAAAAAACATATTTAATCTTTTGTACTAACTATATAATGTACATTTAATTTAAATGGCACTTCCCATATTAATACATCCCTAAAGAATTAATTTTCTAAAGGATTTTCTTTTAGGTGGTTGGATCATGGCCGACAATGGCATCAAGAAAGTATAAAGAGCTTTTCTCTTTAAAGTACAGAGATGTTCCAAACTTTGACATGGGTGGAGGAATATAATTACTACCAGTACATTTTTATATCTTTGTTTCTTTTTCTTCTCTTTACTTGAGCTTAGGTGGAAGCTTATATTTTCTCCCTGCAAATGATGACCGACAGGAAAGCATATGGTGAAACTTCAAAGTTAATGTAAAGTTATGTTTCAAAATTTGGAGTGGGGCTATTGTGTCTCCAACATATATATGAGCTCAAAAGATACACCAAAAATAAAATAGTATAAGATCTCTCATGTAACCTAAAGTTGTATTATATGGGGTTTTAGTTGTGGGGTTCTTTTCCAAGGACCTCTTCCTTAGGTTGCATACTTGTAGCACCTAAGTCTTATATAGCCATTTTTATTATATCACGCATACATACATTTCTATTTTCTTTTTTCTTTTTGGTTTGCTTTATGTGTTGATTGTGGTATTCTTTAGCTTTCAACTTTTAACCAATAATTAAATAGTATTTTTTGTCAATTGCAAGTGAGACTAAGCTCCCACAATTGCCCTACAATTCACATGACAACTTGGTTAGCTTTCTAATAAACAAGCCAAAAGCCACATGCTTTAGAGCTTTCATTAAATAGAAAGTCCAAAAAATTATGGTGAGTTTAGAAAATTAGTTTATCGTTTGCGAATAGTTACTGTATGTATAATGTTATTAGGATTCTTCAATATTTGCAATTTGTGTATCGCTAGTCTATGTATAGTTAGTTAACGAGAATTAAATTTAAAGACACTTTAAAGAAGCAAAATTATGTGAATTGCAGTAGTAATATGGCACTTCAGAATTATAAGGTTAACCGAATTTGAAAATAGTGCATGGAGATGGATTGGAATTGTGCGGAAAATTTGAAAACAGAAAAACAATATTATATTTAACAATGATAGGTCGAAGGTTTTTGGAACACTAGGTTATTGGGGCTAGTTGTTGTGGTGTCATGTTGTAATGTTTGTTTTTTCTTGATGGTTTGGTAGCTATGCTCAAATGAGTTTATAGCAACATATGATGTATAGGTATTGTATAAGAGTTGGAAATTTTTGAAATGTTTTTTTTTTAATTTAATTTTTTTATTGTTGATAAAAAAACAATGATAAGTCGAACCTTATAAAAAAAATTCTCACACAATTGAAAGCTTGATCTTGTATCTACATAAATGAAATTGTGAGTTCTTTCTTATACACCACCAACTGGTGTATTGGATACTATTAGTTATAAGAGCAAAGAAGTAAACTGATTATTTTATAATTTTTTCTTGATATTTAATCGGTTTGTTAGATGGTTTGTCATGATGGAGAGAGGTAGTTTTAACTTGCAAAGTGGAAGTTTATAGAAGGAGCAAAACATGTTGCAAAATCAACAACTTCTATTACAGTACAATGTTGTTGCAAAACCATGACATTTAGAACTTAGTGCATGAAAAATGATTTCATGAGTCAATGCAAGTTTAATGTTGCAAAAGTGTGATGGGAAGACAATGTTGTTCGTTGTCCAATTTATTGTGTGTAGAGCAACAAACACATTGGGAGCTTTAAAGGGTCTATACTTATTCTATCAACTAATTCTAATATGAATCAGGTCAAGTAATTAATTAATTAATTATAATTAATTTAATTCTTCAAGATATCAAGATAACGAAAATGTATTTAATTAATGAATTAGGCTAAGTAGCTAGGACGCCAAGAAGCTATATCTATCAATCAAATGATGATACCTTGTAATAATACAAGGCACTTTCTGTCATATAAACATCTTAATTATCAATATTCAATACGACATCAAAGATTCATCCAAGATTTATAGGCATTACAATAATAGATTCATCAATCCATCAAGATTTACACGTGATTTCAACTACTACATATCAAATATCAAATATTGAGAAACTTATATAAGGATATTAGGTAGTACGTATAATGGCTAGTAATTAGTTAGATAATTGTTATTTACTTTTCAGTATATTGATTGATCCAATTCATGGTGTCACAAATATAATTAATTCCTTAGAACAACTTTAGAGTAGTTGTTTAACTTTAAAAAACTTCACTTAATAGGTTTTATTGTTGATGACATGACATTATTTGTTTAATCAATCCTAACAAGTAATATATTTTCCAAACTGGTTTAATTAATTCATGTATTGGTTATCTTTGAAGACAGTAATAAAAGCGGCTAAAGTAAAAATGTAAGAACATAAAAAAAAATTATTTAAGTAACTCAATAAACAATTATACACGCATGTTAGGATACGATTTTTTTTGGGTAGGGAAAAATTATATCTAATGTTAGGAATTTTTTTTTTTTAAAAAAAAGCACTAGTGTAGCAGAATTATAAAAGTAATAAATAATATTTTATTATAACTCATATTTTTCATGACTCTAACAATATTTGTTATAAAAAATAACTTATTAGGATAATTATTATGTTGACTGTCATTATTAGTTATATCCTTTTTTATTGTTCTATAAATAGTTCTAAAATGTTTTATTTAAATATTTTATATATAACGGTCAGAATAAATTAATTTATTATGACATTTTTTCAAAAGTACCAAATTTTTTTATCGTTTAATCTATATCGTTATTAGAATAACCATTATAAAAAATATTTTTTGCACTATGATAACTAAAAGCATACAACTAAAACAAATTATCAAATTACTTTCTTAGTAATTGTTTGGTTTTTTATTTAGTTTTGATTAATTAATTATTTTAAATACAAGCTATAAATATTTCTGTATATTCTTTTATGTAATTTTATTTAATGGTTGAGGCCATCCCTGTCGTGATAGCCATTAGCAAGAAATGCAAAGATCCCACAATGATATATATATATATATATATATATATATATATATATATATATATATATATATAGATATATAACCATTGAGTGTGGTTTTAAAGAGAGTGGCGTGGGGAACGCGGACCACAATACACCCACACATGCCTCTCACTTGTTTCCATCAAACACTGTGTGCTACTCATGCTCCAACAATCCCAACAACGCATCTTCACTCTAACTATTTTTTTTTCTTTCTTATTTTAGATCTTTTATCTTTGTCTTTTCTAAACAATATTTGGTTGAACCTTTTTTTTCATTTTCTGATCAAGAGACCAATCAGTTCTTTTTCTTATTTCATGAATTAAATTTAAGAGATTTATAATTATATGATTTTATAGATCATCCTCCCCTTCAAAATGAAATCTTAAAATGTGACCTAAGGTATTCATATTACAAAGTTACAACTTTGTCATCTTTTAAACTCGGATCAGATTGATTTAGCTGTAGGTAATTGATAAATTCAACATCAACTTTTTTATACAACCACGTTACAATCCTCAATATATTATTATTTTAATATTTTTTTATATTATTTAATTCTTAACTTAATTTTTATTATATATATTTATTTTTAAACTCATCACATCAAAAATTGTATACAACTCTAAGGTTGTGTTTGGATTAGGAAAAGAATGTATGAAGATTTGAGGGAGTGGATGTGATAGGATTTGAGAGGAAAGTGTGAAAAAAGTGAGTATGTTTGAATTGAGGTATGTTAGAGTAGATTTGTAAGGAAAATCTACTTGAGTTTGTGACTAATGTGATGGTTGTGAGATTTTTTTAAATTTTTTTAAAAGTGTAACATGTAAGTTTACAAATTTACCCTTGTATTTAAAAATATTTAAATAATAAAATATTATGTATTTTTATGTAGAATTTGAGTTAATTGAAATATTCTAAATTATTTTTGGTACAATTGAATAGTTTATTTAATATTGTTAAAGAATTACTTTTCGAAAAAATACGAGTTATTTAATATTATCGAAACATGAAAAGAATCATACAAATAATATTATCTAAGCATATACAAATTTATTGTTATATTTATTTATACATTTTGAAAGATTTTATATTCCTTGATTTAGATGGTATGTAGATACATAATCATGTAGATATTTTAGAGGATAGTTTATAATAAAAAAACATATTTGATGGAGATCCCACATCGACTAGAGATAAGGACAATTCATTGTATATAATTAGGTGCAAACTTCAACCCTATGAGCTGGTTTTATGGGGTTGAGTTAGGCTTAAAGTCCACTTTATAACAATATTATATATAGAGTGAATTGAACAACAAATTTATTTATAAAGAAGAGAAAATATATAGAATTGAGTATGAAATATCATAGTATGATAATTATGATAGAAAAATAATAAAAATAAAAAGTATTATTATATATATTATTGCATGAATGACAAAGCAAAAAAGAAAATCAAAAAGGAGAAAACACCACCATCTTAGGTGGCTTTTCCCTCAAATTTTTGCATATGAGGAGAATGAGAGAAATTATTGTTCATACAGATTTACTCTCACCCTTTCCTACACATCTCTTGATCCAAACCATAAATATTCATTCTCATCCTTCATCTTTAACATTACAACCCTTAAAATAAACAGAGCCTAAGAGTTTCAAATTATCATTTTTTTTACCTATAACACTAGCTCGATTGTCAGAGTTCAAACAAATCAGATATATTTTTATATTTAGTGTTTGTATATTTGAAAATTGTATACAATTATGTTATAGGATGAAAATTGCAAAAAAGTCAATAAATTTCTTTTTAAAAGAATTAACTTTTTATGTTGGGATATAATCGCAATCGACATAAAAGTATAATTTTCTTACGATAGTACTAAAACTAATATATAATCCCAATTTATACTTTAGGTCTTTCTCTTTCTACTATTTTACGATAGTTGAATTGGAACTATATAAAAATGTAAATTACTATATCAATTTTTTAATTTATATAGAAAATTCACCTTTTTTATATTAATTTTTTTAACTGAAATTTAAAATTGACTATAATGCTTTTTATTTGATCCTGAAGTGGATATGAGGAGGTAGAAAAAGATGGAAATGATAAAAATTAAGATTGGTTGAATTAAGAAAAAGAGAAAGGGAAGTGAAGGAAACTTGTGAAAGTTTCTAAGTGATTGATTGATGGGATAGATAAAAAAATTTAAATTACTAAATTTGAAGATTACTATTTTATCCTTATGTTTAAAATTAATTTAAAATAAAAGATGATGAATTATTTCTGTCAAGCATAAGTTTCGCAGACTTGAATTATAACATTATATATATATATATATGTGTAAAAATGTAATGTTATTTTTTTTAAAATAACATTTAATTAAAGTTTGAATAAAAAATAGTTATAAAATATTTACATACAAATTTTAAGTGATGTAAAACGTCAAATAGTATACGAAAATTAGTGTAAAATTGGAGCACATAATTAAATTAAACGGTAGAATAAAATAAGAATGAAAAAACACAGTTAAATTACAATTTAAAAGAATGTAAAAAAACAAAAAAATAACATGAGTTCCTGGACTAAATTATCCTTAGTATCATAAATTAATTTTAATTAAATATTAAATCATAATTTTATTATTATTATTACCATTATTTTTAATTTTATTATTATTTCATAATTATCAATATTTTTAATTTTAATAATATTAGTATTTTATAAATTCTTTATAACTTTTTTAATCTTATTATTTATCATTTTATAATTGCATTATTAAGAATATTATTATTATTTTATAATTTTACTATTGTTAATACTATTATTATTTTTGTTATTATTTTTTTATTATAATCATTTATGATTTTATTATTATTATTTTAATATTTTGTTTTTATTATATCATATAATTAATTATCTTACGTTAAGGTAACACAACGTAATATATGAGTTATTTTTTTTATTGAAGAGTAAAACTTTATGACATAAATTGAAAGATAAATGTGTAGTTTTATACCTTTCACGTTGGTTTTCTCCTCTTTTCTTCTCATCAATTAGAGAATACGAAAAGTACCTTTATCTATTTGTTTTCAACCCTTTCCTTATGTGAAGTTCAAACTTCACCCAAATCATATTTGAATTTAAAGTTAAATCGAAATAAAGTATAATTAAATGTTTTGTTGAATTTTTTTACTCTCTTTTCATATCTGTGTAATATATGCGAATAAAGTTGCATGTTGATAATGAATTCTTTGACAAGTTAGATGTTTTTTTTTTCTTTCTATCGAAAAGCCAGAAATTGAAGAGGAAAGTTTGTAAATGAAAAGCTTGTGAATTGATATGCCAAAGGAAGCATGATAATTATGTTCTCCACTACTTGTCTACAAAATATTAATCTCTCTTTTACTTAACCACTGCTTAAATTTAATTTATCTTCTATGTTGGCATAAAGCCCACACTTTTGACAAGGCATCTCTAATTCAGAACCCACCCATGGCCATGGGAAATCCACATTAATCACTGCCTTTTCATACTATAAGGATCACCAATTTGAAAAGTGCAATACCAGTTGTCACGTAAATTCTAACTAATCAAATATCAAATACGTGAAACTCCATTCACAGTCTTGTCTTTTAGCTCTGCAAAGTAAAACTTGTTTTTATCTGCAAAAAATAATTTCTTCATTTATCAAGTATTCAATCCTAAAATATTTTATTTTGAAGCTCAGCGTGATGGCTGAGTAGCTCATTAGCATATTCCAAGATATACTAAAATATAAAGAAATATATTAAAAATATGTGAAAACGGCGAAAATAAAGACAAAACAATGAATTCGTAGCCGTTTCCGTTTTGTTGTATTAACGTTTAAAAGCAATTATATGTATAGTATTTTATAACTATATATTCCTCCCAAGCTAAACCCTATAATGATTGCCGCAAACAATGTTAGATCCCCCTACTTCTTAATCCACTTCTTAAATATAGTCAGTTTCATTTTAGAATATATTATACTAAAAGAGAAATATATTTGTTCCTACAAAGCTAGAATCCTGCGTAATACTTCTTCTCGTTGCAATCTTCTCGTTTTTCCGGTCTTTCGATTGGGCTCCTCTCGGCAAGATTTCTTTTGGTCTGAACACAATGGGTGGTGTGCCTGCGAAGACATTCTGACGATCAAGTCAGTTCGAAAGTTAGGTACCAGAAGAGTAGGGAGTGAATAGTTACCTTGGATGTTGTGTCCCTCCTGCTATTTATATTGTTCTAAATGGGGCTATTTATACTGTTCTATATGGACTCTGGCTGTTATGGATCTGCTTTAGGGTTCAAGCGAAGGTCCAATTGTACCTTAACCGTGTTTATCACCTAAGTTAGGTTATTTATGTCTAATTACGTGTTTAGCTCTTCCTCTTGTCGTCTAGTCAACTTTTCGGTCACCCGGTAGTACAATATTAAAGATTCATCATTAATTAAAAATAATTTGGAGTTTGTGTATTGGTTGGAAAGGTAATGAGAGAAGGAAAAAAATGGAATTATGTATAAATGGTGTTTGTTTTGTTTATTATAAGGAAAGAAGTAATAGTGAAATGATATCGGATGCACGTTCCCCTTAGATTAGGGGAGCCCCCATGTGATAATCGTAACACCAATCCGTGTTTATCATTTTTGTTTGGCTCTATGCGTCTTTTTCCTTTTGTCTTGCACGTGTGCTTTTTCTTCCTTTCATTTCTACAAATTAATCACCCTATCATGCCATCCACTAACACTTAGTTTTGTTTAACTTATTGGTGTATTTATGTACTATTATCGTTAAAAACAAAATCTCTTTTTCACACGTTTCCAAAACTATTAGTAGTTACATTTCACTTATCTTGCACTTAAGGATTTCGTAATAGCTAAAATTAAGTTGCCATATCTTAATTTAGTCAACCCTGTTTTTTATTCGGTTCTTAGAGAATTAGCTTTATAATAAAAATAAATTAAAAACTCCATAAATACAAGAGAAAAAGAATGTAATATGGTTTCAACATGCAGATGCAAAGAAAAGAGAAAATGAATAATACTAACATTTTAAGAACATGATGAAAGAGTTATGGTGCACTAAAGTTTTTCTTAACCTAAGAAATTTTAATTATAAGGTAAACATTGTCTTCTCCCTGAAACAGAGATCACATTAGGAACATCCATAAGCCTTTGAAAAAAAAAGTGGAATCTATGAAATAAGTGCAAACCATTAGGAACATCCCTAAAAATGAGTCTTTGAATAAAAAAAAGTTGAATCTATGAGCTAATAGTGCAAACCGTAAAACTCATGAGTTAATAAGTTTAATTCTTCTTCGTCTTCTTTCTTATCTCCCTCTCAGTGTTTCAAGTTAAGAAACATGATTTTTTTTCAAAATAAAACACTTTCGTTTTTTTTACCCCAACCGTATACTGTGTCAAAGGAGTACCTAAATAGCACGATTTACTGTAGCAGTTCAAAATTAGGTGTAATTTTGTCAAAATACCAGTTCAGAATACGTTCTCAAAAAAACAAATTGTTAATGAGTTTTAATTTTTTATTTTAAAATGAAAGAAAACAAAATTTAAAATAAAAGTATTATCTTAAAGAATAAATATTTTGAAATAACAAATATTTAGAATTAAAATTTAGAAAAGTAAATATTTTAAAGATAAAAGTTTAGAACGATAGTTATATCGAGGAATAATATTTTACAAAAATAAATATATTAAAAAACAATAATTTAGAAAACTAATTATATGAAGAAGTATTTATTCAAAAACATTATAACTTAAAACTAATTATTTATAAAAGTAATTATTTTGATAACTAAGTAATTGAAAAATTAAAAATTATAAAAATTTAATTAAATAAAATAAAAGATTTGGAGAAGTGATTATTTATTTTTGTATTCAATTAAAAAGTGTAATATTAATAGTTATTTATTTATAAATAAAATACAGATGAAGTTAATGTAATGTAAAATGTGTAAAAATAAATCCTATATTAAAAATATTCTAAGTCAATTTTGAAATTTTTATTTATACAGTTTTGAAATTTATTTTTAATCATAAACATAACTATTAAAATAATTATAATAATAAAAATATAGAACAAAGTTCTTTATAAAAAATATTTTTATAAACGATTACTTTTCTTAAAATAATTATTTATAAAAAATAATTATTACATTTATAAATATTTTAATTATTCTATTTATTATTTACAAATCAATAATTTAAATTATATAAATACTTTCCACTATTTTTTTTTTAAAAAAAATCATTCCTTTTTTCTAGGAAATTTTCTAAACCAAAATTACGTAAACAAATTTATAAATGTTAATTTTGTCAACAAATATTTTTGTAAATAATTACTGCTTAAGATATATGAGTTTGCAAATAATTATTTCTTCAAATATGTATTTTCTAAATTATTATGTTTGATATAATTAGTCATTATTAAATCTTTTGATCTATTGAGTATTAAAAACATTTATATTTTTCAATGGAGTTTTGTAGTTAATTTTTTTTTTAACTTGGTGATGTGACTATTATATTGTCATGTCATCTTACTTGTTTGTCTACATGTGAGACAATATGATTAATATAAAATGACATTACATTTAATAACCGACAAATACGATATGTACTCAATTGAAAAATGAGTTTTTATTTGATTTTGGAGGTTGATGAAAGTTAATTCATACAAAATTCTTCAATAATATATTCGGATCATCACACCAAATTTCCAAATGACCCTGATGAATAACACCCAAAAATGGAGATGAATATTTTAACCTTGAAGTATATTAATCTCATGTTTCCCATGATAGTAACATGTTAAACCAAATTTAGAAAGGAATTGAAAAACTCCTACAAGGCAAGACCTCCAACTAGATTTGAATACCATCTTCAAAGACTTTTGTCATGGTTTAGAACATGAGCATGAGCATTAATGTTGTTGAAGATCATATTGAATAACTTGTGAATAATTTGAAGTAATGTTACATTTTATTTATCTTGGTTGTAGTTTGTCAATGTATTTCTTTTCTTCAATGTTTAAATGAACGAATTATATTTTTATGCATATATTAATTGCGTTTGAGTTTTATAATTTCATTTAGATCTGGTAATATTTAATATAACACAATTTTTATAATTTTTTTTTCAATTACATAATCTAGTTACTAAAAATTTTTCATTCCCATCTTTTCAATCCTAACAATCTTACTTTGACTTCTCTCTCATCCTTCTTTCCTTTACCATATCCTCACCCAAATTCAAACAAGAGTCATCTTCTTTATAGATAAGTCAAGAAATACCTATAATATATTTTTCTTTATGGTTTAATTATATTTTTTATAATTATCGTTATTATGATTATTATCATTGTTCTAATTGATACGTATCACGTTATTATTCTAATAAATTAATTTAGACGCGTCTGAATTATGTTACTTAAATGCCATGCCACCCTAAATATTTTTAAAAGAATGCAAGTCCCCTTGAGTATTATAGAAGTGATTTGCTCACCTCATCTGCACGAAATCCGCAATACAAAATAGTGTTTGTCTTCTAGAATATATCATCGAAATACGTTTGAATAAAAAAACAGTTATTTGATGTTGTGTTTTTTTGTTGATTTTACATATACATATATCCTTTGATATTGTACTTGACTTTCTTATCAAGAACATACATCTCATAACAACCAAAGAGACAACGAATGTGAGGAAGGAAAAGTTGAACAGAACCGTTTTACAAAGGAGCAGAAGTAAGGTTAAAAATAGAATAGTATCTGTGCTGAGGGTAAAGTTGACCCGTAATGAGTTTGGTGAGAGGAATAAGATTTGAATGGAGTAAGAGTGTGATTAAACGCATCATAAGAATAAAAAAAAGAATAGGCTTATATCTATAAGAATGAAAGGTCACAATTCTTGAATTCACAACCTCAACCATTAATCTGTCTTCATCTCGTTCCCGCTAAATGGATTCAGCGAGAACAGCTCCTCCAATGTTGCAGGAGCAGGAGCAGGAGCTGGAGCTGGACAACCTCAAAGCCCTCAAAGTCCTCGGAAAAGGTGCCATGGGGACTGTCTTCCTCGTCCACCAGACCACCAACAACTCCACCTTCGCCTTGAAAGTGGTGGACAAAACGAGCGTCCACGCTAAGCTCGACGCGGAGCGCCGCGCGCGTTGGGAAATCCAAGTCCTCTCAACGCTCTCCCATCCCTTCCTCCCTTCCCTCATGGGAACATTCGAGTCCCCACAGTTCTTAGCGTGGGCCCTACCCTACTGCCCCGGCGGCGACCTCAACGTTCTCCGCTACCGCCAAACAGACCGCGCCTTCTCCCCCACCGTCATCCGCTTCTACGTAGCGGAAATCCTCTGCGCGCTCCACCACCTCCATTCCATGGGAATTGCATACCGCGACCTCAAACCCGAAAATGTCCTCATCCAAAACAACGGCCACGTCACCCTCACGGATTTCGACCTCTCCCGCAAACTCACTCTCAAGCCTAAACCCCTTCTTCCTTCGATCCCCGTGCCCAATCTCAACCTGCCAGAACCCCGCCGCAAACACCGCCGCAACTTCTCCCGCTGGATCCCCCTCCGCGCCCTCGACGGGAATCGTAGGAAGGCCAACTCCAACGCCCTTAAGAAGGCCAAGTCCGCGCGAGTCAGCCCGGTGAGTAGACGGAAACTGAGTTTCTCCAACGGCGAGCGCTCCAACTCGTTCGTCGGAACCGAGGAGTACGTATCGCCGGAGGTCGTCCGCGGCGACGGGCACGAGTTCGCCGTTGATTGGTGGGCCCTCGGGATACTCATCTACGAAATGCTCTACGGTACGACGCCGTTTAAAGGCAAGAATCGCAAGGAAACGTTCCGCAACGTCCTCACCAAGGCACCGGAGTTCGTCGGGAAGAGAACCGCGCTCACGGACCTTATCGAGAAGCTCCTGGCGAAGGATCCGACGAGGCGGTTGGGCTACACGCGCGGCGCTGCGGACATCAAGGAGCATGAGTTCTTCCGAGGGGTGAAGTGGGAGCTTTTGACGGAGGTGGTGCGGCCGCCGTTCATTCCGTCGAGGGACGACGTGTCCGTTGAGTCGATGGAGAGGCTTTCCGCCGGGAATTCTGGCATGGATATTAGGGATTACTTTCAGAATCTGAGATCGTTGCCACCTTCGCCGTCACCGTCGGCATCGCCGCGGTGGAGGTTTAAGAAAAATGTTTCTCTAACGGAATTCTAACCCACGTGCATGCGGCACGTAGCACGTGCGGGAGTTAGTTATTCTTTTGAGTAATATTGTAATTTTTTGTATATAGAATAACGGTAGATGATCAAAAATGGAATTAGCAATGTTAGTTAGTACAAACTTCAAATTGTAAGAGTTGTAGAATACGATTTTTATGAACCTTTTTCTCCCCTCCCATTGTCATATATTTTAACAGCTTTATAAATTACCTCAATAGTAAAAAGGGCACGACAACAATGGCAGGTAAAATAAGAACATCTTTTTTTCAAAAGAAAAAGGTAATTACGCACTCACCATTTTTTTTATTAAAAATTACAAGATCATGTGTGTTAGTTTTGTCACAATAATTTGTTTGCACATATGAAAAAAAGTCCTTAGTGCACGTACATAATGAATGCTTAGAATGTTGGGTCTGTAGCGTAATCGATGAATCAATCTTGTTCCAAAACTCACATCATTATACTGAATTTGGACGGTAAGAAAGTGGTCATAAAATTAAAGAGTGTTTAACTGTAATTTTCAAGCTGCATTGAGTGCGAATTATTACAAATCACGGCTTTTAACAAGTTTACCCGTTTAAACTTTATATTACCTTTATTGTATCATTATATTTTCATTTTTTTTTTCATTGTGATACAAAGGTTACATGATTCTAATTAGCTTTTGAGTACGTTTATTTAGGGTAATAGGAAAGAATTGGCATCGTGACAATAATTAATAACACTCTTAATTAGGTAAATGGACGAGTAATTAGTTTAAGTAAATTATGTGGGACTCTCTTTAAATAGATCAAGTTGAGTTTGCATCTTGTTTGTAAAATAAGCTTCCATTAAATAATTTTACCATGCTTTAAGTGTCCATAACATAACTATAGGATTGTCTCCTACATGATAATGAGATGCTAATTAAAACTTTACAATTCTTTAACACGTGCTTATCGGAAGTTTATGTTGCAATTTTTTTCGTAAACATAATAAAGAGTTAAAGATTTGGCAATTGCTTTACTGTTTACAATAATTTCTTCATCAATTAAAAAAGTGAGTGATCTGAATTTTCTCAAATTCATTGTTCGACCCATATCCAAAAATTGAAGTATTTTTCAATTTATTAAAAAGTTTATGTGAACTTTTAGATTAATTGTACTGAAAATTAATCTATAAAACTATTTTTACTGTAGGTTTTAAATTTCATTCTCACTTCAATAAAATATTATGCTAACTTGGAGAAATAATTTAATATTGCTACTGTATGAAAGTAACATTCACTTTTTTGTCCCTCTCCATATATAATTGATTTCCACCCACCGTTTAAATAACTTTTTTTCCCATTTCACTCTCATACGTTCCTTTCAATATCCTACACAATAAATATCGATGTTCCTATTTATTCTCCAAAACGATTTCTCTGCATAAATGCCCTAAATTTTGTTGCCTTTGTTTCACCTCCATCCTTCTCCATACAAGCTTGTCACTATGCAATGTATTTTTCTATCCCATCTCATTATCCCATAAAAATCTTTTAAAAGAGCATACAAGAAAATATACAAATATCATTTTAAAGCATTGAAGGAGAAAATAAATACATTAGAACAAGTTATGAATATTGATTTTAGTACCACTCTTTTACCAAGAGAAACATGCATATTAACTCCATAACAATTAACTTCTTACTACACAAATTATATAAATTATATGTTATTAAACAGGTTCTTTTTTCTGAGTAAGCACCTACCAAAATCAAAGAAATAATCCACCTTTCAAGTAAAACTTCACTTTCACACTAGAAGTTAGATTAAATGCAATATACTAGAATAGTAATAGTTATTGTTTCACAATCAAATTAAATACAGATTTAATATCGGTTGTCTAATGCATTATTAGACCGTCTAACACTAAATAAATGATACTATAGATACGATAAGTTAACTCCAAGTCATTTCTCAATGAATTCAATAGTAAATTGAGTTAATAAATTGGAAAAGAGCTAATTCATCCTCTGATAAGCATATCGCCTATTTAAGTAAAATTCATGTACTGGTCTGTACCGGACGAGCCAATCTCAGTGACCAATCGCCCGAGTCAAATAACATATAACATAACGAATACAATAAATGACAGTTATCACTAATATTGAATGATGTCAATGAACATCTCGAAATATCTGAGAAATATCTTTAGTATAAGGGATAAAACAGATTAAACTGAATATACACTTTCCTGAGATTAAGGAACAACTACACATCAGTTAACAACTGATCTCTAGCCCATTAAGACCAAAAAGCCCACTAAGCAATACTATAAATAAAGCTCTCGAGAAAAGAGTAAGGTACGTTTTTCCCATTCACTAAAATATACTCAAACTAGAGTATTTACTTGAGTGTCGGAGTACAATCGCAGGTACTCCGGCCGACCGAGCATCAGAGGAGATAAGAAGGAGACACGTCAGCAAGTGTTATCAATTCCAATTACTATATGGACCTCTCTTTATCCATATTGATACAATTCATCTAAGAAATGGTAATCTTTTACTGTCTTCACACGTTGAAAAAAAATTAAAATTAATAGTATTTGATTCAAATGTATTGTAGTTGTTCTTGCTAGAAATTTAACTATTCTAACTTGATAAATTTGCAGCATATCTTTTCCTGGCCATAAAATGGTAAATGCAACTTAATTTTCGTTGTAGATAGTCTTGCCCTTTCTGCATTAATTTGATCATCAAATTTTAAATATAATATCTCATTTTGACATTTATTCCCTATCAGACACCTATATACAAAGTTAAAATAATACAAAAGACTGACATTTTGTTATATATATATATATATATATATATGTGTGTGTGTGTGGGGGTAAAAGTGTGAAGATTGCAATTTTTATTTTAAAAGTTCCTTAAATCAGCTTGCTTCCAACAAGACACAACTTAGGTAGTTTGTTAACTTTAGGTAATTGATTGGTTTCACATGTCACCAACTCAGGGAACTTAGCCATGTGCTAAATAGAGATTTACTAACTTAATGTGATATTTAAATCGTGAAGATTTTCATGGTGTTAGTATATAATATCTGATTACATTGAACTTTCATTCCTTAACGAAAGTTATTTAGTGAATATTAATGTAATCTTATAAACTAATTTAATTAATAGAGTGTTTTTAATTTTTGTTAAATTTTAAAAATTTATTTTAAGCTTTAGCAAAATAATGAAAAACTTTTTAATTTTTATTAAATTTCAAAAATTTATTATAAAATTGCGGTCAAATAATGAATAAAATTTCAAATATTTATTCTAATTTTGTTTTTAAAAAATACTTTTCATTTTTCATAATTTTATTTATAATATGAATACAAGACAATTAAATATATTATTTATTTATTATATTAAATTTATGTTATAATAAAAATTAGTTATTCACTGCAGGTTTTCCCAATAGTAGTTCTGAATTTGGATAGTGCAAGTAAGGAGCATTGCTTATGAGAGATTTTTACCCAACCTTATGCCTTTGGGCTGGATTTCACTCAACAAACAACAAAAGCTAACACAGTGAAAAATATCTTAATTAAATTAGATACTATTTTAAAAATAAAAAAAATTATTAATTTTTAAATTAATTTATATTATTGATAAATAGTTTTTAAATTGGTATCTAATTAATTAGTAAAACTTAGAATTTAAATAGTTGATTGTTAAAACGTTGATACTTAATTAGATTCCAATTTAAAAACTGTTTATTAATAATAAAAACTAATTTAAAAATTAATAGTATTTTTAGTCTCTAAAATAGTATATAAGTTAGCGAATATAACAACTAATTATTTTTAGTCTCTACAATTGGTTTCTATTTAATAATTTTCTAGTAATGATAGTATAATATGCAATTTTATTTTAGTAGCTATAATGTTAAAAAATATTTTTTCTCTTTTCTTTCGTACTTTTACTTTATTTGATAACACAAAAACATTTCCTAAGTATTGAAATAATATAAATAAATAAAATAGACGACAAAATTTGATGAAAAGAAAACTAATAATGAAACATACAAAGTTCAACATACTCTATAAAGTACTCTTAAGTATACTGTCCTGTATTCTATTTCTGGTCGTGTGTATATAAAGAAAAATTATGTTATAAAAGACAAGCTTTACTTCAATAATCTCTAAACTAGTTTAAGATGATCTGCGCAGATATTGAAGCATCTAAGCGATATTTTTGGTGAAAATAAGAAAAGAAATAATAATATTATAAATAAATTTAAAAGAGAAATTTTATATTTATATTTTACATAAACTAAGCTTAATTTTTAAATTCAATGAGTAAGTTAAATAATATTTTTAACTTAAATTTAAAATTCAAGTATTTATATTACATGAATTTGTTTACATATTGCTTTTAACATTGGATCAGTATGAAAGTGATCCAAAATGTGTTGAAAGAAAAAATGGGGGTAATTTCGTCCTGCACCTCCATGTTTTCTTCCTCCACCTGCACAGAGACATGAAATGATAACTTTACCCTTTTCTTTGTCTTTTTCATTGACACCCTTCTTTCCTTTTTTTTATTCTAAATTCCAAAGTTTAAAATTTGGAATGCAATTTTTTATTTTGAAATTTAGAATTTGGAAGGTCTACAGATTATGTAAATCGGAAATGGAAAAAAATCGTGCACATTTTTTTCAAAGGTAATTTTAGAATTAAAAGATTTTGGGAGCTCAAGTAAGAAAATATGTAGGTGGAGGAAGAAATTATAAAAAATGGGCATAGGAATTAGGAAAGTCCGTAAGAATTAGGAAGACCATGGCCCATAATATTGCAACTCAGGTTTAAAATCTGTATTAGCCTATCAAGCCCTAAAAGCATTTATTGTTGGGATTTTGTTTTCATTGAATAAAGGCAAAAGCTTCCTACACCCAATCGTTTTTAACTTGCACCCAACATATGTTTTTAATTTTCAAAAATGCCCTTTATTCCGGAAATAAAAATTCAGAACTGAAAATAATATATTATGGAAAAATAAATCCGGAAGTGGTTATTAAATTTCAGAAATAAAAATCCAAAAACAAAAATTAAAATTCTATTTTGGACAAAAAAATCTGAAACTGAAAATAATACATTTCAGAAAAAAAATCTAGAAGAGAGATTATTGTGTTTCGGAAATGAAAATTTGAAAACAAAAATGAAAACCCATTCCGAATAAAAAGATTCGTAATATAAATTTTGTTCAAAAAAAAATTCAGAACACATATTTCGAAAAAGGAAGTTTGGAAAGTATTTTTATATGCACCTATTTTTTTAAGGATAGTTTCGTCTTTTCCGCTGGAATCAGGTGCAGTGATATGGTGCAGGAAACAATTGCCTTGAATAAAATACAATGAGGCCCTAAATAAAAATTAGAGTTGGGCCCAGAGTATGGCCCAAATAGTAAGACGAGAGTATTTGAGTGATTAGTATTTTAACTTTAGTTCAGTTATCTCCAAAAAAAACTTGTACAATTCCACTGTTTTTTTAACTATGAAATTTTATGATTTATTTGGGCGAAGCATAAAGATATTTGTTTCCAGATATTCCTTTTTTTTTTTTTTACTTCAAGTCTTTATTAATAGTTTTTAAAACTTAATAAAAATTATATAATTGTCACAGTTAAAGAATAAGATATAAACAATTATATTTCTTAAGTTTAAAATAAATAACAATTACATCCTTCTACTTTTAAAAGTCACTCACTTCCCTTACATTTTTAATAAAGTACCATATATCTTTTATGTCTTTAATAAAGTAATACTATTCTTTTTTATTTTATGTAAAAATAACATATTGACTACATCTTAAATAAAAATTAGGAAAATTTAAAATTAATTTGTAAAATATAAATATTAAAAATATATACGTAAAATTAAATGATTTAATTATTATATACTGACAATATCTAAAAAAGTATGTTACTCAATTATAAATTGTCTCATAAAAATATGAAAATTTATGTTTTTAAGGGAAATACTGTTTTAGTACAACAATAAATAATTAGTATAAAATATACGATTGAATTTATTAGCGTATTATTATATTTAAATATGACTTTAATATAAATATAAATATGTTGTAAAAAGGCATAAATATAAATATAAATATTGACTCGTGAATGAAAAATGGAACTTAAGAATATACCATGTGTTATAAGTTAACAATCCGTATTCTATATTTGTTACGTGCTTGTTTATACGTATCGCATACATACTATAAATATTTTTCAAAAAAGTAATTTTGTAAATATTGGAGTTGTACCCAGGTTCAGTAAATAAAAAGTTTAAAGTGATGGAAATTACCTTGTCAATTTAATTTCCTATATGACAATGAAACTTGAAACCAAAACAATTGAATCATGTATAATGTTGTTGCAATTCTTAGACTTCAATAACATTTATACTCTTTTCATAACATACATTTTTTTTGTCTCCTTTCAAAAAAGAGTGATGAATATAAGTAGAGTGAGAGCAAAATGGGTGAAGATATACTTGAAAAGGTAAAATTCTTGAAGTTGTTGGTGTTTCTCTTAATAACCAGATTTAGATGAATTGTTTTCAGAAATGAATTATAATTGCTGAAGTTTAGTATTTATTTTGGATGCATAAAGAAGGGGAATTATGATGAGATTTTTGTGGAGTTGGAAGAGAAAGAAAGTCAAGGAGAGAATGATGCAGTTTATAGCATTAAGCCAATGGGGTTTGCATCATGCCTCCACAAAGTAGTGCTTGTTTGCTCCACAATTTATTTATATACAATCACTTGAGAAAGATAAAAGTGGGGAGAGCAAGTTCTATTTATTATTCCTTTTTAAGAAGGACACTTCTTAAAAGGCCTTGGCCCATTGCAGCCCTATTCATGACAAGCTTAAATGGCTTTCAACTTTCAACTAGTGTTTCATAATTAGGATATTGAAAAATTGTTAGACTAATCTTTGATCATGGTAATTGTAGTTTTATGGGCTGAGTCCGATATTGCATAGACAGTCTATCAATATTCATATTTAAAGAAATTAATATTGTATTAGCAAAATCAAGAGATTCTGAATAATCAGCCTTAAATAGGAGATAACATTTATTACTGAATTAAGTCAGTAATAAAACCAGATACAAGAAGAATGGGGGAGAGGACTATCCTATATAAGGAAAAAAAACCCAACTCACATAGGACATAACAACACACGAAGTACTTTCAACTCATATTTTATACTATACTCGTTATATTTTTATGTTATTAATGACTTGAGCGTCGAAGGATCTTCTACAGGTGGAACCTCCTCATTTCCTTGGAACCCATGAAGCTTGTAAAGGTACGATCAGGTGACCATCTCGTAATTTAATCGACCCTAACTACATGCTCTGGTTGAGAGACTTCCCTCTTGGCAAGAATAGTTAGCACCCACCGTGGAACTGGGTAAAACTTTTCCTACCTCCACAATATATGCGTAAAATTTTCCTTATTCCACAAGGCAACACACACCACCGAACCATTCCCCTGTAAACTACATTTCGTTCGCCAACGGTATGTTTCAATCAAAATTTTCACGATGGTGAGTAATTTTTGTTAGTTTTGTTTACTCTTTTGATGTTCTCTAGTGTTAATTTTTTATATTCAAATAATACTTTTTTATACACTAATTTTTTTTGTATAAAGCTATGTTAGTGTTTGTCTGGAACAATTTGTATTTGGTACAATTTGATTTATTTGATTAAAAATAAGATTGTTTATTCAATATACTACATGGTGTACAAGTTTGCAATTTGTAGGAAACCAAATTTGGTCTATTCATCTGAAGAAAAAACAATGGAAGGGTTTTTACCATCCATGGTGTCGAGCTAGAGACTCGGTCCACTGCCTACCAAAAAAACCATGGAAGGATTTTTACCCTCCATGATGCTGAGCTAGATGCTCGATCCATTGCCTTCCTAAAAAACCATGGAAGAGTCTTTACCCTCCATGGTGTCGAGCTAGATGCTCGGTCCATTGTCTTCCGAAAAAACCAAGGAAGGATTTGTATCCTCCATGGTGCTGAGTTAGATGCTCGGTCCATTGCCAACTGAAAAAACTATGGAAGGTTTTTTACCCTCCATGGTGTTGAGCTAGAAACCAAGGAAGGATCCTAACCCAAAACCACATATGAAAAGTTTCATGATTATATGTTTCTAACAAAGTATAATAGATTTATGATAGGACATGAATATGAACATGAATACGCCAGTTGACAAAAGAGTATGATGCTTTTATGAAGAAAAAAAACTATCTGAGGGTCTTAACCCTCTAAGGAGTTGAACACGACCTCAGTCTACAAATAAAGGTACAAATATTTCGTAAAAGCATATTATCCATGAGTTGCTTGTATGAGTCATTTCAAATTTTGTAAAAATTTATATGTATGTTCGAAAGGCGAGCAGGATAATTATGAGCCCATCAAAGGCAATATTTTTATTATAAGTATGTTTATAATCTATCTATTAGTGATGTATATATTCAAAAGAGGAGCAAAATAAAAAACAACTTTTAGCCTTATAGGCTTATGTCTGAGGCTAGGGGGTTGTAGCGTTATGGGTTACACACGATGTTAAGAGATATGTAGGTTGATTGGAGATCGTCAGAGTAAATTAGCGTTATGAGTCGAACCCGATGTTAAGAAATATGTAAGTTGATTGGAGATCGTCATAGTAAACTTGGCTTTTAGCCTCATTGGCTTATGCCTGAGGCTAGGGGGTTGTAGCATCATGGACCAAGCCCGATATTGCTTCATGGACCGAGCCCGATATTTCATATTTAAGGACATTAATGTTGTATTAGCATAAATCAAAAGATTCTCAACCTTAAATAGGAGACAACATTTATTACTAAATTAAGTCAATAATAAGACCAGATACAAGGAGAAGGGGGGAGAACACTATCGTATATATGGAAAAGAAAACAACCACATAGGACACAACAACACAGGGAGTACTTTCAACTCATATTTTACATTATACTCATTATATTTTATGTTATTACTGACTTGAGCGTCGAAATATCTTCTGCAGGTGGAACCTCTCATTTTCTTGGAGCCCATACAAAGGTACTAACATATCATCATTTCGAAGTTTAACCAATCTCAACTACATGACCGAGAGACTTTCCTCATAACTAGAATTAATTACTTTCAAACTTGTGATAAATGTTGGTTGTGTTCCTCTTGTGGATTACATTGGGATGTTTGGTCTGCCACTGTGCGTGATGGAGTAGATCTGCTTCCAATCAAACAAAACTATATTCTAAAACTGAATTCAAGGTGTGGACTACATTGGTCAGTGTGCAATCATATACTGCCACTGAGCGTGTTGGAGTGGATCAGCTTCCAACCAAACAAAACTATATTCTAAAACTGAATTCATGGTTAAATTAATAGGACACTCCAATAATATCCAATAACAAAATCATATAATTCATAAACTAAGTTTTTTTAAATACATTTATGATGAATGCTGAATGAAGATGAAGACACTTCATCCTTTTCTACCATAATTTATATGTAGAATTTGCACATGATGTCTTGGATTCATTCAGAAAAAATAATAATGAGAATGTAGATAATGACTTTTGTGGTGCAAGAGGAGTTTGATAGCTTCTAAGATCTGGTTTCAGTAATGCAATTAGATTCTGTATCTTTCTTGGAATTTAATTAGACTTTAATCTACCTAGTAAATGGGTTGTGTAACATCTTACTGTGTACACTTTTTAAAGTAAGTAATTATGATTTTTATTTACTTTATTAATTATGAGTTTTCGTCTGTTTCAGTAAACGAGGTTTGAGGAGTGATTTGGATTGCAGTCAACGAGGTCTGAAAGCATAGAAACAATGTAATATTTAAATGGGTGTAGTGGATGTAGTGAAAGTTTTTGCTTTTGTTCAATTAAAGATTTGGACGTGGGTCACATCTAAGTCGCATTCTACGTTTTTTTCCTTTTCTGATTGGTGTCTTGACCCTTTGGTTTGTATGGGGAAGGTCTCGTGATGTACTCTTTTTAAATGTAGGCTTTAGCACCTTAAGTATTTCTCTCTGAGTTCAACTAGGTGTTTTAATGTTAGGCTTATTTGGAAATTTGTCTAATAAGAAAAGTTAAAGATTATATTTATGTATAAGGATTGGACCACGTCAAGTGATTCATATTTATTCATTATTTATTGCCGATAAAAAAATAAAAATGAGTTTGTATTTTACACATTATTAAAATAAATTATCACTGTAGTGTAGGGAGAATATGGTGAAATGATAGAAGTACAAGGGTAATGAATGGTGTGGGGGTGGTTGAATAAATTTTGGAAGAGTGCTAAGTGTCATCCCACTTGCATATCAACATCATGAAATTAATTATGTGAAAGCAATATACATAGTTGTACCCCATTCCTTCAACACCTCCCTCAACCCTAACCCTCTTATCTCATCTTTCTAACACAAGGAATCGTGTCCATGTGAAATTGGAAAACAAGTCCACCTAAATCTCATTCTATCACCACTCACTAACCATTTTTGTTTTGCTTTTGCCTTATGTAACAATGTACCAAAGTCTTTATTAAAACTTTAATTTCTGGTTATGGGGTTTGTTCTGCCAAAACATAACCTAGTGTTGCACGGATCAATCATGTGCCAACTTAATAAAGAACTCAAGTTCCAAGGCTTGAAATGCTACTTTTAAAATTTCACCACACACCATTCAAATATTAATATTCAAAACTATTTTAAATTAGCATTTAATTTAGTTAAATTAATTGATTTTACAAGTAACTTTTTTAATGTTAACTTAAACACTAATGTATATTTTAAGAAGTGAACTTTATATTTAACTAGCGGATAACACGATAGATCCAACTCAACTTTGTTAAACAAAAATTAACTTATAATTTATAAGATAAGATTTACACTCACTTACATACTATTAAATGTTTTGATCTCTAATCGATATGAGATTTCTAACAGTATATAGTGAAAAGTATTTCTGACACATTATACGTTAGAGTAAATTTATTTCTTAATATTTATTACTTTATTATAATTGTTCCAAACAAGAAGTCTAGGCGATCTTAAGTCTAAAACACTTAAGGCAGTCAAGAGTGAGTGCACTCTCAATTGATATGTAATAGATGATCTTTTTTATTGGTGCTTTCTCTAGTATATATTGACAAAATTCACTCTAACCTTTCCAATTATAACCATGATTATGTTTTTATTGAGTCATTAAGATTAATTAATTTAGAACCCCTTAACTCATAGGAAACATATAGTTTGAAATCGACCTACTTATAGCCCTACAATAAGTAAATTTGCTCTTATTTTTTCTTTTTTGATAAAGAAAGGAAGTAAGGTTGTAAAGGTATGTGAATTCACTCAACAGGTTTGTCCTTAATACGTTAGGTCTGAGTTAAGTATGGCATCAGTTTGTAGTTTGTATGCAAGAAACCAAAAGTGCGATTCATATTCGCTTAGTTTCATCGTTTTCTTGAAAATTTATGTACGAACAAGAAAATGTTGGTTTCCACCGATTACTCCTTTTTCTTCCTATGAGTTGTAGTGTTACCAATTAACCAATCACAAAGGACATTATTTCATGCGTACAAGTAATAGCATAGACAGTTAAGAAATACTTATCCTAAAAGTCCTAGGTAGTGAACCATAATTGAGTTTTAACATCTATTTAATGTTAATGTTGGGAAAATTAAAATTAATTATCCCTCATTGGTATAGATACAAAATGTGCATTTGCAAAAGCAATATGCATATAAAAGAAAATAAAATAAAATAGAATAATGACACCCAAATTTTTTAACGTGGTCCTCAACTTAAGAATTAAAATTCACAGGTCATAGTCTAGAAAATGTTTCAATTATGAAAGTGTGATTACAATATTTGTTTCTCTCGTTCAATCTCACCCAATAAGGATGGAATACAACATCTCTCTAACCTCTTAATATAATTTCTAATCTCACACTATGGTAGATATCAACTCTCTCATTTACTCACTATGTTGTTCTTCTCACTTGCTTACATTTCTCTCCTCACAAGTTCCCTTTATATAGAGAAGGAGAAGAAAACTTCTTCATAAAGAAATAATGGATACTTATAATGCTTCTCACATTTTCAAGATACCTTGATCTTCAACTTTCTAGATTGAACTTCATAGTCTTCAAGAGAGATATAATTTCAACATTTTTGTAATATCTATCATTGAATATACTCAATGGACAATTACAAAGATTTTTTAGTCATGGTTTCTCATTAATTAAGAAGAAATTCCGAACATTTAGCAACCATTATTTTATTTAATTTAATAATGTACTACAAATAATAACATTTCATATTATATAAATTTTATTTTATAAAATTTTATTTTATAAGCTTTAGGTAAGATTGAGTTATTGTTAAAATGCACTATTTATTAAGTAAAACCCAAATTGTTGATTGTAAGAAAAAAATTGTCCTTTATGCTATTTTGGGACCACATCCAAAATTGTCCAATTTATTCTCCACATGTCAATGATGTCCCTCCCACGGGCAGAATTCAATTGGGCCTGTGGTTGGCTGTGTATCCAATGAGTTAATGTGCCCATTAACTACGCGTTAAGATCATTCATTTTTAACTTATATTAAATTCGTTAATATAATCATATATGGATTCATTAAGATGATTGTATGTGAATTTTTGGAGATTCCAAGTTGATAAGGAATATCGTCATAAATAAGTGAAATACAAATGTTACTTTAAAGTTACTTTTGTAACATTAAGTTAGAAATAGTTTTTTATTAAATTTTATCTTAGTTTATTGAGTGGTGTTTCACCTTTACTTCGTATTTTGCAGCAGCTAAAGAGTGGGGTTTACTTTAAGTAGACATTGATGGTGGCATCAGAAAATTGGAATCAAATCACTTCAAAGGAAGGTGCCAAAAGTGGGGAGGTGTATTCTATTAACTTTTGCTTCACATAATTTCACTTTGCTTTCAATAAATCAAAACACTAACTCATCGTGTTTTAAGTTTTGAGACAAATTCGCGTGTTCTTTTCTTTTCTTCAAGTCTCTTTCACATCAGTACTATTCACATTTATATCACTGGACCACTAAAACTAATCATTGATTAAGAAATTCTCATATGAAGGTATCATGTTTAATAAAATAAATAAATCTTTCTTATTTATTTACTTTTATACTATGTAAAACTTAAACTTACATTTAAATTCTAAAACTCTTAAAAATTCAACTTAAGAGTCTCAAATTGTTTTCAATTAGGTATTACCAAAGCTCTTTAAGTAATATAAAGAAGAGAAAAATAAGAAATTGTTATAAAATCGTAAAGTTAATTTAAGTGTATTTATTACAATTTAATAATTTTTTTGAGTATACAAGGTGTACAGAAGAGTTAGGTGGTTGTGTATTTTCAGAGAGTTTATAAATTTATTATTGTAAAAATTTAATTGGAGAGTTTGTAATTTTCTCTTCCAGAGATTAGCATTACATGTTAAGTAATAAAAAAAAATTGTTGAGAAATGTAAAACTTAAGATAGGGAACCAAATTAAATTCTATTGTGTTTCCTGATAAAAAAAAAAAGAAGCTATTTTCTACTGTGTGATTTCCTACATCATTTCATGGAAAAGATTATGTATTAATGAAATGTGTAGGAATAAATACTTACCTCCAATATTCAATCTACTTTCTAATCAAATTTAGTTTTATTTATTTCACTATCATATTTGTTTTTGTTAAATATGTCATTTCTCTGCTAAATAATTAAGACCACACCTTTGTTCTTTCCTTCAATTGGTCTGCAATGCTTTCTATAAATTTCAACTCTTCTGTTTCTTCTCCTTCTGTGTTAGGAAATTGAGGGAGAACAATGATCGTGAATGATGGGACTGTATGACTTTGATGCTAGGAGGAATATATAAACTCTCTTTTTTCAGCAAAATATAAAATTAATAAAAAAAAACACTTCATATCCCAACTCGTATACACACCACAGACCAAATACAATAACCCAAAACTGTTTAGGTAGCATTGTTGGCAACTTGGCATGATAGGAAGACAAAACAACACTATTTATTTATTTTTATTATTTATAAATAAATATTAAGAACAATGGAGCAAATAAACTGATAAAGAGATGAAAAGATTTGACATAAATAATAAAAGTAAGGAATCCAAAAAAAAAATTGATGTTGCTAAAAAAATGTAACAAACAGATGTAAAGAATCGACAGAAAAAATAAAAACACGCAATGTAGAAAAGAAATGATAAAGAATAACCTGGTCTTAAAAAAAATTAAAAGAAGAAATGAGAATGAATGAATATATGTTTATGAGAACCTATATAAACTCAAAATCCCATGGTACAATTATCAAATTTGTGAAACATAAGCATAACAGAGAAGAGAAATATGAGAGAGAATTTTGGAGGGAATGCAAAGTATTAAGGTTTAAGAAACAGAGAATGAAAAAAGTGAGAGGAATTGACGCTTATATGAACGCTAGGTGACTTAATGTGGTTATGCAATTTGTTAGTTATTCATTGTTCCTTCCTTCAGATTTTCTACATTTGTTATTTTTTTTTAATTTTTTAGTGAAATTTATTTATTAATTATTTGTTATGTAATATTTCTTTTATTTATTTTTATTAGGTGTATTTTTTTTATAGAATACTGCATAAAATAAACACACTGCATCATACCCATACCAGGCCCATACATTTGATCCAAAAACTGCTCACAAAGTTGCATTGGGATACAAAAAATCTGCACACAGGTGAGTTATAACCTGCATGAGTACACCCTTTTGATATCATGCCAGCACCTTTGTGGGAGAAAAGAACAAAATAAATGTTAATTGAAGAATTTATTTTATTTGTTGTGTGGGTTTGAATTCATGACTTTGCATGATAGGGTTGGGTTATTGGAGCTCAAGTAATATTTTGTTATTCACATATTAGAATGGTTTAGGGAGGTTAAAATTAACAAATACTAAGATTTCTTTTAATCTTTTATTTTTATCATTTATTGCTTCTTTATTTACAATATTTTATTCTCACATCTTTAAAATAAAAATTAAAAAAAATCATTAGAGAACCAAGTTCATCATAAAGTCAACTCTTTTGAAAAAATAAATGCAATCAATTTGTGTAAAATTGAAAAGAAAAATATTCCAATATTCTCTAAGAGAATACCCATGCAGTTGTACAATTTTTTTTAATAATGAAGATTGAATTTTATAACTATCTTTTATACACAATTCTTTTTTTTTTTTACTTCTTTTACCCATTATATTTATTAATAGTTTTTAGTTTTCATTATCTAAAAAAATAGTTATAAAAGTATTTTTTTATTGATTATAACAATTAATAAAAATTAAAATATTTATAACTTTTTTATACATATTTTATTATAATTTTTATTTTTATTTTGGTAAAAAAATTACAAATACTTCCGTTATATAATTATAACATTATAAAATTAATAAAAAAGAATTATAATTATTTTTCTATACGCATTTTTTAAAAACTTCAAAATAATATTTTATTTAATTTTATTATAATAATTAAGTTTTTAATTATTTTTAATTTTATTATCATAAAAAATGACACAGGCGTGGAGACGCTTGTGTTGTCACTATTACTATTAATGCAAATATTCATATATATCTTATGAATGAACTCCTAAATATTCCTTACAAACTTCTAATACAAACATTTCTTTAATAAAAAAGAATCATTCCCTATTTTTTTTTTAGCATGGTTGCTACAGTTTTTTCATAATTTTAAAAATGTAATTCCCAGAGTTTTTTTGGCCTGTTTGTTACCGTTTCATCATAAAATATATTTTTTAAAGAAAATAATCGCTTCTATAAATTTTTTTGGTTTGTTTGTTATAGTTTTCTAGTATATTCTTTAACAAAATAATCACTTTTAAAAAAATTGACATGTTTCTTTCAGCTTTCTCACAAAAAATAAATATTTTTAGCAGAAAAAACCACTTTTTAAATTTTTTACCCGTTAGTTATAGTTTTCGCATTAAAATATAAGTTTTTTAATCAAAATAATTACTTCTAAAATTGTCTGCGGCCTGTTTGTTTCAGTTTTCTCATAAAAGGATAATTAAAAAAGATAGAAACAAAATAATCACTTTTAAAGCTTTTGACCAAACAAAAATAATCATCTTTAGTGGACACTAAAAAAGTTATTTAAGAAATTTAAGTTCACTTTTAGTCAAACCAATGACTTATATGATTATCCCATGATTGAGTCAACTAATTTACTAAACTTAATTCACAAATAAATATCTTTACGAATTAGTATGACAGACATATAAAAATATCAGTTTTTAATTTTAAAATTCATGTCCATATGAGACATACATTCACCTGTGGCTTAAAATTCTCTAAAAACAGGCAATTTTGTTAAATTTAATTATATTTTAAAAAATATATAAAATATTGGAGTTATTTATATACTCCTGTAAAGATACTTCCACAATAGAAAAATAGAAAACCGTTGTAATAATTAAATATGTTTGCTGCTGTCTTTCGTTATAAAATAAACAAAAATAGTAACTGAACAAGTTTAGGAAATTCGTAGAGACACACCTGCTAATATTTTTTTTAAAACACCTAATGTTCTTCTCTTGAAGCCATAAATAAATTAATGATTTTTTAGAATAAAATATTAATGCCTTCTTCACGCATCTTTATGTATGTGAAGCAAAGTATACAATTGGTGTGTTAAGTGGGTGCAAGAAAAATAATTACTCCTTATAATAACTTTTTATTATAAAAATAAGAAATGTAACATTATATTATATAAAATAAAATATTAAAGAGAAAGATTTTAGGTGGGTCAGAGAGAGTGTTGCTAAAAGACACATACTCACATTAAACTTACTTTGATGATTTAGGGTTTATGACTTACAATTTTACGGTTTATGGTTGCTTTCTGAATTGTAATATTGATGCAGGTTTTTATTTGCAAATGAAAAAAACAAGATGTAATTTTTGCATGAGAGGTTATCTCTTGCATGCAAGTAGTTGGGGGAGACATTTTTCACTAATAATATTGTTCTAGCTAGAAATTTAATTAAGAAAAAAACCCTTTCCACATCAATAGTGATTCACTAAATTACTCACTTAAATTTGATTGACTATATTCATCAACAAAAAAAACTCTATTCTCCATTATTATATTAAGAAATTTTAGACTAAAAATACGGATCACAAAAATACTGATGAGTTCTTTTATGTATCATATTTATCGACTAATTATGTAAAGTCTTAAATATCATATTAAAAATTATTTTTCGTGTAATTATCTAAGGTACTCATACTCGAACAAAAGGATCATTCTTAGACCGAATTTCATAAACATTCACATACTGATTGTATGATTTATCCTTTAATCGAATATCATAAACGTTTATATATCGATCATGTTTGAGACACATACAAAATACGTTTGTTCATTTTTAGAAGTACAAACATCAGTTCTCGTCTAGACATATTTTAACTTCACACCCATAAATACTAGAAAAAGTATATATAAATTGAGACACTTTACCAATATTAGAAAAAATATATATAAATTGAGACATTCTACCAGTCTTTATTTACAAGATAATTTTGTAAAAAAATTGTCCCAATATTTGAAGATTTTTTTTAATTGCTCATTACATTAATTATCGTAGGACCTAAATATCCTTAATCAAATTTAAAGATTATAATGATATTTTTATTATTGGTGTTACTCTTCTGGCTCATTACAAGTGTTAAATTGTATTAAAAGTTGTCCAAAACATGGCGAGGAGCATTTTATGAGATCTATTTGATGAGCATGTGACTATGAATATTGCTGGCTGGATGGTTGGTGTGACTGTTTACCAAAGATAATAGGTTGGCTCAAGGGCCATACTATAAATGGAGAAAAGAAAATTCATGGCTTTGTTACAGGGCCTACCTTTTATGCATCTTGGTCACGGGACACAAACATGTGCAAACTCAAAAAACCAAAACTGTTTACTAATACAAATATACTAATAACACTGATGCTAAAACTATAAAAAGGATAACTACACTGCACACACACACACCCCCAAGTCGTGACTTGTCAACCAACTCCACCTCCACCCTTTTCAGCACATAAACATTCGTTCCCATACTTTCTCTCCCATTTGTATAACTTCGATGTCCATTGTTCATCCGTGACTTTTTCATTGTTTATATGTGTTTTGTGGGGTGCCCTCTATCTCTCTCTTTGTCCCTATATAGTCAAGACAACATCTTCTATACTACTACCAAAGCTCATTCATCCTAATCTCTCTCTCTCTCTCTCTTCACTCTTCCCTTCTTGAATTCCGGATAGTGTTGTGTACCACCTTATGAATTTAGATTGCTTTCTCTATTTCCAACTCAAACCTTGCCTTTCACGAGATGAGTTTCAGCGTCACTTTGTTGGCTGCACCTGCACTTTACTCTAACCTGCTTTGTTTTCTAGTGCCTATATGTATATAGTCTCCTTCACATGTCTATGCTGGCTTAACTATTGGGTAATGAGATATTACAACTCAATCTTTCTATACAACTTTTAATATTATTTTGTAATACTTTTCATATTTTAATTACAAATTTACTCCTTATTATATATTACTTTTAAATTCATCACATCATACCATTCTAAAGGTTGTCAAATCATTTTCCTTAATTATTTCCCTTCTTTGTCCTCTTCTCTAACTCTCTGTCTCTATTTATGTTCCACACTCTATTCTGTTAGGAAGTCTGAAGTATATCACTACCTTTTCATTTGTTTTTGTTCTTCAACTTCTAAAACGTACTACTTATTAACTTCAGGTTGTGTTCCAACTTCCAAGACTTATTAATTACTGTCTCTTGTTGAATTGAGCTAGTCTGCTGGTAATGTTCGATGCTTTTGGTTCCCACTTTGCTTGGGTTTACTGTTGTTTAATTTTTGTTGGTCTCACTTTGAATCTCTCAGGAGGATGAAGGCTTTTTTGTTTGTGTTTGTGGCCCTTACGTTGTGTGGTTATGCTGTTGCTAAAGAGTGCACAAACATTCCTACACAATCTCATACATTCAGGTATGAGCTATTGACATCAAAGAATGCAACATGGAGGGAGGAGGTGATGTCTCACTACCATTTGACTCCAACGGATGAAACTGCTTGGGCTGATTTGCTTCCGAGGAAGTTCTTGACAGAACAGAACCAACATGATTGGGGGATGATGTACAGGCAAATCAAGAACACGGGTGTGTCCAAGTCACCTGAAGGATTTCTGAAAGAAGTGCCTCTTGGGCAGGTGAGGTTGCATGAGGATTCAATCCATGGTAGAGCACAGAAGACAAACTTGGAGTATCTGTTGATGTTAGATATGGACAGATTGATTTGGAGCTTTAGGAAGACAGCTGGTCTATCCACACCTGGGACTCCTTATGGAGGGTGGGAAGGTCCAGGAGTTGAGCTTCGGGGTCATTTTGTTGGTTAGTTTATTCCAGAAGTTAACTGCCACTATTTTCTTTTCTTTTCCTTTTGCCATGTCTAACTTCTGTTCCAGTTTTCTGCTATTTGTTTATGGCAAAATTTTACATGTATACCTTTCAATTTTCCTACACCCTTCTAACACATTATAAAAAAATAATATTTTTACTTTTCTAGTTCATTCATCCTAAATCATTTGATATTTTAAAATGAAAAATGTTATTTTATTGGTGTTGGATGGCTGTTGAGTAGAAAATGGGGTGTTTCTGGATCATCACCCTTTGTACTCACCTCCACATGCTAATAAAGAATTCCTATAAGGAGTGGATCCGGATTCCCTGTATTAATTTTTTCCACATATTCAATCATTCAACAACTCAGAACCATTAGATGAAGATCTGACGACTCATGTTTTATGTTGGCAACTTAAAATTTGAGTAATTTGATCTTTATCAACAGTTACAATGCATTGACAGTGTAAATGCAGGAAAAATCAACTTTACCGAATCCAATTGCTAAGGGGGAAAGGTCTTATTAAATGCAATCAAAGCTTAATAACTTTGTAGTTGGTTGGTTACTTTCAAAGATTCAAAAGGGCATAACAGTTGAAGGCTCTTTTTCTGGCAATGCTTTTTCCACTTTTTTGCCCAGAGCTGAAAGAAGATTGAACTATTAGTTGAATAAAAATTGGAGTCAAATTTAGACAATATTTCTTAGGTAATGTTTTGCTATCTACAAACAGCAACAAATGTTTTCGAGTTTGTAAAGGTTGTCTTTCTATATGTAATGCTTATTCTAAAGGATCCCTTGGACTCCATGGACTTCAATTACTGGCTGTATTTATGTACTAGGATTGAGGTTTGTTCCTAACTTCTGAAATATCCTCACAAACTGATATGTTGACACACAAATGCACGTTTGTTTCTCTCTGGACTCTGGTGGTCTTGTATCTTACAAAGCACACTACCTCTACCCCTGCCTACAACTTTGAGTCTCTGCAATTCACTTTTCAAAGTTAATTCATGATTTTGTTTTGGCACTGTGAAGGGCATTACTTGAGCGCATCAGCTCTAATGTGGGCCAGCACACAGGATGAGAGCCTGAAGCAGAAAATGCAATATCTTGTTGCTGGCCTGTCTACTTGTCAGGAGAAGATAGGGACTGGATATCTATCTGCATTTCCATCTGAGTTGTTTGATCGATTTGAATCTGTTCAACAAGTTTGGGCTCCCTATTATACCATTCACAAGGTATAATCAGAAGTGCATTTTTATTGTGAAAGTTCTTTTGACCTTATGTTATGGGTTTGCAACTATTCATCTTTGACAGATTTTGGCTGGCCTCTTGGATCAACATATATTTGCTGGAAACCCTCAAGCTCTAAAAATGGTAAAGTGGATGGTTGATTACTTCTACGACAGAGTGCACAGTGTAATAACAAAGTACACTATAAATAGACACTATGAATCACTGAACGAGGAAACTGGAGGAATGAATGATGTCCTTTACAAATTATATAGCATAACAGTAAGTTAACTGGTTTGTATAATTTCTTTAACCCTATTGTTGATTCGTTAGTAAGATGTTCTTGAATTGTATACTTCTTATACATAAGCATAAGCTTTAACAAAGTTTAATTATAAATTATAATGGTTTTCCTGACTGTAGCACAAGGTACCTGTAAACTTCAATTTGGAAGTAAATTTGTCATACTCTTCTATGCAGGGGGATTCTAAACATCTATTGTTGGCTCACCTTTTTGACAAGCCCTGCTTTTTAGGGTTGCTTGCAGTGCAGGTAACGATCTAACAGTTTTCTTTTTGACAAAATTGCTATTTAGTCTGCATACTCTTATACAGTTGTGACAGAATTTCAATTTTTTTTTAAAATCAGTTGTATTGCAATTTCTAAGTAATGTTAACTTTTAGATGAGTACCTACATGTGTAAAAGTTTCCATATAAAATTTAAGGGTGGCTCTTTTTCAATATTTATACGGGAAAACCTTAGTGAAATGGTATGGTTGCTGCCTTGTGCTTGGAGTTAAAATCCTAAAAACTGCTTCTCATCTTGTGGGAGGCTGCGTCTACCTTTCTATTTCAAGTTCATTTTTTTATGAAAACAGATATTGTAAAGAAGAAAATACACAGTCAATTTTCCACTTTTATGCATAAAAATGGTTTATTCTGCTTGAATGTTATATATAATGTTGTGCTGATCTCTGAATGAAACAATGAGACATTTGAATGTTGAACTTGGGACTTTTTATTCTAGTCTAGAAATGGTATTTAGTTTTGATTCATGGCCCAAGATTTAATTTTGAAACTCTCGTTTCCCATGTAGGCTAGTGACATAGCTGATTTTCATGCTAATACACATATCCCAATTGTTGTTGGATCTCAAATGCGATATGAAGTCACAGGCGATCCACTTTATAAGGTGATTTGCTTCACTCACATGGTATACTTGCACTCTGAATTACATAAACAAAATACACAAATTATTATTGGCTTCCATTTCACTTTTTTAGTTCAGTAACTATTTGGTTCGTACTTCAAATTTTACATTTCTATTTGTAATGTCAGTGTTCTTTTAGTTTTTACTTTTGGTCTTCATTTTGGAAATTTTCCTATATTGCTGTATTGCATAAGCATATCTGTCACATTACAGAATTTCTTTGTTTGGTCCCCTGTATTGGGTAATGTTTTGTATAGTTAAATTGGAAGCAATATTTAAGCCCGTTATTACATAACATTTGTCATGCCTTTCAACTTTGTGAAATCTGTTCGTTTATTGGTGTTAGGAAATTGGGACATTCTTTATGGACCTCGTAAACTCTTCTCACAGCTATGCAACTGGAGGGACATCAGTCAGCGAGTTTTGGTATTAAGATTTTGCCTTTTTAGTTTAGTTTTTTCATATGCATTTGAAATTATCTGTTGAAGAACTGTTTGTTACAAGGGCATCAAGTGAAAGTGTTACGTTCTTAATTAGTTGATAACAAATTCTTGATTTCTTTCTGAACTCTTTTTCTTCAACTTTTACATAGGAGTAATCCAAAGAGAATAGCAGACAACTTAGGAACGACAGAGAATGAAGAGTCATGCACGACTTATAATATGTTGAAGGTACAACCAATCATTCATAATTTTATCAGCTCGTCACGTAATACTTGGGAAGCTAAAAACGAGTATATGAAATTTTTTCATAGTCATTTTAACTGTCAGAAGAGAGAAAACTTATTATCACATGGTAATTCATCATTACATGTTTTTGATTCATGTCTTTATGTGTGTTTGAGAGTGTTTGCATTGCGCGCAAAATAAAATGGTTTCAGGTTTCACGCCACCTCTTTAAATGGACCAGAGAAGTCTCTTATGCAGACTATTATGAGCGTGCCTTGACCAATGGAGTGCTTAGCATTCAAAGAGGAACAGATCCTGGGGTGATGATTTACATGCTTCCACTAGGTTTTGGGGTTTCCAAGGCTAAAACTGGACATAGTTGGGGAACACCGCTTGACTCTTTCTGGTGCTGCTACGGAACAGGTATACGATTGTTTTGTTTATATACTTTCAAAACTGCTTCACATTGCACCATATTCTTTGCCAACTCCACCTTACTCTTACTCAATTTCCTTTTCTGTTTATTAGGAATTGAATCATTCTCAAAGCTGGGGGATTCTATCTATTTTGAAGAGCAAGGGAAAGATCCTTCACTTTACATCATTCAGTACATATCAAGCTCGTTTAATTGGGAATCTGGCAAAATTTTGCTCAATCAGAAAGTTGTTCCAGCTTCTTCATGGGATCCTTACCTTCGAGTGACATTTACGTTTTCTCCAGTTGAGGTAAATGTGACATTGTTTTATGGGATGTGTGGCATGTCCTTTAGCTAAATATTCATCTTTGATACCTTTTAGAGGACAATATGTTCATTGTAACTGATCCAGTCTAGTGCCTTTGTGCCAAAAACCGTCTTGATCTGCTTCAGTCAGTAAAAAGGGTAGAAATTTTTCTCCATCAAATATGTGAAGGTAGGGGCATCCAAGTATGTAATGTAGAACCTCTAAGGTGGGAGGTGTCAATCAATGCCTTAGATACTGTGCTTTTGGGCACAGGGAACATCATGTCATGTATGTTGGCTTCTAGTGGTGAATCGAACCTTGGATTAGTCCCCCAGCCACCAAACAGAACTGGGTGGAGAAGGCCTATTTGAAGCAGAACCAAAAACAATCACAATATTGAATGTCTAAACTACCTTATGACTCTTTAGTCACTTAGACTTATTTTAAATTTTTTGCTAAAGGAATCAGCTAAAGTATGATGGAAGGGTACTTACAATACAAATTTTAAAACCATATTTGAGAACAAACCAACAAGATATGCAAAGTAAGATCCTCTGCATTTTTCTGCTACAACCTCAGTTTTCAAATCTTTTAACTTCTGCAGAGTACTTCGTCTACACTGAACTTTCGACTACCAAGTTGGACAAGTCTAGATGGTCCCAAGGGGATATTAAATGATGAATCATTATCGCTGCCAACTCCAGGTGTGAATGTCTCTAACTTCCTCCATTTATCTTGTTTACTCATTGGTAGCTAGAACGATTAACCACCGAATAATAAATAAGCTCTTTTGCAGCAAATTATAGTATGTGTACTTTTTTTAACAGAAAAAATGAACACTTGAAACATTGAAGTAATGTTCTAATGTTTTATTTTGTGGACCTCCACTCCAGGGTCTTTTTTGTCAATCACAAGAGAATGGAGTGCTAGTGACAAGCTCACCCTTCAGCTGCCACTTACTGTAAGAACAGAGGCCATAAAAGGTAGCTTGACGAGATAATCCATGAGAGTTGAATACTAGAATTTCTAATAAAAAATTTGGTAAAATTGCTGATAGTGTTTTTAAACCAAATCTAGATGACAGGCCTCAATATGCATCTGTTAAAGCAATTCTTTATGGTCCTTATCTTCTTGCCGGTCATACGAGTGGGGGTGATTGGGACATTGAAGCTAAAAATGCAGACTGGATCACTCCTATTCCTGCCAGTTACAATAGCCAACTAGTTTCATTTTTCCAAGACTTTGAAAAATCAACTTTTGTGTTGGCAAATTCAAACCAATCACTTGCAATGCAAAAGTTGCCTGAATCTGGCACTGATTTGGCTCTAAGGGCAACCTTCAGGCTTGTCCTAAAAGAATCTTCCTCAAAGTTTTCAACATTGGCAGATGCTTATGGTAGATCAGTGATGTTAGAACCATTTGATCTTCCTGGAATGAATGTGATTCACCAAGGAGAAGACAAACCTCTTCTCATTGTAGATTCTTCAGATGGCAAGCCATCTTCTGTTTTTCTTATGGTTCCAGGATTGGATGGAAGAAATGAAACCATATCTTTAGAATCACAGAGTGACAAGGGCTGCTATGTGTATGGTGCTTTGAGCTCTAGTGCTGGAGTCAAACTCAGTTGCAAATCTGATTCTGATTCTTCTTTTAAGCAAGCAACAAGCTTTGTTGCTAGGGAAGGATTGAACCAATACAATCCTATCAGTTTTGTGGCTAAAGGAGCAAACAAGTATTTTCTTTTGCAGCCATTATTCTCATTCAGAGATGAGTTCTATACAGTATATTTCAATATTCAAGATTGATACAATTTTCCCCCTTGAAAATAAACAGTATAATGTGCTTCATCTATAAGAGATCAAGAAATCGATAAACAAATGTAGAAAGAATAAAGGATGAACATCTTCTTGTGACTTGACCTTTCTGTGTATTCATTTATCTAAATGAAAAGAAGCAAGGGTTAAGAGAAGTGATGATATGTCTCACTACTCAGTGTAGCTGTTTACACTGTATCAAAATTTAGTTGGCATGGTTCTTTGTAAACCTATTTATTTATATGCAGAGAGTTAACTTTTGAATTAATCAACACATACTTAAGAATAATGCCATATCATTAATAATGTGATTTGACAGTAAAAATATATATTTTTTATTTGCATAATTATATGAATGACAGTAATATATATATATATATATATATAAGAAAATAAATTAGTTTCTCGGTTTCTGTTTTAAGTTGTTTTTCCATATACTGACAAAAATATTCAATTTTTCATGATTTTAATAAAAATTAGTTGAAATATAAGAATATAAATGAGAAAATAAAACTAATGTTGTCTGAAAAAATTGGGAAGTGAAATTTTTGAATTTATAAGAAAAAGAAACCTTAATTCACAAAATTAGGAGGCAAGTTAATTCCATTAAATTTTAGGCTTCTTCTTCCTGCACCCCTACATTTTTCTTCCTGCACCTCCACAATTTTCTAAATCCCGAAACTGGCCTTAATCTTTTATTTGAAAAACCACACCGTGGTTACCGGAAATAGGGATCTGGAAGTGTGTTACGCATTCATCAATCCAGAACTGAATATTTTTTTTTCGGACGAGGGGGTGTTCCGAAAGCAATTTTGTATAAATTATTGATTTCTGGATTGTTGAATCCATAAGCCTAATTCTATTACGGATTCATGGATCCGGAATGTTTTTTTTTTTAATTACAGATTTCTGAATCCGGAATGCATATTTCTATTACGGATTAGTGGATCCGGAATGCTTTTTTTTAATGTTGAATTTTTGAATGTGAAATGCATATTTTGAATTACGGATTGGTGGATCCAAAATTTTACCAAAAGTGTCAATCCAAAATTTTTCCAAATTCCATAATCCATAATGCTCAGTTCAAGTGCATTTTAGGGTTTTAGGGTTTTTAAAAAATAATAAGAACAATTTGATCTTTGCAAAATATTGTAGGGTGCAAGAAGAAAAATGTAGGGAGGTAGGAAGAAACTGTCTAAATTTTATCTATTATTGATATTTGTCCTGAAATTTTCTTATTAGTAGTGTCGTAAAAAAATACGTGTCGGAAAAAAATACATATGATAATAATGTAATCAAATGTTGGATATTAGTTAAAATTATAGAATCTTAGGAAAATGAATAATTAAAAATAATGTATTTATTCTTAAAAATAAATATAGAAAGAGTAAGTTGTTTATTTTCATTTGCAGAATAATATTTTACTATTACATCATTTTAATAAATGATAATATAAAAGATATTTAGTTTACGTGATAATTAGGATTTAGATAATTAGGTTATGTAAAGAGTCTATTTTTAATTTCTAAAATATCATGGTAGATTTTTTTGTCTTTTGGATCACGCCGACTATGAAATTGTGATGCAAATAAGTCATTAATATTTATAAGGAATAAGATTAAATTAAACTGATTAAGTAAATATTTTTATTCATTAAATTTTATAAATCTTCAAATGTGATATGTATGTGTGTATATTACATATTAAAGTTAAGGCATTTTAAAAACTTATTTATATTTAATAAAAAATATTTTTTGCAACAAAGGAAGGGAACATGTTCATTAAGAAAAAAATAATAATTTAATAATTAACTTGTTCTTAAGGAAGAAATAAGCGAATTGACTGACTAATAAAATTAAAAAGAATTTTTTTTTGAAATAATTATATTAAAAATAATGATCACATAATTTCATTAATAACAAAAACAAAATAATAGAGTGCTTACACAAAAATAAATAAATATTCAGTAGAATAAATTCTAAAATTAAAAAATATATATTTTAAAATTTTGAATTAATGCATAATTAATTATACAATAGTATTTATTAATTAATGAGATAACGTTATACTTACCAGCTACAATTGGTTTCTTAAGCCAAATATTAATAATACAACTTCCATTAAATTATTGCAAACATACTTTTAATTGGTAATTGACATTTATTAAAATACAAATATTTATTTTTAGATTTAATGATTTAACAAATAGGGAATACGGAGTTGTTTTTCTAATGTTTTTCTATGAAAACTTATCATAATAAATATATTTTAAGTAATTTTACTTTACTAAATATATTTTTAAAATTTTATTCATTGAATTGAAATTTTATTTTCAATATCTAAAACATTTCACTTTTGAAGAATGTTAGTTAATTTGTTTGAAAATAATTTACTATCTGTTACTTCATTTCCATAATTAGTGTCAATTCTTTTTTTCTTGTATTTGATATGACAGAGACTATATCTTAATAGTATTAAAATAAAATAAATTAAAGTAGCTTAACTATTTTATATTTAATAAAAATTAATAAAGGTAATGAAAAATCATTAATTACTTGTTAATTTCTTCTCAAAATTGTATAATTTTTAAATAACATATATCTCCATTACACACTTTTTGTATGCCAACAAAAACTTTATGGTTATGTGTTAATTAATAAATATATCAGTGACTATTTTTGTAACACTTTCTTTCAAAAACTATTCACTCTTATCATAAATAAGTGTTTTTTAAATGGTCAATTCAATGAGTTCTATATCCATTTCTTCGAAATAATTAACTTTAATAAATGAATTCACCTTCTAACTTAATTTTTTTATATGATTTCAAATTTTAATTAATGCTTAATTAAATATTCAATAATATTTATTAATTTAAATGATATCGCATTATCCTTAGCATACAAATCATAGTTCCTAAAATTCTTTTAGTAGTAACTTATTATTTTATTTTTAATAATAAGCTATTAAAGTGCACATATTTATTTTTCATATTTAATTATTTAAATAATAGGAAATACGGAGTTAATTTTTATTATGAATATATTTAAATTAGTTTTACTTTATTAAAAAGAATTTCAAAATTTTATTTTCAATTATTCTGTTTAATATTTATACCATGTTTAAAAAAAAATGTTTGAAAATAAATTAGTATCTATTACTTCCTTTTTATATCAGTGTCAATTATTTATTTTCTATATTGAGATAAGGAAAAAAATTAAGAGTCTTCTAAATAAAAAATATTTTTAATTAATTTTCATAATTTTTTTAAAGAATAATATAAATTAGATAGTTTTCTAAACTATTTGAGTAAAGAACCTGGCGAATTATCTGTTTTAATATATAATTAAGTATTATCTATTAATTATAATTTTTTTTATAGTAAATATAATCCATTTCAGTATTATTTAACAACCCCCATAATCTCGCTATACACTAATATCTCAGATTTTTCTATATGATTCAGATCATTATTACAACTTTCTCAAACTTTTTTCTAAAATCAATTTATGTTATCAAAAGAAAAAAAATCAACCTATATATTATGTTTTTTATAATAATAATAATAATAATAAATATTGTTATTATGAGGAATGAGGTTTTATTTTTGTATTGGGAAGAAGCATTTTAAGAAGTAAAAAAGAGCAAATGAATGAAATAAATAGGAGCATCATCTTTAGTTATACGGTTAGTTAATTTGTGTTTCGCTTTTTCAAAAATGAAGAAGTGAGTATCAATTTTTCATCTGGAAAGATTATCTTTAAGAAACGTTACATCAACTTTTATTAATTTCTAATATTATTTTAAAAAGATGTTATTAATGTCTCAAAATATACAATACATATTATAATGGTATAACTAAAGATTACGTATTAATTAAAAGTACAACATTTAAAGAAAAATATCATTAAAGTATACATGACTAAAATTAAATTATATTTTACTTTAGGATTTAGGATATTACATCTAAATTAATATTAACATGTTCTCATCTACAACTTACAAACATTAATTAAAGCTAAAATATTTTAAAAAATTAAATTAAATAAAAATAGTTAAATTTCGTAAATAAAAAAGAGTTTGTTTTTAACAGAAGAATTGTGTTGGTAAAGAAGTGCATTTCTGTTGTTTTCTATAACTTATATGGATAATGATATTAGATAACTCTAATTTTTTATATAATCACATTACAACATTTAATATATATTTATTTTTAAATCTATCAGATCCATTATTTTCCAATCCTATATATATCCCTCCTACGTGCCTATGCTATCATAGCTATTTTACCTCATTTCAAAAATCAAATTCCAAGGTATATTTTTTTGTTTGTTTTAGATTCAATTTGTGAAACTTAGTGATTATAGTTGGTTGAACACTTTTAGTTGAACTTGAACTGAGGTTAATGTTTTTATCATTGATGATTATCTTTGTAGCTGCATTGCTTGGTTTAAGGGTCTTTAATTTTGTTGGTTTGACTTTGAATTTTTCAGGAAGATGAAGGGTTTTGTGTCTGTGTTTGTGGTGCTGGTGTTGTGTGGCTGTGCTGTTGCTAAAGAATGCACAAACATTCCAACGCAATCTCATACCTTAATGTATGAGCTATTGTCATCCAAGAATGAAACGTGGAAGGAAGAGATGATGTCTCACTTCCATTTGACGCCAACGGATGAATCTGCGTGGGCTGATTTGCTGCCGAGGAAGTTCTTGTCAGAACGACAGCAACATGATTGGGCGGTTATGTATAAGAAAATCAAGAACATGGGTGTGTTCCAGTCACCTGAAGGTTTTCTAAAAGACGTGCCTCTTGAGGATGTGAGGTTGCATGAGTATTCCATCCATGGCATAGCACAGCAAACAAACTTGGAGTATCTGTTGATGTTTGATGTGGACAGGTTGATTTGGAGCTTCAGGAAGACAGCTGGTTTACCTACTCCTGCTGCTCCTTATGGAGGGTGGGAAGAACCAGGATGTGAGCTTCGGGGTCATTTTGTTGGTTAGTTTATTTCATCCATCATTTTAGATGTCACTTTCTTTGTTTTTTTGCTAATTTCACTTTTGGTTTATCTGTATCACCAATCGTCATTTCACGAACTTTATGTGATTATTTTAATTTTGTAATTTTAGTCATTTTGTTAACGTGACGTTTGCTTATAGGAAGTGGTGGGGGATCAAATCAAGTTGTTTTTGTGCATGTCTATCTTGTGTACAGTTTAATGCTGTGTTTATACTCAGCTCTTACATTCTAATGAATTTTTAGTTGCTGGGGAATAGGGAGGAAGGTACTAAAAGGCCATCCAAGTAATAGCTTTGTGATTTGTTTTTTCATTCCAAGATTCAAAACGACAAATATGAACAAGTATCTTTTCCTTGTAAAGGTTTTTCTACTTCATTTTACTTGGAATTTTTATTCTTGGAACTAAACTACCATGCAAGTTATATTCTAGGTAGGATACGGATATGGTACGACGGTTACGGATACTTTGATAAGTATAATCTTCAGGAATATAGGACACTACACGGAATATGGATTTATATATTATATAATTATAAATTATAAAAATTGATAATAAAAATTTATTTGTGCATCATGAGAATCATCAAGATATATTTGTATATATAAGGTTTTCTATTAAGGATTCATTGGACTGAAGCGGGTTTGGGTTTGGTCGTAAGTTCAAAACTTCTGAAATATCCCTCACACACTAATATGTTGATACTCTAATGCAAGTTTGGTTCTCCCTGGTATTTTGGTGATCTTGCATCTGCCAAGCACACTAACCCTGCCTGGAACTTTTAACCTCTGCAATTTATTTTTCCTAGTTAATTTATGATTGTTTTCTACGTTGTGTAGGGCATTACTTGAGCGCATCAGCTCTAATGTGGGCCAGCACACAGAACGATAACCTGAAACAGAAAATGACATCTCTTGTTGCTGGTCTGTCTGCCTGTCAGGAGAAAATAGGAACGGGATATCTATCTGCATTTCCATCTGAGTTTTTTGATAGAGTTGAAGCTATTAAAGGAGTTTGGGCTCCATATTATACCATTCACAAGGTACTCTCAAAAGTCGATTTTGATAGTGAAAGTACTTTCGAACTTATGTTGTGGGATTTCAACTATTCAACTTTGACAGATTCTGGCTGGTCTCTTGGATCAATATACATTTGCTGGAAACTCTCATGCTCTAAATGTGGTAACATGGATGGTTGACTACTTCTACAACAGAGTGCAGAATGTAATAACAAAGTACACTATAAATAGACACTATCAATCACTGAACCAGGAAACTGGAGGAATGAATGATGTCCTTTACAGATTATACAGCATAACAGTAAGTTTATTGGTTTGTGTAATTTCTTTGGCTCTATTGTTGCCTTTGTTATTTGTTTGTGTAATTTCATTATTATAGCGCAAGGTACCTGCAAATATCAATTTGGAAGTAAAGTTGTCATGTTTTTCTATGCAGGAAGATTCTAAGCATATGCTTTTGGCTCAACTTTTTGACAAGCCGTGCTTTTTAGGGTTGCTTGCAGTGCAGGTAATGGTAACTGTGTTCTATATGACACAACACGATTGCTTTTTTAGTACTCATAGTATTATATAGTTGTGTCTGTAAGTTTGTAGAGGTTGAGGTTGTCATTCAAATTGATTGTAAATCAGTTGTATGACTGTTATAACTGTTGCCAGCTTTCAGATGTCTAAGTACATCTATAAAAATCATACAATCTACACCAGACAATTTTCATGTAAAATTTAATTGTTGCCTTCTTTCAATTTTAATTTTTTTTAGTAAAGCCTTAGTGAATGATATGGTTGTTGCCCTGTGACTTGGAGGTCATGAGTTCAAATCCTAAAATAGTCTCAGGGTTAAGTTAAGTTGGTCTAATCCATCTTCCCTAAAAAACAGATCATGTAAAGAGAAATCCATTTTCCTCTTTTTCTACACCACAAAAAGAGTGTATTTCGCTTGTATATTATTTATAATGTTATGCCGGCTTTCAAATGAAACAATTAGATATGTTGAAGTTGAACTTAAACTTTTTTATTCTGGTCTAAAAACTGTATCTAATTTGAACTTAAAACCCATGATTTAATTTCAAAATTCTCATTTCTCATGTAGGCTAATGACATAGCTGACATGCATGCTAATACGCATATCCCAATTGTTGTTGGATCACAAAGGCGATATGAAATCACAGGCGATCCACTTTCTAAGGTCAATTGCTTTACTTACATTGTAGATTACTGATATATGTAATTGTTTCCCTTAAAATTGCTTCAGTTACATTGAGTTTGAATGGAATTGTACTTTTTTTTTCTATTGCTTGGTGTTATATTATCTTTTTAGTTTTTGGCCTTTCAATATGTAATGCCTTGCACAATTAATCTATTCACTCGGTAATATAACTTCAAGAAAATAGTTATTCAAACAACTCCATTTATTTCCATGGGAATTCAGTCTTTCACAGTTTGAGAAGTAAAGTTGCACTCTGAATGATAGAAACAAAATACATAAATTGGTATTATCCTCCCTCTCATTTTAATTTAGTTATAGTAACTATATGGTCCATGTTTCAAATTTTACATCTCTTCTCTATTTATAATGTCTGTGTCCTTTTAACTTTTACTTTTGGTATGCATTATTTTTTCCTATATTGCTTCATTGCAAACTTTTGTATATCTGCTGTGTATCTGTCGTTCGAAGTTCAACTTAAAGGTCTATTCATATTATTTGTATGTTTGTTCCATGTTATTGGGTATGTTTTGTGTAGCTGTGTAGGAAGTAATCAGTTAGCCCAATATAACCTAACATTTTTCATGCCTTTCAACTTTCTGAGATTTGTTCTCATTTATTGTTATTAGGATATTGGGACATTCTTTATGGAAACCATAAACTCTTCTCACAGCTATGCAACTGGAGGGACATCTGTCGGCGAATTCTGGTATTAAGATGTTGCCTTTTTTTAGTTTCTGTTTTTTCGTATGCATTTGAAATCTTTCATTTAATAATTATTTGCTGCTAGGGCGTCAAGCAGAAGTGTTTAGTTCTTGCAGTAGCTCATAATCAACTCCATATGTTTTGCTTAACTCCTTTTTTCTATTTTTTTCATAGGAGAGATCCTAAGAGAATAGCAGATACCTTAAAAACAACAGAGAATGAAGAATCGTGCACGACTTATAATATGTTAAAGGTACAGCCATTTGTTCATCATTTTATTACCTCGTTATGAAATGCTTGAGATGTTAAAAACGTATCTATGAAAGTTTTCGTAGTTATGTAAAGAACAAAACTTACATATTGTACCATACATAGGTACTCTAGCTGCTATTCTCCAATCAATTTGGAGTTTCACTTTCGCAATTTAAATTTTATTAAATAGATCGTATATTACCAAGGTGTAACTTTAAATTTGATACTGGATTCTCCTTATTTAAATTGTCCAAACAGAGAACTTATTTTCACATGGGAACTCGTCAGAACATGTTCATTATCTATGTTTTTACTCTATATGTCTGTGTTGTTTCCGTTGTCTTAGTACAAGTTAACAATTTCAGGTTTCACGCCACCTGTTTAGATGGACCAAAGAAGTCTCTTATGCAGACTATTATGAGCGTGCATTAATCAATGGAGTGCTCAGCATTCAAAGAGGAACAGATCCTGGAGTGATGATTTATATGCTTCCACTAGGTCTTGGCGTTTCCAAGGCTATAACATTCCACGGTTGGGGAACACCATTTGACACTTTCTGGTGCTGCTATGGAACGGGTGTGCATTTGCTGTTAATATACTTTCCAGACTGCTTCATATTTTTTTTTCAACTTCACCATACTCTTATACTCATTTGTTCTAAATTCACCCTTTTTGTTTGTTAGGAATTGAATCATTCTCAAAGTTGGGGGATTCTATATATTTCGAAGAAGAAGGGAAAAATCCTACACTTTACGTCATTCAGTACATATCAAGCTCATTTAATTGGAAATCTGGAAAACTTTTGCTCAATCAGACAGTTGTTCCAGCTGCTTCATGGGATCCTTACTTACGAGTGACATTTACGTTTTCTCCATTTGAGGTAACTGTGATATTGTTTTATGGGTTGTGGCATCTTTCACTCAGCTTAATATTCACCTTAGATACCTTTTAGAGTAAGAGTCTTCATAATCTGGGCAAGATTCACACTGTTTCTGTCGTAAAGCCTTCTGCACTAATGATTTTATTTTTCAATGTGTTAAATCCTTTTCATAACTCTTTGTTTGATGCAGAAAGTACTTAGTGATGATGAGAATACTTGGAGTGCATTGAACTTTCGACTGCCTACTTGGACTAGTCTAGATGGTGCCAAGGGGATATTAAATGGTGAAACTTTGTCTCTTCCAGCTCCAGGTGTGAATCTCTCTTTACTTCCTTTTTATTATCCAAAAGCAGAGATTCTATTGCTTATCTGATTTTACACACATGCACGCAAGTTGCTAAAATGTTGGACCACCAAATAAAAATAATGAGTGCTACCAACACACTTAAACAAGTGAGAACTGTCAAATTTTTGGTTATCTAATTAATTTTGACTAATAACATAGAATGTGCTGGAAAGTGTATTTCTCAAAAAGAAATAAGTTCTTTTGCACCAAATACATCCACTAGTAAACTGTATATATTTGTGAATATTTGAACAGAAAAAATTAACAAATGAAACATTACGAATGTTCTATTTTGTGGCCTCTAGGAAATTATTTGTCAATCACAAGACAGTGGAGTGCTAGTGACAACCTGACCCTTCAGTTGCCCCTTACCACAAGAACAGAGGCCATAAAAGGTAGCTTCACAGGATAATCTGGATACTGATATTTTTTCTGTCAGAGCATATATTTCTAACAAAAAAGTTGTTATATCACTGATAGTGTTTATGAACTGAATCCAGATGACAGGCCTGAATATGCATCTATTCACGCAATTCTTTATGGTCCTTATCTTCTTGCCGGTCATACCCTCGGTGGTGATTGGGACCTTAAATCTGGGGCTAATACTTCCGAATGGATAACTCCTATTCCAGAAAGTTACAATAGTCAACTAGTTTCTTTTTCCCAATTCTTTGAAAATTCAACTTTTGTTTTAGTAAATTCAAACCAATCACTTGGAATGCAAAAGTTTCCTGAATCTGGAACAGACTTGGCTCTTCAGGCAACTTTTAGGCTTGTCCCAAAAGAATCTTCCTCAAAGTTTTCAACATTGGCAGATGCTAATGATAGATCAGTAATGTTAGAACCATTTGATCTTCCTGGAATGAATGTGATTCACCAAGGAGCAGATAAACCTCTTCTCATTGTAGATTCTTCAGATGGCAAGCCATCTTCTGTTTTTCTTGTGGTACCAGGATTGGATGGAAGAAATGAAACCATATCTTTAGAATCACAGAGTGACAAGGGCTGCTATGTGTATAGTGGTTTGAGCTCTAGTGCAGGAGTCAAACTCAGTTGCAAATCTGATTCTGATGCTACGTTTAACCAAGCAACAAGCTTTATTTCTCAAAAAGGATTGAGCCAATACAATGCTTTGAGTTTTGTGGCTAAAGGCTTAAACAGAAACTTTCTTTTGGAGCCCTTATTCTCATTCAGAGATGAACATTATACAGTTTACTTCAACCTTAAAGGTTGATACAATTTCTGCATTTCCTTTAAAATAAACACTGCTATATGAATTTGTGCATAAAGTTTCAAGCAATCATTATTATAAAATGAAAATAGTTGATGAATATCTTCCAGTGTTTTGTGCTTTCTTATTAATTAAATTAAGACTGAAAGTAGTAAATAGGAAGTCAGATGCAATTAGATCATAACCTTTTTGTGGCTAAATTCCCTATCTACACCATTTACACTTTTATTTCTCTATCTAGCACTTTTTTGTTTTTATTTCTCTATCTAGCACTCTTTTGTTTTTATTTTCTTATCTAGCACCCTTTTATTTTTTATTTCTCTATCTAACACTATTTCAAAAATAAATAAATAAATAATAAATTATTATCTTTTTGATAATTTTAATTTTGAATGCATTAAAAAATAAATATTTTTAATGTTTAAAATAGTTAGAAATATAATTAATGAATAAATAAATGAGTTTTTACAAAATAAAAATAAAAAATTAATAAATTTAAAATGTTTAGTTTAAAAATATTTTTTTAAGAATGAAGAAAATAAAAAATTAAATCCTACAACAACATAAAAGATGAATCTATAAACATAAATTAGTATTTATATTTATTATTATTGATGATGTAATCATGTTAATTTCCTGTAAAAAATACATGACATAATTATAAAAAAAATCAAAGTCAATTAGTATTAATTAATAGTAGACACACAAATAATATTGAAGTGTCTACCATGCAAAATCCTAAAAAAAATAATACAAATGTCACACTTAATGCTTAAAAATGAGAAGAAGAAAAATGCAAAAATAAATAAGTCTAGAAAATAAAAACAGCAACAATAAAATAAAAACAAAAAACAGAAATAAATAAAGAATGACAGAAAAAAATAATAATAACTAAAATCCTAAAAGAAATAAAATAAAGGTAAAACAAAATAAGATAAAGATAAAAGATATAATAAAAAATCCAAATAAGATAAATATAAGAGGTATAAGACGATACTAAATAAGTATATGTTGATCATAAAAAGGAAAATAAATGAAAGATGATCATTCATTTAATATTTTCTTCAATAGTACATTAAATAGTTTGTGCAAAATGAAACATAATTAATGACGAGAAGTGCACAATCCAGTAATGTTGGGACAAGTTCTTTATGTGTATCTGGTGTTTTACAATATGAAATTTTTTTTGTTAGATCATGTTGTTCTCTTATGTCTATATCAGTCCTTATTCAACTTGATTTTTCTATAATTATGTTCTGTATTTTTTACTTGAAATTAATATGATTACATCAATAATAATAAAAAAAATATTAATTTATGTTTATAGATTCAACTTTTATGTTGTTGAGAGTTTAATTTTTTATTTTCTTCCTTCTTAAGAAAAAAATATTTTTATTTTGTAGAAACTCATTTCTTTATTCATTAATTATATTCCTAACTATTTTAAACATTAAAAATATTTTTTTTTAATGCATTCAAAATTAAAATTATAAAAAAAATATTATTTATTTATTTATTTTTGAAATGGTGTTAGATAGGAAAATAAAAAGTAAAAGAGTGTTAGATAAGAAAATAAAAACAAAAGGGTGCTAGATAGGAAAAGAAAAACAAAAGGGTGTTAGATAGGAAAATAAAAACAAAAGAGTGTTAGATGGAGAAATAAAAATGTAAATGGTGTTAGATAGGAAATTTACCCTCTTTCTGTTCGTTCTAGATAACATAAGTATCTCATTACTCGGAATAGGTTTGTTTGTATAATGATTAGGTAAGTTAGCCAAATTCTTTAAGTTCGGTTTGGATATGTTTACATTTTATAAGAAAATTAAATACATTAAATTTGAATTTATCTTATTTTTTACTTTTGTTAATGTAATTCAAATTTATTAAATTTTAATTGCAATGTTTTAATTACTATTTAAAAAATATAAATAGTTAATATTAAACAATTGTTAACAATTCAAGAGTATCAATATTGATAATTTTTTTAATATATTATAGTTAATCTTTTTTTGTTAAAATATGTTAACAAAGTGATCTTTTAATTAGTGTTAACTGAAATTGTTTTTAGTTAATATGAATAATAACTATTTAAGGTGACAATGATTGGTCGTTATTTTTAATTGTTAACTGAAATTTATCTTACTAACTTTTTTATGTATGTCAATTGAAAAATTCTCTTGACAAAAACAATTTTAGTTAATGTTAGCTGAAAATTAAGACGTTAGAAAAAAATTAATAAAGAATAACATTAGTTTCTGATGAGGAAATTTGCAGAAAAAAATAACTAATAAAAAAACTTAATTCACATGTATCAAAAGTTGTTTCTCTAAGATAGTTGAAAAAATTTAACTGCTAATAACTAGAAATAAGATTAGTTTACAATAATAACAACAAAATATTCATCACAATATAAGTAATCAATTGAAAAGCAATCTTCCCAAAGTTGTTATGAAAATTTTAACTATGGTTGATAAGAAATAACATCAATCTATTTAGAATATAAATGTAATATGTGAGTGCTAAACAGCTAAATTCAGTGATTCATGTTGTGAGTGCTAATTCACGTGTAGTGTCTGTATACCGTCCCTTCTCCAAATTAATTTTTGGCAACATGCATTTAAACTCAACTGCATTCCATTCTTCACAATTAATGACTCTACTTCACTCATTTTCTAATAAACTACAATACAATATACTTTACTCTTACAATCGTAGTTATGATGCAAGATGTTGGTCACCACACAGCATAACAAAATACGTTCAATTCCCCAAATCACATCATCCACATTTTCAATCAAAAAACCATAGCATTGGTTCAATTCAAATTCATGGAGATTTTAAACATAGCCTTCTACTTTATTTTACAAAACGAAATAAAGTGAGATGGTTAAGAATTCATACGAGATTGATGATTAGAAAAGTGTGAATGGGATGAATCAGTGTGGGAAATTGACAGAGCAATAATTAGCAAGCTTTGAGTGGCTTTCCACAGAGGCAATCGTTGTAGGCAAATGAGGAGGCGTCGGTGTTGCCGTAAGCACTTGGAATCGGGCCGCAGAGGTGGTTGTGGCTAAAGTCCACGTATCCGATGTACGAAGCAGAAGACATGGATTTGGGTATTGGACCTTTCAGGTTATTATACGATAAGTCCAGTAACGTGAAATAGCATGAACCGCCAAACGCGTCTGGTATAGTACCCTCTAACATGTTGTGGCTCAAGTTCAACTCGCTAATACCCGAGCCCAACAGGCTCGCTGGTATGCTTCCAGAAAGCCTGTTAGAATCCAACTTCAACGTCGACAGAACCGCCATCCGGCCCAAATCTTCAGGGATGGGCCCAGATAAATGGTTATTTGACAGATCAAGATCCACGAGACGGTATATGTGACAGATTGAGGCCGGGATAGGCCCACTAATTTGGTTTCCACTTAAAAGGGCCCGACTCAGCATCTGAAGCTGGCCCACGTTCAGTGGGATGGGCCCGGAGATCTTGTTGTTACGAAGGTCTAGATGCATCAAACTGGTCAATCTCGTTAACGTCACCGGGATTTCGCCGGCGATGAGGTTATCGGCGCCGCTTAACAGAGTCAGATGCAGAAGCTTCCCGATGTCGGCGGGGAGAGTTCCAGATATGCGGTTTCCGGTGAGGTCGATGATGCGGAGGAAGGAGAGGGTGGAGATGCAAGGCGGGATCTCGCCGGAGATTCCCTGCCAGTCGGTGATGATGAGGCTGGAGAGGTAAGTGAGCTTGCAAATCTGCGGCGAGATGTATCCGGAAATATATTCGGGACGGTATGGCTTCTCGAACGTGGTGTAAACAGGACCGGCGCGGAGGCTGATTTCGGCGACGCGGCGAGAGTTGCGGTCGCAGGAGATGCCGCGCCAGTTGTTACAACAGTCGGCGCCGGTCCAGGATTTGAATATTCCGTCGTGAGATTCATGGAGAGCGGATTTGAAGTCCAGCAGCACCGCCAGGTCTGACGGCGGACACGAGTGAACGGCAGAAGAAAGTGAGAGAAGTAACAGCAGCGTTAACGGCGTGAACCAGAGTACGGCCATTGTGGTTTTAGAAAGGAGAGAAAGAGAGAATCTAGAGATGGGCGATGTGCATGCATGAGAGTCATGGACCTCACTGATATCACTATTTATACTGAATCTCGCGATTTTCACTACACAATAATTATGTATTAACTTGTTAAAAAAGTTGCTGCCACAATGCTCAGCACCACAATTTAATAATTGAATAGGGAAATCCTGCTCCTGCACCTGCACTCTATGCCTTAGTCAACTTAATTTTTTTTTCATTGTGAAATTCAATAATTGAATGATCCTATGTCATAGTCAACCTAATTTGTTTTTTTGTTTTTTTTTCTTCTAATTATCATATTAAAAAATTAAAAAATATAAATTTGGATATATAATTCAACCTTTTTTAAATTTTTCTGCAGTATTTCTACCTCAAATTAGTTATCACTTCTGATGTTGGAACAAGACTTTCTTTTGTGATTGAAAACTAACGTGAATTTTATTAGTTTAGAAACAGAGGATTACAACAGCTATTTAATCTCTAGAAAAATCAATCTCTCACACTGATATTTAGTTCTGTTTACAACCTCTAAGCAAAACTAATCTAACTAACTCTAACAACTTCTTACTGTTAATGCCACAACAGCATGGTGTTAGTTACAAGGCTACTAAAACTATGCTTTAGTAGCACAACCATCAGATAACTTGCACTACAACAACACACCTCCTAGTACAAGTTATCCAAGCTTTCCATTCCCATAAGCTCCTTCAATTCCTCAAACCTCACTCTCTTAAGAGGTTTGGTCAGTATGTCAGCCAACTGAACCTCGGTTCTACAATGCTCCACATCAAGCTTGTCTTCATTCACTTGTTCTCTAAGAAAATGATACCTCCTCTCAATGTGCTTGCTCCTGCCATGACTAACAGGGTGTTTTGCAAGATCAATTGCAGACTTGTTATCAATCAGCAGCTTCACCTTGGTACTGTCACAAATCCTCATTTCTTCCAATAGCATTTTGATCCACATAGCTTGACAAGCAGCATATGATGCAGCTACATACTCTGCCTCACACGATGACAAAGCTACCACATCCTGTTTCTTTGAGCTCCAGCATATCAATGCCTTCCCAATCATGAACAAATACCCAGCAGTACTCTTCTTATCATCCACATCACCTCGCCATGATCGGTAGTTCCTTTTATAAACCTCAAAATTCTCTTGACTGCAAGCAAGTGGCATGACCTTGGCTGTTCCATGAATCTGCTCAATAACCCAACACTATGACTGATATCAGGTCTAGTGTTGCACAAGTATCTCAGTGAACCAATGATCTGTTTGTACAGTGTAGCATCTACAAGCTCCCCTGGTGATTCTCTGCTCAGTTTCAAACCAGTCTCCATGGGTGTAATAGCTGGATTGCAGTTTGCCATTTTGAACCTCTTCAAAATGTCTTCAGCATACTTCTTTTGATGAAGAAAGACCCCTCTGTCAGTGAATTTAAATTCCATCCCTAGAAAATATGACAAATTTCCTAGATCACTCATCTCAAATTCCTTCATCAGACTTGAACTTCATATTTTCTTGCTCATTTGCACCTGTGATCAGTAGATCATCCACATAAAGACATAGGATTATATGATCAGACTTACTAGAGCCCTTCACATATACTCCATGTTCTGAAACACACTTAGTGCATCCTGCCTTTATCAGAAAACTATCAATCCTCTTATTCCAAGCTCTTGGAGCTTGTTTCAGCCCATACAGTGCCTTCTTGAGCCTATACACTTTGCTCTCTTGACCCTTAACTTCAAAACCTGGTGGCTGCTTCACATAGACTTCCTCTTCTAATGGACCATTCAAAAATGCAGATTTTACATCCAGTTGATGCAAATTCCATCCATACTGTGTTGTTATTGCTACCAAAATCCTGACAGTTTCTAGTCTAGCTACTGGTGCATATACCTCATTAAAGTCAATACCTGCCCTCTACAGAAACCCCTTTGCTACCAACCTTGCCTTATACTTTGCAATCTCACCATTTGGCCTCAGCTTCAGCTTGTAAACCCACTTTACATCAATTGCCTTCTTCTCAGTTTGTGACACAAGTACCCAAGTCTTATTCTTCTCAATAGCTGCCAATTCCTCTTTCATAGCATCTAGCCAATTTGAATCTCTCATTGCTGATTCGAGATTTATTGGTTCTGATTCAGCTAACATGTTTTCCTCAAGTAATTCACCCTCTTGGCCTATTGCTTGATCAGGAAACACATCATACTCTGTCAATCTTACTGAAGGTACCCTTGTTCTAGTTGATCTTCTGACCACTGGTTGTTCAGGTCCAGTTTCAGTACCAACCCTGATAGGATTCTCTTCAGCATCACAGTCATCAAGAGTGGCTCTAACTGTAGGTGGTACAATTTCTCTCTGTGTTGAATTTTCATTCCAGCACCAGCCTCTTGCCTCATCAAATTGTACATCCCTACTCTTGACCATCTTGTGATCTGTTGGTGAATACAATTTGTAAGCACCAGTTGAGTGATAACCAACGAACACCATTGTTTGACTTCTATCATCCAACTTTTTTCTCAATTGTTCTGGTACATGTCTATAGCACAGTGAGCCAAACACCCTAAAGTGACCAACACTTGGCTTCTCACCAGTCCATGCTTCATAAGGTGTCACACCTTGCAGCTTCTTTGTAGGACTTCTATTCAGAATGTACACTGCAGTAGCAGCAGCTTCTGCCCAGAACCTCTTTGGCATTCCTTTTCCATTGAGCATACTTCTAGCCATATTCATTATGCTCCTATTCTTCCTCTCAACAATGCCATTATGTTGTGGTGTGTATGGAGCTACAATCTCATGAATTATGCCCTCATTCTCACAGAATTTGGCAAATTCAAGGGAAGTGTATTCACCTCCACCATCAGATCTCAATTTCTTAATGCTACAACCACTGTCCTTCTCAACAAGTAGCTTAAATTTCTTGAACTGTGGGAAGGTGTCACTCTTTTTCTCAATCATATATATCCACACATGTCTAGTGTACTCATCAATGAAAGTGAAAAAATAGTGATTACCTCCAATAGATTGAGCCTCCATAGGACCACACAAATCAGAATGTACAACTTGCAATTTCTGTGATGATTTCATGGGTAAATCATGCTTGAATGCCTTTCTTGCAGACTTAGCAATGCAGCATTCTTTGCAAAGTTGTCTTGGAACCTGAATTTTAGGAAGACCAGTCACCATACCCTTTGCATTCAACATGCTCAGGTTCCTAAAATTCAAATGGCCATATCTATGATGCCATGTCCAATTCTGATCATCAGCAACAGTGGTAACAAAACATTTGTGATCAATCATGTTAATGCACACTTTGAAGGTTTTGTTACTTGACAGTGGAGCTTTAAGAACCAATCTCTCTTTTGAATCAAACAGCTTCATTTCTTTATCCACCATCTTCACTGTATAATTCTTCTCAAGTAATTGACCAACACTAATCAAGTTACTCCTCATGCGTGGCACATACAACACATCTGTGATGATAGCCTCTTTGCCATCCTTCCTCTTCACCATGATGCTTCCAATGCCCTCAGAATTCACTGGACTATTGTCTGCAAATCTGATTCCTCTAGAACTAGATTCATCCAGATCTACAAACCAACCTCTGTTTCCAGTCATGTGGTTGCTGCAACCTGTGTCTAGGTACCACACATTTGATGTGTCATCATCCAATTGTGTTGTAGCCATCAACATTGCATCATCTGAGTCACTTTCTGCCAGCTGAGCCTCATCTTTTCCTTGATTGTTTGATCCTTTACTTGGACAATCTCTTGCATAATGACCATACTTTTCACAACAAAAACATTTGACCTCATTCAGATCCTTCTTCTTTGGATTCTTACTACTAGAAGCACCTTTGTTCTTGGCATCATTCTGATTCTTTGAACATTTGTTCTCAGATTCAGTATTACCCTTCTTCTTTTTCCACTTCTCTTTGTTCTTCTTGAACCATGAAGCCTCATCTTTGACTTTCTTGGTGAATTTTGCTTGCAAAGCCTGATCTATTCCCTTCTCTGTTTTCCTCTGCTTCAGCCTCATCTCATGAGCTTCCAGAGTAGCTTGTAACTCCTCAAGCTTCATAACAGAAAGATCCTTAGACTCTTCAATTGCAACTACAATGTGATCAAAATTTGCAGTTAAGGCCCTCAACACCTTCTCAATCTTCTGCAAACCAGTGACCGTTTCACCACATGTTTTCATCTGATTGGTCAAGACTACCAATCTTGAAAAGAATTCTGATATGGCTTCACCTTCTTTCATATTCAACACCTCATACTGCTTCCTCAAAGCCTGTAACTTCACCTTCTTTAACTTTTCATCACCTCCATAGAGCCTTTTTAGAGTCTCCCATGCTCCCTTCGCCGTTTCTTCCTCAATGATCTTCTCAAAGACATTACCATCAACGCATTGATGTATGATGAACAAAGCCTTTCCATCTTTCTTCTTCATATCATGATGCAAGGTTCTTGCAGCCTCATTGGTATCTGCTGCCAATTCTGCAACTCCATCATTCACAATTTCAAGCACATCTTGAAATCTGAATATGACCTTCATCTGCGCACACCACCGATCATAATTCTCACCTTTGAACACCGGAAGATTCGCTGGAAATTGGGAACTCGTCGTACTTTGATTTGCCATTGCGGAAATTGGATCTTAACCAATGCTCTTGATACCAGTTTGTTGGAACAAGACTTTCTTTTGTGATTGAAAACTAACGTGAATTTTATTAGTTTAGAAACAGAGGATTACAACAGCTATTTAATCTCTAGAAAAATCAATCTCTCACACTGATATTTAGTTCTGTTTACAACCTCTAAGCAAAACTAATCTAACTAACTCTAACAACTTCTTACTGTTAATGCCACAACAGCATGGTGTTAGTTACAAGGCTATTAAAACTATGCTTTAGTAGCACAACCATCAGATAACTTGCACTACAACAACATTATTTATTATTCATTCTTTTGAAAGTCAGGAAAACTATTTATTTTGATGTCATTCTTATTTGTTGTATTTTTTTAACAAATAAGTAAAACTATTTATTGAATAGTGGCGTATAAAACTAAAGTACCATCTAAAACCAAGTTAATGAAAACAAAAACTTTGAATTTAATCTACAAGGATACAGTATATGTTGTATAATTTATTCTGATAGTAACTAGAGTTAGATCTATTGGTTAGGTTTTTGTTGTTTTTTATCATTTAGGAAGAATCCGACCACCAAGTATAGAACACAATTTTCCATAAAACCTAGTCTCGAGATTCTATTTAAGTGTTATTTTAATATAATAGATTATCAATGGTAGACAGATAAACTAGAAAAGAATTAATAATGAAAATGGAAATGCAAGATAAGATTTCAGGAAGACATAAAATTCAGAAAACACATAGACTACTATTTAAGCTGATATTTTGGTCAACATGTTTGATTACAGAAAGACGTAGGAAACTTCAAAAATGCCATGCTATAGCGTTAAGTTTTTAGGTATGGATCCGTTTTTAAAGGAAAAATACCTTGTTGCCATGTTCCTCATAACATGGATTTGCTCCTTTTTTTTTTACTTTTAAAGTCATCATAATTCACAAAAGACTAGGCCTGCAGATCACACATGTGTGCAAAACCTAAAACTTTAAATCCTAACAATCATAAAAAAAAATGGATATTCAATCCGTGCTTATTATAAAAAAAAAAACACTTAACATTTCCAAATTTAAATAATTTTCTTGGTGACTTACATCTAAAACTGTTTAAGAAATTAATTTTAATAAATATGCTAGTTTAATACATAGCACCGTGTTTGCTTCAGGGCATTTAGTGTAGGTACGGGGAAAAAAAGTTCTTGTGTTTGTATTCACTAATTTTGCAAGAAAGGCAATTACAAATTTGCTTTAAAAGTTGTTTTTCGAGCTCCTTTATTGTTGAGTGAGAAAAAAAGAAGGGGAAAGCTAGAGTGGAAGTTATGAGATTAGACATTTACCTCTTGTTTTGTCCAACTTTTATAGGAATTTTTTTTACCATTGAGCTTGTGCATGCATAAAGCTGTTAATGCTTAATTCAATAAGAGCTTTATTAGAAAGTGGACTTTAAGCCTAACTCAACCCCATAAAACCGGCTCATAGGGTTGAGGTTTGCACCCACTTATATATAATGAAAGGCTCTAATCTCTAGTCGATGTAGGATCTCCAACAAACTTCACCATGGAGTAGTTACATGGTATTAAAAATTCGTGAATGTGTGGATTTGCTGCACACTTGCACTGCTTCTTTCCTCCATTGTTATTTATTTCCTTTGGTTCTCATTGTTGAGCTCTTATTTTAGTGGTTCCTGATGATTTGTCTTTTATTTGAAGGTTGTGTTGTGTTCAACAAATTGTGGTTGCATTAAATAAGTAAGTTCCCAAACTATTTTACTTATGTATATTTTAAGTTTATTTTGAAATGTTTTGAGTTGATGTGGTCATAGTTTATATGACTCAAACCAACATTAAGTTCATATTTTTGAAAGTCATAATCAATTACAACTACCAACATAATGGAATATACTTCATAAACGATTATTTATATAGCATAATCGATAATATGTTTTTTCAGTATATATAATTGATTATGCTAAGATCGATAATTAATATAGCTTTAGGGTATAATTCATTGCGTTGTTTTATGTATGTCAAATACAACCTTGAACAAAATCTATTGTATGTTGAAGATTCACATATTACATGTGTGCCTGACATTATCATGTTCTCTGCGTGCAAAATAATGAATTGCGCCTCTTTGTGTTGAATATATATTGAATGTTGAGGATGCATCAATTAGATGTTGTGTCATTACTATATTTTAATAGTTGAAAATGCATGGATGAGATGTTGTGTGGCTACCACATGAAGCCACATAATCGATTAAGGAAGTAAAAACATGTTAAATACATTAAAATTGAGAGTTGAAATATTTATTTTTGTAAATTAATATCTCATAACAACTATTAGAATAAATTTAAATTTGATGGACACTATTAAGTAACATCTAATCAATATAATTAAACGTAACTTCAAGTTTTTGACCAACGCATTGTCAAAAATTCTTTTTATAATACATTTAGGTAAAACTCTCATTCCTTTATTATTTTCAGATAAATAACATACAATTTAATAAGATAAGAGTTGAGATATATCTACACAGTATTGTTATATATGTTCTTTTGAAGGTCCAATCTACGTTCAATTATCTTTTAATTCAAAATTTTACATTTTTACAATTTTTATTTTACATTCTTTATCTTTTAATTATATAATTCAAATAAAACATTAATGCAAGAGGATATTTTATTCTTTACTTTTTTAATTTATTATCAATATTATGCACTTTTTTTTATAATTGAAGAATGAATTTCAATTGAGAAAATTTACGTTTTTTTTGTGTAAGTTAAATGATATATTACGAAAATAGATAAAAAAAAATTTATTGTGTAGGTAAGTCGTATCAACGTGTCACAACTTAATCCAACTGAAATTAATAAAAATTGGTGATATGGAACATAAGGCCTTACACTTACACATTTCTCCTCTATCATTTTAACTTTTAAATAACTAAAATTAATTAAATATGTTTAAAGATATATAAAACTAAACTGCATAATTGATAAATTACAATATAAAAGATTGTAAAAGAATGTTGTTTTCAAATAAACCCTTAATGGGCTGGACCCAACAGTGCTCGCAAATCATAAGCCCAATAAATTCATTGTTGTCCGTTATATAGAGAGTACCACGACAATATATGACATGGAATTCGGCAATCTGGAACTTGGGAACAAAGTTATTACTCGAGACTGTGAGAAAATGGCTAGGTAAAGAACAATATTAATTATCATAATATTTTAGGCTTAATTTGTGTTGTTAAACTGATTTCTTGTACAAACGTTTTCATTTCTTAACCTCATTCAATCTATTCTAAATCACACACAATTTAAAAAACATTAACAACCAAATAAGTTTTTTTCAGGATTTTTTACTTATTATTTTGTATGGTTTAACTATGAATATAAAATAAATATAAATATTTATTTTAAAAATAGAAATAAATATAATTAAACTCAGATTCCAATGAAAGCGTAATGAATAAAGATTGTAGTTAGCTAGCTAGGTTGGGTTTCATAAATGTAAATGTTGTGTGGGGTCAATTTCTGAAATCAGATAGCAGAAAGTCCTCCTAGTGAAATTAATTCTCATACAGTACTACTGCACTTATTATGCATACAATTTATTTTAATAATGTTTTAAAAAAATATTAATTTGTTATTCTCTTTTCTTTATTTTTTGTAAAAAATATTAAATTATAGTCATAACGGAAGAGTAAATAATAATTCAACTACCTAAATATTAGATTGATAATTATTTATAAATTGTTTACCGTAGTGAACACATCCTTTTAACAACTACTATGATAGTTTCTCTAGATTTTTAAAGCTAATTATCACATCTCGTTCCTATGTTATAAGTCTCCAAATTCTCATTAGTCTGAAATAGTGATGGCAGATGATTGTTGTTACTTGAGGTGTCAGTCTAACTGAGATATCAAGTTGCATAAAAATACCTAACATGAAAACTTTTTATAAAAAAAAAAAAAAATCACTTGAGTTTATGAAACTACATCCCCAATACACATTATCATGTAAAAAAATTATATTTTTTTAACTCATCTCACGGAATAATTAAACTCTCAATTATATGTTTAACAAGTTTCAAATTGTTAAATTCATTTAATTTCACTTAATTTAGGTGAAGATAGGTTTTATAAGTAAAAAAGAGTGTTGATTTTCTCCTCTTTGTAAGAGAAAAGGAAGAGATATAGAAAAAGAAGAGACATAATAAATAAAGGATTTTACATATTCAATTACTACTTTTAGTTTTTTTTTTTTCGTTTTGTTTTGTAGGCTGAAATTTTGACACTAATTTCATAAGGGATTTTGGATTGAAAATTTACAAATTGGATAAATCAATTTTTAACATTTGCTATATTTTTTAGTTTTTTTTTCTTTAAATTTAAAAGTTTTATTGCTTTGATGATCGAATGTAAGAATTTATTTATGAATTTGATTTGATTCTCTTTTATTTATAAGTGACATCAGTTCAGTTGAATTAGATTGATTAGTTTATCTTTATGAATTTTTGTCTATTACATTGAGAGATTTTTCATGTTAAAATTATTTGTCTCTTTTCTAGATTATTACTGTCATCTTTTTACTGTTTTTACACCACATTGATCTTATGAGTTAGAAAAATTATTCAAGCTACATTACTTTGATACTTTTTGTTATTGTGTTGTTGCTTTTGTTATTGTGTTGTTGCTTTCCCATGAGAACATTATCAAAATTAGGTTAATTATAATAATAATAATACTTTACATTTTTGTATCATGAATTGGACTTGCTTTTGCTCTTCTCTTTGACATCTTTTTTCCTTTTTCTAACATCTCTCCTACTACGTGAGACAAACACCTTTGATTCTTCACTATGAGCATCACTCTTTGTCAATTGCAAAGAAACAGTGTCATTAAGGGTTGAGTTTGTAATTGAAATCTAAAATACCTCCTAAGACTCACATAAAGTACTCAGTAGACATATTTCCAAAGCTTCGTCAAAATTGATACTCACTCCTTATAGTTTATCTAAAAGTCATTGAAACTCATTTAAGTGGATTGAAAGGGTCATCCACAAACCTCAAATACATCAAACAATTCAACAAATACAACTTATTATTACCTAACTTAAAACCACACAAGGACTTTATCTTCTCCCACAAAATTCTAACATTTGTCAAATAACAATGTGATTTTAAACATTATAGTTTGCATAATGTCAAATAAAACCACATATTTTTTGGTGTTTAAAGTCTCATTATTCATCAAACATAGAATTTGACTTCTTAGTAGTAAAAATTATAAGATGCAATTTTTTCCGCAAATAATAAGTCTTTTATTTCGCCCTCCCACAAATGATAATTTGTACCATTTAAAACAATCATATTTGTATGTATATGCATCTTTCATCCAAATAAATATATATTCAAACCAAGGAACTTTGATGTCACTCTAACGAGGAAAATAATAGCACAACAACCAAAATTACCGAAGTATGTAGTGGATATAATTCCTCTAACTTAACACCCTCTCTTGATCTAAAAGATTCCTCCACTTGTCTAACACCTTAGTATACAATATACTACAAAATTAAGATTAATAATATGCACAACTGTAAGCAATGTCTCTCCCCAAAATGTTTGGGCAACTTTACTTAAAAAAATCATACACCTAATTCTTTCAACCACATGTTCATAATTTATGTTAGACCATTCAACCGAAGAGTTTTAGGATAAGTTTTTTCATGTCAAATACTTTACTTTTTGCAATAAACATAAAAAGGTCCACAAAATCATCACCATTGTTAGTACATATATATTTCAACTTCTTATCTTATTGTCTCTTAACCAAAACATGAAATTTCCTGAACTTTTCAAGTAGTTGATCATTTTTTCTATAATGCATAGGCCCATAGTTTTTTGGAACAATCATCAATAAAAGTAACAAATTAAAGTGCACCACTAGATGAATTTAACTTCAATGAGTCGCAAACATTATAATATACGAATTCAAGCAACTCTAACTTACCTAGGGACAAATATTTCTTAAAAGATACTCTGATTTGTTAGTCGTGCAATGAGAACGTTTCTCTAACTCTACACTCTTTAATCTCAAAAGCACATCCATTTTAGCTAAGCAATTAAGTCATTTTTCACTTATATGACCAAGTCTTTAGTGCCACAAAGATGCCTCTATACATGCAACATTTACACTCTTCTTAGCAATCAAACTTATAGTCCAATACAATTTAGAATTTTTCTCCCCACTAGGCATAACCAAGTTACCTTTAGTGAATTTCCATTTACCAAAATCAAAGTGATTATTACAACCAATATCATTAAGCAGATTAAATTAAAATGAACACCTAAAACATGTTTGACTCTCTTAAGTAAAAAGTAAACTCTCATGTTGGTTTGTAAGCAAACATCACCAACTCTAACAACTTTTGACATACCATCATTGTCTATTTTCAACACTCCAAAATCATGAGAAGTATAAGATGTGAATAACTTATTTATTAGAGTAATATATGATGTAATATAACTATGAATTGTCCACATGCTCTCATTTGATATAATATTAATAAATTCATAGTCATGAAAAAAAGAAGACAATCTTTTATAATAATAATAATACGATGATTATGATTTTTTTCGTTTTTCTTTGCCCTTCTTATTTTTGCTTTCCCTTTTTTTTTAAAACAATATGTTTGGGGTATTTTTTTTTTCATCGAGAGTTTTTCTCCACATTAAAAATATATTGTATTTTTTTAATTATTGTTATAACTTTTTTATTGTTGCTAATCATTATTAATTCTTACAAGAAAAATTATTTTCATTTATACCTTGACTTTTAGTTGTTTGGTATTGTTTGTCAAATTAAAAAAAAAAGTTGATACTCATTAAAAATAATATTTTAATAAATGAATAATTTCCAATATATCATTTAGTCTAAAAGAAACAAACATTTTTTAAAGTTAATTTCCTTAATCAAATGATAAATAGTCTATAAACATGTAAAAGAAGCAACCAGTTTTTAATGTTAATCTAATAAAATGATTGATATTCTCTTAAACATTACACGCAAGACATAAATCTATTTGAAGATTACCTCACCTACTAAATAGTTGACAACCCTTCAAATATCGTATTAGAAAAATATAAATACTTTTCACATCGATTTTTTTATTAAATGATCTAATATAGATTCTTAAAATAAAGAAATAAATATTCTTTTAACTTTAATTATTAGGGCTGGTTTATGTCACTATATATTCAGCATATATAAGCAAGTTTTCTATATAAGCATTATTTTTCATGTAAGTATTGAGTTTTTATATAATTGAATCCTTAACATAAAAAAACGGTGTTTATTGTAAAAACCTATTTTAAATCGTTAAAGTAATTTTTGTTTACATTAAATCTTATACGTTGTAGTATAAAGACAAATATCGTTAAACAACTTTTTCATAAACACTTGTGACAAAATGTAAAATAAAAATATATAAATTAATTTTAACATCTAAAATTATTTATTCTCAAACAATTGGTGAAAAAGTTTTTCTAATTATAAACAAATTAAGAATGTTCTTGCTTCTTCCCTTTTTTGCTGTTATCCTAATTGTAAGAAGAGTTTGGAGTTCAAAGGGAACCGTAGGGGAAACGAAGAAAATGACGCAGGGTAGGGTAGGGTGTCCTTTACAGATCTCAAAATTTCCATCACTAAATAAATAAAAGGTCCCACTCATTATGATTACGCCTCGTTTTTCTTCCCCATATAAATAAACGAATGACCGCGATATAAATAATTAAATTACCTCCAAAATAAATAAAAAAAAACGGATTGAAAAAATAATAAAGGAGTTATTACCTAATTTTGATTAATGAATGTTAACCAATATTAAAATTATTAATACAAGAAGTTATTTTATAAGTTAATTATACATAATATATCGGATGAGTTAGTCTCGATCTTGATGACCGACCGACTATGTCAAGAAATATGTCAAGACACTTAATAAATGATAGTAACGACAGTTACAAAAACACTTAGTGAGTTGTACTCATGCTTTGGATTATTCAAAAATATATATGACAAATCAACTAAATAATATTAACTGAAATATGATACAAATATTTTTCAGATGTTCAACCTACCTATATACCAATATATCTTCCTACAAGATCACGAAACATATCAATGGATAACTGATATTCAACTCATCACAACAAGAGTCCATAACCAACACTATAAATAAGCCCTTCAACAATTATAAGGTATGTTTTAATCATTTTACAAATATGCACTTTTTACACAAAGTATTTACTTAATAGTCTGAGTACATTTTTCAGATCAATACCGACTGAGCAGCAACATTTGAGAAAGGAGACTCGAAAGAAGGAGCGAATAGATCACTGACATGTCAACAATTATACAACTAGTCACATATTATCTAGGTCATCTTTACCTATACATGTAAACAAAAATATAGTTCTATTATAGTTTTTTTATGAAAGATTATAATCCCATCTTATACCTTAACTCATCATTAAATAAAATTATTTAAAACAAGAACATCAATATATTTTAATTGAATTCTTGTTAAGCATATTCTTAAACTTAATGGTTAACAATTATTTAAATTATATCTAAACTAAAATACTTAATTTAAATAGTGAGATTCTCACTCTCCATGCTGTTTCAAATAAATATTTTTAAAACATTCAATTAAAGTTTTATAATGTCGTATAATTGCAAAAACTAGAGTGCAATGATAAAGGATATAAATAAAGTATTTATACAAAGAGTATAAAAAGTAATGAAGTTGTCAAATATAGAAACCAGAAGTTGCCCTACGTTATTTATTGTAACAGTAAAAGAAACCTATCTACTTAAACAAGTTATTAACCGTTAAATTAAATATTATATTATTTAACATTTCTTAATTGGATTATATTTTATCAAAACTTGTTAATAGATTAATTCTATATAATCTTAAATTAATATAAAATTATTTTTATGTTTTGTTTATATAAAATTTTGTTTTAACGAATTTTTTTAAATAAAGAATTGACGTGCTTACCTTTTTCCTTGAACAAAAGAATATTGAGTACAAATATTAAAAGAATAATTATTATATAATAACTTACAATATTTTTAGGAGTCATTTTATAAAACAAAAAAGTCCTTCTATAAAACACAAAGAAAATATTTAGGATAAATCTTTACAATTTTAAAATAACTATATACTTTTACTAACAAATCAAATAAAGCACACACAAACAAGTCCATAATATGTAGGTCTCTCGAATTGTTCTGACACCATAATGTAGCATCCCTAATTTTATCCATATTTAATATAATAAAAAACAAACAGTAACTAATTAACATATGAATATATAGAACTATATCATAATTGTATCTCAAAAAAATTCCTTTTTATAGGGATTTTAATATATACACAATAGTTTTTTTTAAAACATAATAGAGCATTCAAAATAAAGTCATTTCATCATTTAGTTGCTCACTGAGGAGCTCTATTACCTGCAACCTCATTCGCTCCCGTGTAAAAACACGATCATCACAGATCAAGAAAACAAAAGACAACAAACAATAGGGTAAGCTAGCTATAAAATAATTCTATTAAATTTCAATTTCAATTTAACAAACGTAATTCATCAAGTCTCATAAAAATTCTCAAACCATCAAGTGTCTATCGTAAATCATCATCCACATTTCTCATGTTAGAATTCTACTGACCAACATACTCAGACACTTAACTCTACTTCCGGAAGACTCGTGCGTTGACTTAGACTCAGAGATTTGCACTTGTCATACTATCTCATTGTGAAATCCACACAGTTATGCACATAAATAATCTCAATATCATCTCTCCTAGTATGACATGGTTAACTCATAACATGTCAAGTTAGTTATCTTTCAAACAACTTAGTCATTCATATGAACCTCATTCGAATCTCACCATTTGAATAACTTCATCTATATGATTATATTATCTGAGGAGAGTCATGATATCTCATTCTAGATGAATCCTTAGTTAATGCACATCCTAGACAATCTTAACACAGTATTTTTTTTCCTAAAAATACTGTGTCTTGATTAAAATTCATATTCTAAATCTCACAATATCCAAAATCACACAATTACATCATACCAAAGCGTAGAATTTCAAACCACACAAAATTTTATCCATTAATCACATAAATATCTAATTAAAGAATTTTTCAATTAAATATACATAAAATAAAAGTCTACATACTTTATAAGTTGAAACTATGTAAAAAGAAATAAACCAACCTTCAGCCCAAAATTTTACAAATCTTTAGAATGCATGGGATTGAATTAGCTAAGAAGAAAAGAATGAAGGAAACAGATTGAAGCAAAGAGACAACTGGAAGTGGTGTTATATTATGGAAACATAATTTTATGTATATACAAAAGTACCTTTCAAAGAAAAGAAATAGAATACTTAAATAAGAATTAAAACCCAATAATTGGGCAAAAGAGAAAATAGCCCAAAGGCCCACAAAGAGAAATCCAATATCCTCCCTTAAGCTAGAGTGTGAATAGAAGAAACTCCAAGCTTGGAAATAAATCTGTTAAAATCTTCTTTCTTGAGAGTCTTGGTAAACAAATCTGCATGTTGATCAGAAGATCTAATGAGTAGAAGATGGAAGAGACCTTGTTGTGATCTTTCATGAACTACATGGTAGCCAATATCAATGTGTTTCATTCATTCGTGAAAATTGTTATTGTGTGTTATATGTCTTGCTAACTGGTTATCACAATATAGATTAACAACACTTGTAATGGTGATTTCGAGATCTACTAGCAAATAGGAAATCCATTGTATTTCACATGATGTAGAAGCAAAAGCACGATACTCCGCCTCTGAAGAATATTTGGAAACGGGTCTTGTTTCTTGGTTTTCCAAGAGATCAACGATTCTCCCATAAATATGCAGAACCCAATCGTGGATCGTCTAATCATGGAGCATGAGGCCTAGTTTGAGTCACTGAAAGCCTTCTAATGGCATACTCCGATCGTCAAACTGATGAGCAAGGATGTCAAAATCTTAGAGAGAAGGAAGAGAAAAGAAAAAGGAAAAGAAAAATTTCTAAAGAGATAGTAGTTTTTTTTTAAAATAGAAATCACTACAAAAAAAATCAGTATGATCTACGGATTTTTACCCACGGATCTGAGTCCGTAGGTAAATTCAGTATTACCTACGAATATTACCTACGAACATTACCCACAGATTCTGAATCCGTAGGTAAATTCAGCATTACCTACCAACTATTACCCACGAATTCTAAATCCGTAGGTAAATTCAGCACTACCTACCAACTATTACCTACGGATCTTATTACCTACCAACTTTTATCTACGGATCTCTATTACCTACCAACTATTACTCACGAATCTCTATTACCTACGAACTATCACCACTAATCTCTATTACCTACCAACTATTATCATAATAATTATATACATAATATTAAAAATATTAATATAATACGAAAAATTATAAAATCATAATTCATATTCATAAATAATAATAATCATAACTAATTTATACATGTTATTAATATTAATATAATAATTTAAATAATATAATTAGTATTATATTAATAATATAAATAATATTAATAATAATAATAGTATTAATGATATTAGAAATATAACAAAATTAATAAGATCACTAATAATAACATTAATAATATAAATACTATTAATAAAAATATATATATAATTAACATTATTTATAATATTAATAATATTAACACTATTTATAATATTTATTAATATTAATAAATATTTAATAATATTAATAAATATTTATAATATTAATCGTATTAAATAATATTAATAATATTAATAATATTTAGTAATATTTAATAATATTAATAATATTTAATAATGTTAATAATATTTAATAATATTTAACAATATTAATAATAATGATGATATTAAATATATGAAGAACGTTATTAATTTTTATTTTATTAATTATATTAATATTGATAATCATACTCATAAATATAATAATAATCATAACATGACAACAAAACTTGACTGGTGTAATGGTTAAAGCTTTTATGGACATTTCTCAAAGGACTTGGCTTCAAATACTAAAGTTGTCTCAATCTCTCTCTCTCTTCTTCCTAATCCTTTCTCTCACCCTCTTTACTCTTTTATGGTATCCAGAGCCAAAAATGGCCTCATCATCTACCACTGAACCCAATTCTGAAACTTTTTCTGCCAAGCCCGAAGCCCTTCCCCCTCATATCTTTCATACGCCAATTCCTCTAAAACTGGACTCAGAAAACTTCCTTGTCTGGCGGCAGCAAGTTAATGCAACTCTTCGCAGTTTAGATCTTCTTTATTTTTTGGATGGGTCTTGCATTCCTCCACGTCTCATTTCTATCGAAGAAGACGCTTCTCCAATTGTGAATTCCAAATACATCCAGTATGATCGTCAAGATCAAGCAATCTTGGCCTGGTTACTGGCATCAATGACCGCATGTGTCCTCACCCACGTCAGCCCAAGTCTGGGAAAAGCTCCAGACCCATTATGCGTCCCAAACCCGTGCTCAAATCAATAAGCACAAGCAGCAGCTGCGTACACCCAAGAAGGTCCGCTCCATCTCTACCTACCTTCTTGATATCAAGAAAGCTGTAGATCAATTGGCTGTTGTGGGTTGTCCCATCTCTACCGAAGATCACATTGAAGCTGTTCTTGATGGGCTGTCTGAAGAATACGACTCCTTTATAACCTCTATCACATCCCATCTTGACCCTTACACGGTTGCAGACATTGAAGCACTGCTTCTTGCTCAAGAAAATCGTATTGAACGAAACAAACAATTTGTTGATCACATTCTGCAGGCAAATGTTGCTTCTGTCCCATCCTCCTTCTCTCCCTACAACTCTAGTTCTACACATTTTTCCTCCTTTTTCCGCCCCTCTAGTCACGCCAAACAACGGTTCTACTCTAAACCCCGCTTTCAGTCATCCAAGAACTTCCCCAAGATATCTTCTACTGCTTCCTCTTCTCGGGTTCAATGTCAAATCTATGGAAAATATGGGCATACTGCCCTTCACTGTTGGCATAGGTTTGATTCTTCCACTCCATCTTAAGTTACTGCTAATACTGCTCATTTTCCTTCATCTTTTTGTGATGATGAACCTTCGATCCTCGGGACTCCCAAAAATCTCCATGATCCCCTTTGGTACCCTGATAGCGGTGCTTCCCATCATCTCACTGCTCATGGCACCAATCTTTCCACAACAACTCCCTACACAGGTTCGGAAAAGGTGGTTGTAGGTAATGGTTTCCAGCTTCCTATTACTTCTATTGGTTCTGCAACTTTTACAGATATTAATACTCATCATACCTTCTCTTTACACCACCTTCTGCATGTTCCTACTATTTCTAAAAATCTATTAAGTGTTTCCAGGTTCGCCCGTGATAATAATGTTTTCTTTGAGTTTCATGCTGATGTTTGCCTTGTTAAACGTCAGGGAACCAACAAAATCCTGCTCCAAGGCAAGCTTAAAGATGGTCTTTATGTGTTTCCCAATCTAGTTCAAACTGCATCATACTCTGCTTACAATATTGCACTCTCTGCTGGCTCTTCTGCTTATCATTTGTGGCACTCCCGGTTTGGTCATGCCCAACCAAGAGTGATTCATCAAATAATGAAGATGTGTAATATACCCTTTACTGCTAAACATGAATTTTGTGAATCCTGTGTTGTTGGCAAGTCCCATCAGCTTCCTTTTAAAGCCTCTCAAACTATATACTCTAAACCTTTACAACTTGTTTTCATTGACATTTGGGGGCCATCGGCTACCCCTGCCACTAATGGTGCTCCTTATTATATCTTTTTTGTGGATGCTTACACTAGATATGTTTGGTTCTATTTAATTCATGTTAAATCACAAGCTCTCACTATTTTTAAATCTTTCAAAATATATGTTGAAAAACAGACTGGTTTTCCTTTGTTAAGCATTCAGCCTGATAATGCAAAAGAATTTCTCTGTTTTAAATCCTTTTTGCTATCCAATGGCATATCTCACCGTCTAACTTGCCCTCACACTCATGAACAGAATGGTTCTGTGGAACGCAAGCATAGACATATTGTTGATATTGGTTTGACTTTACTTGCTTGCTCTAAATTACCCATGCATTTCTGGGGCTATGCTTTCACTGCTGCTGTATCCATTATCAATGTTTTACCCACACATGTTTTAAATAATCAAAGCCCATACTATTTGTTGTTTAACACACACCCTGATTATGTCTTTTTATAAAACCTTTGGATGTGCTTGTTATCCTTTGCTTCGCCCATATAATAAACATAAAATGAGTTTTCGTTCATCTTTGTGTGTGTTTCTTGGCTATGCATCCAATCACAAAGGCTACATGTGTGTCTCTCCCTCTGGGCGTATGTATATTACTCGCCATGTTACCTTTAATGAATCTGTTTTTCCCTATGCTGATTCTTCTAACCCTTTTTCTTCTGTCTCTCCACCCACAAATAGCCCCTCCGATGCTTCACCTAGTTTACCTACTGACTTGGAGTCAGTGGGCATTGTAGTGAATTGAATAACCGAATTTTGTATTTATATATTCTTTTTATTTTAATAATAAAATATCAAGATGTCATTTAAAATATAACACTTCTATTCTAAGATTATTTTTTATATCTTACCGTAATTATTTTATTATTATTTACATACATTACCTTAAAAAAAGTATGATGGATTATCAAACTTTTTTTTCTTAAAAACTTTGAAAGAGTGTTAAAATATTACCAATAAAAATGGTTAATTCTTCTTTGTTATATATATATATATATATATATATATATATATATATATAGCTCTGTTTCACACATACTTATTAATTCTTCAAAACCAATCAAATATTCCTTATAAATAACTTGAAAAGTCTACTAATCGGAAAACGCATACTATATCTTAATTATCTTAATACAGATCGCTTGCTTATTTAGAAAATATAGCAGAACTTAAACATTGAAATTTATATAAAAGCATCTTATAACAAAAAAGGTAAAATTGTTAAGTTACATGACTGAGAGATAGAGAAGATGAGAGGTTGTGTCCTATTCCAAATTATTAGGAATAAATTCAAAAATAAATATAAAGTATCAAAAAGTAAAAGTTAATAAAGTTGATAAAGTTATAACTTGACTAATAGATGAATAGATTTTTTTAAAAAAATAATCACTTAATTAAATTGATTTTGACTTAATCATTTAATATCTTACTGATATATACATCTATAAAAAAAAATCGAGAAACCGTGAAAGAAATATTATTAAAAACACACTAAATAATAAAATGGAAAAGAATGATAAATATTGAAAAAGTAATTATAATTATATGATTGAAAGTCCTATAAAAATACCTCTCAACTTAAATAAAGTTATTTATAATCATTTATTGCAAACTGTCAAAAAAATTGGCCGATCTATTTGGTTTATGACCTACAAAATAACAGACAATGAGTAAATTGAAAAGAAAGAAAAAAAGTCTAACCTATACATAAAGTGTGACTAACATTTTTATATATTTTTAAAATCAATAGAAAGTAGCAAAAAAAGAGAGAAGGATATTCTGAATATTCCAAAAAAATAATGTTTGGAAATCACAAGGAACAGATAATCCATATACAGCACCACAAGAAGTAGGTGGTGAAGAAAAAATAAATTAAAAGAAATGGAAACAAAGAAAAATAAATTTGTATATTTTTTAATTGTAATATATAAAGTTGCTTTTGAAATAAATAAAAAAATGTTATTTTCACTGTGCTGTCTTTGGTAGTTTTAATATAATGGTAGTTATAGAATGAATGAATGAAGGCTTTAAATAATTTGAATGACAGAAAAGACAGGAGGCAACATCGACAGGTGTAACCAAGTACATTTGTTTTTACCTTTTCCCACCACCATTTATGATAAGCAGACATTAAAAAAAAAGAGTAAAGTAACTTTATATTGATTTTACCTGGTGACAGTGGCACATGGATGCAGGGAGAAATTTAAGAACAGTTTTGGTACTTTGTTTTAAACAATGTCCAAAAAATATATTTATATGTAATCGTCCCAGGAAAAGTTTTTCAGTGATTTTGTCTTTTAGCAGTGTGCAATGTGAAAAGATATGGGGTATCATGGGTTGATTAAGGTACAGTACAATACCACATTATATAAACTGTAACACCCAATTAGCCTTGTCTTGCACTATTTCCTTGCTTTGCCACAACTCCGGCACCATTTCATGACGAACACGTGCCTTGTCACCCTCTTCTGCATCAAATTCTGGGATGCTTAAACCATTTCTTCGTTCTATTATATTCAATTCTATTATTCAAATCTCTCGCTCAATCTTACCAAATCTCCTGTGAAGTCAACATTGTCTCTTGCTCATGTGCTTTCTCCAAAACAATCACCTCACTCGATTTCACAACATTAATGTTTTCTTTGAATTTTGTGTTGATATGATAGATAAGATGTGAGATGAGTTGAAGGAAATTTTTTAAGAAAAATATTATTGTTTGATTAAAATAAACAGAGTAGAAAATAGAGTAGAAAATGTAAAATGTTATATGAAAATTTGTGAAGTAATTCTAATTATATTTTATTAATTGATGAAAATGTATAATTACAAATTTATTTTTTATATAAAAAATTGAAAAATAAATATGATTTATGGTTAAGTGTATAGGATTAGAATTTAGAGTTAAAGCTTAAGATACAAAATATACTCAACATCAATTCTGGAATACTAATAATAATCGATTCTTTTATGAAAAATAAGGTAACGTGCAAAATTAAGGGAACATCGATTAAGAGCAAGCAAATATCGATTTTCACTATAAAATTAAAACAACATTGATTATGGACAAAAAATATGAATTTTTCCTACAAAATTAAAGCAACATCAATTATATATCGATATTCCATACAAAAATAAGTCATTTTGTATTTATTTTTTTTCAATACATTAATTTTCATAATATTAACTTAATCGATTACCTCAGTCACAATTTTATTTTGCTCTTATTTAAATAATCAAGAGTATCAACGTAACATTATTAATGTCTTTTCTCTATATTTTTCATGCATCAACAAATAACATATCTTATCCATCTTCACAATTCACTTCAAATCACTGGATGATAACACACCTTATCACAAATTCATCTAAATTAAGTTATAATTAAAGTTATTTTCATTTATATTTATTATTTATTTCAAATATACTCTCTCACATTCATTGGAATGATATCCATAAATAATATGGTGGATAATTTTTTATTAGATTTAAGATAACCTATCACTTGTAAGAATATGAATATTAAACTTTCACTGTGTTAATGTGATATTAAATTCAATTTAAGTTTACAAAATTAACTTATAGAATGTAAATTTCTTTTTCAAGTATATAAGTAGTACATCAGACCTTATATTCTTTATATGATTTTCTTTTCTTTCAGTTTTGGCTCTTGAGTTGACATATTTTGTGTACTGAACATTTTAAATTTATATTTATAGTTGGTAACATATTTAGCAATATCTTATAAACGTGTGTTGTTATTTTTATTTCATGTGCGATTTATTCTTTGAACTGTTATATCATTAATTAAATATAGTGAAATATTGTTACACTCAGTTTACTTTAAAAGAGATATAGTAAGTGATAAGAAAGACACAGAAGTCGGGAACATATGTGGGGCCTCTCTGGTTTGCTATCTAGAAAATAGGATTAGCATGATTGATTGTTTTTTAAAATAAAATAATTAATTAAAACATATATTTTATTTGAGTTTTCCATGATAAACAATTTAACTCAAACAACATGATTTATTATTTTAATAGTTATTATATTATTATTTTTATTTTTCGTATTGTATCCTTATTTTTGTAATATTTCATACTAAAAGTAATTATTTATTAAACTATTATTTTTTTAACATTTCATACTAATATATTAATTACTATATATTAAACAAATATTACATTACTACAATATTTTTAAAAGAATATAATCCATATAATATCCTAGTTCGATAATCTAAAACTTAATCCATATATATTATTTACATCATTATTACTACAAAATAATATTTTTTATAGGAAATTTTAAATTTGTATATACATCCAAAACAATACAATCTAAAGAAAATTAAAACTCCAGTTATTCACTGTGGAATTTTATCAATATGTAACATACAATTAACACAAATTTTAAACAAATATAACAGAAACAAAATAAGTTGGAGATTTTTAAAAAATATCAATCTAAATTTCAATTTCTATTCCACACAAACATCTCAAACTTTCATACTTAAAAAATTAAATATTTATAAATAACTTATATTTAATATCACTCATACCAAAAACTCAATTACACACGTACATAGACACTTAGAGGGAATTGAAATCATGTCCCGTAACACATAGCCTTTAATCTATATTAAACAAATTTAGTGATTACATCATTGATTAAAAGGATTATAATTTTTTTATTTTTAATATTAATATTATTAATAATATTACTCACTATAAATGCGTAGGTAAATTACTCATATATCTATATTCGTAGGTAAATTTATCAATAAGTAAATATTATTATTTATAAAATAATAATATTAATTTATGGGTAATAATTCGTAGATAATACTAAATTTACCCATGGATCATTCATGAGTAATTGTTGGAGATCCCACATCGACTAGATAATAGAGTCTTTCATTGTATATAAGTGAGTGCAAACCTTAAACCTATGAGCTGGTTTTATGGGATTGAGTTAGGCTTAAAGTTCACTTTGTAACATGAGAAATTATTGTCATGTAAGGTTGAATTTACATACGAATACAAATTATTGTGTAATTTACCTATAGATTTATATTTTTATATAATAATTTGTACGTAAATTTAACATTTTTTTATAGTGAATACATCAAACAAACTTTGTTTTATCCATCTTAAAGGTCAATCATTTTATAAATCTTAGTTTAATTCGACATAAGATAACAAGTAGACCTCCCCATAGAGACTTGTGTTAAACATATTCTACCAAATATTAATAATTGACTTTTTATAAACTTGTTTTGTATACCCATGAACCTTACTCCTAAGTCAATAAGTCAAAGTAAGTTAATTATACAATTAAGTATATATAATAATGTAATAATTCTCTTTTTCTTATTTTTTTATTATTTAATGAATATCTAATGATTTTCCTAATATACCATTTATATATTGACTCAAACATATCATATTAAATTGATATACTTATGTGTAATTATTCAAAATACATATATATATATATATATAACTTCACATTTATATACAACTTGTATATCTTTAATATAATATATCATTTTAAAACAAAACAAAGTATTTTTTTCTTAAAAAAACTATAATTTGTTAAGCAATTTTGAATAGAAAATTACGTCATTGTTTTTTTTATTAAGAGTTGTTGATCGAAATCTCATCTATTAAGCAAAGTTCTTACATCTAATATTATACCAATCGGAGTTGAATGAGTCACATTATTCAATATTGGTGACCGACCGACCGAATGAACTAGTTATATTACATAACAAATAAAGAGATTTGCGACAAATTAGGTAACATCCAACAAACCTGATAACACCTTATAAATCCAAGTAACACCCTAAACCCGGTAAGCATGAAATAAATCTGTAAATACTCTTTTATTAAAATATGCGCCAGATACGGTCCATAAGCGAGACAACTAACTATTGACACTATAAATAAACATCGTTACACAAGAGTAAAATACATTTTTATCAGTATATAATTCATTCTTATACAAAATACTTATTTGATCATTGAATAATCTTTTGTAGGTTAACACTTGATCAGGTACGAGAAAGGAGAGGAGGAGTGATCGAACACTAAGTAGTGAATACGAGTAAGAAGATGAAAGAGGAGCAATCGAGGGATCAAAGACAATTGTTCCGACCAATAACAAGGACTATATAGGTCTTATCAGTCTATACAAATACATAAACATTATTCAAAATCATCCATCGAATTTTGGTATGAAAAACCATAAATATTGTAAATATTCTAAAATATATTATTTCAAAAATAATCGCTCATCCCATTTCACAAAATTTAAAATAAATAAAACAAAGAGTTAAAAGTACACTAATTTTTTTAAAAGCTTAATAAAAAAACTCAACCATACGAATCACAAATTAAAGATAAACTAGTTAAAAAAATATCTATTAACTTAAAAGACTGATAAAACTTCAAAATGAATAAAAGATGAAAAGTAAAAAAAAAAAAAAAAGAATTTGACTCTAAATCAAATAATATAAAAAAAAATGTTAGAAATGTTATAGATTTAGCTGACTTCTAATTGACATAATCTGTTTGTAAAAAAGATGAAAATTAATTTTAAAAATTGAAAAAGAAAAAATATGAAAAAAAAAGTGTAGGATGAAAAAAAAAAACCCGCCGTCTTACATGTTTGGTATGTGTCTTTAATTTATTATTACGTAACAATGCTAAATTGGGCTTGTATTTTGATTCTTCGAAATGCACTCCATCAAGTTTGACACGGTATCCACTTTTTTTTTTAAGGTTTTGATTTTTTTTTTTAATTTGAGACAAAAAAAATCTTATCCAAATAAATCTAATGCCATTGACATCAATTGTGTATTTGTAGACAAGTTAAGGTTAGAGGAGAAAAATAAAATAAATGAAAACTTATATTCTTCTTAACATACTATTTTTTTAAACTAAAAAACCTCATAATTATATTTTTCTTGATGTCGTAACATCAATCATATAAATTTATCAATAAGTTTTAAAAACTAAAACTTTTATTACAGGAAAGAATCTTAAAACTTAGACAATATTAGGATAATTTCATATTAAAAACATTTTTTTTAAGCAAACAGAAATATATATATATATATATGTATACGGTAAATTTTAAAGTTTTAAACAAGAAAAATGATATTATAAAAAGTATAAAGTAAAAGTGATGAAACTTGTATATTTAAAAGTGAGTTATATACAATAATGTGATAAGGATTACACATAAGTTTTTATATAGGACTGTTTGTTTGTGCGTACTTATCATAATAAGATTTGAGTGTTTTTTTATATTTCATCAGGAGTTTCTGGCCGTAGGGTTGTTATCGTGGTTAATTTTTTATTTTAAGTCCTAACCCTACAAACAGTTTCAACGCACTTTTTTTTATCTTGTTAATTGCTGTAAATAAGATATTTTTAGTCAAACCTCTTTTATGTAAGTCCTTTTATGTATTAAAACAAACTATGCCTAATTTATAATAAATCAGGTACTAAATAATTCAGTGATTTATCGCATGATAGGAATATCACAATTAAATTATATATTAATTAAGAGGTATACCACAATAAATTGACTAGCTGGGTAATTAAGTTTTGATACTTTATAAAAGTTGATAGAAACACTGTATTATAATAAGTAAACAGTATTAAAGATCAAAACTGTATATTAGTCATGCAATTAAATTCAATTACGCAACGGGCTAAATAATTCTAAGAACATACCTCTGTTGTCATCTCTGACAGGCGTGCTGAATAGGACTTAATTAGTTTAATTAAAGAAATATAATATACGTGTTCTTTCAATGTATTTTAAAACAAAAGAAATAAAGTTAGTAGAATAAAAGGGAAACACAAAGGAAACATTCTTTGGTAAAAATATAGTGATTTAGTCTTATCTGAGGTAAGAACTGGAGTTAAAAATAATATATATATATATATATATTATTTTTTTAGCTAGATAAAACTATAACAAAATTCTGAAAAAAATCATCCGGAAGCAACACATAAAATCATACTATTTAACGTGGTTCGGTCGCCAACTGCAACTTATATCCATGTGAATAACTATAACAAAATTCTGAATTTTAAAATAGATAATTGATGAAGAAAAATGCACGCGGAAGCAACATACATAATCACGAATCAACGATAGAAAATAAACAACAACACAGTATTTATAACGTGATTCCGTCATTAACTACAACTTATATCCACACAGAAAACTATTAGATTTTCATTTTGTCTTGTTGTCCACCAATTACAAATACAATGATATCTTTAACTAAAAATTATAAAAAAAACATAATAATTAAACTCACTCACTAAAGATGTGTCTAATCAGCCTAATTCAATCCAATTGTCCTGTCTTTCCTACCCAACAATAACATGTATATGATTATTGATATTAGGGACACCATATGAAGGAATTTGAGTACGGAAGAAGAGAAAAACATATTTGGTGGAAAATTTGGTTGGAAGAAGTTGATGTATATAGAAAAGCTTGTGTTTGTTGTTATAGTTTATAAGAAAAATGGAAGATGGGATGGAAATAATATATGAAGGCATCTTAGCGCAGGAACGTACGCGTGGAAGCATTGGTCCCCATGCACAACAGAGAAATATTTTCCCTTTTTCTTCCACTTCCACCAACACCAATATTCCAAGTACATCTGTTGCGTTATCTAATTTTTTAATCATTCAGATATTGTGTTCTTTATTTTATGGACTTCTTGAATTGGTGACGAACGTGCTACATTACCCTAGCTGCCCAACACTTTTTTCTTATCTTTTCAACACCCTTTACTATATATATCACATGCTTATCATTCTCATTTATTAAATGCTAACAACATGTCACTTCCTTTTCTTTACTTCTATAATCTTAACAAAGATTGGAGAGTATCCAATCCTAAAATCTCACCCTTTATAACCTTTTATGGCGGTACATCTTATCATTTTTGCACTCATTTTCTTCAAAAATCATAATGTTCATGTCTAACATTTGTTACTTGCTAGTGGATAATGTGTGTTGGTGTGTTTAGGCTAGTGTTTGCAATTTCTTGAATTTAATTTTAAAGTTACGTGATTTTATATTTTACCTAAATATATTTAAAATTACTGTAACTTAAATTTATTTTGTATTAATAAGTATAGATTAATTACGTATAATTTTTATTTGGTTTTATTTTAAAATTTTTGGCCTAATCTTTTATATTTATTTTCATTTTATTTTTTTAAAGTATTTTTTATGTGATGATGATTGTTAAAATTTGAGATGTTAACTTAGGTAAAGTTTTACAATAATATTTAACATAATAATGTTAAAAAAATATTTTTAAATGTAAATATATAATGCATCCTAATTTTTATGTAAATTTTCGTGTATTATTATTATTATTTTTAATGATTTACTGTGCTCTTTTTATTATTAGATATTAGATTATAAGTTTATAATAATTATAATTCTATTAAATTAATATATGACTTAAATTTATAAATGTTATTGTATACATAAAACAAAAACATTAGAGTATGATAATCTTGTAACAGTAAATTATTCCTCCATTAGAGATCAAATAAAAATTATTCTTGATGAATTTATTTGAATTTAATATAAGTAATTTTTTTAATAAATTTTTTTATTAACTTATACCAACAATATGTTATTTTAAGGATAAATTATAATATTGAAAGATAAAAGTTATTATATATATAATTGTTATTTTTAAGAGATGTTATTTAACTATTTTAAAATAAAATAATTATTCAATTATTTATTTTATTAAATAAATAAAGAAGTTTATTAAGTATTTTTTTAGTAAAAACAGCATTAATAATAATAATATATTATAATAATTAATATTAAATAGATTATATGGCTAGCAATGACTACCAATTATTTTTTGAGTTTTTTAAAAAATTAATGTAATATATTTATAACGCATTAATAATATAGCTGTATTTTTTAATTTTATTATGAATTCATATGTTT